>NC_040084.1:37964624-38589624 GCF_003369695.1 Bos indicus x Bos taurus
GTAGCAGTAAGGGATTTCACAGTGTTTTTTAGTAACAAAATAACAGATTGCTCTCTCTTCCATTTTAGGTTTATATTTTTAACACAAATCCCTCCATGCAAAGATTTTACAGTGATGGCTCTAAGATACTGGCAAGTTCCATTCAATTTAAGTCCTGGCAATATGATGGGAATAAAGTCTCCTTAATTCCCTTTTTAATCACCTAGCCCAGGAGAAAGAGGGTTACAGGATTAAAGCCATTGCTGTCACATAAGATTAATATATCCACATGTAAATTAGATTCAGTACATAAATCTGTCATATGCTCAGGGCTGTACCAAAGAAAAATCTTACCAGTGGCCAGATAACTGGACATTACACAAAATAGGTTACAAAGAATATATATGAAAACAAGTCATTCTGACAGATCTTGATGGAAGAATAAGACTATAGAAAAACCATAAAAATGTCATATTTGTGATATAGTTGGAAAATATTGAATATTAACCTGTATTTAGTTTCAGAGACATGGAAGAAATAAGAAAGGTTTATTAAATAAGTAAACATTTATCATCCAACAAATATTTATGGTGTCTCTGCTATATGTGGGCACTGTTCCAGGTCCTAGAGAATCAGCATGAAATCAAACAGAAAAATCCTTTACCTTCATGGAGCTCATACTTGTATGAAGAGAAATAAATAATAAATAAATAATAAAGCATGAAATCCTTCTTCTGACCCAGATGAAGTAATAGGAAATCAATTTAATCTCCCACCTGGAACAATCATAAAATGGAAAAATATATGAAACAACAGTTTTCAAGACACTGAACATCAGACAATGAAGGACAGTGATCCCTGAAATTAATGGATTTTTCTCACTGATTGTTTCCCCTCTCGTAGTTTGAAATACATGCATTTAATTTTTCAGTTGTTACCCTTCATTCATTCAGCAAATATTTAATGAGCATCTACTATGTGCCTGGCAATCTTCCCAGTACTAGTGATATAAAAATTGGGAATAGGAGAGGTAGATAGATAATAAATGGGTAAATAAATTTATAGCAAGCCAGATGATGATAAGTGTTATCATAATAGAGTAGGGGATTGGTTGTCTATGGGAAGAACACTTGCTATTTTAAATGAAGTCATCAGACAGAGCTTCACATAGAAAGCAACATTTGAGCAAAGGATCTACAGTATGTCGAGAAGAAAGCTATGTGGGTATTGGGGAGAAAGCTGTATGAGCAGTGGAAGTAGGGGGAAATGGTATATGCACACCATGAACTCTGAGGAATTTCTTCATGATATAGGGTGCATGCTGCTGCTGCTAAGTCACTTCAGTCGTGTCCGACTCTGTGCGACCCCTTAGACGGAAGCCCACCAGGCTCCCCCGTCCCTGGGATTCTCCAGGCAAGAACACTGGAGTGGGTTGCCATTTCCTTCTCCAATGCATGAAAGTGAAAAGTGAAAATGAAGTCGTTCAGTCGTGTCCGACTCTTAGCGACCCCATGGACTGCAGCCTACCAGGTTCCTCTTTCCATGGGATTTTCCAGGCAAGAGTACTGGAGTGGGGTGCCATTGGTTCACTGTAAATGACTTGCAACTCCCCCAAATATGGAAAAGGGGATGTTGAAGAAATAAATTGAGGCGTCTCAGAAGAACTGTATATAAAATCCCTAATTTGGCAAGGTAAAGGCAGGCAGTGGGGCGGGTAGCCAAAACAAACAAAATCAGCGCAACAGGAATTTCTTTAAGGCTAAAACAAATCAACAAACTGTGTGGCATGGCTTCCTTCCAGAACAGATGTCCCCCACAGGCAAACAATACAAAACAGAGTCACAGGGGGAAGAAAAACCTACCCTCGTGTGATTTTCTTCCAGAACAGATGTCCAAAGACAGAAATCTAAGGGTCCAAATCCACTGAAATAAGCGACAGAGGAAAACAGCATTAAAAATAATAGGAATTCGCTCATTGAGAGCAATAGTTCTTTGTTACAGACCGCCTCTCCACCCTTCCAAGAATGTCTAGAAAAGCTGGTCACAATATTTACACATACATGAAAAAAATCTACCAGAAGCCACCAGAAACCTACTAAGTCAAATAGGACTTAAGTAGACAAGGGTCATAGAGGAAAAGTATGCTCATTGGAGACAGCTAACATAATGCAGCCTTGTCTTCTGTGATAATTTGTCAATAGTTGGATAGACTGAAAACCTAATCGGAAAATGGCTGCTAACAGACTGCAAAGCTGAGCAGTACTACTGGAAATTTCATGAAGTTGAGGAGACAAGACATTCATTTCAGTATACACAAAGGAGGAAGGGCATTGATAAATACCCCAGGCACCACACTAGGACATTTGGAAGAACTACACTGTAAGAGTAAGGATTACTTGAAAATGGCCCAACTCTAACAGAAGTCTGAAGACCAGTTTCTGACCAGCTTAATGCCATTCTGGATGGAAGTAATCTTTTCCACCAAGCAGAAAGAAACTTCTCTGTCAATGAAGATCATTTTAACCAGTCTCAGAGTATCTCTACACTTTTCCAAAAACTATTATCTGCATTTGAAGAAAAATTGCCATGAGTCAAAGCAGAATAAATGAAAGCCAAGAGAAAAAACAGAAAATAGAAATAGTTCCATATATATTATAATACCAGAAGATATTGACTTCAAAATATGAAATTTAAAATAATTGTGATTAATATGTTCAACAAAAATTACAAAATGGAACATTTTACCAGAAATCAAAAATATATAAAAAAGAATTACATGAAATTCCCAAGCTGAAAAATATGATAACTGAATCTAAGAACTCAATAGATGGATTCACCAATAGAGTAGACACAGCAGAAAAGAAGATCAGAGGATTAGTGTACTGAAAGACAGGCTAATATATCCAGACTGAAGGACACAAAAGCAAAAATTAAAAAAAGGTAGAAAACACCCACAAATATGCTAAATAGTACTGGGAGACAGGGTTTGTCAAATTTTTTCTTTTTAGGTTTTATTCTGTCACAACTATTCAGCTCCTCAGTTGTAGCATAAAAGCAGCATAGTTCAGTTCAATCGCTCAGTCGTGTCCAACTCTTTGTGACCACATGAACCACAGCACACCAGGCCTCCCTATCCATCACCAACTCCCAGAGTTTACCCAAACTCATGTCCATCGAGTCGGTGATGCCATCTAGCCATCTCGTCCTCTGTCGTCCCCTTCTCCTCCTGCCCTCAATCTTTCCCAGCATCAGGGTCTTTTCAAATGAGTCAGCTCTTTACATGAGGTGGCCAAAGTACTGGAGTTTCAGTTTCAACATCAGTCCTTCCAGTGAACACCCAGGACTGATCTCCTTTAGAATGGACTGGTTGAATCTCCTTGAAGTCCAAAGGACTCTCAAGAATCTTTTCCAACACCACAGTTCAAAAGCACCAATTCTTCTGGGATCAGCTTTCTTTATAGTCCAACTCTCACATCCATACATGACGACTGGAAAAACCATAGCCTTGACTAGATGGACCTTTGTTGGCAATTTAATTTCTCTGCTTTTTAATATGCTATCTAGGTTGGTCATAACATTCCTTCCAAGGAGTAAGAGTCTTTTAATTTCATGGCCGCAATCACCATCTGCAGTGATTTTGGAGCCCAGAAAAATAAAGTCAGCCATTGCTTCCACTGTTTTCCCATCTATTTGCCATGAAGTGATGGGACCGGATGCCATGATCTTAGTTTTCTGAATGTTAAGCTTTAAGTCAACTTTTTCACTCTCCTCTTTTACTTTCATCAAGAGACTTTTTAGTTCCTCTTCACTTCCTGCCATAAGGGTGGTGTCATCTGCATATCTGAGGTTGTTGACATTTCTCCCGGCAATCTTGATTCCAGACTGTGTTTCTTCCAGCCCAGCATTCCTCATGATGTACTCTGCATATAAGTTAAATAAGCAGGGTGACAATATACAGCGTTGACATACTCCTTTTCCTATTTGGAACCAGTCTGTGGTTCCATGTCCAGTTCTAACTGTTGCTTCCTGACCTGCATATAGGTTTCTCAAGAGGCAAGTCAGGTGGTCCGGTATTCCCATCTCTTCAGAATTTTCCAAAGTTTATTGGGATCCACACAGTCAAAGGCTTTGGCATAGTCAATAAAGCAGAAATAGATGTTTTTCTGGAACTCTTGCTTTTTCGATGATCCAGAAGATGTTGGCAATTTGATCTCTGGTTCCTCTGTTTTTTCTAAAACCAACTTGTACATCTGGAAGTTCATGGTTCACATATTGCTGAAGCCTGGTTTGGAGACTTTAAAGCATTACTTTACTAGCGTGTGAGATGAGTGCAATTGTGCAGTAGTTTGAGCATTCTTTGGCATTGCCTTTCTTAGGGATTGGAATGAAAACTGACCTTTTCCAGTCCTGTGGCTACTGCTGAGTTTTCCAAATTTGCTGGCATATTGAATACAGCACTTCCACAGCATCATCTTCCAGGATTTTAAATAGCTCAACTGGAATTCCATCACCTCCACTAGCTTTGTTCGTAGTGATGCTTCCTAAGGCCCACTTGACTTCACGTTCCAGGATGTCTGGCTCTAGGTGAGTGATCACACCATCGTGCAGCATAGAAAACTCATAAACACATAGGTGTGGCTGTCTTCCAACAACCTTCATTTTGAAATGGATGTGGTAAGCAGATCGTAGTCCTGGAACTGTACTTTGGTGAACACAATAGAGGAGAAAGTGGAAACATTTAACATTCATGTAATTGAGGTCCCAGAAGTTGAGGATAGAGATAATGGAGAAAAAGCAATTTGGGGAGAGATACAAAGAATTTTCCAAAATCAGTTAAAAAAAAATAATTATGTCACAGATTCAGGAAACCTGTTGCTGTTTCATCACCTTAAAAACTGATCAACAAGGATAAAGTGAACATCTTAAATGTAGGCGTAGTATAGAAACACATTACTATTAAAGGAGCAACAATAATGCTGATAGCCATTTTCTCAACAGAAATACTGGAAGCCAGAACACAATGAACAGGATCTCTTACACTCTGAAAGAAAGTTAGCTCATGGTCTAGAATTCTAGAGTTAGCAAAAATACCCTTCAAAAGTAAAGATAAAATAGTGACATTTTGTCATACAAAAAAAAAAAAAACCTAACAAAAAGCATCACCAGTCAACAGCATAAGACATAAACACTAAAGAGAATTCTCCAGGCAAAGGAAAATAATCCCAAATGAAAGGGTAAAACATTTACAAAGAATACGATTAATAAAGAGTTAAAATGCATATGTAAATCAAATATTTATCACATAAAACAATGATGTTTTATTGTACAGATTATAATCTATTAGAACTAAAATACATGAAAATGATAACAGAAAAGGTGGAAGAATAAAGGGAGTTAATGATAAAAGCAAATGATAAAGACATTTTTTAAAATAGTTGGATCTAATAAGTCAAGCATGCATGCAGTTAATCCTGGTGATATAACACAAGAACATAAAAGGAAATATAATTAAAAGCTCATAGAAGGGGGAAACAGCATGATTGAAAAAAAGGACAATGGAAGTCCAAGGATGTGAATCACCCTATAGAATCAGAGTCAAGGTTAAATTACATTATGACAAGAACAAACTCAGAGAAGAGCAAAGAGAAGGGTAAGAATCTGAGATTCCCCGCTGGAGTGGAACAAGGCTGAAACAGGCTTGTGAAGAAAAACCAGGGTGAAATGGTGATAGAGTTGGAAGGACTGGTTGAGGGGAGGGAAGGATGGGGAAATGGGGTAATAGGAGGTCCGCAAGAGGAGGGGCTATGAGGTCTCCATGTGTAAAGGAGAACCACTGAAGTATTCTGAATATAGTTAACACAGAATCACTGAAGTATTCTGAAGCATACTGAAAGGTAGATAAGAAATATATTTGAGAGACTTTACCAGGCAAAGTTATCTTGTAGATCATAAAACATAGATAATGAACATATCACCTTTAGACTGGCTAATATTTAAAAAGGAAAATATCATTTTAGTAGCAATATAACTTATTCACAGAAAAATTCTAGCTATCCAACCCTATTTTAAGCAACTTTAGGTTTTGACATGCACCACAAACTTCATATCACAGCACGAAAATAGGCAGAAAAATGTTGGGGAAAAAATGACGATACAGGTCAGTAAGGAAAGATTAGTAACAACTGAAAGCAAATATAATCATAAAAAGGGAGGATGTATTTTACTACTTTTCTGATGTGACTAAGAGGAATTAACACAACAAATTCCTATGATGTCATGGCTTTTTTCATATTACATTATTTTAGTTACTGAGAGTGTGAGAGGATGTAATGAAATAGAATTTGGGGTCAGGCTTTAGTTCATTTAATTTCATTGTCTGGTGTAAGTTTCTTTAATATTTAAATTAATCATCATAGGACAAATAATGAAATTCTGAATCAGGTAGCACTAGTGATGGTATCTATATGACTGAAGAAATACCAAAAACATAATAAATGCTGGCCTATGAAAGTTGACCTTTTACTTTCCTAATAAAACATTTGCAGTGAGAAGCAATGAAGACTTCTTGTCAAAATGGATCTATTGATTCAGAGTTTGGTTGAATTTTGCTTGTTCTTGTCATGGTGATGATGGTATGAAATAGGAATTCCAGACTCACAACATTGCCCATGTCCAAAATAGAACAAAACCTAAAATGATGAGCAGAACAGAAAGCAGAGAGGCCAATTTGGCCCCGCATTCAGAAGTAGGTATTTGGGACCAGGCTTTTGGTTCCCCTGGGATAGAAAATTTCAGAAGTGTTCATGGATGGGAGATAGAAGGGCTAGAAAACAGCCAAATCTGCTTGAAGTCAGGACCATTGGTGTCACTGGAAATAATCTGTTGTGGTTTTAGAAGGATGCTGACCCAAGGAGACACAACAAGCATAAAATCAGGAGTATTATTATTTTTTTATTTATTATTTTTATTATTTTATTATGCAATATTATGCAATATTTCTCAAAATTATTAAAATTACCATAATTAATTAATTAATTTTGAACTAAAAGCAAGATAAAACTGAGAAACTGTCACCAGTTGGAGGAGACTATGGAGACACAGCAATTAAATGTAGCATGGATTGGATCCTAGAAGACAAAAAGGATGTTGGTAGAAAACTGGTAAAATCTGGATAAAGTCTGAAATTTAAGTTTAGCAAGTATATAAAGTGTATCTAATTTATAGATGTTTGGGAATAGATCTTTGCAGATGTGCAGTAGTCAAACAGTAACTTACTTCTTTGACAAAGGATACTACCTTCCTGAACTTGTCGTCATAATTTGTAGAAACTTACTTTTCCTTTCCATCTTATCTACAATGGATAAACATGTATATTTCCTCCTTTGCATGGAAGTATTAAGATCATTAAACCCTGAACTATGAGACAATTAAACAGGACTGATTGTCTAACTCAAATGTTTAAAAAACTGAAACCAAATAGGTTTCTTTTTTTTTTTTTTTTTTAAACTTTACATAATTGTATTAGTTTTGCCAAATATCAAAATGAATCCACCACAGGTATACATGTGTTCCCCATCCTGAACCCTCCTCCCTCCTCCCTCCCCATACCATCCCTCTGGGTCGTCCCAGTGCACCAGCCCCAAGCATCCAGTATCGTGCATTGAACCTGGACTGGCATCTCGTTTCATACATGATATTTTACATGTTTCAATGCCATTCTCCCAAATCTTCCCACCCTCTCCCTCTCCCACAGAGTCCATAAGACTGTTCTATATGTCAGTGTCTCTTTTGCTGTCTCGTATACAGGGTTATCGTTACCATCTTTCTAAATTCCATATATATGCGTTAGTATACTGTATTAGTGTTTTTCCTTCTGGCTTACTTCACTCTGTATAATAGGCTCCAGTTTCATCCACCTCATTAGAACTGATTCAAATGTATTCTTTTTAATGGCTGAGTAATACTCCATTGTGTATATGTACCACAGATTGCTTATCCATTCATCTGCTGATGGACATCTAGGTTGCTTCCATGTCCTGGCTATTATAAACAGTGCTGCGATGAACATTGGGGTACACGTGTCTCTTTCCCTTCTGGTTTCCTCAGTGTGTATGCCCAGCAGTGGGATTGCTGGATCATAAGGCAGTTCTATTTCCAGTTTTTTAAGGAATCTCCACACTGTTCTCCATAGTGGCTGTACTAGTTTGCATTCCCACCAACGGTGTAAGAGGGTTCCCTTTTCTCCACACCCTCTCCAGCATTTATTATTTGTAGACTTTTGGATCGCAGCCATTCTGACTGGTGTGAAATGGTACCTCATAGTGGTTTTGATTTGCATTTCTCTGATAATGAGTGATGTTGAGCATCTTTTCATGTGTTTGTTAGCCATCTGTATGTCTTCTTTGGAGAAATGTCTATTTAGATCTTTGGCCCATTTTTTGATTGGGTCATTTATTTTTCTGGAGTTGAGCTGTAGGAGTTGCTTGTATATTTTTGAGATTAGTTGTTTGTCGGTTGCTTCATTTGCTATTATTTTCTCCCATTCTGAAGGCTGTCTTTTCACCTTGCTAATAGTTTCCTTTGATGTGCAGAAGCTTTTAAGTTTAATTAGGTCCCATTTGTTTATTTTTGCTTTTATTTCCAATATTCTGGGAGGTGGGTCATAGAGGATCCTGCTGTGATGTATATCAGAGAGTGTTTTGCCTATGTTCTCCTCTAGGAGTTTTATAGTTTCTGGTCTTACGTTGAGATCTTTAATCCATTTTGAGTTTATTTTTGTATATGGTGTTAGAAAGTGTTCTAGTTTCATTCTTTTACAAGTGGTTGACCAGATTTCCCAGCACCACATGTTAAAGAGATTGTCTTTAATCCATTGTATATTCTTGCCTCCTTTGTCAAAGATAAGGTGTCCATATGTGCGTGGATTTATCTCTGGGCTTTCTATTTTGTTCCACTGATCTATATTTCTGTCTTTGTGCCAGTACCATACTGTCTTGATAACTGTGGCTTTGTAGTAGAGCCTGAAGTCAGGTAGGTTGATTCCTCCAGTTCCATTTTTCTTTCTCAAGATCGCTTTGGCTATTCGAGGTTTTTTGTATTTCCATACAAATTGTGAAATTATTTGTTCTAGCTCTGTGAAGAATACTGTTGGTAGCTTGATAGGGATTGCATTGAATCTATAAATTGCTTTGGGTAGTATACTCATTTTCACTATATTGATTCTGCCAATCCATGAACATGGTATATTTCTCCATCTATTATTGTCCTCTTTGATTTCTTTCACCAGTGTTTTATAGTTTTCTATATATAGGTCTTTAGTTTCTTTAGGTAGATATATTCCTAAGTATTTTATTCTTTTCATTGCAATGGTGAATGGAATTGTTTCCTTAATTTCTCTTTCTGTTTTCTCATTATTAGTGTATAGGAATGCAAGGGATTTCTGTGTGTTGATTTTATATCCTGCATCTTTACTATAATCATTGATTAGTTCTAGTAATTTTCTGGTGGAGTCTTTAGGGTTAAACGATACAATAGACCGGTTAGACCTAATTGATATCTATAGGACATTTCATCCCAAAACAATGAATTTCACCTTTTTCTCAAGTGCACATGGAACCTTCTCCACGATAGATCACATCCTGGGCCATAAAGCTAGCCTTGGTAAATTCAAAAAAATAGAAATCATTCCAAGCATTTTTTCTGACCACAATGCAGTAAGATTAGATCTCAATTACAGGAGAAAAACTATTAAAAATTCCAACATATGGAGGCTGAACAACACGCTGCTGAATAACCAACAAATCACAGAAGAAATCAAAAAAGAAATCAAAATTTGCATAGAAACGAATGAAAATGAAAACACAACAACCCAAAACCTGTGGGACACAGTAAAAGCAGTCCTAAGGGGAAAGTTCACAGCAATACAGGCACACCTCAAGAAACAAGAAAAAAGTCAAATAAATAACCTAACTCTACACCTAAAGCAACTAGAAAAGGAAGAAATGAAGAACCCCAGGGTTAGTAGAAGGAAAGAAATCTTAAAAATTAGAGCAGAAATAAATGCAAAAGAAACAAAAGAGACCATAGCAAAAATCAACAAAGCCAAAAGCTGGTTCTTTGAAAGGATAAATAAAATTGACAAACCATTAGCCAGACTCATCAAGAAACAAAGGGAGAAAAATCAAATCAATAAAATTAGAAACGAAAATGGAGAGATCACAACAGACAACACAGAAATACAAAGGATCATAAGAGACTATTATCAACAATTATATGCCAATAAAATGGACAACGAGGAAGAAATGGACAAATTCTTAGAAAAGTACAACTTTCCAAAACTCGACCAGGAAGAAATAGAAAACCTTAACAGACCCATCACAAGCACGGAAATTGAAACTGTAATCAAAAATCTTCCAGCAGACAAAAGCCCAGGTCCAGACGGCTTCACAGCTGAATTCTACCAAAAATTTAGAGAAGAGCTAACACCTATCCTGCTCAAACTCTTCCAGAAAATTGCAGAGGAAGGTAAACTTCCAAACTCATTCTATGAGGCCACCATCACCCTAATACCAAAACCTGACAAAGATCCCACAAAAAAAGAAAACTACAGGCCAATATCACTGATGAACATAGATGCAAAAATCCTAAACAAAATTCTAGCAATCAGAATCCAACAACACATTAAAAAGATCATACACCGTGACCAAGTGGGCTTTATCCCAGGGATGCAAGGATTCTTCAATATCCCCAAATCAATCAATGTAATACACCACATTAACAAATTGAAAAATAAAAACCATATGATTATCTCAATAGATGCAGAGAAAGCCTTTGACAAAATTCAACACCCATTTATGATAAAAACTCTCCAGAAAGCAGGAATAGAAGGAACATACCTCAACATAATAAAAGCTATATATGACAAACCCACAGCAAACATTATCCCCAATGGTGAAAAATTGAAAGCATTTCCTCTAAAGTCAGGAACAAGACAAGGGTGCCCACTTTCACCATTACTATTCAACATAGTTTTGGAAGTTTTGGCCACAGCAATCAGAGCAGAAAAAGAAATAAAAGGAATCCAAATTGGAAAAGAAGAAGTAAAACTCTCACTATTTGCAGATGACATGAAACCAAATAGGTTTCTAATCTTTTGGAAACTCTGAGAGTTTATGTCCTAGTCCTCACATTCTTAACAGGACTTTGCTCCTGGAAAACTATCATCTTACCAAGCACAGCACTGTTCATGACTGACTGTTTTATTACCACATAATAAAGAGAGTCATTTTAATTAACCTATTAGTCTTTACCTAATTCATAATTCTATGTCATTAAATGCATGATTCTACTGATATTTCCTCTCAATAACCACTGAACTCAGCATATAACATCAGTAATTTAAAATAGTTCTTTTTAAAATCACATATGATTGGTAACTTAAATATGCAAGTCTAAATAGCCTGTCTGATAAAGGTCAAATATTTGTCATGAAAAAGTATTTAAAATTGGAATTAAAAGGCCAACCCATAAACTTAATAAGTATACTGAAAGCAGTCCTAACAGAACAAGTATAGCTTTTAATATTTTTTAATTAAGAAAAAAATTTTAAATGTTTTCAAGTATTTCAGACAAGCAGCTAGTAAGACACCAATAGAGATAACATAAAGAACAAAGCAAAAGATATAAATTAAAATGAGTAAAAATTAATGAGAAAATAATTGATTCAATAAAATTGGTTTATATAAAAAAGCAAACTACCTAACATAAATATTTACATATATTGATACAGGATGACACAATAAAACATATGGATTTTAATTAATATGGTTAATTATGAATTTTATTAATTATCAATTAATTAATTGATAATTACAAATCTTACCCTCAACGATCTCACTCATCCCCAAGTCCCCAGACTCCCACTGTTTCTATGAAGGATTTATTTTGACAAACTAGCAAAGAAAAATATTTCTTATCACAACAAATTGTTTCAAAGAATGTTGAAGATGAGTGAAGTGCCTCATTTTATATCAAGGACTAGAAAAACCTGAAACTAAAATCAGAGAGAAAGAGCATAAAGCAAAATTTACAAACCAACCTCACTTTTGAACACAAGTAAAGAGCCACCAAGCACACAGCACAGCAAGTATACTACATTGAACTCTAATGTAAAATGTATACAAAGAAAGATGATTCATAAGCAACCTGGCTTTAACCCAGGAACAAAGGAACATGCAACATCAAAAAATCTAATAGCATAGAACATAGCATTAAAATGGGAAAAGAAAAAAATCCACCTCAGAAAATGTTCATAAGCCTACAATGTTACTCAACCTTCATTCATGGGAAAAGCCTGAAGAGGCTGAGACTAGAGGAGCTAAAAATTACCTCTGAAAAGCCTAAGGGCCGTGCCTTTTGATTTGCGGGTCTTAGTTCCCAGACCAGGGACGGAACATAAGCCTGGGCAGTGAAAGTGTCAAGTCCTAACCACTGAGCTGCCAGTAAATTCAAAGTAAAATGTAATGATGAAATTTTAAAATCATTCCTTTTAAAATGAGAAAGCAACCAATACTTTCATTCAGCATTATACTGCAATTTTTAGCTACTGCAAGGAGACAATAAAAAGAAATTAAAAGCATAAAAATTGAAAGATGATGTTAGGCAGAAAAAAATGCTTTTTACCTTGAACATGATGATTGTTTACATAGAAAATATGAAAAAATCTATAGACAAATCATTAGAATGAAGTTCAACACTGTTTCCAGAATGAACATAATAAAACCAAGGGTCTTCCTATATCTCAGTAATAGATCTTTAGAAACAGCAAAAAAGAAAAGTCCCGTTTAAAATACCTACAAAAACCTAAGATAAATAAGAACTGGTTTAATATAAAATGTGAAAATTCATGAAAAAGTATAAAACTTCATAAAGATCATAAAATAAACTATAAATTAATTGTATATCCTGTATTATATATTTTATCACAAGATAATATTATAAAGACATCATTTCATTCTGGGTTATTTGTTCTATACAATTTCAATAAAAATCTATAGTTTTTCTTGGAACTTTGTATACAAACCTCAACATAGAAGAGAAAGGGTTGAAGGTTTGAAAGGTAATAGGATTTGAAGACTTGCCAGGTATAGAGATTTAAAATATACTACTAAAGAATAATTTTTAACATAAAGACAGAATAATGCACAGCACAGAATGATGTGGTGGACTGGAAGGCGCTCCTTCAGATCCATGTCTTTTGGAAAGGTCTTCTTTGAGCTGGTGCGAACACTGTGTACAGCTGGTTTCTGGGATCAGATCCGTCAGGGTTTGCCTGGGCAGAGGGCTGCCTTCCCTGTGGCACACCCTTCCAGAGCAACCCAAATCCAAGGACTGACTGTGGAGGGGGTATAAAAGTCAGAGTTTTTTGCCCACCAGGGTACAATTTTTAGGGCTTGTTATATCCAGAGCTTTCTGTAGGGCCGGCTGAGTCTTTTCTAGCCATTAATCAGTTGATCTCAGAACGAAATGGGAAATTTTATTCCAGCCAAATTGAGAACTGCAACCTCTCAAGAAAGCTCTGAGAACTGTTCTGCCCATCAGAGGTCAAAGCACAGTTACATAGGTTTGTTCAGATAGAGGGTTCTACATAAAATGATGTATTATTGGTAGTTCATACAGTCTAGCAAGGAGTGGGTCGTGGGTCATATGGCCCCTTACAAGATTAAGAAGGAATGTTATTTTTTTAAGGAGTTGTCTTGTTGGTGCTAGAAGAATGCAGTTGTGGTTGAGCAGGTATTTCCATGGATTGGGGGGATTTGGTGGATGCATAACGCAGATACACAAAGCACAGTAGAGGGGAGACAGGAAGCCAAAGGGCAGGAAAAAATATTTATGTTTAAATTTTTCTTTTCTTGCCATAAAATGGGGTCACAAAGAGTCAGACACGATTGAGTGACTGAACTGAACTGAACTGAACTGCGATAAAATACGGATTTTATTTCACACCATGTATCACAGGTTGACTTCTCATCTGCCCAGTTCTACATCCTTCTCCCCTTCATAGATGCCACCCCTTAGTAAATACCCTGCACACCAAACTCTATCTCAGCACTGCTTCTGAACCTCCCAGCCTGTGACATAATGAGCCAGAAACAATCCACAGGCATAGGCATCCTGATAAACAGCAGAGGTCATACTATAAATCACTGGAGATATATTCCATCCAGTATAAGATACTAGGACAAATGAGTATGTGGAAAAGATAAATATATATTACATTGTACACAATAATCTATTAATTCATGATCTAAATTCAAAAGAATAACCTTAAGACTTTAGAAGACTCAACATGAGAATATTTTTAAGACCTTAGATGAAACTTCCAGATGACAGAAGACACTAAATAAAATTGAAAGAGAAACCACAAGCTGAGAGAATACATTTGATGCACATATAATTGAGAAAGCAGAAATTTATAAATAACTTCCATGGATCATTAAGAAAAAGCAATCCAATAAACAAATGAGTAAATGTTATGAATACTCGACTCATAGAGGAAGAAACTGAAACTACCAATGACCATAAGAAAGATGTTCAAATTCGTTAGCAATCATAAGATGCAAATAAAAAAAAGTATAGCATCATTTCTCTCCTATTAATTTGTAAGGATTTAAAGTTCTGACAGTACCTAATGTTGAAGCAATTGAATTTCACAGGCACTGCTCATAGGAAGGTGAACATTAACCGCTGCAGGACAATTTACCAATAATTCCTTATCAAAGTACATACTCTAATAATACTCTCCCATATTTTCACTAAGAGGGTCATACTAGAATATTTATTTAGCATTATTTAGGAAGAAAAATTGGAAACAATCTAAATAGCAATCGATAGGAAATGGTTAACTATATTTTGCATGTTCACAAAGGAATATTATATGGTAATGAATATTCATGAAATATGATCATTGATGTCATCAAGAAAAAGATACTGAAAATAGTGTTCAGAGGAAAAAAAGATGCATATATAACCATACACTATAATACTATTTAAAGTTTTAAAATAAGCCAAACAGTAATATATATTTTATGGATGTATGTATTGGCTCAGACGGTAAAGAATCTGCCTGCAATGTGGAAGACTTGGGTTCAATCCCTGGGGCAGGAAGATACCCTGGAGGAGGAAATGGCAACCCACTCCAGTATTCTTGCCTGGAAAAATCCCACAGACAGACGAGACTGGCAAGCTACAGTCCATAGGGTTGCAAAGAGTCAGACATGACTGAAGCTACTTAGCATGTATATATAAGTAGAAGTGTTATAAAAGACATCATGTAAATAATAAAGACCAAATTCAGAGTGGAGTTTCCATCTGGGCAAAAACGAGAATGAGTGGGATCAGAGAAAAGTATAGAATACCTTCAACTCTATTAAATGGTTTATTACTATTACTTTGA
Organism: Bos indicus x Bos taurus; assembly: GCF_003369695.1. Classification (NCBI taxonomy): domain Eukaryota; kingdom Metazoa; phylum Chordata; class Mammalia; order Artiodactyla; family Bovidae; genus Bos; species Bos indicus x Bos taurus. The sequence continues at coordinate 37,980,058 of NC_040084.1, forward strand.
AATGTAAAACTGATGCTGGTACATGCTTTTTAATCTGAAGCTTCTATGACAAAAAAAAAAAAAAAAGATTTAAAAAACCTAAATGAAAGAATAAATGAGTATCAAGTTAATCCCTAGAGTTGTTTTAGAGAGATAATAATCTCTCTTTAAAAGACAAAGAAAATAGTTTTAAGAGTTGCCACCTGTTTTAAATTTGATTAAAGCATTCCTAACAGTACAGAGGTGAGCTTGGGCTGAGTCATGTATTTTCTGTAATTCCAATAATTATAACTATAAACCTATATCCCCTTGATTCACTTTAATTTTTAAAAAGTGTGTTGCTCAGTCCTGTCTGACTCTTTGCAACTGCATGAACTGTTGCCCACCAGGCTCCTCTGTTCATATAGTTTTCATCAGTTTTACCTTCTAAGGATATTTTGCTGCTGCTGCTGCTGCTAAGTTGCTTCAGTCATGTCCGACTCTGTGCAACCCCATAGACGGCAGCCCACGAGGCTCCCCCATCCCTACTATGGGGCTAAGTCTCACTTATATGTAAGAGAATATTCTATGTTTTCAAACCTGAGGAACTTTTAGTTGTACTGATCTTGGTTAATGGAACTTATTGGTCAACTAATCAACAAATACTGGGGACAAAATGGATGTTCAAATGTTCGAAAATGGTATACTAGCTGCATAGATAACACTCAAAGTACAATTTTACACTTCCTGGATATGTTGTTTATGTGGATTTAGCCTTCATTTCAATTCCAAATACTTCTCTTGTTTTCCTTGAAGTAAATGATACCGGTTAGCAATCTGGTATTAAAACAAAATAAGACATAATGTTTATAATTATTTAATTAGCTCCTTAAGTATACTCAATATTACAAATACCTTTCTCTTCCAGATAAATAAGAACTTTGGTACATATTTTTAGCTAAGTTATATTTTTTATTTAGAATGAAACATTTCTTCTACTTTGGTGACATTCTATAAAAATATAGCAAACATTAACTGAAGCAAATATTTTCCTTTATTTATTTTGAACTATATTTTTCTTACTTTCATCATATAAGAAAAAAGAGAAGACAAGAGAAAAAGGTATTCATAACGATTCTACTCCAGAAATCAAGCCTTTGTTAATTTTTTTGTCCTCCATTATAGTACTTGGAATAATTACGTATAGCATATTGTTCACATGACAGAAGTAGATCCATCAGGCAGTATTGCTTAAGGCAATTTGTCAGACTTACAGCTCAAAGTGTTGTTTAGTCGTTCAGTCATGTCTGACTCTTTTGCGATGCCGTGAACTATAGCTTGCCCGGCTCCTCTGTCCATGGGATTTCCCAAGCAAGAACATTGGAATGGATTGCCATTTACTTCTCCAAGGGATCTTTCCAACCAAGGGATCAAATCCATGTCTCCTGAATTGGCAGGCGGATTCTTTAGCACTGAGCCACCAAAATGTCCCAATAGTTGGCTGTAATTATCTATTTGCTTCCCACAAGAAGCTTTCCATGGGCCTACAATGCATATTGTTCTCTGCAATCCATGTTTTCTTCTCCTGCGTCTTGCATCAGGCATGGCCTGGTGACTTGTTCTTACCAGTGGATGAGTGACAGCGACGTTTCTCCTACTCACCCTCACCCGAATCTCTCTATTCCTTTCCCTGCTCTGTTTCTTCCACAACACAGGTCACCATCTGAGAAGCACAAATTTAACTCAATGCATTTACTTTTTGTCTACATCTCTCTGTTAGAAAGCTAGTTCCATAGGGAAAGGGCTTTTCTCTGTTTTTTACTTATAGCCCCAGAATCTACAACAGTGCCTAAGGGCACATAATAGTTTCTTAATAATTACTGATTTAGTATCTATTGAATTTCAATTTAGAAATTAGAAAATATCTAATCCCATTTCATAATCAAAGCTTCAAATTATTTAAATTGTCTTTTCTCCCTCAATTAGGGTCTTCTGTAGGTAGAAGGCCAGAGGAGAGAGTCTATTTTCACTTCTCCCACTTTCTAGTCTTTGTCCCATTTAGCTGAGCAAGTTTCCTCATCCCTGTTGGGTTGGAGTGGAGATTGAGGGAGAGGCTGGGCCTGTGTCAGAGGAGTGGGACATTTCTGAGTGACTGTTTACATTAAGATGACTCTGAGCACTCAGAGCCAGACAGGGGCATAAAGCTGATGTGTACCTCGTGAATTCTTCTGAGACCCCTGGGAGCATTCCCATGTATAGGTGATTCCTTTTCCTCTGGGCAAGTGTTCATCCCTCACCCGTTTGTGCACTGATGACATAAAAACAGATGCCCCATCACTCTTTCATGCAGCACTCTTGAAAAGAATTGAAAAGATCCGTAGAGCAGGTCTGTTGTCCCCACTTACCCACCTCTAAGTCCACAAGAAATAAACATCCTTTGCGACCAACAAAAGGCCAGAGGGCAGTTCAATCTTATCCTGGCATCAAACCTTTTTCGCACAGCCATCAAAGAAGCTAGCCAGCAATATCTTGTCTCCCAGATTTCTCACTTCAGTAAGACAGCAAGTTCACTACATGGCTCTGATGGAGGCCTTCTCACATGACTTGAGAAGAGTATAGAAGCAGCCCTCCCCCACCAAAGACATACCCAGAAAAAGGTTTGACCAAATGTATGGGTATCCAAGGTCCAGTCAAGTTGACACATAAAATTAACCATCACAGGGTCTTTAAAAAAAAAAAAATACTGCCTGCCACAATATCCAAACTACAAATAAGAGAGTGTAAGTCAAGCATTAGGATCTAATCTCCCCTCATTGTGAAAATGATGATGGGCTTTGCCAGGAATGTCTGCCTTAGCCCTACTAAATTCTCCCTCATCTTACTTCTGTGTCACACACTGGTCCCCTTTCCTGTGTCCACTGATCTCTGCTTCCCTGTTTCAGAACTTCTGTGTCTACTGCTGATGCTTCAGTACATCTGTCTACAGATGCTCAAGGTTCAGACTTGGAGCATAAAGCCTTCATCAGTTCTTTCTATAGCTCTCACAAGCCCTACTCTTCATCTGCCCTGCACAAAATCTTTGCAGCTCTAGAACTTCAGCAAAGCCTGTTACTGTTACTGGGTTCTGAAAAATGCCCTGAGTGAACTTCCCTTGCCAGCAACTGCTGTTTTTCCTTGTATAATGCTAAGTAAATGGGTTTGGAAAGCACACAGTCCTGGCTTCAAACACTGGCTCTGCCACTTGCAATTTGCCTCACTTTGGGAAATAAAATTAATCACTCTGAGCTCCACTTTTCTTACCTAAAAAAGTAGTTAAGACATGACAAATGGGTGATGATAATGTAAAATGATGATGAATATTAAATATATAGCACTGTAGCTGACACAGAGTAGAATCTCAACTACTATTCTATTGTTACATTGGTGGTGGTTGTTACTAATATCCTTGTTGCACCAGCTCAAGAAAACTGCTTTTATGGGCCACTTTAACTCTGGCAAGAAGCAAACTTCCTCTAGCCAGGGGATTCACTAAATAAGTCCACAGCATGCCTGTCTCTGTAAGACAACCTGGTAAGAGTAAGATAGAGATATGGTAAGCAGTTCTCTGCCCTGTGAGACGGGCCAAAAATTTACTCTAACAATTGTTTGTTACATGTTTGAAAGAAGACAAGAGAAATAACATTAATTAGAACCAGATATGTACCTGCCTCACTGTTAGGATTTTTATACTTGAACTTAACCCATCTGAGCCTCAGTTTAATTACCACTAAAACAGGAATAAGAATAGTACAAACTTCATAGTGTTGTTACAACAATTAAATGATATAATGAATCAAAACTACTCACAGTGCCTGAGTAAATAATAACTATAAATCAAGAAATGTCATTAAGGTAGAAGTATTTTATTTTTAAAATATACATGTATATAATTTTCTGCATGATGTTTGTCATAAAATTATTATTCTTTTGGAAAATTACAAAGAAATGAAAGCCTATTTGTCAAGTTGGTATAAGCTTGAGGAATTAGTCAGAAGAGGTGGTAAATTATACAAGGTTACACTGTACCTAAGGCATAGAGCTTAGACCTCAGCCCAACTCTGTGCTCTTTTCAATATACTACTTCCTCCCTTACATCCATATAGGTTAATTATTCATAATTTAAAGTGATTTTTGCACTAGAGACAAACAGTTCAAAAACTTTTAGTCTCTGAACTCTTTAAAACTCTTAAAAGTTATGGATCATCTAGTGTTCAGATCTTGGTTTCTAACACTATTTTCTAATAAAAAAGGACCAGGTATCCCTGAAGAAATGGCTGATTCTAAGACTGAGGCAAGAAATCCAAAAGGAGCCTGGAGCGTCTTGTAATGTCAGAAAGTCAGGGAGTGGAAAATAAACCCATATTGATAGACATGTGTCAGAGGTACATAGGAGCCAACAGAAAGATTGCTCACAGGCCAAAGTTGGAAGAATTTAAGCGATGAAACAGATGAAGCAGAAAGAATTATAACTCACCATGTAAAATAAGCACCCATGAGTTGTACTGATATCAATAAATAGGTAGAGAACAGACAAGTCTGCTGTACAGAAGAATTCCAAATAATATATGCAATACTCTGCCTTTATGGAGGGGATGACTATAAAGATGAGCTGCGTGTATTGACTTTCTTCCAAAGACTACAGTGTACCAAGTTGGGGGAGGAAGGAATGATTTACATCAGAGAAACAGCAAGTACCACCTGAACCAGGTGATGAAGGTCAGAATCACAGGTGATAAATCAGATAGTAAGTACTTTGATATGATGAGATAAAAATGACACTTCATCTCTCTGGTCTTTGTCTCAAAAACATGTAACTCCAGTCTAGTCATGAATAAAACATTAGACAAATTCCAATAGAAGAGAATCCTTCAAAATCCACCACTAGTACTCTTCAAATCCTCATGGTCACCAAAACATAGGAATGTCGGAGAAACTATCACAGCCAAGAGGAGCACAATGAGAAAAATCCCATCCACTGGTTAGGACTCCATGCTTCCACTGCAGGGGGCATGGAGTTCCTTCCCTGGTCTGGAACTGGGATCCTGCATGACATATGGCATGCCCCTCTCCCCCCAAAAAGAGGAGCATAATAAGAAATAAAAGCTAAATGAAATGTGGTATCCAGGGTGCGATCTAGAACAAAAACAAACAAACAACAACAAAAAAAGAGCAGCATATTAGGCTAAATTAAAAAAAAAAAACTAAGAAAATCTGACTAAAATACAAACTACACATAGAGTAATATATCACTATTGGTTTATTAATTGTGACAAATACACCATACTAATGAAAAATGATGATAATTAGGGGAACTGGTGCAGAGCACATGGGAACAACTCTCTGTACTATATTCTCAATTTTTCTGTAAATCAAAAAGTGTTCTAAAATATAAAGTTGATTAAAAAAAGATCTGAAGTAAACTTGGACAATATTTATTAGAAGTGAGCTGTTTTGACATCAGCATCTCTGTTATATTATTATCTCTACTTACAAAGAAGGAAATGGCACCCCACTCCAGTGTTCTTGCCTGGAAAATCCCATGGATGAAGGAGCCTGGAAGGCTGCAGTCCATGGGGTCGCTGAGGGTCGGACACAACTGAGTGACTTCACTTTCACTTTTCACTTTCATGCATTGAAGAAGGAAATGGCAACCCACTCCAGTGTTCTTGCCTGGAGAATCCCAGGGACGGGGGAGCCTGGTGGGCTGCCGTCAGTGGGGTCGCACAGAGTTGGACGTGACTGAAGCAACTTAGCAGCAGCAGCAGCTACTTACAAATACGTTTGAAATATTTTCTAATAAATATATTTTTAAAGAATATTTTTAATCAGAAAATCCCAAAAGGAAGCTAAGTCACTAAAAGTCAATTGATTGAAAGAAAACAGACCTTTTAGATTCACAAATACTAGCAGTAAAAATGATTAGAAAATTCTGGATGTTATTTTTAAATTTAAAAAACAATAAAATATTATAGTAAGAAAAATTGAGAACCTCAAAAAGCTTTTATGTATGAGAGTTATATCTATCAGTTATTTCCTTATTATAAACTAAAACACAAGAACACACAAGCACAAATCGCATTAACCATCAGAATTGTTGTGTCATTACATAGTCTCTGGAAGACTCTACTGTACATTCATGAAAGAATAAAGTGAAATAAGACCATAAACCTTAAAATCCTGGGATAAGGCTCAGTTTTTCATAAACTATTTCTTTTATTTTATACATTGTTGAATTTGATTTGCTAATATTTGAGAGTTTGATTTGAGGTACTACCAGAAATGCTGCAATGAACATCTTTATACATAAATCCACACATGTAGATGCTTTTATTTCTGATGAATAGGTTCCCAAAAGTGAGCTGAATGATGAAAACCCTTTGAATATCAATAGTTCTGTCAGACTGTTCTCCTAAAAGTTTGTAACAACTCATTTTTTCTTCAGTCTATGAAAGTGCTATCCCACAACTTTAACAACACCAAATGTTATCAATATTTTATTAATATTTCTTATTAAAGAAACTAATATCAGGCACCTCTAGTTTCTACATAAATGATATTAATTCATAGATATTTACAGGAAAATGTGAAAACATCTCATGCTTAGCATTCTTATACAACTATAAAATCAAAATTACAAATTAAATATAAACTAACTAAAAATCCAACACAATTAAAACATTAATTCAATGAGACAGATGATACTGATGTACTAAAACAGATAGCAGAAGTTGGGACTACTATTAGTGAAATGTAGCCTTAGGTCTGTTTCTGCATTTAATACGTTTCCTTGTTTTCACTTCAATTATACTAATGTAGAGAATGAATGCCTATTCACGTTAGCATGCTTTACAAAATGATATTCATGACTTTAAGGTTCTGCTGTGGGTTCATGATTATCAGACTCCAAATTTAACTAAAATTCTGCCAGTTACCCATCTGCTAAAGCAAGTTTTATTTTAGTATCCTATAATAACTCTTAAAAGTCTCATATGAAGATAAGGTTGTTATGTGGTTCCATTAAATTTTGCATTAAGCCTTACTAACTTGCGCTTCCTTGGTTATGTGCCTTTGTGTTCTTATGTATTTAGTTGTTTATTTTCTGACTCTTTTTCTGACTCCCACTGTAGAATAAACTCCCATGTTTATTGCAGTATCCCTTCATCTAACCCCAGCACTGGCCAAATAAATATTCAAATTAATTATTGTACAATTTAATTACTGCTGGAATTGGGTACAGAAACTACTTCATTGCTTATTTACCACCACAGTTAGAGGTAATGTTCATACCACTTACATAAGTGGTATGTACACAAACAAGGTCCACATGATTCATTTTTTTTTCAAACTGTGGTTATGGTACAACATTAGCAAATCTCACTTGGAAAATTCAATTTTAGATCAAATGTAAATAGGAAAATTAAAATTGCATAGCAGTACTTCACTATAAGGCCATTACTTAAATGACTGAGAAATGACTTATATTAAGCTTTTTGTAGATAAACATTAAATGAAAGCAAAAAAAAAAAAATTAGTTCTCAAAGACTGTACATTAAAGAACTTCCTGGAGGTCATTCAGCTCTTTTGGAAAATATTAGTCTACAATATATATGCCTACTGTCATTTGATGTCATTTTTTTTTTCTGGGAGAAATTTTCTATTCTCCAAAAAATTTCTAGATTCTACATTCAGAAGCAATTGCATTAGGATTGTGGGGAGGACTCCTGGTGTCAAATTAACCCCCCAAATTCCAGATAGTACATGAGAGACAATGGTAACAACCCTATAATTCACAGCTGAACATAAAAAGTCAAGGTCAACTGAGCCTCACATGCCTGCTAGGAATCAAAATTTTAAAAGAAGATTTTTAGATATAAGGGTTAAAGGTAGGTGGCTTCTGGAGGGTATTTTAAAATTTTATGTTTACATACATGGAAATTAAGTTTTTTGACCTATGAAAGGTGACTGGATTTGTTAAACCCTGTAGACTGATGCTAATTTTACAGAGTTTATACATAATTCTGAGTAAATTTACAGACAAAATCTATGAGAACTGCCAGTTGTCCAACATTCAACTATTTTTGCTACACATTTCATATTAGAGTGATAACTATCTCAAAATCATGCACAAGAACCTAAAAATATTTATTATGTATTTCTTTTATTTGAATATTTATGAAGAATATATTTCTTATAAGTCTTACAAGTTACCTTAAGCAAAATCATAGTTTCTTCAATAATTCTAAATAGATTTTTTAAAATAATCATTATTAACACATACTGGTGTTTAACTTATGGAACAGTTTATATTACTTTCATACTTGAACAATGTAAATAGATCTAAACTCCAATTCACTTAAATAAAATTGATTTTAATTTTCCTATATATTTTGAAGAAGTTGAGCATCCTTGCTAACATCTTTAAAACAATATCTTCCCCTTCCAGTAAGCTGGCTCTTATTTATAAAATATTCTAATAACTCAATTTCTATGGCACTTAAATTAAATATATATTCTATATTTGTCAATATCATCAAACTAAAGAAAACTATGAGCTATCAATGACTGTTTCTTAGAGAGCATGCATTTCAAACTTTTGTTTGATCACAGACACAGAAATATTCAACTCTAGTTCTTCCTTTTGTCTTTCAAATGGCTACAGGGGTACATTTTCCATGATTAAAACTAGAATATTTGATCTGAAATGAAAGTTTGTATCTCCTTATTTTATAAAGAAGCATGTTGGAGTACACTGAAAGGCTTCCCTGGTAGCTCAGACGGTAAAGCGTCTGCCTGCAATGTGGGAGACCTGGGTTCAATCCCAGGGTTGGGAAGATCCCCTGGAGAAGGAAATGGCAATCCACTCCAGTACTCTTGCCTGGAAAATTCCATGGATGGAGGAGCCTGGTAGGCTATAGTTCATGGTATCTCAAAGAGTCGGACACGACTGAGCAACTTCACTGACTTTAATATTTTGAATTTAATAAAGTCAGTTGCATTAAGTTAAAGACCATGACTGGTGTTTTTCCCATGGTATCCCAGTGTGTACGCACTGCAAAGTCTCAATCTATTTTAACAGAATGAATTAATGAATGAATGGCAATGACAAATGAGGAGAGAGTACCAAGGCTCAGGAACTGCACAACTTCCAGGAATCTCTTCTGAATACAGGGACACAATTTTAACAGATCAGAAAGACAAAACAGTACCCTATGACTATCCAAATGTAAAGGGAGATGCCCAGCCTGGCTCCATAAGAAATTCTCAGGAACAGCTATCAGCCTCCCTCAACTGCACTGTCCCATTGGCAGATCCACAGAGTTCTGAGGACAGTGGTAGAATAGATGGTAGTAATTGGTTCAAGAGAAGAAAGTAAACAGAGGTGAGGAAATGGGGATAAACATAAAGACAACTTTCCTTTTATCAGGATAGATTCCACTCCTTGTCTAGCTGGAATACCTCGATAACAGAATTTTAGAAGGCATGAAAAAAAAAAAGGATTATATCCTTCTATTTAAACTTTTCTCACTGGTAATAAGATGTATGTTTCTCCCTGTTCAGAAGGATGACCCATTTAGGAAACATCAACATGCTCCCTTGCCCTCTAGCTTTCACTTGTCTTTGGCCAACGGAAAGCCCAAGGAGACTGGGGGAGGAGCGAGGTCGGAGTGCATCTTCTCTTGGTACCGTCCATGCCAGGTCTCCAGAGCTGTCAGCATCACTTCACCAATTAGCCCTGCTCCTGTCAAGATGATCTTGCTCTGAGGCTCTCATTCCACTTTAGGTTGTTCTTTGCTGTTCTTAATGCTAGATGGTAATTATTCCTCAATTGACTCTGTAAATGGAAATTTCATCAAAACTTTCTTCAAATTATCCTATTTCAAATTTGCCTCCATGTCCTTATGGGTACATAAAGATTGATGGAAGACTACATTTTGTTTTCTTTCCTCTGACTTTGGTCACCTTTTTCTACATACACAGAAGAGTTCCATTTCTTCTCCATCTTCACTATCTCTAATCTCTAAGAGAAGGCCAAAAGAATCCTTGGTGCCTGCAAAAGTCTCACAATACATCCTCTGACATCACCTATTCCTTAGAGTAGATTGGAATCAGAAAGGATAGCTTTGAACACTGTCTGGGCTGGGAAACAAAAACACCAGTGAGAAAGTTTATTTTCTCTTCAAAAGTACATATTTTATCTTTTTTAAGGGAGCCAAAGTCTGTCTTCTTATTGCTAATATGTATTGATTTTAGACCTAACACTATGGAACTACAGAGAATGTGTATATTGCATTCCCTTATCCTCTCCATCATAGGAACAGAATTCCCCTTCATTGGGGGCATGCTAATAACCCTATGCTGCACAAGGTGCTTGTTCTCCACTTACTACCATGCCTGGGGGTGTTGCTCACGCAACACTGGTTAGATCGCATCCCGTGTGTGCCAGTCAGAGGCAGGTCAGAGATCACTGTTTCTCTGGCTTTAAATCACAGGCTCCTTCCCTGCGGCCATACTGTTTATCTTCAAATATCTGAAAATAATAATCTTGACTTCCACATCCTATTTTTCTTCTTTGGGTTAAAAGTATACAGCTACTTAACCATTCCTGTGTAACATCATTTTTAGTCACTCTCCTGTCTGGCCACTCCATACTCTATGTGTTCCTTACATAAAATACTCTTCACTTTTTGCATTTAGAATTGAAGGCAGCTCATCTAAGAGTGGGCTTCCAGGTGGCTCAGTGGTACAGAATCTGCCTACAATGCAGGAGACTCAGGTGTGATCCCTTGGTTGGGAAGATCCCCTGTGGGAGGGCATGGAAACCCACCCCAGTATGTTTCCTGGAGAATCCCAGGGACAGAGAAGCCTGGCAGGCTACAGTCCTTGGGGTCGCAAAGAGTCGGACACGACTGAAGCAGCTTAGCATGCATGCACGTAGGACTACCACCCTTTTTGTCTTCCACGGCTACCCTCTGAGCTTGCTGCCTAATAACCCCTGCTCTTTGAAACCTATATCGTACTTTCAATTCATCTTAACTCATGTTCAATTCTTTCCTCTATCTACCACAACCCATAGTTTTCCTGGAGTTTGAACCTGAACTCCAGACAACATGTTGTTTTCTCTATTAGCGTTCCCTGTAACAGCTCCAGCCTGGCCTTCTAGTTGTCTCCACAATCCATGCACTGTTAACATCACAAAGCTGAACAGACTCCTTGCCACCTGGATGCGTGGCCAAATTCAAATAAACATCACTATGACCCCAAGAGCCTTGAAATACAAGCATTTTATAGGAAGACTTCTAAAATCATTATTAAAACCATCTCCCCTTCCCCCAAAACATTACACTTAAGGTCAGTACTAAAAATCTCACTACCTCTCTCTTATGAATTCACTTCCGGCCCAGAGTCCCCTAGAATTCATTCCATGCAACTCTCCACCTCTGGCCACAGAAACCTTTACCCACTGACACTCCTCAAAGCCCACCACCTGCCGTGTGATCTGGACTCCATGCCACTCTAATTCCTTCTCTCAGGGTGCCAGTTCCCTGGAAATCCATGAAATAAATCCCCCTTCTCTCTCCAGCACCATCTTAAATACTGCAGCCTTCTTGTCTAGCCTCTTCTTATGTACAAACTTGGAGAGCATGCCTTTCACTGCTTTATCCAAGTCAGGGTGAAAGATCTTTGTCTAGTTATTTATACCCTAAGTCACTCCAAAAAATAGCTTAAGAGGAGATTAACCTCACAATAATATCTATCCATTGGTAATAAGCATATGAAGTCAAGGCCATACAAAAGAAAGGAAGCAATTAGAGCTTATGTAATTACAGTCTGTGAATGTTACTCTTGGTGCTATGCATTCTGGCAGCAAAAGCAAACAAGAGAAAGATTCTAAATACTATAATTTCCAATATATGACAAAAGAAAACACACCAGTTCTTCAGGAGAAATAAACATTTTCCTCACACAGTCAAGCTTTATAAAAGTATTCTTTGTGACAGCCAAATGAATTTAAAGCTCCTTAAAAATGGGGACTATTTTTGGTGGTTTCCTCTCTACCCATCTCCCCAAGATTTCTGCTGTGCAAAACAACAAAGCATTCTGGTTGTAATGTGTGTTGTTGACAAGAATATTGGGCAAGTGGCTTTTTCCCATGTGTGATATGAGCCTGGGAAGAAGTGGTTACAGTTTATGGGTACAATAGTTGTTAAGGAAGTAAACATGTTGACTAGGTCTGTGAGATATTCCAGAGAGGCCAATGATAGGAGTAAAACATCAGTCAGTTACTGAGATGGGGAAAGAAGAAGAGTAAAAGGGAAAAGCCACAGTGATGGAAGGTGTTAAAAAACAACAACAAAAAAAAGCGTTCTGTTGAGTTTGGGGAAGAACAGATGCTCCCCAGGGCAGAAGTTAAGCTGTGACACTTTGAATGGCTGTGTGTGGTCAGCAGCCATTCATTTACTAGTAGCTCCTGTTTAAAGAGTTAATTTGACCCAGTTACTGTAGCGTTCGACTTTGTTCATCTTCCCACACACACCAAGTTGAAATTCTTTTCTTTCTGAAAGCTATGATGTTGGACTAAACAACACATCCTTGTGGGGTACTCATTGGATTTTAATGAGCATCTGGGCAGACCCTGGGAGAGAGCTGTGTTCTCACAGTGCGAGGGCAGGCTCGACGCTTTCAGCTGTTGGCACCGCTCACAGGAGATAGTGTTCTCAGGAGAAAGAGTGTTAGTAAACCTTTATTTGTGTGTGTGTGTGGCTGCAGAGAATTGGCTGCAAAAGAGAAGTTCAATTCTCTTGTTTCTGAAAGCAGTAAAGAGGTTTCCAAATGACTTTCTCTAATGCATTTTGGTAAGCTGCCCTCAAACACTGTTGTTTGAACCTCTCAAAATGTAGGCTTAAAAACCCCTCTAATGTCTTTCACTATAAATAATCTGCTTAATACTTGAAAATATGAGTTTGTTTACAAATTTCACATTTTTAATGTAAGTTTGTTTACCAGTTGCCTATATTGGGAATAAGATGGTGCCCTGAGAAGTTCTGGAAGAGGATGAAACGGGGGTAGTTTCCATGAGAGTCGATGTAAGCTATCCCACCCGATATAACAGCTGTGCAGAAAGCTTCTGAGCACTCCACCACACAGCAGCGGAGGTGCTGATGCTGGTGGTCCTGGTAACTTCCCATGAAGAGAAGAATAAACACAGAGGGAACCACCGATATGGAGTAGCCCATTGTACAACGTCATATATTCTATTCCCTTCACCTAGAATGCCTTTCCCGTCTTAGTCTTATCTTCTTGTCTTAGTTTTATTAAATTCTTACTTATCCCTCAAAATCCACCTCACTTTGTACTTCCTCTGTAAAGCTTTATCTATGCATCTTAGGAAAAACTGATTTTGCCATTCTTGTACTGAGACCTATGCATTTCCACAACATTTTTTACTGTACCTTGATTTTCAGGCCTTACACCTTCTACTCTTCCACTCTGCTGTTGCTGTTCAGTCGCTAAGTTGTGTCCAGTGATTTGCAACACCATGGACTCTGCCAGGCTCCTGTGTCCTCCATTGTCTCCTAGAGTTTGCTCAAATTCATGTGCATTGAGTCAGTGATGCTATCCACCCATCTCATCTTCTGCCACCTCCCCCTTTTGCTTCAACCTTGCACAGCATCAAAGTCTTTTCCAATGAGTCGGTTCTTCACATCAGGTAGCCAAAGGATTGGAGCTTCAGCTTCAGCATCAACCCTCCGAATGAATATTCAGACTTGATTTCCTATAGGATTCACTGGTCTGATCTGCTTGCAGACCAAAGGACTCTCAAGAGTCTTCTCCAACAACATAGTTCAAAAGCATCAATTCTTTGGTGCTCAGCCTTCCATATGACCCAACTCTCATATCCATACATGACTAATGGAAAAACCATAGCTTTGACTATACGGAACTTTGTCAGAAAGTGATGTCTCTGCTTTTTAATATGCTGCTGAGGTTTGTTATAGCTCTCCTTCCAAAGAGCAAGCATCTGTTAATTTCATGATTGCAAGTCACGATCCAAAGTGATTTTGGAGCCCAAAAAACAAAATCTGTCAATCCCCTTATATTTGCCATTAAGTAATAGGACTGGATGCCATGATCTTCAGTTCAGTTCAGTTCAGTCACTCAGTCATGTCCAACTCTTTGTGACCCCATGGATTGCAGCACCCCAAGCTTCCCTGTCCATCACCAACTCCCGGCTTGCTCAAACTCATGTTCATCAAGTCAGTGATGCCATCAACCATCTCATCCTCTGTCAGACTGTTCTCCTAAAAGTTTGTAAGGACTGATGTTGAAGCTGAAACTCCAATCCTCATTGGAAAAGACCCTGATGCTGGGAAAGACAGAAGGCAGGAAGGGAAAGGGATGAAAGAGGATGAGATGGCTGGATGGCAACACCGACCCCTCTGTCATCCCCTTCCCTTCCTGCCTTCTGTCTTTCCCAGCATCAGGGTCTTTTCCAATGAGTCAGTTATTTGCATCAAGTGGCCAAAGAATTGGAGTTTCAGCTTCAACATCAGTCCTTCCAATGAGTATTCAGGTAGGACTGATTTCCTTTAGGATGGACTGGCTGGATCTCCTTGCAGTCCAAGGGACTCTCAAGAGTCTTCTCCAACACCACAGTTCAAAAGCATCAATTCTTTGGTGCTCAGCTTTCTTTATAGTCCAACTCTCACATCCATACATGACTATTGGAAAAATCATAGCTTTGACTAGATGGACCTTTGTTGGCAAGGTAATGTCTCTGCTTTTTATATGTTGTCTAGGTTTGTTATAGCTTTTCTTCCAAGGAGCAAGAGTCTTTTAATTTCATGGCTTCAGTCACCATCTGCAGTGATTTTGAAGCCCAAGAAAATAAAGTCTGTGACTGTTTTCATTGTTTCACTATCTGTTTGCCATGGAGTGATGAGACCAGATGCCATGATTTAGTTTTTTGAATGTTGAGCTTTAAGCCAACTTTTTCACTCTCCTCTTTCACTTTCATCAAGAGGCTCTTTAGTTCCTCTTTGCTTTTGGCCATAATGGTGGTGTCATCTGCGTATCTGAGGTTATTTATATTTCTCCCAGCAATCTTGATTCCAGCTTGTGCTTCATCCAGTCCAGCATTTCTCATGATGTATTCTGCAGATGAGTCAAATAAGCAGGGTGACAATATACAGCCTTGACATACTCCTTTCCCAATTTGGAACCAGTCTGTTGTTCCATGTCCAGTTCTAACTGTTGCTTCTTGACCTGCATACAGATTTCTCAGGAGACAGGTCAGGTGGTCTGGTATTCCCATCTCTTGAAGAATTTTCCAGTTTGTTGTGATCCACACAGTCAAAGGCTTTGGTGTAATCAATAAAGCAGAAGCAGATGTTTTTCTGGAACTCTCTTGTTTTTTTGATGATCCAACGGATGCTGGCGATTTGATTTCTGGTTTCTCTGCCTTTTCTAAATCCAGTTGGAACATCTGGAAGTTTATGGTCCACATATTGCTGAAGCCTGGCTTGGAGAATTTTGAGCATTACTTTGCTGGCATGTGAGATGAGTACAGTTGTGCAGTAGTTTGAACATTCTTTGACATTGCCTTTCTTTGGGATTGGAATGAAAACTGACCTTTTCCAGTCCTGTGGCCACTGCTGAGTTTTCCAAATTTGCTGGAATATTGATTGTAGCACTTTCACAGCATCATACTTTAGGATTTTAAATAGTTCCACTGGAATTCCATCACCTCCACTAGCTTTGTTCGTAGTGATGCTTCCTAAGGCCCATTTGACTTCACATTCCAGGACGTCTGGCTCTAGGTCAGTGATCACACCATCATGATTATCTGGGTTGTGAAGATCTTCCCTGTATAGTTCTTCTGTGTATTCTTTCCACCTCTTCTTAATATCTCTGCTTCCATTAGGTCTATACCATTTCTGTCCTTTATTGTACCCATCTTTGCATGAAATGTTCCCTTGGTATCTCTAATTCTCTTGAAGAGATCTCTAGTCTTACCCATTCTATGGTTTTCCTTTATTTCTTTGCATTGATCACTGAGGAAGGCTATCTATCTCTCCTTGCTATTCTTTGGAACTCTGCATTCAAACAGGTATATGTTTCCTTTTCTCCTTTGCTTTTTGTTTTTCTTCTTTTCACAGCTATTTGTAAGGCCTCCTCAGACAACCATTTTGCTTTTTGCATTTCTTTTTTTGGGGGATGGTCTTGATCACTGCCTCCTCTACAGTGTCATGAACCTGCATCCATGGTTCTTCAGGCACTCGGTCTATCGATCTAATCCCTTGAATCTATTTGTCACTTCCACTATATAATCATAAGGGATTTGATTTAGGTCATACCTGAATGGTCGAGTGGTTTTCCCTACTTTCTTCAATTTAAGTCTGAATTTGGCAATAAGGAGTTTATGATCTGAGCCATAGTCAGCTCCCAACCTTGTTTTTGCTGACTGTATAGAGTTTCTCCATCTTCGGCTGCAAAGAATATAATCAATCTGATTGTGGTATTGACCATCTGTAGAGCATTTGCCATGACCAGTGCATTCTCTTAGCAAAACTCTGTTAGGCTTTGATCTGCTTCCTTGTGTACTCCAAGGCCAAATTACCTGTTACTCCGGGTATCTTGACTTCCTATTTTTGCATTCCATTCCCTTATGATGAAAAGGACATCTTTTTTGGATGTTAGTTCTAGGAGGTCTTGTAGGTCTTCATAGAACCATTCAATTTCAGCTTTTCAGCATTACTGCTTAGGGCATAGGCTTGGATTACTGTGATATTGAATAGCCTTAGCTACAGTCTTTGTTTTTTGAATGTTGAGTTTCAAGTCAGCAGTTTCACTCTCCTCTTTCACCTTCATCAAGAGGTTCTTAAGTTCCTCTTCACTTTCTGCCATTAGAGTGGTATCATCTGCATATCTGAGGCTGTAGATATTTCTCCCAGAAATCCTGTTTCTAGCTTATGAGTCATCCATTCTTCTACTTAATTATCCCCAAAAGAATGTGAAATACTTAAGAATAAGAACCATTTCACTTTTTATCCTCATTCCTACTGCAGTGCCTAATATTTCTGAATGAATGAATGAAAATAGGACAGAGGACAGGACAGAGAAGGGCAAGACAAAATAAAGCTGAAGAGACTGGACAAAATAAGAAAGAGAAACAAACAGCATAGGTCAAACATATGTCAGTCTGGAGAAGCAGACCAAGTCAAGAAAAGAGAGAAGAACAAATAATGCAAAGATATATGTTAAAGGACAATCAGTCTATATCATAAACAAAAATCACATGGAGAAAATGGGGACTGAATCACAGAGGCACTGAGCTAGGGTAAAGCAGTCGAACTGTCAGAGGACTATTTCTCTTTATAGGAAGCCAAACTGGTGCCCCATAGATAGAGTGCTGGACTCAGCCCTAAACTGATGCTTTTCCAGCAACTAGATTGATGAAGACCCTGGAAGAAGAAATGCATTTGTTGTGATCAGGGCAGTTAACCTTGGCATTGAGTGGAAAATGAGAGCTATAATAGCAAAGCAGTTATTTCCAGGGACAAGAAGAGATGTACATCAGTTTTTATTCCATGACTAACTACATTGCTTTAAATTGAGGACTGGAGTGGCCAAAGAAAGAGAACTTAGTTCATGAGTTTTGACCTGCCACAGGGGTGTCCTCCCAGCTCTACAAATGTGCTCTGAACGTGTGGTTTGTAGGCCAAGCCCTGCTTCACATGAGGTCGCCTCTAAATTTTGGAAGCAAACCATATTAACTCATTTGTATCTTGATTTTCTACCAGATTGTAATTTCCTCAGGGAAAGAGGCTATGTGTACTTCTGGAATCAATCCTGGTATAAAACTGAGAGCCATTCCAAAAAAAGTGGTTGGTGCAACATGATGTTAGTTTCATTATTGGTCTAATTTGACCATAGAAATTAGCATTAGTTACCTAGATTTCAGCCCATTGACAACTATTTTCCTCACTGCTTAGTCTCTGCCCCTAATTATTCCATACTTTAACTAGGGAAGGGCTGATTATAAACTTATATGCCTATATTTTTTCCCAAGTTCTCCATTCTACTATTTATTCTATAAAGTCTCATTCTTTTCTTCAGAGACCTCTTTGCCACCACCTCCACCCTTCTCCAATCTTGAGTGCTAGCCCTCTAGGCTGCCATAAGCCACTAATGCTGGTTCTTCTTATCTTTTATTGCTTTCTGATATAGAAACTGTTTCCTGAGTCATTGTTTTTCTTAGTTGACACCATTATTTTGTTAATGTACCTCCTCAGGAGATTTCTGAAGAAAGGGTATCTGACATCTTAATTTTCTTATTCAGATAATGGCTATACTCTGCCATCACACTTGAATAGCATTCTAGCTAAGTTTAGGATTCCAGATGGGAAAGCATTTGTCTTCAGTCTGAGACTGTGAAGGCATCATTCCTCTATTTTCTATCACCATAATGCAAATCAAAAGTCTTAGACCAATCTGTCATTGCTTTCTAGCTTAACTGCTTTTCCCTCACTAAAATTTTTTAAATATCTCATTTTTATCCTTGAGGTACTAAACTTTTATATTGATGTGTCTAGATATGGATCTTTTGGGGTTATTATGCTCAGTCACATATTGGCCCTTTTAACAAAATTTATGACACCTCTCCTTGCACTCTGAAAAATGTCTTTGTATTGTTTCTTTTATAGCTTCCTCACTCTTAGTTCTTCACTCTCCTTTTATTTTACTTCTACTATTCAGATACTGGATCCTAGGTTGAGATTCTACCCTTATATTTTTTTTTTTAATTTTTGTACCACATTCTAATTGATTTTCCAAATATAATCTTTTATTTATTTTTAAATTATTTTCTTGGCAAACACATTTTAAAGTTGCTCATAGCTCATCTTGATCCCTAAAAGTCCTTTTTCATAGTATATTGTTCCTGTTTTCTTTTTTCTTTTATCATGGTTACATCCTCTTAATTCTCTCTGATTCTAATAATCAGGGTATATGTATGTTGGATTTTTCTTTGCTTTAAGTTATTTTCCATTTCTTGAATTTCTTTATTTCTACTGGGTTTCATTTTTTTTTTCTAGTTGTTTAGCTTCATCTTTCTTTTTATATTGCACAATTTCCCAGAAAATCACAGAAAACCTAGTTGAATACATACATTTATATGTACACACATATACACAATTATATATAACATATGAATTTAAAAATAAAAATATGAAGAGTGACCAGAAGTTCTTTGAGAACAGGAATAATTTCTTAATGGAGAAGATTTTGCTTTAAGATGCATGCTGCTGCTGCTGCTAAGTCGCGTCAGTCGTGTCTGACTCTGTGCGACCCCATAGACAGCAGCCCACTAGGCTCCTCTGTCCCTGGGCTTCTCCAGGCAAGAACACTGGAGTGGGTTGCCATTAAGATGGATAGGGAGCTACTTTTGACAATGTTCAGTTCAGTTCAATTCAGGTTGCTCAGTTGTGTCCAACTCTTTGCAACCCCATGAACTGCAGCATGCCAGGCCTCCCTGTCCATCACCAACTCCCGGAGTTCACTCAAACTCACGTCCATTGAGTCAGTGATGCCATCCAGCCATCTCATCCTCTGTCGTCCCCTTTTCCTCTTGCCCCCAATCCCTCCCAGCATCAGAGTCTTTTCCAATGAGTCAACTCTTCGCATGAAGTGGCCAAAATATTGGAGTTTCAGCCTCAGCATCATTCCTTCCAAAGAAATCCCAGGTCTGATCTCCTTCAGAATGGACTGGTTGGATCTCCTTGCTGTCCAAGGGACTCTCAAGAGTCTTCTCCAACACCACAGTTCAAAAGCATCAGTTCTTCGGCGCTCAGCTTTCTTCACAGTCCAACTCTCACATCCATATATGACCACTGGAAAAACCATAGCCTTGACTAGATGAACCTTTGTTGGCAAAGTAATGTCTCTGCTTTTGAATATGCTATCTAGGTTGGTCATAACTTTCCTTCCAAGGAGTAAGCATCTTTTAATTTCATGGCTGCTGTCACCATCTGCAGTGATTCTCTAAGTGTTATCAAATGAATTGGACCTCACTGCTTGCAGCTTATCAAATCAATACTTACAGATATAAGATTTCCCTGATGGTATGGTGAATAAGAATCCACCTGTCAATACAGGGGACATGGGTTCAAATCCCTAGTCCAGGAAGATTCCACATGCCACACAGCAAATTAGCCCACACTCTAGTGCCTGTGAATTGCAATTACTGAGCTCAATTGCTGCAACTACCAAAGCCCATGTACCTAGAGCCTGTGCTCTGCAATAAGAGAAGTCAACACAATGAGAAGCCCACACACTGCAGTGAAGCGAAGCCCAAGAGTAGCAATGAAAACCCAACATAACAATAGATAAATAATTCTTTTTTAAATCCTAAAAAATAAAAAAACCAAATGTGGATAGAAAGGAAAGGTGCCTTTAATCAATCTGGGAATATAGGGGATTCAATGTCTCCCCAAAACCACCTCTGAAGATTTGGGGAGGAAAAGAAGTAATCTCAATTAATCAGTGAGATAGAGAGTAAGAGTCATCACCTTTCCCCACTATACACAGGCAAGTTAGGCAAAGTATTACGTGATTAAAAGATGTGAAGGTGTGCTTGGGCTGGAGATGAGTAGCACATGGGGGTGCCCGGTTTAAAAATTAGTTACAATATAGCTTTGCTAAGATGACAAGGAAAGGGGTTTCCTGCTTAAGGCAGTTGCCTGCAAAGAGCTCCTTACACAGGATGCAAACTGCTAGAATGAAAAGGACTTACCTTGGTGTACATCCAAGCTAGCTCACCTGTTTCTCTCTTTGATTCTCACCTGGGCTATATTCAATGACTCCAGGCAATTCTTGTGAGGAAGGGGCTTAATGTGCTTATCTGTTCTACACAGAGCTTTAACAGGCAATGAGACTGAGCACAGGCTTTCAGAAAGAGGACAGAGGGAAAATGGTGTCCAGGAAGTCAAGTGATGGATGAGCCTCAAAAATGAGGAAGTGCTGGATCCTACTGCAAATAAACCGTAAGTTGCTACATGACACTGGCTCCTGGCCAGTACTGACTGTTCTATGGGTAGCATTTGACCCAAACTGAGCCAATGAGAAGTCCCTTTCCTCTTTTTGATTTTGTTTCTTTGTTATTTATTTGGTTTAGATTGAGGAAAAAGAGTTAGCACAGTATATCTCTACTGGCTTTGGCAGTAACATTTTTTGTTGTTCAGTTGCTCAGTTGTGTCTGACCCTTTGCCACTCCATGGACTGCAGCACACCAGGCTTCCCTATCCTTTACCATCTCCTGGAGCTTGCTCAAATTCATGTCCTTTGAGTCATTGATGCCATCCAGCCATCTCATCCTTTGTCATTCCCTTCTCCTCCCGTCTTCAATCTTTCCCAGCATCAGGGTCTTTTCCAGTGAGTCAGTTCTTCACATCAGGTGGCCAAAGGATTGGAGTTTCAGCTTCAGCATCAGTCTTCCAATGAATATTCAGATTTGATTTCCTTTAGGATTGGTTGGTTTGATCTCCTTGCAGTCCAAGGGTCTCTCAAGAGTCTTCTGCAACACCACAGTTCAAAAGCATCAGTTCTTTGGTGCACAGCTTTCTTTATGGTCCAACCCTCACTTCCATACATGACTACTGGAAAAACCATAGCTTTGGCTAGACAGACCTTTGTCGGCAAAGTAATGTCTCTGCTTTTGAATACTCTGTCTAGGTTGGTCATAACTTTTCTTTCAAGGAGCAAACATCTTTTAATTTCATGGCTAAAGTCACCGCCTGTAGTGATTTTTGGAGCCCAAGAAAATAAAGTCTGTCACTGTTCCCATTGTTTCCCCATCTATTTTCCATGAAGTGATGGGACTGGATGCCATGATCTTCTTTTTTTGAATGTTGAGTTTTAAGCCAGCTTTTTGACTCTCCTCTTTCACCTTCATCAAGAGACTCTTTAGTTCCTCTTTGCTTTCTGACATAAGGTGGTGTCTTCTGCATATCTGAGGTTACCAGCATTTCTCCTGGCAACCTTGATACCAGTTTGTGCTTCATCCAGCCTGGCATTTTGTATAATATATTCTGCATATAGGTTAAGTAAGCCCAGTGACAATGTACAGTCTTGACATACTCCTTTCCCAATATTGAACCAGTCTGTTGTTCCATGCCATAACATTTAGATGTTGTCTTTACCCATGTTTCCACCATGACACTGGTCTACAGTGGGAGAGAAGCACAGACCCAAAGAGCAAAGAAATGGAGCTGAGTGGTAGAGGGCATCCAGGCATTGTCTGAGATGCTTATTGGACTTTCCCTTCTCACCAAGCTGCCAAGTTCTTACCTGTGGGTTCTGTGAGGTACTCAAATACATTTCACTTTGCTTAATCAATCCTGGAATGTATTTGTGCCATTTGCAATTGAAAGAGGCCGCTGATTAAAGCAACAATATTTCATCTATGATTTGTCCCAACTTTAAAATTTATTAATACTCTACAGAATCTTTTTTTAAAGATACCTAAGCAGAGAAGGAAAGAAGCTTAAAAATGGCAGAGGAAATATATATGACTTTTCCCTAAAATCTGAAGATTGTAAGAGTAAATTTTCAGAGAAATACCACTCCTTTCAAAATGATAGAAACATTATAAATAAGTTACACATTTTAGGACTCCATATTTGGTATAATTCTAGGTTCATAAAAACCTGGTTTTCAGCTTTCAATATTATATACGTAATAAGGTATGCTTAAAATGGACAGAATTTTGCTAGGGAAAAAAATGGTATCTATTCATTAAGCCTTGAGAAACTCAAAAATGTTAGCTTCCCATGTGGACCTCTCGCTTTTTTAAAAAATGTGATTCAGTATCTTTTTCAAAAAAAGATGGTGACTGCATCCATGAAATTAAAAGACGCTTACTACTTAGAAGAAAAGTTCTGACTAACCTAGACAACATATTAAAAAGCAGAGACATTACTTTGCCAACAAAGGTCCATCTAGTCAAAGCTATGGTTTTTCCTGTGATCATGTATGGATGTGAGAGTTGGACTGTGAAGAAGGCTGAGCGCTGAAGAATTGATGCTTTTGAACTGTGGTGTTGGAGAAGACTCTTGAGAGTCCCTTGGACTGCAAGGAGATCCAACCAGTCCATTCTGAAGGAGATCAGACCTGGGATTTCTTTGGAAGGAATGATGCTAAAGCTGAAACTCCAATCCTTTGGCCACCTGATGGGAAGAACTGACTCATTGGAAAAGACCCTGATGCTGGGAAAGATTGAGGGCAGGAGGAGAAGAGGACGACAGAGGATGAGATGGTTGGATGGCATCACCGACTTGATGGACATGAGTTTGAGTAAATTCCGGGAGTTGGCAATGGACAGGGAGGCCTGGCGTGCTGCAGTCCATGGGGTCGCAAAGAGTCGGACATGACTGAATGACTGAACTGAACTGAAGGTAGCTCAAAAGCAGAGAATAGCATTCTTCAGTTGCTGTGGCAAGGCCAGAATGAGTACAACAGGAGAGTTACACACTTAAGCTTCATCAGGAGCCAACAAGGATGGACTGGGAAGGGTCTTTCATTTTTATTCTGAGGAACATAACCAGCTGAGTGATAGTTTCTGCTAACTTCTGGCTCCTTCAGGCTACTAATTACAGACTTCTTCAGTTACTCTCAGGAAAAATCCAGGAGACAACCCTAAGGCTTGACTGTTTACTAGCTAGCACCAGATTAGATTTATATTTACGTCTATCTGTCTATATTTTCTTTTATTTCTTTACATATTCATATAGAAAAGAGCATAGCACCTGTATATTAACAACCCTTCAGTCTCTGCATTTCCTGGGGTATAAACTAGGGATAATAGTAAACCTACTTCACAGAGTTGTTACAAAGATCAAATTTGTTAACAGACGTAAAGTACTGAGAATGGTGTCTGTGACACAGTAACTGCTATACCGATCTTAACTGTTTATCAGTGGTGCAGCAGACCATAGCCATTCACAATGTCAACTTGATGTTCAGAATTTAAGGCTAGAGGGAGGGGTGGCAGCAAGTAGCGTGACCTTGAGAAGACACTGCTGACTACTAGAAGCTTCTAGGGGTTACTGTGCATTCATCCAACAAATACGTATGAAACATTTATCATATCCACAGTACGATACTGTGTAGTAAGAGAGTCATGAAGGTGAATGCGAAATGTTTCAAATATTCTTTAGGAAAAGAATAAGGAAAAAAGGTGAAAACACAGGAGAAAACAGGGGACGGTTAAATGATCACATAGAAGGCAGAAATATATATGTGTGTATATATATATAATTGTGTATGTATATATATATACACACACATATATATATACATATATCTGCATATGAAGAACACAGATGGACAAGTTGGCCTTGAATAGAAAAACACATCTAACCATTGGTGCCCACTTGAAGGGCAATAAGGATGAGAATGCACTTTGCCAAATTTGTAGGTTGGTTGGACAAGCCAAGAAATGTCAAGGAGATCCCACGTAATGGGCTCAATTTTCCCATTTATATTTGTCAAGTGGGTAAGTTATCTGCACAGGAACAGGTGGAAGAGGGTTTTCTGGTAACCTGGAAGAAAATGGGGAAGGTCTGAAATAGACATTGAGGGGAGTGGAAGTGGAAACTAAAGCAAGAAAAAGGAAAATGTTGAGAATCACTAGGGGTCCAGTTGATGTTAAGGTCCTAATTTATGGGGACACCATTCAACAGGCTTAGTTATAGGCTCAGCAGTTTTCTACTGCTTGGATAGAGGAAAGATAAAGTAGGTAGTAAGACTGACCCAGAGATGGGAATCTGCATGCTATGTACAGAGAAAGAATAATTATTATCATGTATAATAATAAGACTTTCCAGGTAGCACTAGTGGTAAAGAATCCACCTGCAGATGCAAGAAACACAGGAGACCCGGGTTTAATCCCTGGATCAGTAAGATCCCCTGGAGTAGGAAACAGCAACCCACTCCAGTATTCTTGCCTGGGAAATTCCATGGACAGAGGATCCCGGTGGGCTACATACAGTTCACGGGGCTTCAGAGAGTCGGACATAACTGAGCAACCGAGCATACAACACTTACAAAGAATTTGCCATATGCCAAACATTGTGTTACCTGTATTATTCCTTATTCTTGTCTTCAAAGATTTACTCCTTCTATGTTTATGGCCCATGATGCCTCCTGTAGACATGTAACTTGCTTAGGGCAGTGGAATGTAAGCAAAAGTGGTCATGCACCAGTTCTGAGCAGAAGCTTCAGGGGGAATTTTGATTCACCTGGAGTGTTTGCTTATTTCCCAGTTTCCAATAACACTGATTCCTTCAGTCTGAGTCCCAGAAAGAAAAGACACAAGGACCAGATTCATGGCAGCTGACCTATAGCCACTAATGTGTTGCCTGAGCCAAACCACAAATGTTTTTTAGAAGTTACTGAGATTTGAGAGGGGAGAGGTTGCTTATCACCCAGTTATTACATGTAAATACTAGTCATATCTATTCTACATATTCCCTCCCTATGAAACTAAAATATAGAGATACTTTTGACAGTCAGCATGCCGATAAATGTCAAATTTAGAGAGTTTATTAAAAAAAAAAAGACATCACTTTGCCAACAAAGGTGTATATAGTCAAAGCTATGGTCTTCCCAGCAGTCATGTACAGATCTGAGAGTTGGACCATAAGGAAGGTTGAGCACCAAAGAATTGATGCTTTCAAAGTAATGCTGGAGATGACTCTTGAGAGTTTCTTGGACTGCAAGGAGATCAAACCAATCAATCCTAAAAGAAATCAACCCTGAATATTCACTGAAAGGACCAATGCTGAAGCTGAAACTCCAATACTCTGGCCACCTGATGAAAGAGCCAACTCGTTGGAAAAGACGCTAATGCTGGTAATGATTTAAGGCAGAATAAGAGGGTGACAGAGGATGAGATGGTTGGATGGCATCACTGATTCAATGGACATGAACTTAGGCAAACTCCAGGAGATGGTTAGGGACAGAGAGGCACCCCCAGAACCTAGGATAGTATCAGGCATTTAGTAAGCATTTAACAAATATTTGTTGAATGAATAAATAAAGATATACACAAACCAAAACCTATGAACTTGAGAATAATTCTGGAGGAAAATGTCTTATTATATGCTAAAACAAAGGCAAACAAACACACAAAAAAAGAAAACAAAATAAAACAAAAAAGAGCCTCTGGTCTTGATCCCCATAGGTCCAGTCCCTTCTGAACACGAAAGCCTCATAATCATTCTAAACCCCAAATCTCACGATGTGCCCTCTTGTTGCTTCAGGTTCTTTAATGGTTCCGATAGTTTTGAAGATAAGGTCACGCAGTTTGGTCTAGTATGGAAGGTCTTCACAGAGGTCTATCTCTCTAGGATCAACAAGTATGATGCCCTCACATTCTCACTGTTAAGTCTACTCTTAAGGAATGACTGGTGTGTTTTGATCACGTGCTTATTCTTGCTTATTTCACTTCCTGGGCTTCCCTGGTGGCTCAGTAATAAAGAATCCTCCTGCCAAGCAAGAGATGTGGGTTTAATCATCTGGGTCAGGAAGATCCCCTGGAGAAGGAAATGGCAACCCACTCCAATATTCTTGAATGCCTAGGAAATCCCATGGACAGAGGAGCCTGGCAGGCTACAGTCCATGGGGTCACAGAGTTGAACATAACTTAGTGACTAAATAACAACAACATCTCACTTCCTTCTGGGGAATTATTTACCTGCCCCTGTCGGTCTTCCTAGGGCATCAAGTAAAACCCAATCACAATACTTATGGTGGGAAGAGGCTTCCATGTGCTTAAAAGCAAAAAACAGGTAGTCCTAGATCAGCTGCCAACTATGCCACACTTGCTGAGAAGGGTAAGTAAGCTGAGAGGAAAGTGAGGTTGCCTGGGACAGCAGAAAAGGAAAAAACAGCTTTTAGAGATTGTTTGGATAGAAGAGAGAGAAAGAAGATACTCTGAGAAGCTGAGAGTAGAATTAAAAAAAAAACAAACAAACCATTTTTAAGGTGATTTACAAAAAGCTTGCTGTGTGGGAATGATGAAGTCACATCACAAAAACCCTCCACCTATAATACTCCCCTGCATTTTAGGTGGTGTCTTTAAAACATTTTATTCTCTACATTGTGTTTTCTGAGAAAGAGCTAGGGCTGTCTTGGGGCCATGCCTGGAACTCAGTCCCCTTATGTGGGATTCCTAATAAGTGAAGCCTTAAAGGGTGACATAACCATATCCTCAGGTGGGTGATCGCCCTGGTGTTGCTTCTAATGAGGAAAGACTGTCCTCAGAGGAATCTGGCAGTCAGCCCTGGTGACTCACAGGCTCTAGGACAAAAGGCCAGTCTGGTGTCAAGACAAAGCCAGAGAGAGCTAAGCAGAGGCCACCCACATGGATCCCATCTCCTGTGGTCACTGGTCTAATTAGCTGCCTCACCTCACATATCGCAGGCAGATTCAATTCAGGGCGAGTGGTACAGTCACTTGATACCCAAGAGTTCAGACCAAATAAATGTTTGTTAGATGAATAAAGAATGTAACCTGGCCTGGAAGCTGTCATCAGTAATATCAAGCCCACACTACTGAGTAGAGTATTCCCATATTTAGGACTATAAAAATGTCACCTAAGATATAACAAGTATAATGTGACTGCCACTGGGGCCCCTTCCACAAGCTCAAGGTTTATAAAATTTATGTTATAAATATCCAGACAGAATAAATATGAGTTCCTTTAAATTTCATGGTGGAACCAAAGCCTGGGCTACAAAAGTGAAAGGCTTTGTTGTTGCTTCTACTAGAATTCTACAGTGATTGTCATATTCTTTATTTGTACAATACCCTGAAGGGGGGAGTAGGGACACAGCAAGTGCTGAAACAGAAGAGAAGAAATTGCATGATGCTGCTGTGAGTTACTACCTACTTCAGACACAGAAACAAAGAGCCTCTTTGAAATCACTGTGACATTGAAACCAAAGTTCAATTTCAGAGTTAAGATTGAATGTCAAGCTCTTGGTTTCCATTTCTTGGTTCAATCCAAGATTTAAGTTTATCTGCAATTGATTATCACAGCTAACCTAGATATTACATTATATTTTAAGTCCTATGGGAGAACACTCTTATGACCATATTTACTTTCCACTATCCTTTCTTTTTTTTATTATATTAGACTCTATCTCATTAGATTCTATCTCATTCTAAAGCCTTTATAAAATCTAGGGATCTTACAGCTAGTCTTTAATTTTTCTAATTCTGACATTAAAAAGTGAATATATGGGGAGTTATATTCAATATCCTGTGATACACCATAATGAAAAGGAATATAAAAAAGAATGTATGTATACTTTGCTGTGGAGCAGACACGAATACAACATTGTAAATCAACTAAACTTCAGTTTTTATAAAGTGAATATACAGAGGCCAAACATATTAAATTTGTTAAAAATACTTAAAAACTTAAGTTTTCTTAGCTTCCTGAAAAATAGCTATCACTTATTGAACCAGGGTACTTTAACATATGGGCTTCCCTAGTGGCTCAGACAGTAAAGAATCTGTCTGCAATTCAGGAGACCTGGGTTCAATCCATGGCTTGGGAAGATCCCCTAAAGAAGGGAATGGCTACCTACTCCAGTTTTCTTGCCTGGAGAATTCCATGGATAGAAGAGCCTGGCAGGTTAATTCTAATTATCACAGCAATCCTGTTGAAAATAATTACCATTTTGCAAATGGAAAAACTGAGGCTAATATTATCTAAGTTACTTGCCAAGATAAACACTGCCAGTCTCTGGCTGCAAAGAGATTTGAGCCACCACCTGTCTAATTCCAAAGTTCTTGTCATTTCTCCCAAATTGTTACATCAGATAAATCTGGCAGTCAGGAAATATTCACAAATTAAAAATCTTCACCAATGTTTTCAAAACTTCAGTGTTTTATATTTCTATCTTCATGATTTTGTCATATCAGGACATGAGTGGTATTTGCTTATACTTTTCTATCAATGAAGTTACCTTTAGCATGTTTATTTTTTAACAAAATTATTGCTATAGGACTGAAAAATCACTATTACTTGTTATAAATAGACTATAACCATAAAAATAAATAAGATGAAAATAAATGATGTTATCAAATAGAAATTGAAGCATAAAATAAACACATGTAATACGGAATCTAATTAATTTAAAACAATTCAAAATAATTTCCTCAATGATAAGAATAAAACAAGATTAGTCAAGAATGAAAAGGTAACAGCTTGATATCATTTAAGATGAAAATAAGATCAATATGACAATCTCATTTTTAGTTGTGACTTATCATTGAGAATTTCATCTCATGTGTGTGTTCTAAAACTGTAGGAGATATTAAACTGACTTTTCTGATACTGTAGGACACTGAGAAATCATTCCTAATGAAAACTGTGTGACTGTCATTCAACAAACTTAAACAATATCTTGACTTTCCTCTGACTGTATCAAGTTTGGGTTTAAAAAAAAATGGTGAAAACAAAATCTATGTTTTAATCACTCATGAATACAGTCTTCTTAGGAAAAATTATTAGAAAGTTTATCAGGTGTTTCTTAGCACTTCTCGAGAGTGTCTAAAACAACTATCCTTTAGTATAGTGCCTCTGGATAACTTTATAACCAAGGTGTTCAGAAATAATCACAGACATTCAACTCATCTTGATCAAGGTAGATACTCCACTGATCTAGTTCTGTGATCATTGCAATCACACCCACCATTGTAATTATTGATAAAACCTCACCTTTTGAAAAGATAGATATTTGGTTGTTCATAAAAGAAAATAAATCTCAGGGGTATTATAATTTGTAAAGCAAGACATTCATAAGATCTCATTCCTCCAGGAAAGTTTGAAGTCCCTCAGACAACCTATATAGACAGAAGAGGACTTTCTGAGAAAACACTAACCATAGTTACTTCATTCTGAGAAAGAAGTCCAAGCTGTATGGGCCTAATTATCATGGCTGATAAATTTAATAGCCTCAGTAAGTGCTCTCGAAAATCTCCATAGTTTTTTAAAGAAGAGGAGCTCCTTTGAGCTTACAATTGGGAGTGGAGTTTGTGTTTTCTTCTGGGTATCCCCACTTGAATCCAGAGAAACATCTCTGAGCAGAAGATTCAAATCCCTCACTGTCTACATTGTACATAGTTCACCACAAACTCACTACTGGGTTAAAATTATCTTCTTCAGTTGCATGAATTGTTGAGTTTAGCAAAACAACACATTTTAATGGATGTCCTTGTGTTCACTTCTGTTTGAAAGGAAAATATTATATATGAGGCTGTTCATACAGCACAGACTGTTGTATCTATCAGTCTGCAATAACTTTCTGGCATAAAAGCTTATTTGGGGCCATTACCATTATGCTACCACAATCTGCCATTTTATAAAATCGCAGATCATAATCTTTTCCAGCATTTATTTTCTAGACGTTTTGATGAATATCTCACAAATAATATTTGTAAATGGAGATCAAGCAGCAATTTTAAATAATTGCCTTTAAAGACTATGCTAGTTTTTAATAATCTACAGTCTTACTCTCACACACACACAAAAAATTAAAGCTATGACAGGATAACAGGACAGATGTTTTATTTCTAATTTTATTGAATTTTTAGCCTATCAGAGTTAGTAGTTCTTGCCTTTCCTTGTGTGTTACTCTATAAATGAGGGCTTCCCTGATGGTTCAGTAGTTAAGAATGTGCCTGCCAATGCAGCTGACGCAAGAGATTCAAGTTTGATCCCTAGGTGGGGAAGATCCCTTAGAGGAAGAAATGACAACCCACCCCAGTATTCTTCCAGAAAAAATCCCATGGACAGAGGAGCCTGGTGGGCTACCATTCATGAGCTGGACACGACTGAGCACACACGAGCACTATAAATAAGTCTGCTATGGATTTTGCATTTTCATCCTGGTCATGCTACACATGACTGATCAGGAAACTTGTCTGTCTTTGCTAAGAAAAATTCTATAGTATTTTTCCTAGTGTGCATTGCTTATTTCAAAGCTGCACTTGAGTTTGAGTGCCCTCAGAATTTGAGTGTCCTCAAACATAATGGAATATGTTCACTCTGTTACCAGTGGTGAACATTCACATTTCAAATAATTTTCATCACATTTGTCATAATTATTACTTTTTACTTGGTATTTTATGACAATAAATAAGATTCAGGCTGGTTCATTCATTTTGTCCTCACATCTATCTCAAGAAATGTGGCTGATTTCATCATACTCACCACTACTTCTAACATTTTCATCACAAATTTGATCTTCTCTAAACTTCAAAATGTCTTTTCTATGGTGGATAATAGAAATCTACCATGGAGCTCTATTTAAAACTGTGCATATTAATGCATTCTTCCCACACTTAATAATTCCTAATAATTTTGCATATTTGTGTGGAAATAGGGTTTTAATGAGCTACAGAGATGTGAAACCAGATGTGTCTGCTATATACACACAAAAAAGCACAGAGAACCATTCTGCAGAGAATTGGAGAAAGAACTAGCTTTTCATGGAAAAACAGGCGAGAAACCATATGGTCTCAGTGGAAAAGAGATTAAAAGAATAACTGCCTTAGATGCTGACAACTCTATGGTTTCCTGTATCATCTTTCCTGAGACTTGATAGCACTTTCTACCCTTGGGTTCTAGGAGATAGTTTAATATCCTAATAATAAATCCCCATTTTTTCCTAAAGTAACTCAAGTAGATTATGGTTACCTGTAGTCAAATAAACCTCTTCTAAAATAATTTCTGACTGACCTTTGTGTTTGATTACGTTAACTGGATGGATACGAATACACAACCTAAAATTAAATGAGTTTTTGTATACTGAGAGTATGAAGCCTTTTAAGAATCACTGGCATGAAGTTACACTATTTTAATAATAAAATATTTTAATCTAGGCAATAGCCACCCACTGAAAAAGAAACCTAATGGCAAAGTTGGGAAAACTGACATAAAAAATGAATACAGCCAACATATAGGGTTACTGAAATTTTTATAGAGATGAGGCCAAGAGAAATCTCAGGAATCCTCTGATATTTTTGAAAGATTGGTGTAGATATAATTGCATACAAATCCTAAATTCAGGAAAATTGAAAGCCAGAGACATCAATTCTGATAATCAATGCAAGATTTCACCATAAGTTCCTTAAGGTCCTGGCAACACTACAACTGCCTATGGCCATGCATCCCTCTCATTGTCCAAGAAATCAGGGTAGATGTGCACCATATGTGCAACTCTTGACAAAATCAGGCTTACAAGTCTATTTTGGAAATATGTCATTAACCACTGGATATATATATATATATTTTTTTTTTAAATCACAGCATATGTTGTCCTAACACAAAAAAGGAATTCTACAACAATGAAATATATGGTGTATTCAGCAAAACCAAAGAAAATATAACTAGCAAAAAGTCTAATCATATTGATGTTTAAGTGTAGAAATCAGTGTCCACTTCCATTCTCAGAGCTAATAGTGCTGTTATATAAAACCTTTACATTAAATAAAGTATTCTCAAATTACCTGCACATGTTAGACCCAAATAAACAGTACTTCATTTTCTTTTCCCCAATCTTTAGATGAAAGATTAGCAAAACTCTTTAGAGGGCAGAGATTAGAGTTTAGGTTTCCCCAATATGAAAAATATACTTGGATGGTGAAAGAACTGGCAAAAATAAATAAATGAAAAGCCAAATTTATAAACATGACTTTGTAATTAAACCCTTTCCTTAAATAATTTCCTTAAAATAATCAGATTGTTTTAATGTTATACACTCATATTCAAACTTAACTGATTCTCATCTCTATGGAAATTGAACTTAACTCCAAAACTTCAAGATATGACTGTGAATTTGTGTGTATTTTCTTCTAATGGTACTAATCCCTTGTCTTTAGTAATTATCTCTAATGCTAGTTGGAGGACTATGTTAACTCACAGTTCTGATTTTAATTATTTTTAATCTATAATCACATTGAAGTCATATTAATTCCAAGAATGTGACTTTTGGAAAAACTCTAGCTATATATATATGGAAAAAGGATTTTTTAAATTTGATATCAAAGTGTTCAATCTCTAGCATTATGTTATGAAAGCCATTGCACATTTAAAAGCAGTAAGTCCTTCCTTCCCTGAGATTCCAACTCAAAGATATATGGAATAATTCACACTTGGGTCACAGAACTATTATGCAATATGAAAATAATTATGGATAGAAGAGTCCATGAAGAAAATAAACTCCAATGACTCAAAAAAAAAAATATATATATATATATAAACAGTGTCAGACTTTATTTTTTGGGGCCCCAAAATCACTGCAGATGGTGACTGCAGCCATGAAATTAAAAGACACTTACTCCTTGGAAGGAAAGTTATGACCAACCTAGATAGCATATTCAAAAGCAGAAACATTACTTTGCCAACAAAGGTCTGTCTAGTCAAGGCTATGGTTTTTCTAGTGGTCATGTATGGATGCGAGAGTTGGACTGTGAAGAAAGCTGAGAGCCAAAGAATTGATGCTTTTGAACTGTGGTGTTGGAGAAGACTCTTGAAAGTCCCTTGGACTGCAAGGAGATCCAACCAGTCCATTCTAAAGGAGATCATCCCTGGGTGTTCCTTGGAAGGAATGATGCTAAAGCTGAAACTCCAATACTTTGGCCACCTCATGCGAAGAGTTGACTCACTGGAAAAGACTCTGATGCTGGGAGGGATTGGGGGCAGGAGGAAAAGGGGATGACAGAGGATGAGATGGTTGGATGGCATCACTGACTCGATGGACATGAGTTTGAGTGAACTCTGGGAGATGGTGATGGACAGGGAGGCCTGGCGTGCTGCTATTCACGGGGTCGCAAAGAGTCAGACACAACTAAGCTACTGAACTGAACTGAACTGATATTTGTATGTGTGTGTGTGTGTGTGTGTGTGTGTGTATAAAGCAATAGAAAGTATTTGGAGACAATCCAGTTTTTTGCAGGAAGAGCCCACTTGGCTATTCTACCACTTTCCCAACGCACCAGGCATGTAATATGTTTCTGGAGAGCTACAAGGCAGCGTGGATCCTGATGGAAGACTACAGTTTTGAGGACCGCATGATACATGACCTTTCAGTGAGCTGGGGCCTGCCTGGGAGTGTGGGGGCAGATGGGTAGGGCTAGGGCCCACCTCCAGGGGTCACCCTTCACATTGAGCGGTGTGGGAACAGGGGCCCCTGGCTTGGGCAGAAGCAGGGGAGGGTGCAGGATGTGGGAGAAGACAATAAAAACAGTCTGGCAGGGCTTATCGAAGAAGGCAATGGCACCCCACTCCAGTACTCTTGCCTGGAAAATCCCATGGACGGAGGAGCCTGGTGGGCTGCAGTCCATGGGGTCGCTAAGAGTCGGACACGACTGAGCGACTTCCCTTTCACTTTTCACTTTCATGCATTGGAGAAGGAAATGGCAACCCACTCCAGTGTTCTTGCCTGGAGAATCCCAGGACAGGGCAGCCTGGTGGGCTGCCGTCTATGGGGTCACACAGAGTCGGACACGACTGAAGCGACTTAGCAGCAGCAGCAGCAAGAATGATTTAGCCATTCAAGCCAGTATCCATCCAAACAATGTCCTAGCTCCTGGTTTATAGCATCACATTGGTTATGAGAGGAGATGGAATAGGGTTGATGAATTAGTTGAATGCAATTTCATGAACTTCAATTCAGTAACAATGAAAATTCCAAAAACTGATGCCATTCCCAAACCAGCCCCTTTTTGGTCCATTTTGGCTCTCATTTAGTGGGCCTACTTCTGCTCAGAAAGTCTGGATATCCTAGAAGCCATAGACACAGTCCTGCTGGAACCACATCAGATTTCACAAAACCTCTTGGATCAACTAACTGGTATCCATATTTTATCCAAGAACATATACTATGCTGGTCTCAGGCCTCAAAAAGTGCCCTAAAAAGTGAAATGGCAACTAACATCTTCTCCGCTGATTTTATTTATATTAATAATTTGTTAATGAAATAGTAAAAATATTTTGTTCAAATTAAGAAACTTGCTTGCTCTTATCATCTGAATTATAGCAACGTTAAGTTCCAGTGTCCTTTCTCAAACTCATGATGACTTCCAAAAGAAAGCTGTCACTTGGTCTAATTCTGAACATATTATTTCCAGCCTAGTTGAAACCACCCTTCACATTCGTTGTGGTATGTGTACCCCCACAAAGAGAGATATTTTTATAAAATTTAATTTAAACAATGACCCAAATTATAGAGTCCCTTGACTCCCCAGAATTCAGTGCATCTCTGAGTTGCCCACAGTACTTATCTTATAAAAACAATTAAACAAGGAAAAAAAAAACAATCAGTTCCATGTTATATAATTTTGACACACTCTCAAGAAAAACTCACTTTATTGAAGTCAGCATTTTATTTAAACTATTGTGTTTATTTTCAGTGATTCATGTTTTGCCTTATGAAAATGAAATCATAACTTGGGGCTAGCTATGGTGCCTCTTCCTGGAACTTAGATATTAAAAGGCAAGGCCTTAAAGGGTCTCATTCATTCAGGCAAAGTGTGTATTAGAGTTAAATATTTTCTGCAATAGTTCACTATTAAGCATTGCATTTAGGAGATAAGTCCATGGCATGGGTTATTCTCACCAGAGAATGCGAATGGTACACACACAGAATGATAATAATGGTTATAACAAAGCAGTTCTACTCAGTTACTGAGTGTCAATTTTGTGGTGTGTTGTATTATTAAAAAATAGAATTTTTAATCATTAGAAGTTGATTCTATTATGTGATTTACTTGACCAAGCACTGAGAGTATTTTCCTGATAGTTCAAGTTGTCAGAATTCCACAGTCATACTATTTTATTTTAAGTTGGCTTCTTTGGGGATACAGATTTGTAAACATTAGTTACACTGATAATAAGGCAACTTAGGTTGAGACAGATTCAGAGTTCTCAAATTTGAGTGTGCATTAAAGTGCCTGTTCAGTTCAGTTCAGTTCAGTCGCTCAATCATGTCCGACTCTTTGCAACCCCATGAATCGCAGTATGCCAGGCCTCCCTGTCCATCACCATCTCCTGGAGTTCACTCAAACTCACGTCCATCAAGTTGGTGATGCCATCCAGCCATCTCATCCTCTGTCATCCCCTTTTTCTCCTGCCCCCAATCCCTCCCA
Source organism: Bos indicus x Bos taurus (assembly GCF_003369695.1). NCBI lineage: Eukaryota > Metazoa > Chordata > Mammalia > Artiodactyla > Bovidae > Bos > Bos indicus x Bos taurus. Next base: position 38,016,274 of record NC_040084.1, read on the forward strand.
GCATCAGACTGCAGCCATGAAATTAAAAGACGCTTACTCCTTGGAAGGAAAGTTATGACCAACCTAGATAGCATATTCAAAAGCAGAGACATTACTTTGCCAACAAAGGTTCGTCTAGTCAAGGCTATGGTTTTTCCAGTGGTCATGTATGGATGTGAGAGTTGGACTGTGAAGAAGGCTGAGCACTGAAGCATTGATGCTTTTGAACTGTGGTGTTGGAGAAGACTCTTGAGAGTCCCTTGGACTGCAAGGAGATCCAACCAGTCCATCCTAAAGGAGATCAGCCCTGGGATTTCTTTGGAAGGAATGATGCTAAAGCTGAAACTCCAGTACTTTGGCCACCTCACGCGAAGAGTTGACTCATTGGAAAAGTGCCTGTAGGGCTTATCAAAACAAAATTGCTGAATAAGGTTTTCAATAGGTCTGAGGTGGAACCTGAGAATTTACATTTCTAATGAGTTCCCAGGGATCACACTTTGAGAATCTCTGAGATAGAGGGCACATATCATCATAAACTTTTAAGAGAACAACCCTGGGGAAAATTGTGAAACACATTTTCAGAAGAGAATTTAGGTAATTTCCCTCATAGCTCAGTTGTTAAAAGAATCTACCTGCAATGCAGGAGACCTGGTTCAATTCCTGGGTTGGGAAGATCCTCTGGAGAAGGAAATGACAACCCACTCCAGTATGCTAGCCTGGAGAATCCCATGGACAGAGGAGCCTGGCAGGCTACAGTCCATGGGGTAACAAGAGTCAGACATGATTTAGCAACTAAACCACTATCTAAACTTCAGGGTTGCCTAGTTATGAAAATACGGAATACCTAGTTAAACTGAATGTCAGATAAATAAAAAATGAATTTTTTGCATAAGTATGTCCCATATATTACATTTATTTGACCAAGCACTGGAGTATTCTCCTGATAGTTCAAGTTGTCAAAATTCTATACTCATACTATTTTATTTTCATTTGGCTTCATACTGAGAAATAGACATCATTTAATCTGGAACTCAAATTTAACTGGATGTCCTGTACTTTTTCCTTCTAAATCTAGCAACCCTAACCTATATAGAAGTATCAGCAAATTGTTCTTTGGGTATAAATTGTATATCTTAAAATTATTAATATCTCATGCTGTTTTGCTCCATTGCCCCAGTATATACCACAGTTTTTCCTTCATCTTTCCACTGGACACAACAGCAAAGTTTTGGAGGCCTTGGAGAGATGTGGGGTTCCTTTAGCTTCCACTCAGTCCTCAGAGAGGACCTGGACAAAAGAACTCACAACTTTTGGAGTAAGAAGTGTTTATACTCTCACTGGAAATGCTTCGGGGCACACTGATTCCTCAAAACTGTGTGGAAAGTAGAAGAAACAAATCAACAGAAGCAGGAGAGTTCCACTCACCAGAAATGTCCCACAGAATTTAATACCACACACACACACATGACTCTACTTTTCCATGGCTCTGTGTGTCAGAAGGCATGTATTCATGCGGTCCCTCCAGGACTCATAGGGCATCTGGCAGAGCTAGACAACTGGAGACGGAGGGAGAGGAAGACAATTAGAGGAGGAATAAATGAGAGAGAGAGAGTACAGAATTTGTTTTCTTTGTGCCTTCTGTGAAGATGAAACTTTGAAATCACATTTAGAAAAATAAAAAACAATCTGGGGAACTTCCTGTAGGTTAGAGTATGTACAACCACAGGCAGCCCCTTTGAAGAAAACCAGTTGCAGTGATTAACATTATACATTCCATTTGCCATCTTTTTCTTCTTTATACAATTTCAGTCAGTCAGTCCTAGATTTATTTAAGGTAGAATTGAGTGTATAAAGCTATTATAATGGAGTGGGAGGTGGAAGTTGTCAAGGATTTTGCTCCTAAATTCCTTCACTCTGTGCTGTGCTGTGCTGTGCTGAGTCACTCAGTCGTGTCCTACTCTTTGCAACCCTGTGGACTGTAGCCAGCCAGGCTCCTCTGTCCATGGAGTTTCTCCAGGCAAGAATAATGGAGTGGATTGCCATGTCCTCCTTCACTCTGCTATACGTTAAATTAAAATAGGTGTTCCTAAACTTGATTGTACATTGGAATTATCCAAGAAACTCAAAAAATAAATAAATAAATTATAAGTATATCAAAAACCTATCTTCAAAGATTCAGTTGGTTTGGAGTGGTATTGGACAGCCATGGTTTAGAAGTAATGAATTAAACTGATCACACTGCCCAAGAATATGTCAAACTGCTGGGATAACTGAACAAAAGACAGAGCCAGTAAGCCCCCAACCAAAATGATTATTGCAATAACAGCAGCAATTCAAAGGAATAATCATAGAGATACCACTGAAACTGGGATTTCAACTTTTGAGGAATGCTGTCAGAATTGTAGTACTTACCAGAGAACCAAACTTAGGCAATGGTATGTGAGTTTACCAAGTATAGGAAATCTATAGAAAATTCCCCATGGAATCACAAACTTAAATTATGTCTAATTGTTTCCCCATCCTCCATAGCTACCTGGTTTCTGTAGAAACTGGGTGGTAGGAAGAGGTTAACTTTTGATTTTCTCATTTTGTCAAAGCCATCCACCCACAGCTCCACCAGCTAAACTGGACCCCCAGGATTAGTCACAACCCAGAGTCTTAAATTAAGGGGCCTTGAATCTTCTGCTATAGACTAACCAAATGCAACCACAAACTTCAGCAGTGTAAGAGAAAAAAACTTGAACCGCGTTCATTATAACATATAGAAACAGTACAGAGCTGCATAAATGTAAAGACAAAGATGGGCTGCCATTTGTGTCAAAGGCCATGCACTGAGAGTTCATATAGATTCAAAGTCCTAAAAACAAGTATTTCTGAGTAGGATCATCTCACTGTCCCAGAAAGAGGACACTGTCAAAATTTCAAAGTCTAGGATACATACCTTGTTCACAGTAAGAGTTGAACTATACCAGCAAGACTCTCTGCTCCAAAACAGTGGAAAGAGACTTAGAGGCTCAGAAGTTCATATAAGGATAATTTATAGATAGAAACTAGTAAACGATATTAAATGGCATGGTCACCCTAAATAGGTCCTAAAATTCTCATTGATAACAAAGTGAATTAGAGGAGAGGGAAATGGAAGTAATTTAATCAGATATCATGAAGAAAGACTGATAAATGGAAACCAAGTTTGAGACACCATGGTATATTTAGGGGAAAAAAAGAAGTAATACAAGTATATACCTTAAAGATAAGAAGCCAACAGGTTGGTCTCAGTCCCTGGAGATAAGAAAGTACCCCAACCTTGGTGGAAGACCATAAATTTGATTCTCATATGAATGGCATAGTACAGTGCTATATTACTGCCTTTGTCCTCTTACCTCCTAGAATTTCTCAGACTCCAGCATGCTTAGGATAAAACTGGAACTTGCCCCAGCTTTACTTTGGTAGTGACAAAGACATAAATTTACTGTCTAATTGACCCAAAGCATCTTTTCCTACTATAACCAAAGAAGTCAACCTTGGAAGAGAGAAGCTTAAATCTCCATGTTTTTCCCCTCTCTCAGCCCTAAGGTTTGAACATGGAAATCTGAAGGCCATACTCTAATCATGGCACAATCTCTAGAGTCCCCAAAAAGAATCAGGTTCAGTTAGAAGGAGAAAGAAAGAGAGGGAATGTGCTCTAAATAAAAGAAGTCCCAAGGTGATCTAAACAAATATCCACTCAATGAGAAAGATCTCAAATATGTGGAATGCTGAAATGAAATTGAGGACTGTATTCACCAGTGATGCCCCATGAGAATTTCACATAAGAAAGTAATCAGCATGAAGCAAAGAACGCTTTGTGCCTTTGAACATGCAGTCACCTGGCTCCCTAGCCATCTTAGAAATTGAATACATCAGGGGTCAGGAGCACGAATCTCAGTGGCTACTTGTGGCCCGAAAGTGGTGTAATGTGACATAGGATATGTGGAGGGCAGGAAAGGAAAAAGGAAGGAAATGAGTCATCATTTCATAAACATGAGAAAATCAGAGGTATTTCTAGCCACTGTCCCTTGTAGGAAACTTCATGGAAAGGATGTGATTTCAGGGAAGTGTTATGTATAGTCCAAATAAAACCATACTTGTATAAAGATATCTATATCAACATTATTCTTTCAGGTTGCTGGACTGTGGTTGTACGTATGTTATTAATACCTTCATTCAGTCAGTCATACACTCAAAAGTAATCCTTGAGTTCCTACTATGAACTACGCACTATTTAGGGACTTTTTTATATGTGATTTTTCTACAGATATTGTGACGAATGAGTGTCCAAGATTTATTAGGATCATGTAATAAGAAAACAAATGAATCTGCTGATTATATTCTATATAAACAAGCTGAAGGCTAGCTTTCTTTCATGAATCTGTAACAGTTACGAAAACAACCATATGTAAATTTTTCAGTCTATTGTACCACCTGGGGGAGAAAAAAAATTCTTAAACTTTTATATAATTATCTGTTCATATTTGGAAAGAATCTTCAGACTGAATACATCTGAAGAAAACACCATGTTCTAGGACCAAAAAAAAAAAAAGTAATGCACCATGCTGTGGGACAAAAAAGAAAGTTCTATACAGAGGTTTTGTCTACACATAACATTAAGCCCAATTAAGTGGTTTAAAAGTAGAGAATTCAGTTCAGTTCATTCACACAGTCGTCTCCGACTCTTTGTGACCTCAGGGACTGCAAAACACCAGGCTTCCCTGTCCATCACCAACTCCCAGAGTTTACTCAAACTCGTGTCCTTTGAGTCAATGATGCCATCCAACTATCTCATCCTCTGTCGTCCCCTTCTCCTCCCTCTTTCAATCTTTCCAGCATTGGGTCTTTTCCAATGAGTCAGTTCTTTGCATCAGTTGGGCGAACTATTGGAATTTCAGCTTCAACATCAGCCCTTCCAATGAATATTCAGGACTGATTTCCTTTAGGATTGACTGGTTGGATCTCCTTGCAGTCCAAGCGACTCTCAAGAGTCTTCTCCAACACCACAGTTCAAAAGCATCAATTCTTCGGCACTCTGTTTTCTTTATAGTCCAACTCTCACATCCATACATGATGACTGGAAAAACCATATCCTTGACTAGACAGACCTTTGTTGGCAAAGTAATGTCTCTGCTTTTTAATATGTTGTCTAGGTTGGTCATAACTTTTCTTCCAAGGAACAAGCATGTTTTAATTTCATGGCTGCAGTCCATCTCCAGTGATTTTGGAGCCCCCAAAAATAAGGTCTGTCACTGTTTCCATTGTTTGCCCATCTATTTGCCATGAAGTGATGGGATCAGATGCCATGATCTTAATTTTCTGAATGTTGAGTTTTAAGCCAACTTTTTCACTCTCCTCTTTCACTTTCATCAATAGGCTTTTTAGTTCCTCTTCACTTTCTGCCATAAGGGTGGTGTCATCTGCATATCTGAGGTTATTGATATTTCTTTTGGCAATCTTGATTCCAGCTTGTGCTTCATCCAGCCCAGCATTTCTCATGATGTTCTCTGCATAAAAGTTAAATAAGCAGGGTGACAATATACAGCCTTGATGTACCCTTTCCCAGTTTGGAACTGGTCTGTTGTTCCATGTCCAGTTCTAACTGTTGCTTCCTGACCTGCATACAGATTCCTCAGGAGGCAGGTCAGGTGTTCTGGTATTCCCATCTCTTGAAGAATTTTCCATAGTTTGCTGTGATTCACACAGTCAAAGGCTGTGGCATAATCAGTAAAGCAGAAGTAGATGTTTTTCTTGAATTCTCTTGCTTTTTTGATGATCCAACGGATGTTGGCAATTCTGTCTCTGGTCTCTGGTTCCTCTGCCTTTTCTAAAGCCAGCTTGAACATCTGGAAGTTCATGGTTCACGTACTGTTGAAGCCTGACTTGGAGAACTTTGAACATTACCTTGCTAGCATGTGAGATGAGTGCAATTGTGCAGTAGTTTGAGCATTCTTTGGCATTGTCTTTCTTTGGGATTGAAATAAAAACTGACCTTTTCCAGTCCTATGGCCACTGCTGCATTTTCCAAATTTGCTGGCATATTGAGTGCAGCACTTTCACAGCATCATCTTTTAGGATTTGAAATAGCTCAACTGGAATTACATCACCTCCACTAGCTTTGTTCATAGTGGTGCTTCTTAAGGCCCACTTGACTTCATATTCCAGAATGTCTGGCTCTTGGTGAGTGATCACACCATCGAGATTATCTGGGTTGTGAAGATCTTTTTTCTATAGTTCTTCTGTTTATTCTTGCCACCCATTCTTAATATCTTCTGCTTCTGTTAGGTCCATACCATTTCTATCCTTTATTGTGCCCATCTTTGCATGAATATTCCCTGATATCTCTAATTTTCTTGAAGAGATCTCTAGTCCTTCCCATTCTATTGTTTTCCTCTATTTCTTTGCACTGACACTGAGGAAGGCTTTCTTACCTCTCCTTGCTATTCTTTGGAAGTCTGCATTCAAATGGGTATGTCTTTCCTTTTCTCCTTTGCCTTTCACTTCTCTTCATAGTTATTTGTAAGGCGTCCTCAGACAACCATTTTGCCTTTATTGCATTTCTTTTTCTTGGGGATGGTTTTGATCCCTGCCTCCTGTACAATGTCACAAACCTCTGTCCATAGTTCTTCAGGCACTCTGTCTATCAGATCTAATCCCTTGAATCTATTTGTCGCTTCCACTGTATGATGGTAAGGTATTTGATTTAGGTCATACCTGAATGGTCTAGTGGCATCCATACTTTCTTCAATTTAAGTCTGAATTTGGCAATAAGAAGTTCATGGTAGACAGTTCCGACAAAATGTGGTCCACTGGAGAAGGGAATGGCAAATCTCTCATTATTCTTGCCTAGAGAACCCCATGAACAGAGAATTCAATGGCTCATATAATTGGAAATCTAGAAAGAGGCTTTCAGTTACCTTAACTTAGTGGTTCTTGCTCAGTTTCTTTGTTTTCTCCCAACTTAGTCCCCCTTTCTATGTCGGACCATCCCCAGGCTGATTTCTCTCAAAGTAGGGAAGTGGGTGTGATGTCCCAGGCCTTATGTCTACAGAGGATGGCACTTAGAGGAAAAGAAAGTTCCTCTTCTAGTGCTCTCTCTTAAGAATGAAGAAACTTCCAAGAAGCCCAGGGAAACCTTCCTTCTGTCCCCCTGCCTGAATTGAGTCACATGATCAGTCAGTGATCAGTTTCTCTGGTCAGGGGAAATGCCATTTGTTGAACAGCCAAAGCTTGATCTTCTGAATTACTTACTATGGAAAGGAATATGGATTACTTTTCAACCAATTAGGTCCACTCATAAAATTAGGGAAGGGATAGAATTCCCCTGAAGTTTCTGTGCTGCATGGCAAGAATTAGACTTCTGATTGAACACCAAGATACTGTAACTAAGAGGGAAGAGGGACTTGTTGACTAATAGGTAGCAAAAAAACAAAAAGCCACTATAGGAACCTCTATCCACAGAAAAATGCTTCCTGCTATTTCCCACCTAAAGACAAGAGAAGACCAATTTGGTGTCTTGGCAACACACTTGACCCCATAGATGTTCTGCATCATTTGATAAAAGTGTCTTGTTTGGGATGTAGTGTACAACATGATAAATGTAATTAACACTGCTTTATGTTATACATGAAAGTTGTTGAAAGTAAATCCTGAGTTCTCATCACAAGTAAAAAATGTTTTCTATTTATTTAATTTGTATCTATATAAGACAAAGGATGGCCATTAATTTTACTGTGATTATTGTCTCATGATAAATGTAAGTCTTTTCATTATTTTGTCTACTTTAAACTTATACAGTGCTATGTACATTTAACATCTCAAAACCAGAATAAAAATCTTAAAAAAAAAAGAACATTTATCTTCTTTAAAACATCCCTTATTAACAAGTATATACTCCCATGGATTTTATGTTTCGAAACAGTTCAATGTGATGGTATTAATGCTCTAAAACTAAAAATGAAATGAGGTCAATTTGCTAGCTGCCTTTTGTTGATGAACCAGAAATGAAAAGGTTTTGGGAGACCATTTGATGTTTTCCTGAGTGTGGTTATTTATTTATAACATAAAAACCTTTTCCTAGTTATGGGAACACTAATGTTATCTGATAGGTAGCACCACATGGGAATTGTAGTATCTTAAAGATTCAGTCCAAATGGTAACCTCACTGCATATTACTCTGCAAGCATCTTTATAGAGACTTGACTATGTGACATTTATTACCAATCTAAAATATTCCCATTGTGATTGCAGGGAAACATTAAGAGAAAGCTGCTCTGTCAACTATGTTCATGGACTCTGCAATACTATAACATTTTAAAATAAGATGAAATAAAATGTATTAACAATTTATAGCTTGAGGATGCCTACAATAAAGCCTGCTTGTTTTCTCATAGATATTTTATATAAGATTAGACATTATGACCTTGAGGTAATATTGCAATAAAAACTTATTTCTGGTCTGAATTCTCAAATTTGTTACAGGCATTAACTTGGTAAGTAAATAATATGCTTCATTTTTTTTCTATCTTTTCTTTTAAACTGATATCTTTACATAAATCAATAATAGACTTCTATGTTAATACAACCAAATGAAAATATTAACCAGTAATTCCAACCAGCATATTACAACAGACTATACAAATAGAACCTAATTAGAAAAATTCAAGTAGAAGTTGTTTTTTCTCTCTTTTTAACAAATCTTCAACTGTAAGAAATCATTTGTTGTTTAGTCACTAAGTCCTGTCTGACTCTTCTGTGATCCCGTGGACTATAGCCCATCAGGCTCCACTGTCCAGGGGAGTTATCCAGCTCCACTGTCCTGGGGTTATCCCAGGCAAGAATACTGGAGTGGGTTGCCATTTTCTTCTCCAGGGGACCTTCCTGACCCAAGTCTCATGCAAAGGCAGGGGGATTCTTTACCACTGAGCCATTTCTTACTTTAAATTTTGTTTTTCCTGTGCTTGAATACTTTTATAAGCTTTCCAAGAGTATTTCTTTTTTCTACTCAAGGGTTCCTTTAGGAGTATATACATTTTTAATATTTTTTTTAATATAATTCAGGTTTTTTCCTTGGTACCTTGTCTTGGACTTTCTCATTTAAAGAGTATTTTATACAACAGCATCTACGTAATCAGTCACTGAGTCTTCCTACATTTTAGCAGTAGAAAAAGATCATCTTTCAAGCCATAAAGCTGGAAAAGAAAGGACTCTGATAAATATCTTTGTTTGGCCTTAGGCAATAAGTAGGCTTGAATCCCAGGCACATGTGTCTGTGGGTAAAGAGTAGAAGCCAAGAATAGGATGATTAGAATTACAGAGACTGATCATTTTAAGAACAACATTTTTAGACAAAGTCTAAAATAAAACCAGATTAAACTTGTATTAGTCTTGAAAAAAACAGTCCATTGAGATTCTGTTACAAGAACAGAGTCAATACTCTCCTAAATTTTCTAAAATTTATTTTGAATCATCACCTTGATTTGTTAAAACTTTCAGGGTAAAAATAATGACACACAAAAATGATCTTAGAAAGGCATAATTATAATTCCTGATACAGAACACTTGATTATTCAGTTTTTGTTCCATGACTGGAAATCTTTATTCCTTCAGAAAATAAAAACATATTTGTTGAATGACATCTTCTATTTAGTGATTTACTATATAACCACTCAAGATGCATTAGGTAAGCGCTAGAATTATTTTTATATAATAAAAGTAAAACAATATTTAGAAATGTTTTATTTGCATTATTTTTGGACCATAATTTACAAAGTATAAAACTTAGAAACCTTCTCAATTAATATTCTCATTAAACAAAACTACAAAAATGATCTGGTTTACATCATTAACTGCCAAACAATATTTATGTTTAAAACTAAATGGAATACTTTTCCCAAGGCTAATACAAATTTAATGTGATTTTATTTTAGACTTTGTTAGCTTCCATTTAAATGATAGTAGCATGTTTTGTTCTTTAGACAAACTGAAGTAGTTTTAATAAGACAATAATATTCAAATAGCAACCATCTCTAGTGTTTTTAAAATCTAGTCTTTTGAAAATTTTGACTTTTTAAATTCAGGGCACCTTTACTGGTACACTGGAAGGTCTATCACTGGAAGAACTGGTTGTGAGACAATAACAACTTTTGATGATAAGTCATTTATTTGATGCAACACTGCAAATACTGCATTCAGTGATTTATAAAATCATAAGGAGAACACTCTGGTCTAGTTCCAAAATTGTATATACTTTTAGGCAGTAAGAGTTCATAGTTTTATTTATGACTTTGTAGATGAAGTTATTTCTGTAATGAAAAATGGGAGGAAAATATTGAGAAGGAGTTATATTTACAGACAGGCTTCCCTAGTGGCTCAGTGATAAGGAGTCCACCTGCCAATGTAGGAGATACGGGTTTAATCCCTGGGTCAGGAAGATCCCCTGGAGAAGGAAATGGCAATCCACTCTAGTATTCTTGCCTGAGAAATCCCAAGGACAGAAGAGCCTGGTGGGCTTCAGTCCCTGGGATCCCAAAGGAATTGAAAACGAATTAGTGACTAAACAACAACGGCAGTATTCACAGAGAACTTATTTAATATGCTATGTTTTTAAAATGTAAACATACATTTTTAATGCATATCTAAATAATATTTAAGGAAGCTGAAATAATTATCTTATCACAGTATCACATTGTCAATGACAAAAATAAAAACGTTGTAGTGATTATAAGTTTCCCTTGTGGCTCAGCTGCTAAAGAAGCCACCTGCAATGCCAGAGACCTGGGTTCGATCCTTGGGTTAGGAAGATACCCTGGAGAAGGGAAAGGCTACCCACTCCAGTATTCTGGCCTGGAGAATTCCGTGGACTGTATAGTCCATGGGGTCACAAACATTATAGTGATTATAAAGAAAACAACAGCATTTGTCAAAAAGCATTATGGAACAGACATGTGATGAAATAAAAGAAAACCATTAAAATAATGATGCATAGTTATCTCTGTTGATCTACAGAAAATCTAGGATATAGCAAGTAAAAATAATAAACTACAAAAAAGCACATGACTCTATTGTTAAAAACACGTATTTATACATAAATATTTTGTGAATAGCATTTATTCTTCAAGGTGAGATTAAAGGTTATTTTTGCTTTCTTTTTTACACTTTTCTATATTTTCTGAATATTTGAAAAGAGTGCATATTGTTATCTGAAAAAAGGTTATAATTTTGTTTTCTAAGTACAGTTAAAAACTTTAAAACAGAAATAGATATAATATGATTTAAACAAATCAAGTAATTATGAACTTAATTATATGTTCTTTTTCTATCTCCTAATCTAATTCTCACTATGTTGATTAAGAGTTGATATTTTTGTATTTTTCCTTGGTAACCAAGGACAGTCCATTTTCTAGGCAGCAATCCTGTATCATCCAGCAATATGCTGTAATCCTTTTCTATCCTTGTATTAAAGTCATCTTTGGTTAATCGTAAGCTGCCTTTTAAATGAAGAGACATGCTTTTTACGTAGTATGTGGACTGTTACTTTCCAGGAGGCTAACTTGGCTAACAGATCAGCTGACTCTGCCTTTTCTTAGCCGTACTTGGTCTCTTTCCTTCAGGTATAACACCCTTGTGTCAACGTAAGGATCACGTAGAGGAAAGATTCTCAGTATTCTATGCCTGTGACTCTCCAACCATGGATTTGCTAGAGGTTCTCAGCATTCAAATCTATCCCTTACTAAATCTCTCCTCGCTAGGAACTTGAGGCTTGTGACCACAGTGGACCTACAGCGTAGTGCTGCTGCTGCTGCTGTTTAGTCACTAAGTCCTGTCTGACTCCTTGAAACCCCGTGGACTGTAGCTCTGTCCATGGGATTCTCCAGGTAAGAATACCTTAATGGGTTGCCATTTCCTACTCCAAAGGATCTTCCCAACCCAGGAATCAAACCAACGTCTCCTGGATCTCCTACGTTGGCAAACGGATTCTTTACCACTGAGCCACCTGGGAAGCCTATACAGCACAGTGTAACTGATTCCTAAATTCTAAAATGCCCAGAGCAAATCAATTCTGAGTGCTACTGCTAAATAAAATAAATTTTTTATGGTCTTCAGACAAGACCTCAGGTAATTATTTCAGAGGACTGAGTATATCACCCATAATGATAACTTCCTTAGTGTGTTTTCAAAGCCTAGCATATTTAACAACTGTCCCAGCCAAGAAATTCTCAATATCAGCTCATTTAATCATCCATTGCATTGAAATTTATTGAGCGCCTTCTACATGGCAGGCCCTGGGGAAGTCACGGGAGACAAGAAAGGCCATGTCCCTGCCCTCATAAACTTGCAGTCTAGAAGGGAAGCCTAACTTCTAACACACCCTTTCAATCCAGTGTGATATGGGTTATGAAAAACAAGAACAGGGACCCTGGGAGCACCAAGCAGGGGGCCTATCCTTACGTATGAGGTCATGGAGGTACGATAATTTCCTGGGACTTCTGCAACAAATCACCGGCTTAAAACAACTGAAAGTGATTCTTTCACAGTTCTGCAAGCCAGAAGGAAAACAAGGCGGCAGCAGGGACTCACTCCCACTAACTTTGCTAGGCGAGAATCCATCTCTCAAACAATAACAACAAAATGTTTTGCTGGAATTTTTTCTAGTTAGATATTGTATTCCTTTGTTCAATATTGAATTTCTTTTCTTTCATTTGCACATTTAAGCTAATAGGTTAAGAAGCACTGGCATTAACACGTCTGTTACCGTGCCTGTCAGGACAGAGCAGCCCAGCTCTACAGAGGCAGCCTATACCCTGAACAGGCCTCGGACTCAAGAGTCGGATTGAATCAGGACCATAAAGATAGTCCTGTGGGGAAGCTGGATAGCCTCCTCCCTAAATCATTGCTCCTGAGAACTCATCAGGTCTTCCAGTTAAACTGCTCTTCCCAAAATAAACAAACAAACAAAAAAACCTCTAGATCTGTGATAGTTTAGAGGGCTACTGAAGTTTAGATTTTGCATCTTCTATATAGAAAAGTATAGGTAACAAGGCAAGTATCCCATAATATGGACTGAGAAGAAAATAGAATATATCAGAATGAAAACCCTCAATGTAATCATCTCCTCAGTTTTTTAAATATTTCTTTCTTCCAATTTTATTGATAAACAATTTACATAGAGCAGTGTATCAGTTCAAGATGTATAGCACAATGATTTGACTCATATACATCAAGAAGTGATAACCACAGTAAGTTTTGTGAACATGCATGAGTGCATACAGATACAAAATAAAAGAAAAAGAACAAAATAATTTTCCTTGTGATAAGAATTCTTCCAATTATAATAAAACTGAGTCCTAAAATTCCATAATGTTTTAAAAAATATCAGCCACTTAAAAAATACTAGAATGTCTCTTATGATACAGTCTTTAAGGGGGAAAAAACAATTCGTTGATGGTCAACCTTGTGTCAGTTTAGATTTCCAAAGAATTCTCCATGTGTACAATTATTCTCAATGCCTTTTTCTCACCAATAAAAGCCCACATGTGGTTAATACAAGTGGGGATCAAATTAAGAACTGAGGTGGTTATGATACACCTAGCTTGGCAAGTTTCTTTAAAGAGACAGAACCCCAACCCACCTAGCCATATCCACCATTGCAGTGTCAGTCAACAGTAGAGACCGTGGAGAACAACCATACTGTATAAGACTCCAAACTACCACAAAGAACTTCCTCTTAACCATTTCCCTTAAGATAAACAAAGCACTGTGATGTGAAAGGGGTCTTAAAAGGGAGCAAAAAGATGGGAGGGGGCGTCAAATTGCTCACTGATCACTGGCAAAGTGCAGCTGGTCAAAAATTAGCAGACAGATCAGTTTCTGATAGAGAATGAACAGGCTGTGAGAGCTCATTGGATTTCTTTCCCCAAGGACTGAATGAGGAAAAGGGAAGAGAAGTGAGAAATTTAACCCACTCTGTGTGGAGTAAAGGGAGATGAGCTGCCATTGCTTCCATCCCTGCCCTCAGCTCAGGGGGCAGTCTGGTTCAGACAACAGGGTGAACCCAGAGGAAAAAGAAACATCAATACACATCAGCCCAGGAAGGAAGGCATGCAGAAGGTCAGAGCAACTAGATCACCCCTCTCTAACCAAGAAGCTAAGTGGAAAGTATATGGGAACAGCAATGAGAAATTGAGAGAACAGTCTTCTGAGATACCCTAGAAGATAATGTGCTTATTGTTACCCTACTCTCTAATGTAACCTAAGCATTACATAAACAATCTGGTTGGTCTTTGTTTCTGGTTCTGGGTGAAGTGAAAGTCATTCAGGCTTAGTTGTGTCCAACTCTTTTCGACCCCATGGACTATACAGTCCATGGAATTCTTCAGGCTAGAATACTGGAGTGGGGTGGGTAGTCTATTCATTCTCCATCAGATCTTCCCAACCCAGGAATTGAACTAGACTCTCTTGCATTGCAGGTGGATTCTTTACCAGCTACCAGGGAACCCCTATTTGTTCCTGGTTCTGGGAGAGAGCCTTTAAACCCTTGTCATTTCTTGGGTGATAAGAATTTCTTTGTTATTCATGGTGGCCCCTGGCATCTGAGTTTATGCTAATGAAGTGATTCATTGTAGGCCCCTGGATAATTTCAGGATAGGGACTAGTCAGGGCAGAAATACCAACTCTGTGATTGCAGACTGGAACTTTGATGTAGCCCAGTCTCTGGGAAGGAGAAGGATGCTGGAAACAGCTCAGTCACACAGCCAAGGGTTCAATCATACCTATGTAGGGAAATCCCAATAAAAACTCTGGATACCTTAGCTGTGGTGAGTTTCTATGCTGCGAAATGTATTAATATGCAAGGAATACAGTGCATCCTCAGGACACAGAGCATTTAGAACCCTACCAGACACAGTTCTATGCATCTCTTCTCATGGCTTGTCCTTACTTGATAGAAAAACTGTAATGATAAGTTCAGTACTTTCCTGAGTTCCATGCATTACTCTAGTGAACTATCAAACCTGAGGGGGTAATAGAAACCTTCCAAAGTGTAGCCTATTAGTCAGAAGTTCAGATGACCAAGGAACCCCAGAGTTTGCAGATGGCATGTGAAATAAAGGAATACTTATAGAAGGCATAACCTTGATCTCAGAAATATGACCTAACTCCAAGTACAGTCAAAGCTACACTGCACTCAGAAAGTTCCCACTGTTCTTGAATAGCTTTGAGATAGATTCTTCTCTGAAATCTAATGTTTAAAGCACAGGCTCTTGAGACAACTTGGCCCCTTCCATGGTGACTGACCTGTACTTTCTGCAGGATGAGAAACAATTTAGTTTGGTCACCATACCCTCCTATGCCCAGCCTTCCTCTCCAAATATCTCCAACTTATAGTCAAATATCTCCAAACCAAAAATCTTTTCTCTGTATTTACCTGAATTCTTATGGAACCCCTACTTATGGTGTTAATGCAGAAAAGCAGACTAAAATCTATATTCATTTTCACCCCAATGTGTAATCCCTTAATTGTGCCCATAAAGTCAGGAGGACAGGTAACAGCAGGCCATGACCAGAAAGGAAGTCTTCAGTTCAATTCAGTTCAGTTGCTCAGTCGTGTCCAACTCTTTGTGACCCCGTGGACTGCAGCATTGCCAGGCCTCCCTGTCCTTAACTAACTCTCAGAGTCCGCTCAAACTCATGTCCATTGAGTCAGTGATGCCATCCAAACATCTCATCCTCTTTCATCCCCTTCTCCTCCCACCTTTAATCTTTCCCAGCATCAGGGTCTTTTCCAATGAGTCAGCTCTTTGCATGAGGTGGCCAAAGTACTGGAGTTTCAGCTTCAGCATCCTTCCAATGAACACTCAGGACTGATTTCCTTTAGGATGGACTAGTTGGATCTCCTTGCAGTCCAAGGGACTCTCAAGAGTCTTCTCCAACACCACATTTCAAAAGCATCAATTCTTTGGTGCTCAGCTTTCATTATAGTCCAACTCTTACCTCCGTACATGACTACTGTAAAAACCATAGCCTTGACTAGACGGGCCTTTGTTGGCAAAGTAATGTTTCTGCTTTTTAATATTCTGTCTAGGTTAGTCATAACTTTTCTTCCAAGGAGCAAGCATCTTTTAATTTCATGGCTGCAGTCACCAACTGCAGTGATTTTGGAGCCCAAGGAAGTCTTACCATTAGATTTTCTCACATACCTTTGGGGCCCAGAATGGAGGCAAGCATTTCTTTCTGTTGCCTGTTGATTAAGTCCTCAGCCTTTAGGAAACTATTTCAGATGGACATTAAGAAGTTCTCTCCTGCCCTCATCTCCTCCCTCTCTTTCTTCCTTTCTCACCGGCCTTTCAGACTCTTCTATCCCCTCTTCAAGCTTCATGGGGAGAACAGAAGAGCAGATCCATTGCGTCTTCCATTCCACTGAAGGTAGCTTTACAGTCTGAAGTGCCTTCAGAGATAAACACCTGCAAGAGAAACACGTGTTCCATGCCATTATCAAAACCTTTCAATAACAGCACGGCCCATGCCAGGCAACAGAGTCAGTGTTTCTTTTTCTTTTTCACCAAAAAAAGATCTTCCATGGAGCAAAGAGTGGAAAAGAAAAAAAAGGGGGGAGTAAGTAAGGAAATGGAATATATAGCCTAAAAGTGTAGGTAATCATTTTTTTTTTAACTGATTCTGACCCTGCTGTTATCATAAGACATTCCCAGGTGGCACTAGTGGTAAAGAACCCACCTGCCAATTCAGGAGACATGAGAGACACAGATTTGACCCCTGGGTCAAGAATATCCCCTGGAGAAGGAAATGGCTACCCACTCTGGTATTCTTCCCTAGAGAATTCCATAGACAGAGGAGCCTGGCAGACTCCTGTCCATGGTGTTGCATAGAATCAGACACGATTGAGCAACTAACACTAACTGGGTAATAGCTAAAATCAGTCCCCTAGTATGCAGTGAGATGGTAAACCATATACGGAAATCCCTTTCTTCTCAAATTCTCATGCCTTGGCTTGGTAATAGAAAGGACCAAATAGTATGTGGACAACCAATTATATATCTGAATTTTAGTTGTCAGTTCTGTCTATAACGTGAAAACAGTAATAATATCCTTTCATCATTATTGGAAGGATAAAGTGAGATAAAGTATATCAAGTGTTTGACGCAGAGGAGACGTGAAAAAGATAGAGTAGCTATTATCATTTTCCTTTTTTGATCGTATCAACACAGCTAAAACTTCCAGCTTAATGTTGAATACAAGCCTTGTTTGGTTTCTCATTTTAAAAGAAATGCTTCTAAAATTTCATCCTTAGCCTCTGCTTTAGGTTTATGTTTTTAACAGATGATTTTCTCTGTGCAAGGTAGTTTCTAACTCCAGTTTGCCTAGATCTTTTTGAACATCATCTGACATGGCTCTGTGTCTTTTGTGTGTGTGTGTGCCATCTTAATGCTGTGTTCTACATTATTAGATTTTCTGATGGTTGCATGCTTCTTCAATCTGTGGATTAAAAACCAGGTTGTTTATGATTCATCTTTATTTGTATACATTTTATTTTAGAGCTTTAAGGTAGCATATTTACATCTGTTCAGAAGTGAGATTGGCCTATAAATTTATCTTTTGTGCTATCTGTGATTCTAGTTTTGAGTTATTCTAGCCCTGTAAAATGAGGCACTTATTCGATTTTTTAAAATTCTTGGAAACAATTTGTTGCAATATTTTTTTTATTTTGCTATCCTGGCAAAAGAAATTCCATCTAGAAACAGTGTGAGCCTGGAGATTTGCAGGGGGGTTGTGGGGATGAAGCAATTGGGAGTAAGATTTTTGATTATCAATTCAGTTTATTCACTGGTCAGTAGTTTATTCACATTTCAAAGTTACTTCAGTAAACGCTCAATGCTTCTGTTATAAAACATAGCATACTACTTATGTTTATAACATAAGCAGTACGCTGAATGATTATAAACAGACTACTTTTAAATCTGGCAGTACTGGTTTGAAAGTTGTCTTTCTCAATTTTTATCCATTGATCTTAATCAATTTGCTAAGCCTCCCTAATCTTTGAGTTCCTCATTCATCAAAGGGAGATAATAAATACTGACTGCCACAGTTGTTTTAAGAATTAAAGGAATAAATGTATACAATTAGTCACCAGAGTATCTGGAAAACTGTGAACATTCAGTGGATATTATCTATTATTAGCAGGGGTTGTCATGTAGAAAATAATGGATTTTTAGGAGATAAATTCTTCTTGATATTTTGCACATATGATTCATCTGGGTAATTCTGGTGAAGATTGGACCTGCCAATCTCTCTAATGCAGAGATTCTACATTGATGTACCTGCTTCAATATTAAAACAATAAGTAGGATTTTTTTTCCTTCCGATTCTGACACATCTTCCTGGATATGACAGACAGATAGCCCTCTGTCTATGTTCATCTTGATTCTTTAAGTATACCTAAGATGAGCTGATGTGCACTCCAGAAGGGTTTCTCTTTCCTCTGTGCTGAGGTCCCTGGTTGTACAAAAGGTGTGAAGTGGTGCTGTGCACAAGTACACATGCAGTGAGGGCAACAACGAAGACCAGTTCCATGGCTGACTTCAGTGTTTGCTGGACTCAGGCAGATCCGAGTTCACCTCTACTACTTACTCCTAGAGCCTTGGTTCAACTCCGTTCAGTTCAGTCCCTCAGTCGTGTCCGACTCTTTGCGACCCCATGGACTGCAGCGTGCCAGGCCTCCCTGTCCATAACCAACTCCCTGAGATCACTCAAACTCATGTCCATTGAGTCAGTGATGCCATCCAGCCATCTCATCCTCTGCTGTCCCCTTCTCCTCCTGTCCCCAATTCCTCCCAGCATCAGGGTCTTTTCCAATGAGTCAGTTCTTCACATAAGGTGGCCAAAATATTGGAGTTTCAGCTTCATCATCAGTCCTTTCAATGAACACTCAGGACTGATTTCCTTTAGGATGGACTGGTTGGATCTCCTTTCAGTCCAAGGGACTCTCAAGAATCTTCTCCAATACCACAGTTCAAAAGCATCAGTTCTTCAGCACTCAGATTTCTTTATAGTCCAACTCTCACATCCACACATGACTGCTGGAAAAACCATATCCTTGACTAGACAGACCTTTGTTGGCAAAGTAATATCTCTGCTTTTTAACATGCTGTCTATGTTGGTCAAAACTTTTCTTCCAAGAAGCAAGTGTCTTTTAATTCCATAGCAGCAGTCACCATCTGCAGTGATTTTGGAGTCCAAAAAATAAAGTCAGCCACTGTTTCCACTGTTTCCCCATCTATTTGCAATGAAGTGATGGGACTGGATGCCATGATCTTAGTTTTCTGAATGTTGAGCTTTAAACCAACTTTTTCACTCTCTTCTTTCACTTTTATCAAGAGGATCTTTAGTTATTCTTCACTTTCTACCATAAGGGTGGTGTCATCTGCATATCTGAGGGTATTGATATTTCTCCTGGCAATCTTGATTCCAGCTTGTGCTACATCCAGCCCAGCATTTCTCATGATGTACTCTGCATATAAGTTAAATAAGCAGGATGACAACATACAGCCTTCACGTACTCCTTTCCCAATTTGCAAACAGTCTGTTGTTCCATGTCCAGATCTAACTGTTGCTTCCTGACCTGCATACAGATTTCTCAGGAGGCAGGCAGGCCAGGTGGTCTGGTATTTTCATCTCTTGAAGAATTTTAAACAATTTGTTGTGATCCACACAGTCAAAGGCTTTGGCATAGTCAATAAAGCAGAAATAAATGTTTTTGTGGAACTCTCTTGCTTTTTTGATGATCCAGTGGATGTTGGCAATTTGATCTCTCATTCCTCTGCTTTCTCTAAAATCAGCTTGAACAACTGGAAGTTCATGGTTCATGTATTTTTGAAGCCTGGCTTGGAGAATTTTGAGCATTACTTTGGTAGCATGTGAGATGAGTGCAATTTTGCGATAGTTTGAGCATTCTTTGGCATTGCCTTTCTTTGGGATTGGCATGAAAACTGACCTTTTCCAGGTCTGTGGTCACTGCTGCATTTTCCAAATTTGTTGGTATATTGAGTGCAGCACTTTCACAGCATCATCTTTTAGGATTTGAAATAACTCAACTGGAATTCCATCCCCTCCACTAGCTTTGTTTGTACTCCTGCTTCCTAAAACCCACTTGACTTCGCATTCCAAGATGTCTGGCTCTAGGTCAGTGATCACACCATCGTGATTATCTGGGTCGTGAAGATCTTTTTTGTACAGTTCTTCTGTGTATTCTTGCCATCTCTTCTTAATATCTTCTGCTTCTGTTAGGTCCATACCATTTCTATCCTTTATTGTGCCCAACTTTGCAACAAAGGTCCATCTAGTCAAGGCTATGGTTTTTCCAGGAGTCATGTGTGGATGTGAGAGTTGGACTATAAAGAAAGCTGAGTGCTGAAGAATTGATGCTTTTGAACTGTAGTGTTGAAGAAGGCTCTTAAGAGTCCCTTGGACTGCAAGGAGATCTAACCAGTCCTTCCTAAAGGAAATCAGTCCTGAATGTTCATTGGAAGGACTGATGCTGAAGCTGAAATTCCAGTACTTTGGCCACCTGGTGCAAAGAGCTGACTCATTGGAAAAGACCCTGAGGCTGGGAAAGATTGAGGGCATGAGGAGAAGAGGACAACAGAGGATGAGATTGTAGGATGGCATCACTGACTCAATGGACATGAGTTTGGGTAGGCTGCAGGACTTGGTGATGGACAGGGAGGCCTGCTGTGCTGCAGTTCATGGGCTCACAAAGAGTCTGACACAACTGAGCAACTGAACTGAACTGAACTGAACTTGCATGAAATGTTCCATTTGTATCTCTAATTTTCTTGAAGAGATCTCTAGTCTTTCCCATTCTAATATTTTCCTCTATTTCTTTGTACTGATCACTGAGGAAGGTTTTCTTATCTCTCCTTACTATTCTTTGGAAATCTGCATGCAAATGAGTCTTTCCTTTTGTCCTTTGCCTTTCACATCTTTTCTTTTCTCAGCTATTTGTAAGGCCTCCTCAGACAGCCATTTTGCCTTTTTGTATTTCTTTTTCTTGGGGATAGCCTTGATCCCTGCCTCCTGTACAATGTCACAAACCTCCATCCATAGTTCTTCAGGCATTCTGTCTATCAGATCTAATCCCTTGAATCTATTTGTCACTTCCACTATATAATCATAAGGGGTTTGATTTAGGTCATACCTGAATGGTCTAGTGGTTTTCCCTACTTTCTTCAATTTAAGTTTGAATTTGGCAATAAATTCATGATCTGAGCCCAGTCAGCCCCTGGTCTTGTTTTTGCTGACTGTAAAAAGCTTCTCCATCTTTGGCTGCAAAGGATATAATCAATCTGATTTTGGTATTGACCATCTGGTGATGTCTATGTGTAGAGTCTTCTCTCATGTTGTTGGAAGAGGTTGTTTGCTATGAGCAGGGTGTTCTCTTGGCAAAAACTCTGTTAGCCTTTGACCTGCTTCATTCTGTACTCCAAGACCAAGTTTGCCTGTTACTCCAGATATCTCTTGACTTCCTACTTTGGCATCCCTGTCCCCTATAATGAACATGACATCTTTTGGGGGATGTTAGTTCTAGAAGGTCTTATAGGTCTTCAGAGAACCAATCAACTTCAGCTTCTTCAGTATTACTGGTTGGGGCATAGACTTGGATTACTGTGATATTGAATGGTTTGCCTTGGAAATGAACAGAGATCATTCTGTCATTTTTGAGATTCCATCCAAGTACTGCATTTTGGACTCCTGTTGACCATGATGGCTACTCCATTTCTTCTATGGGATTCCTGCCCACAGTAGTAGATGTAATGGTCATCTGAGTTAAATTCACCCACTCCAGTCTATTTCAGCTCACTGATTCCTAAAATGTTGATGTTCACTCTTGATGTTTCCTGTTTGATGACTTCCAATTTGCCTTGATTCACGGACCTAGTATTCCAGGTTCCTCTGCAATATTGTTCTTTACAGCATCAGACTTACTTCCATCACCAGGCACATCCACAACTAGGTGTTGTTTTTGCTCTGGCTCCATCTCTTCATTCCTTCTGGAGTTACTTCTCCACTGATCTCCAGTAGCATATTGGGCACCTACCAACCTGGAGAGCTCATCTTTCAGTGTCCTCTCTTTTTGCCTTTTCATACTGTTCATGGGGTTCTCAAGGCAAGAATACTGAAGTGGTTTACCATTCCCTTCTCCAGTGGACCGCATTTTGTCAGAACTCCACCATGACCCATCCATTTTGGGTGGCCCTACATGGCATGGCTCATAGTTTCATTGAGTTAGACAAGGCTGTGGTCCATGTGATCAGATTGGTTAGTTTTCTGTGATTGTGGTTTTTAGTCTGTCTTCTCTCTGATGGAGAAGGATAAGAGGGTGATGGAAGCTTCCTGATGGGAGAGAGACTGCCTTGTGCAGGTTACTAAAGTCTTCAA
Organism: Bos indicus x Bos taurus; assembly: GCF_003369695.1. NCBI lineage: Eukaryota > Metazoa > Chordata > Mammalia > Artiodactyla > Bovidae > Bos > Bos indicus x Bos taurus. The sequence continues at coordinate 38,038,729 of NC_040084.1, forward strand.
ACACCAGTTTTCATTCCTAGAGAATGTGAGTACATGTTGTAACACCTTATTGGAAACTCTTGGAGTCTAGTGTGTTCTGAAACTGAGACTTTCCAGATTTTAAGTTAATGGGACAGAAATATACCATATATTATATAACATCCTAGCTGAAGTCTCGAACAGTTCCCTATAATCAATCACATGGACATCTCAGAAAAGATATGTAACATCATTCCCAATAAATAAAATAAGTGAATATTATAAACAGCTTGCTACCAATTCAGTTGAGGTCAGGTCAGATTTTGCTACCAAATGAGTTAGGGAAAATAAATTCCAACATTTAGCGCTTTTTTGGACTTCAATACTGCAGGAAAGCAAAGGTGAACCTGTAATATCAGTACCTACATGATGGTATTTTGTACACATTGAATGCAATTATGTACAGTAAAGTAATCCTAAGCCATATTTCCACTACTGAGATGTGCTCTTTGAACAGAGCATTTATAAACCTAGGAGTACTCAATGCCATAAAAAGAAATACATCTTCCTACAGCAAATTCTCTTCTAATTCTCTCTTTATTCCTTTTCTCTCTTCCTCTCTGTCTCACTGGCTCCTTCTGTATGTGTATGTGTTTGTGTGTGTGTGTGTGTGTGTATGGCTATGTGTATATATAATACATATCTATATATTATATAAATACATTTATGTAACATTTATATAAATCTATACAATAAAGTTATGACCAACCTAGGTAGCATATTAAAAAGCAGAGACATTACTTTGCCAACAAAGGTCTGTCTAGTCAAGGCTATGGTTTTTCCAGTGGTCATGTATGGATGTGAGAGTTGGACTGTGAAGAAAGCTGAGCACCAAAGAAATGATGCTTTTGAACTGTGGTGTTGGAGAAGACTCTTGAGAGTCCCTTGGACTGCAAGGAGATCTAACCAGACCATCCTAAAGGAGATCAGTCCTGGGTGTTCATTGGAAGGACTGATGCTGAAGCTGAAACTCCAATCATTTTGGCCACCTCATGCAAAGAGCTGACTCATTGGAAAAGACCATGATGCTGGGAGGGATTGAGGGCAGGAAGAGAAGGGGATGACAGAGGATGAGATGGCTGGATGGTATCACCGACTCGATGGACATGGGTTTGGGTGGACTCCAGGAGTTGGTGATGGACAGTGAGGACTGGCATGCTGTGATTCATGGGGTCACAAAGAGTCGGACATGACTGAGTGACTGAACTGAACTAAACTGATATAATAAAAACATATCTATCATAAATTTTACAACATATAAATTATGTATATATTTTTTCTAACGTTCTATCTCAAACATGAGCAAGGGGAGCCACAGCACTCCACCTACTGGGGGAAAGACCACTGTTCTAATGTGTCTTTCAGCAGGAGAAAAGAGCAATATGAGCTTCACAAAAATGCCGCTTACTGTTTCCTGTGCCTTCATGCCACAATTGGTAGAAATTAAGAAAAGATCTCCAAGTTCTCCATGCTCCTAATTAGACCAACCCCTGTCCTACCTGCAGCACTTCCAGTATCACACCACTGTCTGCCTTCGCACTTTCAAAACTAATTTCATTTGCCCTACATTTCTGTTTACATTAAACTCAAAAAAGCCCAATACTCACAGGTCATGTCTTAGTCCCAAGACTCTAATCCCCCGTGAAAGTGAAAGTCACTCAGTCGTGCCCAACTCTTTGGGATATCGTGGACTATACAGTCCATGGAATTCTCTAGGCCAGAATACTGGAGTGGGTAGCCTTTCCCTTCTCTAGGGGATCTTTGCAACCCAGGGATCAAATCCAAGTCTTCCACACTACAGGCAGATTCTTTACCAGCTGAGCCACAAGGGAAGCCCAATTCCTACTCCCACCCCATTCCTAAAACTCAATCACTGTGCCCTTTGGCACTCCTGGTCAGTTATCCACAAGATTCCCTATTTCGTTAACAGTTTTTTCACTTTTTTTTTGTTTTTTGCACCAACTAAACTATGACATTCTTCTCCTGCAATTTCTTAGGAAGTGATTTTCTGTCTCACAAAAATTTTACCTCACTGTGTACATTCCAGACCATTTCCATTCCCCTTCTTTCAAAGCCCCTGATTTTGAATCCCATAACATCAAACTAGACTACCTGTTAATTCTTGCTATGATCAACCTCACAAGTGTAAGTCCTTCTAGCTCATCCCTTCAGAAATATTAATTCCTGATCACTTTTTTCTCTTATTTAATTCTTTTCATAATTGATGGTGATTTCAAAATTTACATGTATAATATCTGTCATCTCAGTATCTTGACCATCTTCTCTCCAAAGATCATATTCTTCACCCTTGTTATTGTTCAGTCACTCAGTCATGTCTGACTCTTTGTGACCCCATGGACTGAAGCACACCAGGGTTCCCTGTCCATCATCAATTCCTGGAATTTGCTCAAACTCATGTCCATTGAGTCAGTGATGCCTTCCAACCCTCTTGGTCATCCCCTTCTCCTCCTGCCTTCACTTTATCTATGCCACAAAGGTCTATCATTCCCTCCAGGACCACTTCATTATCAATAACTGCAACCCCTCCAATATTCAATTGCAAAAACACATCTCCTGTCTTCTCAGTGTATATCAACAATTCTCCAACTCTCTGCAGCCAAAAATCCATTTATTCAACTACTTTTTCACCATGAATTACTACTTTCACATCTAATTTTTTGTCAGCTTAAAATCCACAATTTTTCATTAGAATCACCTCCTTGCATTCCCAACTCCCTTGCCCCCTTCTTCATTCATCATTCTCACCTGTCAAAAGCCCAATTCTGGTTAAATCTAACTCTCTACTCACTTTATACTTTCACTCACACACCTGAATACTTCTGGAATAAACAATACAACCAAACTGAATGGCCCATGTTAAATTCATCACCTTGAATTCAGACCCGAAGAGCTTTCTGGGTATGAGATGCAATGAAAATCTACTAAAATAGAAAGGAAGAGTTCATTGAAAGCATAGGCTACAAAAGAATATGTACCATATCATCTCATTTGAGTTCAAAAATGTGCCTGTGTATGTGCATAGTTAGGCAGGTGAAAAGGTGGCTGGATGGACAGATCTGCAAGAGTACACAGTAAGGATTTCTGGAATTATATCTTAATTTTTAAAAGACTTTTGCTTGTCAGATTTTCTGCAGTGTACTTGTGCTTCTTCTTTTATAATAACAGACTATGTAAAATAAAATAAAAATGGAGTAATTCCCCCAAATCAGTCAGTCATTAAACAATTTCTTAGATTCTGAAATAAACAACCTATTCAAGGTGGAAGATCAGGAAATCTTAGTAAAATAAGAACAAAATAGTTTTATAAATATATGTCTGACAATATATAGCCTAAAAATAAGTGAAGTATGAGGGAGGCCATCTCCAGATTGAAAACATATATATAATATATATGTGTGTGTGTGTGTTTCAATTGAGATAGAAAGAGAATATTATGGATTATTTGATGAATGAGATGAGACAGAGAAAGCTGATGCTTTTAAAACCTATTGTGGCAGATTCATTTCGATATTTGGCAAAACTAATACAATATTGTAAAGTTTAAAAATAAAATAAAATTTTAAAAAATCTATTGAGTGGTTAAAGCTGAGGAAAGAGATCTTTCCATCAAAACTCTAGGGACTCTGCAAACTTATTTTAGTTAATAGGGAGGATGGAATGAAAAGTGGGACTAAAAATTAGAACTGAAGGTTTTGAAACCATTTAAAACCAGAGATATTGTAAAGAGCAATACTGGATAGGAACCCGGAAAGTCAGGTCCATGAATCAAGGCAAACTGGAAGTCATCAAATAGGAGATGGCAAGAGTGAACATCGACATTTTAGGAATCAGTGAACTGAAATAGACTGGAATGGGTGAATTTAACTCAGATAACCATTATATCTACTACTGTGGGCAAGAATCCTTTAGAAGAAATGGAGTAGCCATCATAGTCAACAAAGGAGTCCAAAATGCAGTACTTGGTGGAATCTCAAAAATGACAGAATGATCTCTGTTCATTTCCAAGGCAACCCATTCAATACCACAGTAATCCAAGTCTATGCCCCAACCAGTAATGCTGAAGAAGCTGAAGTTGATTGGTTCTCTGAAGACCTACAAGACCTTCTAGAACTAACACCCCCCAAAAATGTCATGTTCATTATAGGGGACTGGAATGCCAAAGTAGGAAGCCAAGAGATATCTGGAGTAACAGGCAAACTTGGTCTTGGAGTACAGAATGAAGTAGGTCAAAGGCTAACAGAGTTTTTGCCAAGAGAACACCCTGCTCATAGCAAACAACCTCTTCCAACAACATGAGAGAAGACTCTACACATAGACATCACCAGATGGTCAATACCAAAATCAGATTGATTATATCCTTTGCAGCCAAAGATGGAGAAGCTTTTTACAGTCAGCAAAAACAAGACCAGGAGCTGACTGTGGCTCAGATCATGAATTCCTTATTGCCAAATTCAAACTTAAATTGAAGAAAGTAGGGAAAACCACTAGACCATTCAGGTATGACCTAAATCAAACCCCTTATGATTATACAGTGGAAGTGACAAATAGATTCAAGGGATTAGATCTGATAGAATGCCTGAAAAACTATGGATGGAGGTTTGCGATTGTACAGGAGGCAGTGGTGATTGAAGGCAGGAGGAGAAGGGGATGACAGAGGATGAGATGGTTGGATGGCATCACCAACTTGATGGACATGAGTTTGAGTAAGCTCTGGGAGTTGGTGATGGACAGTGAATTCGGGCATGCTGCAGCCTATGGGGTTGCAAAGAGTCAGACATGACAGAGAGACTGAACTGACTGAAAACCAGAGAAACCCATGCTTCTCCCCACTCAAGAGTCCTCAAACTGAAGGTAGAGTCTCTTAAGAATTTACCCCCAAGCCAAAATAAAATATACAAGCATAAAATGAAAATTTGAAAGATAAATTTAAAGAATCAATTCAGAAGGTCCAAATCTATTAGATTTTCCCGACAGAGGAAAAATGTGAAGAAACTCAACAACAACAACAAAATACAAAGGAGAATTCCCCATGAAGAAAGACATTAGTCTTCAAATTGAAAGTGCCCACAAAATGCATGGTTAGTTTTAAAAGTACTGTCTATCTTTTAGCTGGGGACTTCCCAGGTGGCTCAGGGGTCAAGCATTTGCTTTCCAATGCAGGAGATGCAGGTTAGATTCTTGAGTTGGGAAGATCCCATGGAGGAGGAAATGGTAACCCATTCCAGTATTGTTTCCTGGAAAATTCCATCATGGGGTTACAAAGAGTTGGATATGACTGAGAGACTGATCACGAGTATCTTATAGCTGTACTGTGAGACTGTATTCATTCACTCAACACATGCTTATCAAGTATCAATTACACATACCGCACATGAGTATTCAGAAAGTAGGCAGGCTTGCTGTTCTCCTGAATGTAGTGGAAATAAATAATGAAAAATTCTTATTAAAGGTCTCTTAAAATTGTCTTAAAATGTATATTCAGGTAAAATTATTATTTTTAAATTTATGTTAACTTAAAAGCTAACAACTCATGTAAGGCTTTACAAAGCACTTATGCTATACTATCTCAGTAAATATTTTCAATAAGCACATATACTTCAATATAAGTACTAGGCGATCTAAAGTTATTTACATAATACCAAAGTAGGACTTTCTCATATCATCTGGGCTTAAGAAGTCTTAAGTCAAGATATAAATTAATAATAATGATAAATGCTGACATTTTGCAACCATATTAGTGTTAAAAACATTGATAAACTGTTGGTCCAGAATAAATAAATGGAAGCCAATTATCTTTAAAAGATTTGGGGAGACTGTATTGTCTTACTTTTCTCTCACAAATAAATACAAGATTTCTAATGTTTTGTAAGTGGAGCTTATAAAAAGAATTGATTTCCATATCACATTTCAACTAAAATATTCTACAGTTCTTTGGGTCATAAAACATAGACATTCCATTTGGTTTACAATGCTTAAGCAATCTGGAGTCAGAATTTTTTTTCTTTTTTGCCAAGGGAGCTTGTGCTTTTCCCTTGTCTTGAACAATAGATCTTTCAGAGACAAGAATCCAATGACCTTCTTCAAGGGTCATTTGGAAACTTGGGCAAAATGTAACAGTTCTTACTGATGGATTTCCACACAGGGTTACTGGAGACTCAAAGTCTATGGTAAATAGAGTCTAGGGAAACACAAACCTGGATCTGTCTGCCAGCTCATTATTAATACATCTGAATGGCTTGAACCTCTGACCTATGCACTGATTCTTTAAGCAAAACTTCCCTTCCTCTCTCTTCTCTGTGGCACTGTGGCCCTTGCTGGCTTTGCTCACTTTCTTCTAAACTTTGTATTCATGTAATCCCCATTACAATATGAAGTCAGATTTATTTTATTTTCCACATCTGCTCTTTTCAGCCCTATTGATAGCACTTGGTGGCAAGACGAGCTTGGGAAAGAAAATAACCAGAGCTTGTGGGGTTTCAGGAAGAAAATGGAACTTTCTGCCTTTGATCTCCAAAGTCCTGTTTCTCCTAGAGAGCTTCCTCTCTACATCTTAGAAAACATTAGATGCTAAAATCATACTACCTTGAGGTTTAGGAAGAGAAAAGGAAAAAGAACAGACAACAAAAACCTTGAAATTAAAAACAAGGACCCTTTACACAGCTCTTAAATATTAATCTAAACATTAAAGAAAAACTCAAGTGAATTTGTGAAAATTCCGTAAGTAGCTGCATGTGTAAATAAAATCATTTGACATACTTAACCCAAGACTCAAAACAAAATTATTACTCAGATTATTATCTGATAAGAAAAAGAAGAATTCTATCATCAGCAGGAGCATATCAAATGTTGCTGCAAAACTTGAAATCTCCTGAAATTCTCTATCAGTATTGCAATATCAGAACTTGAAGGATTTAATTTTTTCTGATGGTTCATCTCCACAGACTTAGTTATTGACTAAATAAAGAAATCATTAGTGTCAACATCGACATGTTCTTTGCCTAGTTGACTTGTAGCTCTTGACTGGCTTAACCATGATGACTTAAAATCGAACCTATATGTTTTCTTGAAAGACTTAATGAAAGTTCTCTGGGCATTGATATCTATACCTAAATGTGACTTTAATTTTGCCCTACTATTATTTCACTCCCTACTTCAGGTTTAAAAAAAAAAAAGGAAACATCCAAGTGTAACCCTGCTTTTGCCCACTGATTTATTCCAAGTCTGGTTTTGCCCTCTTTGTCCCAAAGAGATTATAGTGAACCATTTAAAATTTTTTAATTACATTCTTGTAGGCAGGAAGAGTACCATTCCTTCCCTACAGCTCCTCTCAAGAAAAATAAATAAATAAAGTGTTCAATCTGAGCTGAGAAAAAAATGAGTCCTTCTGCAAGCAGTGAAAAACCAGGGAATCCTTTCATTGTCACAACCCAGTAGCCACCAGATGCTTAGAATTCCATGTATTTTAAGGACAAACCATTCAGTGAACTCCTTTGACACCCAAAGTATGCCAATAATTCAATGTATTAGTTGGATGCAAATTTTATACAATAAGGTATGGAAAGCAAACTGTAATTGGGTCTGCCAGAGTGAATGGAGCTCTATCCTCTGACAGGGCCCATTGTTGAACCCCAGCCTGAACCTCCGACCCGTTACTTTGCAGGGATACAATAGCCTTTGATATGAGATGGTGGGAAACGGACTTAGAGACTCATTTCACATTCAGTTGCAATTCATCAGTTTGGCGAGGACTTTTAGCAGCTTTAATGACCACAGCAATTGATGGTTAAATCAATTTGTGCCGGTGACAGCATGGCTGGCCTGTAGACTGTAACAATCCAGGATTGCACCAGGCAGAAAAGACTGTTATTCAGATGTGCACGGTTCTTACTCAGTTCACAGTGAGAACAACAGGGAGACAGTCTCTCACAGGGCAGGCCCCAGAGAATACATGCATTCACTCCAGTTGACCACACAATGCCGGGGCCTCTTTGTAAAGTGCTGCCACAGATTTTTTTAAAGTATTGTTGCAAGTAAAAATATACAGTAGAAGACAAAGATTTCTAATATTTAACTATATCCTAAGAGAAAGTAGCAAACCAGAAAGAATTTAACCTTTGTACTCGTGATCAAAATGGGTGGTCCCACTCCTGCCACTACTAGCCATCCTTCCCCACTAAAAATGAAAGAAAGGAGTAGAAAATCAACAGCAGAGGTTATGACAAAGGAGGTTTACATGTAGAAAAAAAAAAGGTGAAGTAGGAATTTAAAAAACAACTCTGCATTCTGTGTCAAAAAGAAGGAAATATTGCTCCCTCTTCTGTTTATCAGAGGGAATTTTTCCAAATAGAAGACCTATCTTTTTAAATTTTTTTAATATAAATGTTTATAATGAAAAATGGCAACATCAGCATGGTGGGACAGCTGATGTGATTTATTTATAATAAAAAATGTTAAATAAATAAATACTTTGCTGAGTTTACATTTTAATGTTTGAGAAATACATAACCAAAATTGACATTTTAAAGGCAGGGGAAGGGACAAAAAGTCATTTCACATCTACAAAACTTTTTGTGTCAGCATAAATGAGTGTTAGAATGACTAATTAAATTATATTCAAGTCTGCATAAAATGTACTAAGTAAGGCCTCTAAGCATACATTCAAGTAATGTGGAACACCAATACATTATTTAAACATCTGAATTATAATGGCTGAAATAACCTAAGGTTCACAGATGCACTTGAATGAACTTCTAAGACATGAGAGATATTTCATATTACTGCCTAGGTCTTTTTTGGAATAAAAAGCATTAATGGTACGATTTTCACAAAACAGAAATGATCTCCAAAGGTACAGAAACTATGCACATGTAGTATTAAGATGAGAAGTCAATGAAACACTACAAAGACGGAATGTCTGTAATCCTGAGTTATCTTTTATATTGTATTAAAAATCAGATCAAAGAGTACAATTTTTTAAGCTATAATGGACAGGGTAAGGGGGTAATAATCTCTTTCAGAACATGGATAGATCCAACGGAAATGTGTTGTACCAAACACACAGCTATAGTACTGTGGGGAAAAATGTAAACAACATTTTCCACCAGATTTGTCTAAATATTGAAAGAATGCTGAGGGTGTACAGAGGAGGTCTTGGCACTGAGTCCAGAAGCTGTACTTGGTAACTGAGGAGGGGGAAGACAAGGAGGCGAGTTTCCATGGTGACGCTGGTGCTGAAAGCTAAGGGAACCTGCGTGTATCTTCCCAAGGGAGGAAGGGAGCATGGGAAGTGAAAATGGAGGGTGAAAGGAGGTGGCAGCTTCTGAAAAGCTGGTTTATGCTGTCTAAGTGTTTTGTGTAAAGCTGTGATGTGATCCATATTAGAGTGTGTATTCTGAGATCTGACATTGTCTTATAAAGTAGTGCTCCAGTGATTAAACATCACTTTGCCTGGGAATATATATTTGTCTAACAACTTCCAGTTTGGATATATAAAGATACTGAAGTCATCCTGAGGCTTACACTATCTCCTGCCTTCACAATAAAATAATGAGATGACTAGAACGACCTTTGTGTGTCTTTTTCTTTGTCGTTGTACCTGGGAGTCAAGTTTACATGGAGGGAAAAAGAAACCTTTATTTCCTCCTCTTAGCATTCAAAGGCAGAGAGAAGTGGTTTCTCATACTTGTGATTATGAAACTCTGATTCACTCCTGACAACAGTATTTCACATGTCACAAGGCAGTATATGATTCCTAAGGAATAAGACTATGTTAAAGCCAAACTTATTTATGATTTAAATGATCATGATTAATATTTTAATTTCATTATGAATGGCTCAGTGATCAAGGACATCCCCAAGAAAAAAAAAATGCAAAAAGGCAAAATGGTTGTCTAAGGAGGCCTTACAAATAGCTGAGAAAAGAAGAGAAGCTAAAGGAAAAGGAAAAAGGAAAAGATATTCCCATCTGAAGGCAGAATTCAAAAGAATAGCAAGGAGAGATAAGAAAGCCTTTCTCAATGATCAATGCAAAGAAATAGACGAAAAATAGAATGGGAAAGACTAGAGATCTCTTCAATAAAATTAGAGATATCAAGGGAACATTTCATGCAAACACGGGCATAGTAAAGTACAGAAATGGTATGCACCTAACAGAAGATATTAAGAAGAGGTGGCAAGAATACACAGAAGAAATATACAAAAAAGATCTCTATGACCCAGATAATCACAATGGTGTGATCACACACCTAGAGCCAGACATCCTGGAATGTGAAGTCAAGTGGGCCTTAGGAAGCATGACTATGATCAAAACTAGTGGAGGTGATGGAATTCCAGTTGAGCTCTTTCAAATCCTAAAAGATGATGCTGTGGAAGTGTTGCACTCAACATGCCAGCAAATTTGGAAAACTCAGCAGTAGCCACAGGACTGGAAAAAGTCAGTTTTCATTCCAATCCCAAAGAAATGTAATGTCAAAGAATGTTCAAGCTACCACACAATTGCATTCATCTCACGTACTAGCAAAGTAATGATCAAAATTCTCCAAGCCAGGCTTCAACAGTAAGTGAACCATGGACTTCGAGATGTTCAAGCTCGATTTAGAAAAGGCAGAGGAACCAGAAATCAAATTGCCAACATGCGTTGGATCATTGAAAAAGCAAGAGAGTTCCAGAGAAACATCTATTTCTGCTTTATTGACTACACCAAAGCCTTGACGGGGTGGATCAAAACAAATTGTGGACAACTCTTCAAGAGATGGAAATACCAGACCACCTGGCCTGCCTCCTGAGAAATCTGTATGCAGGTCAGAAGGCAACAGTTAGAACTAGACATGGAACAACAGACTGGTTCTAAATTTGGAAAGGAGTATGTCAAGGCTGTATATTGTCACCCTGCTTATTTAACTTACATGCAGAGTACATCATGAGAAATGCTGGGCTGTATGAAGCACAAGGTGGAATCAAGATTGCTGGGAGAAATATGAATAACCTCAGATATGCAGATGACACCACCCTTATGGCAAAAAGCAAAGAAGAACTAAAGAGCCTCTTGATGAAAGTAAAAGAAGAGAGTGAAAAAGTTGGCTTAAAGCTCAACATTCAGAAAATGAAGATCATGGCATCCAGGCCCATCATTTCATGGCAAATAGATAGGGAAACAATGGAAACAGTGGCGGACTTTATTTTGGGGGGCTCCAAAATCACTGCAGATGGTGACTGCAGCCATGAAATTAAAAGATGTTTGCTTCTTGGAAGGAAAATTATAACCAACCTAGACAGCATATTTAAAAGCCTAGGCATTACTTTGCTGACAAAGATCCATGAGGTCAAAACTATGGTTTTTCCAGTAGTCATGTATGGATGTGAGAGTTGGACTATAAAGAAAGCTGAGTGCCGAAGAATTGATGCTTTTGAACTGTGGTATTGGAGAAGATTCTTGAGAGTCCCTTAGACTGAAAGGAGATCCAGCCAGTCCATCCTAAAGGAAATCAGTCCTGAATATTCATTGGAAGGACTGATGCTGGAGCTGAAACTCCAATACTTTGTCCACCTGTGCAAAGAACCAACTCCTTGGAAAAGACCCTGATGCTGAAAAAGATTGAAGGTGGGAGAAGAAGGGGATGACAGAGGATGAGATGGTTGGATGGCATCACCGAATCGATGGACATGAGTTTGAGTAAGTTCCAGGAGTTGGTGATGGACAGGGAAGCCTGCTGTGCTATAGTCATGGGGTTGCAAAGAGTTCTACATGTCTGAGTGACTGAACTGAAGTGAACTGATAAATGGCTCAATGTAAAGATTAAAACAATCATAGCACCAAGAAGTGACAGATGGAGGGAAACTCTCCTCAGTGCTCTAGAAATACCAAATTACCACAGAAAAAAGCCCTTTCGTGAGAGGTCAGATTATATTACTAATTAGCATTGAGTAGAAGTGCCATGATAAAATATAGGCTTGATTTCACAGGTGTTAAATCTATACCATGACTTAATGGCCTTAATAACAAAAATCTGGATCAGAATATTCATATGTCTATAAGCTCTGTTGAGGGCCATGGCTATGCATTTACCTTTTTCACAAAACATTCCCAGCAGTCCACAGAGCCTGCAATTAGCAGATACTCAATACATATTTGTTAACCATTTTTCAAAATTGTGATATATGACTTATAAACACACAGGAAAGAAAGGAACTTTTTATTCACTATCTCCAGCATAATTATTAAGGCAGCCTGCTCATGTTATTTTATTTTATTTTTGTTGTTGTTGTTTGTTTTTTTCTGCAGTTTTTTTTAATTTTATTTTATTTTTAAACTTTACAATATTGTGTTAGTTTTGCCAAATATGGAAATGGATCTGCCACAGGTATACATGTGTTCCCCATCCTGAACCCTCCTGGAAAGATATTATTATACACATTTTACAAATGAGAAAAGAGAACCTCTGGGACGCTGTTACTTGTCCAAATTTACACCCCTGAAAGAGTTGATACTCAAGTCCCAGTTGTATCCAAATAACGCTTTTGTACCTTTCAACTTTTTCATGCTACTTACCTTATATCAGAAAGCAGTGACTAACTCCCACCTTGACCTAATCTGAAGAACTAAAGTACCAAGGATTTCCTCATCATTCTTATCCTCCCCTGGGGACCCCTCTGAAAACTCACAGAACAAGGCTTTGGGTCTCCCATCAGCCCTGCCCCCTTGAAAGCCAGTGGAGGCCAGGATCTGAAATGTGAAGTTGAATTCACCAAGTGTCTCTTAGTCCTTTGGGGTATCACTGGGGTTAAAACCCTGTAGAAGTAAAAATATTTGTGTTCCTAAGTGCTAACAGGATCTTAGCATAACCCACACTTCCACTGTCCTCTCTAATACACTGCTTCTCACACTCTATGATTCCGTCTCTGCCAAGGCTGAGCCCCTCTGGACTGGCAAAGATTTCCCCAGATGCATCTCAAACCCTTCCCTTCTTCATCCTTCCTCTACTGATGCCATTTAAAAATATCAGTTCCAGTGATTCCAAAGGAACCTCCATCAGTTATCAATATATTTTACCATGAACTTAAGTCTTTTCATAGAAACATCCCTCTACTACATCTTAATGGTTTTCTCTTTCATCTGAAAAAGTTGTTCATTTCTCTTCTCCCTTTATTTGAAGGTTCATAACACTCCCAAATTCCCACCAACAGTTTCAGACTATTATCCTTTCACCCTTGTTTAAAAGATGGGATACATCTTTATTTAAATGCCCATATATTATGAGCAAATAATAACATGACAGCCATTGTCTGAGGACAGTGGCTTATTTTCCATAGATTTCACTTCAATCTATGAAGCAGTGATATTTATTTCCATGTAACTTTCCTTGAAAGTAAGCTTCAAATAGGTTATATAACTGATCTAGCTTTTGAAATGGAGTGGGAATGAAACCCCCCAGTCAGGTTCTCTCCATGACATCACTGTTTCTCTCCAGCTGGGTAAACCAACTTCTTTCCATCCTCATTTCTGCCATCTATCAATCTCCACACAAGTCTCTACAGTCACTGAAGACTCTTACATTAACTCACATTGTACCTCTCCACTGATATGCATCTTAGTATATCACTAACCTCTGCCCTGTGATCTTTTCTTTAAATTTCAGAAATTCACTCTCGTGGTTATATCCTAACCAGGTTCTCAAAAAGTGGCCTAGAGGTTTTTGATGATTACCAATGATGTCAGCAAATAAGTGGCAGTTTAAAGCAAAAGATAATGAAACCATTTTGTCTTTAATTTCAGAAATCTCACTTATTTAGTTCATAAATATTCATTATGTATCAGCTAATTGCCAGGCACTACTGGAGCACTGATGATTTAGGAGTAAATAAGACAGACAATATCCTGTTCTCATGGGGCTTATGATCTTAGAAGTAGAGGAAGGGAGAAATAAAACAATTATAAAAATAAAAGAGGAGAAGCAATACATTACCAAGTAGCCAAATGTAATATTTACCCATTCAGCAGATACTTCCTGAGCTCCTATATTGTATAAGTCACTTTATACATAGTGCAGATGCAGCAGTAACCAGAAAATGCTAAAGTCAGAGAAACATTCCCCACCCAGGAAAGATAATGGTATGAAACTTACCATATCCACTTTGGGTCCATGATTTGGGCTCCAATATCTTACAAAAACTTGTTATTTATCAATTACTATCATCTGGAATTAAATATGCAGGTGTTTGTGTAATCACCTATTCTTTCCTGTGTGTATAACAGTCTTTGCTCATTTGTTCAACTTAGAACTTCTTGGAAGCATGCGTTTCCTTGGCCATGAAATTGAATAAGCCTAGTTTTTTGTTTTTAATCTACTGAGCAGAGTAATTTTATTTGTTTTTCCCAGGATAAACAATGTCCTTGCTATCCTGGAGATTCATTTTTAATCAGGGGGAATCATCTATAAGTAAATGATAACAAGTAAATCTATTTTAGGGTATATGGAATGGAAAAATAAAACATGATAGTGTGGAAGAGAGAGGTGAGGATTTGAGGTCTGGGAATAAGAGAATAAATATAGTGTTGGGGGAAGGCTCTTCAGAAAGAGGAGGCTTGGGAGCTTGAAGTAAAAAATGCCAGAAATTCTATTATGTCCTTAAATATCATCGCATGCTTAATAAGTGCACATGTGCAACTGAAACAGTCAATAGTTTTTACCTAGTATTCAAGTTTAGAGACATCTCAGTCTAATACACTATTGAGAATTTATCTATTTTTTTTTTTGCAGTCGTTAATACCCTATAACATATTTCAAATTTAGAAAAAGAATGGATCAATGACTCAAAAGTTGTTAATTAAGGCATAAAAGTGACAAAAATAAGCAACAAAAGACTACATCTGGGCAAGTCATCAATAGAGAACCAAACTTCAGGATAACATCTGATGGGAACCTCTATATGCAAGGCAAGTGACTCTGCAAGTCTAATCATTTCACATAAATAGAAAAGAACAAAATGAGAACAGGCTACATAATAATGAGTATCTGAAAATTCAATTGTATTGAACCAGAGATCAATTAGTCTCAGTGCATTTTCTGTTGAAAGTATACCAAATAACATTATAAAGTCATAAAAACTTTTAGTACTGTATATTGTTTAAAAAAAAAATCACAATGACTTCTCTGGTAAACCAACTGTTTTTCCAGAATGAAAAACAAATAATGGTTTCCAGTATAGAGTTGATGAATTTGCTTGTCAGAGGAAGAGAAGACATGAAAACAAAGGAAACTTTCAGTCATGTGCTTCGTAGCACAAACAGGTATATGACATATTATTCCTGAGAGGTTTATAAGGCAATCACCACAGATGTGTGTGTTGGAAAGAAAGCAAAATAAGTTGAATACAAAATACCCAGTGTACTTTGCATAGTATCAATGATGCATCATTCAGAAGAGCAGTTGTTAACACTGCATCAGCTGTGCTGATATTTTGTTTTACAGTTCTATGTCACTAACATGAAGAACACGAATTAGGTCCAAGTATGTGTGGGATATACAAGGGCAAAGTGTTATGTGATTATTTGTTCTGCACAGAGATGTGATTTTTGGGTACATAATAATGATTGTACAAGCCAGATATAGATTAGGCAAGTTCATTTAGATCAATGCCAACTAATTTCAACTATGTGTGTGGCAACATGGCATGTCGCTGCACAAATAAAACTAATTGCACCTGCATATCAATCAGTACACATACTCATTCACAGAGAACTCTTACTAGTGAACACCATACTTCCTATGTAGATTCAGTACTGAAAGAAACATGAAGCTTTGTGAACATAATTACTAGTATTGCTGTGTGTATGATGGTTGAATACTTTAAGGAGAAGGTGGTGGTGGTGGTTTAGTCACTAAGTCATATCCGACTCTTGTGATCCCATGAACTATAGCCCTCCAGGTTCCTCTGTCCATGGGATTCTCCAGGCAAGAATACTGGAACGGGTTTCCATTTCCTTCTCCAGAGGATCTTCCCAACCCAGGAATCGAACCCGGGTCTTTTGCATTGCAGGCAGATTCTTTACCACTGAGCTACAGAGGAAGCTGCCAAGGAGACAGTTGGGCAGTGAATATAAACAGTTTACTGATTGTTAAAGGGAAAGATACATCTATTTTTGAACTAAGGAATAAGAATATAAACCCTTCATAATGACACTGATATTGCTCACAACTATTTCAAGTGGCTTTCTCAAATGTTCTACCTTGAATAACCTGCACCTATCACTTAAACATAAAAAAAAATTACACATTTTAATGTTAAGAATCATTTGAAAAAACTACAAGGATTTCTTACAAAGACTGAACTGTTGTTGTACTTTTAGGTCATTTGCTGCAAGTTACACATTTCCCCAACCCATCATGATTTTCTCACTCATTGGAGAAATTGATACCATATTATAAAGCTTTTTAAAAAATTATGGTTTTATAAACTCAAAATTTACCACCCTAACAATTTTAAGTGACCAATTCAATAGTGTAAACTATATTCACATTTTTGTACAACAGATTTCTGGAATTTTTTCATCTTGTAAAATTGAAATTCTATACCCATTGAACACCTTCCCCATTTCCTCCTCCTTTCTGCCACTTTCTAATCAGTTTGACTGCTTTAGGTACCTCATATATGTGGAATCACACAGCAGTCACATTGTGCGACTGGCTTATTTATTTGGCATAATGCACTCGAAGTTCATCCATGTTACATATAACAGGAGTGCCTTCTTATTCAAGAATGAATAATATCCCATTATATGTATATACCACATTTTGTTTATTTATTAATTCATCAATGAACATTTGGGTTGCTTCTATCTCTTGACTATTGTGATTAATACTGCATTAAACATGGTTGTGCAAATATCTTTGAGATCCTGCTTTCTTTGATTTATCTATCCCATTAAATATTCTTGACTACCTATCCCAGTAGATAGCCACTGGATATGCTATTAGATAGCCAATCAATTCTTTGGCTATCTATCTCAAGGCAGAATCACTGAATCAGATGGTAATTTATTTTTAACTTTTTAACCTTTTGAAGAACTTTCATACTATTTTCCATAGAGCCTTCACCATTTTACATTTCCCCCAAGAGTGCACAAGGATTTCAATCTCTCCACATTCCCATGAAGACCTGATTTTTTTTATGGCATTTTTGATGAAAGCCATCCTGATGGTTCCAAATTGGGAAAGGAGTACGTCAGGCTGTATGTTGTCACCTTGCTTATTTAACTTATTCATGCGAAATATCAGGCTGGATGAAACACAAGCTGGAATTAAAATTGTAGGGAAAAGTATCAGTAACCTCAGATACACAGATGACACCACCCTTATGGCAGAAAGTGAAGACAAACTAAAGAGCATCTTGATGAAGGTGAAAAAGGAGACTAAAACAGCTGGCTTAAAACTCAACTTTCAAAAAACTAAGATAATGGCATCTGGTCCCATCACTTCATGGCAAATAGATGGGGAAACAATGGAAACAGTGGCAGAGTTTATTTTGGGGGGCTCCAAAAGCACTGCAGATGGCGACTGCAGCCATGAAATTAAAAGATGCTTGCTCCTTGGAAGAAAAGCTATGACCAACCTAGACAGCAAATTAAAAAGCAGAGACATTACTTTGCCAACAAAGGTTCATTTAGTCAAGCTACGGTTTTTCCAGTAGTCATGTATGGATGTGAGAGTTGGACTATAAAGAAAGCTGAGTGCTGAAGAATTGATGCTTTTGAACTGTGGTGTTGGAGAAGACTCTTGAGAGTCCCTTGGACTGCAAGGAGGTCCAACCAGTCCATTCTAAAGGAGATCAATCCTGAATATTCATTGGAAGGACTGATTTTGTAGCTGAAACTCCAATACTGTGGCCACCTGATGGGAAGAACTGACTCAATGGAAAAGACCCTGATGCAGGGAAAGATTGAAGACAGGAGGAGAAGAGGACAACAGAGTATGAGATGGTTGGATGGCATCATTGACTCGATGGCCATGAGAGCGAGCAAGCTCTGGGAGTTGGTGATGGACAGGGAAGCATAGAGTGCTGCAGGCCATGGGGTCGCAAAGAGTCGAACACGACTGAGCGACTGAACTAAGCTGACCCTGATGGTTATGAGATAATAACTCATCATGATTTTAACCTGTACTTCCTTATGATTAGTGATATTGAGTATCTTTTCTTGGCTTGACCATTTATATATTTTCTCTGGAGAAACATCTATTCAAGTCATTTGCTTGTACTTTAATTGGGTCCTTTGATTTTTTTGTTGTTGAACTATAGGAATTCTTTATGTATTCTGGATAGTACTCCCTTATCACATTTGTAATTTGCAAAGATTTCCCCATTTTTAGTCTGTCTTTTCATTATCTTGATTGCTTCCTTTAATGTGCAGAAGTTTTTAAGATTCAGTTCAGTTCAGTCGCTCAGTCGTGTCCGATTCTTTGCGATCCACTGAATCACAGCACACCAGGCCTCCCTGTCCATCACCAACTCCAGGAGTTCACTCAGACTCATGTCCATCGAGTCAGTGATGCCATCCAACCATCTCATCCTCTGTCGTCCCCTTCTCCTGCTGCCCCAATCCCTTCCAGCATCAGAGTCTTTTCCAATGAGTCAACTCTTCGCATGAGATGGCCAAAGTACTGGAGTTTCAGTTTTAGCATCATTCCTTCCAAAGAAATCCCAGGGCTGATCTCCTTTAGAATGCACTGGTTGGATCTCCTTGCAGTCCAAGGGACTCTCAAGAGTCTTCTCCAACACCACAGTTCAAAAGCATCAATGCTTCAGCACTCAGCTTTCTTCACAGTCCAACTCTCACATCCATACATGACCACTGGAAAAGCCATAGCCTTGACTAGATGGACCTTTGTTGGCAAAGTAATGTCTCTGCTTTTGAATATGCTATCTATGTTGGTCATAACTTTTCTTCCAAGGAGTAAACATCTTTTAATTTCATGGCTGCAGTCACCATCTGCAGTGATTTTGGAGCCCAGAAAAATAAAGTCTGACACTGTTTCCTCTGTTTCCCCATCTATTTCCCATGAAGTGATGGGACCAGATGCCATGATCTTACTTTTCTGAATGTTGAGCTTTAAGCCAACTTTTTCACTCTCCACTTTCACTTTCATCAAGAGGCTTTTTAGTTCCTCTTCACTTTCTGCCATAAGGATGGTGTCATCTGCATATCTGAGATTATTGATATTTCTCCCGGCAATCTTGATTCCAGCTTGTGCTTCTTCCAGCCCAGCATTTTTCATGCATAAAAGTTAAATAAGCAGGGTGACAGTATACAGCCTTGACGTTCTCCTTGATTAATGTAGTCCTATTTGTTTACTTTAGCTGTCCATACTTTTGTTTTCATAAACAAAAATAAACACTGTTATATCCAATGTAATGAAGCATTTTTTCTGTTTTCTTCTTGAAGTTTTATAGTTTCAATTCTTACATTTAGGTCTTTAATCTACTTAGACTTAATTTTTGTGTAGGTAAGGATCTAACTTTACTCTTTTGCATGTGGATATCCAGTTTTCTCAACATCATTTGTTACAGAGACTCACCTTTCCCCATTGTGTTGTCTTGGCAGGATTACCAATATCTCTTGATCATTTATGAGAGGGTTTTATTTTTAAACCACATTCAAATTATATAAAAATTAAAATACAATTTACAGTGATAAATTCAACTTAAAAATGGGTTAGAAATCTGTTTGCATATAGTTTTCAATGAGTGGGAAATGTTTGTTAGCAGCACTGGAATTAGCTTACATGAGAAGTCTCTCTGAATTTTTGGACATATGTTCATTCTGAATATTCAGCACTATTTGACAGCCACTAAATAATTCTTTCCATTCTGCAAATTCCTAATTGAAAGTGTAGGACTTATTTAATACAAATAAAGACGAAGAATACAAACTGCTATGATTCAGCAGTACTAAATAAGCTATCTACAAATGAACTTGATACCAAAACTTTGTAAAGTTAGGAAAACTCTATCAATTATGTTAAGCAATGACCATTTTTATGAACACATATTAAAAATATTATTTATTCTAAGTATTATTATTTATTTTATGCTGTCATAATTTTTATACTTATTTTAAAATATTATTCAATATGTTCCATATAGCCATTAAATGATCTAAAACCTCTGTCTTGAATATATAAATATACATCCACAACATCACCATTCAGTAGAAATATAATGTGTAATACATAAATATGCAAACCACATAACATAATTTTAACTCTTCTAGTAGCCACATTAAAAAATAGAAAGTAACATGTAAAATTAATTTTAATAACATTTAACTAAATGTGCCCCAAACATTATTATTTCAACATTCATTCAATATTTTTAAATACTGAGATATTTTGCATGCCTTTTTTTATACTAAGTCTTCTCCATATTGCACATTTATAAGCTAACATAAGCTAAGTCACTTTAGTCATGTCCGAGCACATCTCTATTTGGAGTAGCCACATGGGACTAGTGTCTACCGTACTGAACCAGATCCTGAAACCTAAGCCTTAACATCGCATTCTCTGATCTTAACCTTCTATTCGTGCACTCCTTCCCATATTTTTCTACCATTAAATCAAAATTTAAACCCCAAGAGACTCTGATCTTGACAGTCCCCTTCTCAGAGTCCAGCAATTCCCTCTGGCCTATGTTAGGGAAGCTCTCAGTTTACTTGCTCTCTATTCAGCCTGCCTCACCTGCCAGACCGTGGGACAGTGCTGGATAAGTTTAAGCACTCACTTTTCTGTTTCTTCTACAGGCTCATGAGCACTACTAAAGGAAGTGCAGAACCATGTTGATTGGTGCTATCTCACATTGTCTCTTCCACCCTCAGATGGTGGAGGGTAGAGGGGAGGGCAGGGGTCGCCGGGTCAGGGGGTGGTATTCAATGCTCCATTACAAATCACAAGCCCTGTATTCATTCTTAGTGGGATCTGCATTCCAGTCCTTCAACAAACAGTTCAAACTGAGATCACTCTCCTAATGTCCCATACCCTTCCTTCCCCCTTGACCTTGGCGGATAGTCTAGCTCCCTACTTTAGAGAAAATACAGGTGCCCGAGCATGCATAGCCCTTACCTCTTCTAGGTACATGCCTTCCACCCAAGCTTTCAACTCATCCTGCGTTTCCTCAATGACTTTGTGTAGAAAACAAGAGGACAGAGGACATTCACATTAAATATTGATGTAATTACTCAATTTCTTAGTGGGAAACTTTACTTCATTGTTCCCATTTTGGTGCCAAATATGTGACATTAAGCAAGTGTTTCTATACCTCAGTTTTCCTCTCATTAAAGGAAGGCTGGATGAAATTTGGTCTATTGTATCTGTTGTCTCTTTTAGCTCCAGTGTTTTAAAGTCCACAGTTTCAGTACAATATAAAGTGAGCTTTGAAGTGGTTACACAGACTGAGGACAAGACAATGAGCATCTGTACAATCAGGTGGCCTCTGTTCCTTTCTGACTGTGCAACCTCAGACATAGGCCTGAACCTCTCCGAGATTCCATTTCCTCATCTGTAAAGTTGAGATAATAGTAACCAACCACTTCACAGAACTGCTCAGAAAAATTAAAGGTGTGGCTCCAGGTAGGCAAGCCTCCCCCAGGACAGGGGCCATGCTGTTCACTGCTCAAGCCTGGCAGAGACCTCGTGGAGGTTGGTGCCTGTCTGCACACAGATGCACCCCTGGCCTGTTTCTGCAGATTACCTCTCCCAGACTCCTTTGCCAACTGGCTTTCTGGCATGCTTACCCAGGCAGAGGCACTGGTAGAAAACTAACAGTAAAAGAAGGAGAGAAATACAGAATTTCTCCCTTTATTTCTATGCCTCAGGCAGCATTTTACATGGTTCCAGCTCCCTGCTAGACACTCCCTACCTTAATGGTCCTGGATTTTTCTTTATCAAAGAGAGGGCCTTTAGTTTGGATTCTGTTAACACCACCACTCGCATCCCTCCACCTCCCCTGAGGTTCCCCCCTTTGTTTAAAATATGTAGTGATTCCTAGCTTCTTCCCAGGTGGCACAGTGGTAAAGAATCTGCCTGCCAACGCAGGAAATGCAAAGAGACACAGGTTCCATTCCTTGGTCAGGAAGATACTCTAGAGTAGGAAATGGCAACTCACTCCAGTATTCTTGCCTGGGAAATTCCATGGACAGAGGAGCCCAGCAGGCTACAGTCCATGGGGCCACAAAGAGTCAGACAGACTAGGCGACGGCACACACACACACTCACACACACACACACCCCCCTCCTGATTGGTCCCCAGCCAGCACAGCTGTGGTTAGTGTCAGCTATCATTGAAGAGGGAGAAGGCAATGGCACCCCACTCCAGTACTCTTGCCTGGAAAATCCCATGGACGGAGGAGCCTGGTAGGCTCCAGTCCATGGGGTCACTAAGAGTCGGGCACGACTGAGCAGCTTCACGTTCATTTTTCACTTTCATGCACTGGAGAAGGAAATGGCAACCCACTCCAGTATTCTTGCTTGGAGAATCCCAGGGACAGAGGAGCCTAGTGGGCTGCCGTCTATGGGGTCGCACAGAGTCAGACACGACTTAAGCGACTTAGCAGCAGAATGATGTGAGGATTTTAACACTGAGGTAAAGTAAAGAGCCAGGTAAGCCATTGAACCTGCTATTTGATTTCAATATTCTGATTTTTCACTTTGTCAAATGTTCATTACACTAGTGTCATGGCCTAAGGCTTAGTGTCAAAGTTTCTCAGAAAAGTACTGAGTTCGTAGAATGAGCAAAATTAACCGATATAAATTTTGGTGAGTCTAGTGTACCACAGCTGGTCCTAATAGCAAAGCCACAGGCTGGAAATTGTACACATGAGCCAGACCAACTGTACTTTATGATCCTAGGTCCAGTTTTCCCACAGCATATCCTCCCACAGCTAATGTCTTACGTGATTCAAAGCTCTTTCCCCATTTCTGCCGGCCTTGCTGTGTTGGAATGTTGAGGTTTCTAATGCTAATCTTAACTACATTCTCCCCTCTGGGTGCTGCTCCAGGATGGTACAAAATGGATGCATATGTAAAATATAAGATTTCTGAGGGGGGGGAAATCCTCAAACTTCTCTTGAGCCTATATATTGAGTGAGAATTCATTTCTTGAGCATCACTATTTCTCAGAAATACTCTGTCTTGAGCTAATAGCAAACTGCCTTGCCAGAAGTTCCAGTCTCTTAGAAATGTCACATTCCTGGTTCCCCCTGACCTCCTAACCTCTCCACCACTGTGCTCCCCTGTTGCAACATCAGACATTACATAATTATATCTATCTGCCTCTTCCTTGAACATTAATTTGTCTAAGCTCCTGCACAGCTGATAATTAGATGGCTTTATATATAGTTCCTTACATAGAAGTGGAAATAGTGATATTGTATTTCATTCTAATATCCCCTAAGTAACAACTATTGCTGAACAAATAGTTTTCATAATTCTAACAAACATTTTATCAAATTAAGCATTTTTCTAAACACTCAATGTACTCAGTGAACTCAATGTTCATTTAATGTTCACAACCACACTAAAAAGTAGGAAGCTTTGCTTTCTTCATTTTACAGATGAGGAAACTTAAGCACTTAGAGATTAATTTAAAAGTTATGCAGTTAGCAGGTAATGGAGCTAGAATTCAACCCCAAGATTTCTGATGTCACAGTCTGTGTTCTCAATTATAACCCCTACTGCAATATCAGCTTATTAGTACTTGCCTCATAGTTGTAATTTTTTAACATACACTTTTTTGTTTAAATTTTAAATAATTTTAAACTTGTAAAAAGCTATAAAAATAGTATAAATAACTTTCACATCACCTTCACCCAGACTCTTGCAGCACAATCAAAATCAGCAAATTAACATTAATGCAGTACCAATAATTAATTGGAGAAGGAAACGGCAATGGCAAACCACTCTAGTATTCTTGCCTGAGAAATCCCATGGACAGAGGAGCCTGGCAGGCTACAGTCCACAAGGTCGCAAAGAGTCGGACACAACTTAGTGACTAAGCCACCGCCACCACAATAACTTATATGCAGAGTACATCATGAGAAACGCTGGGCTGGAAGAAGCACAAGCTGGAATCAAGATTGCTGGGAGAAATATCAATAACCTCAGATAAGAGATGACACCACCCTTATGCCAGAAAGTGAAGAGGAACTAAAAAGCCTCCTGATGAAAGTCAAAGAGGAGAGTGAAAAAGTTGGCTTAAAGCTCAACATTCAGAAAAGTAAGATCATGGCATCTGGTCCCATCACTTCATGGGAAATAGATGGGGAAACAGTGGAAACAGTGTCAGACTTTATTTTGGGGGACTCCAAAATCACTGCAGATGGTGACTGCAGCCATGAAATTAAAAGACACTTACTCCTTAGAAGGAAACTTATGACCAACGTAGATAGCATATTCAAAAGCAGAGACATTACTTTGCCAACAAAGGTCTGTCTAGTCAAGGCTATGGTTTTTCCTGTGGTCATGTATGGATGTGACAGTTGGACTGTGAAGAAAGCTGAGCGCCGAAGAATTGATGCTTTTGAACTGTGGTGTTGGAGAAGACTCTTGAGGGTCCCTTGGACTGCAAGGAGATCCAACCAGTCCATTCTGAAGGAGATCAGTCCTGGGTGTTCTTTGGAAGGAATGATGATGAAGCTGAAACTCCAGTACTTTGGCCACCTCATGCAAAGAGTTGACTCATTGGAAAAGACCCTGATGCTGGGAGGGACTGGGGGCAGGAGGAGAAGGTGACGACAGAGGATGAGATGGCTGGATGGCATCACTGACTCGATGGACGTGAGTCTCAGTGAACTCCGGGAGTTGGTGATGGACAGGGAGGCCCGGCGTGTTCTTCACGTGGTTGCAAAGAGTCGGACACGACTGAGCAACTGAACTGAACTGAACTGAATCTATATTACTATTCGTTTTGCCCATTATCATATTAATTTCTTTTTTCTGACCCAGGGAGCCAAAACTTTCTGTGTTTTTCATGACCTTCATACTTTGACCTCATCATTTTGTTGATTGTCCATTTGAGTATACAAAATAATCTTGAAATTGGGAAAGCTGGGCATTAATCTCTAGGAAGTCCTCCTAACATCACAAAAAGGTCCAGCCTAGATGTACATCTAACCATATACATGATGGAATATAAGACCTGACTTCTCAAGAAGAATCCACAGGCTGGGTCTGAGATCAGTTGCTGGCCCTCCTCTGCATGCTCTTCCCCCACCAATGCTCCATCTTCAGAGCACTATTGGTTTGTAATTAATTAAAGAAATATTTCATTCTACTAAGTAATCTGTAGGAATGTGATCACTCAAGCATTTTCTGCCCTGAAACAATTATGGGGAGAAGCATATGAAGGAATTTAGTTTGTTTTCCTACATATGTTCCTCCTGAGGATTTCCACCTAATTGGTTCCAGATGAATTTCCTGCACGGATAAAAACCATAAATACCACATTTCTATTGTTACATAGGTATTACAGGCAATGTCTCCATGTTTTATAATCTAAACTGAATACAACTATTTGCCATTTTCAGGTTATTACCTACTTTTTTCCCTAGATGACCAAGGCAAAATGTACAAAGTTGATGCTGCTTAGACTAATCCGCATGTCCTATAAATATCACCCTGGCGTTCTTCTCAGTGGACATTCTATATACTGTATGTAACAACATGGGCAAAGGGTGAGAAAAGCACCCATTTGAGAAATAGATGGGGAAACAGTGGAAACAGTGTCAGACTTTATTTTGGGGGACTCCAAAATCACCACAGATGGTGACTGCAGCCATGAAATTAAAAGACACTTACTCCTTGGAAGGAAACTTATGACCAACCTAGATAGCATATTCAAAAGCAGAGACATTACTTTGCCAACAAAGGTTCGTCTAGTCAAAGCTATGGTTTTTCCTGTGGTCATGTATGGATGTGAGAGTTGGACTGTGAAGAAGGCTGAGCACCGAAGAATTGATGCTTTTGAACTGTGGTGTTGGAGAAGACTCTTGAGAGTCTCTTGGACTGCAAGGAGATCCAACCAGTCCATTCTGAAGGAGATCAGCCCTGGGTGTTCTTTGGAAGGAATGATGATGAAGCTGAAACTCCAGTACTTTGGCCACCTCATGCAAAGAGTTGACTCATTGGAAAAGACTCTGATGCTGGGAGGGATTGGGGGCAGGAGGAGAAGGTGACGACAGAGGATGAGATGGCTGGATGGCATCACTGACTCGATGGACGTGAGTCTGGGTGAACTCCGGGAGTTGCTCACTCCAGGAGTTGGTGATGGACAGGGAGGCCTGGCGTGCTGCGATTCATGGGGTCGCAAAGAGTCGGACACTACTGAGTGACTGAACTGAACTGAACGAATGCAAAACAGGCATGCCTAAAATTAGGGGGGCCCAGGGAGTGAGGGCTTCCTCCAAAAGTTCAATTAAAAAGATGACTCATTTTCACCACTATGAGACATTCTCAGTTTACATTGTCCTTTCTCTTGATTATAGAAGATATCATACATTGATCAATGTGCTTAACTCTCCACTTTTCCACATTGACAGGTAAGAGTCCTCTACTACTTTGTAAAGTAACAGCAGTTCTCATGTTTATGGGTCTTAGGATTCCTTTATGTGTGCTAAGTCACCTCAGTTGTGTTTGACTCTTTGCAACCCCATGCACTGTAGCCCGCCAGGCTCCTCTGTCCATGGGATTCTCCAGAAAAGAATCTGGAGTGGGTTGCCATGCCCTTCTCCAGGGTATCTTCCCAACCCAGAGATCAAACACACATCTCATATATCTCCAGCATTGGTAGGCAGGTTCTTCACCTCTAGCACCACCTGGGAAGCCCTTTTGTGTAGGTGGATAAGAACTATCACTATTTTGTTGCTGTTCAGTTGCTCAGTTGTGTCTGACACTTTTGAGAACCATGGACTGCAGCATGCCAGACTTCCCTGTCCTTCACCATCTCCTACAGCTTGTTCAACTCATGTCCACAGAGTCGCTGATGCCATCCAAACATCTTGTTCTCTGTCATCACCTTCTCCTCCCAAGGAGCAAGCGTCCTTTAATTTCATGGCTACAGTCACCATTTGCGGTGATTTTGGAGCCCAAGAAAATAAAGTCTGCCACTGTTCTCATTGTTTCCCCATCTATTTGCCATGAAATGCTGGGGTCAGATGCCATGATCTTCATCTTTAGAATATTGAATTTTAAGCCAGCTTTTTCACTCTCCACTTTCACCTTCATTAAGAGGCTTTAGTTCCTCTTCTCTTTCTGCCATAAGGTTAGTGTCATCTGAATGTCTGAGGTTATTGATAATTTTCCTGGCAATCTTGATTCCAGCTTGTGCTTCATCTAGCCCAGCATTTTGCATGATGTACTCTGCATAGAAGTTAAATAAGCAGGGTGAGAGTGTACAGCCTTGATGCACTCCTTTCCCAATTTGGAAACAGTCCGTTGTTCCATGTCTGGTTCTAACTGTAGCTTCTTGATCTGCATACAGGTTTCTCAGGAGGCAGGTAAGGTGGTCTGGTATTCCCATCTCTTTAAGCATTTTCCAATTTGTTGTGATCTGTACAAAGGCTTTAGTGTAGTCAGTGAAGCAGAAGTAGATGTTTTTCTGGAACTCTCTTGCTTTTTCAATGATCCAAAGGATGTTGGAAACTTGATCTCTGGTTCCTCTGCCTTTTCTAAATACAGCTTGAACATCTGGAATTTCTCAGTTCACAGATTGTTGAAGCCTGGCTTGGAGAATTTTGAGAATTACTTTGCTAGCATGTGAAATGAGTGCAATTGTGTGGTAGTTTAAACATTCTTTGGCATTGCCTTTCTTTGGAATTGGAATGAAAACTGACCTTTTCCAGTCCTGTGGCCACTGCTGAGTTTTCCAAATTTGCTGGCATGTTGAGTGCAGCACTTTAACAGCATCATCTTTTAGGGTTTGAAAGAGCTCAACTGAAATTCCATCACCTCCACCAGCTTTGTTCATAGTGATACTTCTTAAGGCCCATTGACTTCACATTCCAGGATGCTTGGCTCTGCATTGTTATCTGGGTCATGAAGATCTTTTTTATATAGTTCTGTGTATTATTGCCACGTCTTCTTAATATATTCTGCTTCTGTCAGATCTATACCGTTTTTGACCTTTATTGTGCCCATCTTTGCACGAAATGTTCCCTTGGTATCTCTAATTTTCTTGAAGAGATCTCTGCTCTTTTCCATTCTATTGTTTTCCTCTATTTCTTTGCATTGATAACTGAGGAAGGCTTTCTTATCTCTCCTTGCTATTCTTTGGAACTCTACCTTCAGATGGGAATATATTTCCTTTTCTCCTTTGCCTTTCACGTCTCTCCTTTTCTCAGGTATTTGTAAAGCCTCCTCAGACAACTATTTTGCCTTGTTGCATTTCTTTTTCTTGGGGATGGTTTTGATCCCTGCCTCCTGTATGTTACGAACCTCCATCTATAGTTCTTCAGGCACTCTGTCTATCAGATCTAATCCCTTGAATCTATTTGTCACTTCCACTATATAATCATAAGGGATTTGATTTAGGTCATACCTGAATGGTCTAGTGGTTTTCCCTACTTTCTTCAATTTAAGTCTGAATTTTGCAATAAGGAGTCATGATCTGAGCCACAGTCAGCTCCCGGTCTTGTTTTTGCTGACTGTATAGAGCTTCTCCATCTTCAGCTGCAAAGAATATTGAAACTGAGAATATTTTAAAGTATTTATTTATCAGTTACTGAAAGCAATAGTAATCCATACAAATAACATCTTTGTATTATTTTGAAAATGATTTTGACCCCCAAAGATCTCCTAAAATGATCTCAGGGACTCTCAGGGGTTCCAGTATGACATTTGAGAACTTCTGTATAACAGACATTTCCTCTTAGATTCTTGATGCAACACCAAGAAAAATTTAAGTTATAGCTACGTATCTAAATTATGATTTTTTAGCAGAGTTTGGCTTAAAACTCAACATTTGGAAAACAAAGATCATGGCATCTGGTCCCATCACTACATGGCAAATAGATGGGCAAACAATGGAAATAGTGACAGACTTCATTTTCTTGGGCTCCAGTATCACTGCAGATGGTGACTACAACCATGAAATTAAAAGACACTTGCTCCTTGGAAGAAAAGCTATAACCAACCTGGACAGCATATTAAAAAGCAGAGACATCACTTTGCTGACAAAGATCCATCTTAGTCCAAGCTATGGTTTTTCCAGTAGTCATGTGTGGATGTGAGAGTTGGACTATAAAGAAAGCTGAGTGCTGAAGAATTGATGCTTTTGAACTGTGGTGTTGAAGAAGACTCTTGCGAGTCCCTTGGACTGTAAGGAGATCCAACCAGTCCATCCTAAAGGAAATCAGTCCTGAATGTTCTTTGGAAGGACTGATGCTGAAGCTGAAACTCCAAGCCTTTGGCCACCTGATGCGAAGAACCGACTTATTTGAAAAGACCCTGATGATGGGAAAGATTGAAGGCAGGAGGAGAAGGGGATGAGGATGAGATGGTTGGATGGCATCACCAACATGATGGCCATGAGTCTGAGTAGGCTCCGGGAGTTGGTAATGGACAGGGAAGCCTAGCGTGCTCCAGTTCATGGGGTCATAAAGAATCAGACATGACTGTGTGACTGAACTGAACTTAGCAGATAGATTTTTTTTTAATAGATAAACCAACTTCCTCAGACTGAGAAGATAAGACTCAGTAATATATTCCCCTAGAGGAGACTGACAGTCACTCTTTATGTTGGTGGGGTGACATTTTAGACAACATGAAAGCTACAAATAGATCGGTGATTATTTTTATCTTCTGTTTTGACTCCCAATTCTGTGTACAGCATTATTATTTTTGATCATCCAAAGATGGGCAGTAACATAATTAATAAAATCTTTAAACAATCTACATAATACTTTCTTACCTATAAATAACATATTTTTTCACTACTTTTAGCCCATGAACTTAGAAAATATCAAACGATTGGAACATGACAGGTTAGGACCCTTAAATTTTTTTTAAATAAAAATGGTACAAAAACTGTGTAGAAACTAGATTACTGCCCCAAGAGCCAAGAAGTTAACAACATTTTGGAGTGTATTATATCACTCTGAAATGTGTTATCAAGATTTCTTAAATCATTTCCCTATTGTATTTTCACTTATCAAAATTAAATCCTAAAGACTTGGCTGTCACTCAGTTCAAGAACTGTTTCATACTGAAACTTCTCACATATAGAAAAAGTGAAAGTGTTCATTGCTTAGTCATGTCTGACTCTTTGGGACCCTACAGGCTGTAGCCCGTCAAGCTTCTCTGTCCATGAGATTCTCCAGATATATATTACAAAGTTTTAAATTAACATTATTTAGCTTCAGCATTCTTACAGTGACCTACAATGCATGACTACTTAATTGTCATAAACAAAACCTTTATCTTTATTAAAGTCCTTTAAAAACTAAAAGAAAGGCTAATTTAAATCCTCAAACCACAGAAAAGGGATGAAACAGTACTTTGCCACCATTCCTTTTGTCGAAAGCACCAGATTTACAGACAGTTCTTATCCCTGCTTTAACCTGGCTCCTGGCCCAATCATTTCTCATTAGAGAGTCTATGAAGTATTTGCATAACAATTTTTTGGTTAAACAACACACAGTCTTTTTAATTGTAGAGTTGTCAAATTTTATGAAGTGTTTAATAGTTATTTCTGATATATTTCTTCTAGATATCACCTTTTGTATCACCACCACCACCCCACCCTAGACATTTTTTAAAAATAGATCCAAGTGGTAAAATCTAGGCCCTTACTTCTATGTATTACCCTATAATCACTGCCCCAAACATAAGCTGTTTACAGGTTTCAAGTGGGATTGACATATCTGCAAATGTATCACTTCCAATTAATAACCAAAACAAAATGTTTTCATTTTTCTGATAATGCTTTCTTAATCTCATTGAGAAATACACTAATTTGGATTCTAGTTACAAATGACATTAATCCAAATCAAACTACCTTATGAAAATAAAGAGGAGTCCAGATCAGATCAGATCAGATCAGATCAGTCGCTCAGTCGTGTCCAACTCTTTGCTACCCCATGAATCACAGCACGCCAGGCCTCCCTATCCATCACCAACTCCCGGAGTTCACTCAGACTCACGTCCATCGAGTCAGTGATGCCATCCAGCCATCTCATCCTCTGTCGTCACCTTCTCCTCCTGCCCTCAATCCCTCCTAGCATCAGAGTCTTTTCCAATGAGTCAACTCTTCGCATGAGGTGGCCAAAGTACTGGAGTTTCAGCTTTAGCATCGTTCCTTCCAAAGAAATCCCAGGGCTGATCTCCTTCAGAATGGACTGGTTGGATCTCCTTGCAGTCCAAGGGACTCTCAAGAGTCTTCTCCAACACCACAGTTCAAAAGCATCAATTCTTCGGCGCTCAGCCCAATGAGTAGATATTGGGCCAATTTATTGACTCAATGAAGATATGAAGAAGTTGAGAGTTTTACAGACCTTGGAGACTGGAATGGAGAATTCAAATGCTAAAGCTATTATCTGTCTCTCATGTTCTCTCTTCTCTGGATCTCTTTCCCCATGTGTGAAGTGTGCATGCACATCTCACCTTAGTTGCTCACTGCTTGTTAGCTTTTGCTGCCAGGCTTTATCTTTACCAGGGAACATGGCCACCTGCAGCTCTCGAGGTGCAATCTCTACAACTCCAACAACATAGAGCAAACATCTATCTTGGGCTATGTTTCTATGTCTTTAACCAAATGTGGCTAGGAGGTACAGAGCCCTGAATGGACAAGTGTAGGTCATATGGCCATCCCTAGGTGAGGAAAAGGAAGGGAGGAAGCAACAGCAGCCACTTCTGGGTTGGAATCAAAGAGAATAAGGTTCTTGGGGGAAGATGAAAGCCATTGCCAAAAGAAAGGGGGAAAGAGGTACTTTTCAACAAAAAACAAAAGATAGCAACTCTAGATAGCTTTCTTCCATTACAAATACTGATTTTGAAATTAATTATTATTTGGACTTCCCTGGTGGCTCATGGAGAAGGCAATGGCAACCCACTCCAGTACTCTTGCCTGGAAAATCCCATGGGCAGAGGAGCCTGGTAGGCTGCAGTCCATGGGGTCGTGAAGAGTCGGACACGACTGAGCTACTTCACTTTCACTTTTCACTTTCATGCATTGGAGAAGGCAATGGCAACCCACTCCAGTGTTCTTGCCTGGACAATCCCAGGGACGGGGGAGCCTGATGGGCTGCCATCTATGGGGTCGAACAGAGTCGGACACAACTGAAGCAACTTAGCAGCAGCAGCAGGTGGCTCAAATGGTAAAGAATCTGCCTATAATGCAGGAGACCCAGGTTTGATACCTGGGTTGGGAAGATCCCCTGGAGGAGAAAATGGCAAACCACTCAGTATTCTTGCCTGCAGAATCCCATGGACAGAGGAGCCTGGGGGGGCCACAATCCATAAGGTCTCAAAGAGTCAGAGATGATTGAGTGACTAATACACACATGTCTTAGATTTAATCATTCAGTTCCACTAACTTTTGTTTTTCTTAAAATAACTGGTATCTTTCCCTTACTCAGCATTTCACAACTGCTGTCCTAGTATAGTCACTTGATATTTGATCCATTCAGAATTCCCTAGATGGCCAAAAAACTGATTCATCTTTCAGCTTCCTGAAGGGTTACTTTCACAGTACCCTGTCTTAGACAAAGCTGGTCCCAGGAAGTGGGACAAGTGTCATAGTTCTTGCATTTCTCAGGTCTTAGAATACCTCTCCCTTGCCCACTTCTGTATTCAACCCTGAAGCATTCCTTTAGTTACATCTATCAAGTCCCAGGCCCCTGCAAAGTATTTCCCACTGAGGCAGCTCTCACTAGTTTAACTCTTTTCCTACTAGCACATATAATTGATGGCACGTTATATAAATCTTTACTGTTGCAGCTCTAAGACATTAGACCTGCTGCCTGAGAAGAGGTGTCAGTTTTTACAATTTGCATCTGCTACTGTATCTACCTGGTCTATAGCACTTTGACATTTTATTGATTCTGAGTTTCCTCTCATCATACTTTTCATAGGTTTTACATCATCATATATTCAATTTTTATTGTTCAAAGTCTTTCTCATACTCATTTCATAGAAATACCTCCTAATCCATGTAATCCCTTAGCAAACCTTAGATAGCTGAATACAGTTTCAATGCAAAGTTTAAAATGCTCCACTTTTTAAACATTATTTGCATTATCTGGATCATAGGTATCTTTGCTTACTAAAATACATTACTAAGACTTCAACCCTAATTTAGTGAGTGAGCACAATATTGTTTAATAAATGAAATAATTGAGAAAGAGAGAAATGGAAATATACAACAGTAATATCTTATTGTATAGACCTGGATTTATTTTTCATACCTAAGAATACAGAGGTAAATGAGGTAAGGCAAAATATTTTAGTTGAGAAGGAAGGTAAAAGAGAACATG
Source organism: Bos indicus x Bos taurus (assembly GCF_003369695.1). NCBI lineage: Eukaryota > Metazoa > Chordata > Mammalia > Artiodactyla > Bovidae > Bos > Bos indicus x Bos taurus. Next base: position 38,072,276 of record NC_040084.1, read on the forward strand.
AAAAAGCTACAGAAAAAAAAGTAAAAAGGATCATATGCCATCACCCATTCTTCAGCCTTTAGGATGTATCTGTTTTGCACGTATAACTTAATGGCTCTTTCTTTGAATATCTCCCACCTCGGAGTATTTCTGGATACTACATTTAAATTAAATAGTGGGAGTAAATTAAATCACATGGGCTTTATGATTGGGACCCTTAGCACATACAATTCGATGATTGTTTTTATATAGTAACTAGCCCCATAATGACAAAGTCTTACAATTTCCCCATGTTTGTTACTTCCTCTGTGAGTTGATGTAGGTATTCCCAAAGCCCTACCAACAGGATATATGATAAGTATATTGCACATTGGACCCTCAAAAACAAGACCTTCTAAGACTCAGGCAAGCACACCAGTTGTGCTGGGTTTTTTTCTTCCTCTTTCAGACACCACCCCCAAAACAACCCTACTAGTACTCAGAGCAGGGAAAATCATTCACATTGTTTCATTTCTTATAATTACTCCCTCTTCCATTTAGAAATCAGGACAACATTTAGGCATTCTTTTTTTAGGCAGAAAGCAGATGACACTCTAGCATATGTGGAATTTTAATATTACATTATTAAGAGCCACAGCAGCATTTATATCATTTAAGACAAGTACCTTGTCCAAGACGGCTCCAGTGATCATCACTGCTCTGTAGAGCATTTTGTTAGATGGGGAAGAAAAATCCATTACACTCATTATTTCAAATACCTCTCACCAATGAGAATACATTTGAGAGAGAAAAAAGAAGCAATCTCATGAAGAGATCTTACAGAATGCCATACTCTGCTGGTTTAGAATGCTATAATCTATAATGTGATTATAGATTTATGAAGTATGTCGTTTACAGCGGTGACAGTGTAGAGAGACCTTGGTATGACAGCGTGAGGTGCCTTTAAAATATTTTTTGATGGAGTATAGTTCTTGCTGCAACATGTGACTACCTTGCTTCCAGGGGGAGAAAAAATAGAAAGAAAGAAAAAATGCCCGACACGGGTTGCTATGGCAGCAAGTGCAAAGAGTGAGCCTGAATTCTGTGCCAAGGTAATGAATTTAGCATCTACAGGAAAAGAAATGGATTTCCTGTCACACACTGTAAATCCACCACAGGAAATGAACACATTGTAGACATTTTGGGATGTTTAAAGCCCATTTAAGATGCACAAAAGTGGTAGAGAGAGTGCATCAGATTACCTCAAGAGGCCCAGTCCTTCCCCATCAGTGTGTTTCCATCCATATCTGCGATAGGGTAGAAGAAAGAACCTTCGATATTAATCAGGCAGTTTGTACACAGCAGTTTGTACACATGACAAGGCCTTGATTTTCCCTCTGGGCTTCATGGCTGCCCTGGACTCCTGCAAGCCTTCCCTCAGGGAATGCTCCTCAGAAGGACATATCACTCCTTCCTGATGCTTGCCGATTCTCTTACTCCAATCCATTTATTTACAGGGTCTTCCTTTAACAGGGCTTCCTGGGCCCACTCCTAGGCTCTCTTTTCTCCCTCACAAAAATAGTTGTGATATTTTTGTCTCTGGGCTGCTAAGCTGGCAACTGAGCTAAGCTAGGCTATTTTCAAAATACATATGTGTGTGTGTGTGTGCATACGCAAGTACAAGTGCTGTGTCTTATTGAACTAAGGAACAGACATAATATATAATTTAGGAAGTGTTTCCCAGGTGGTACTAGTGGTAAAGAACCTGCCTGCCAGTGCAGGAGACATAAGAGACATGGGTTCAATCCCTGGATTGGGAAGATCCCCTGGAGGAAGAATGGCAATCCACTCTAGTACTCTCGCCTGAAGAATCCCATGGACAGAGGAGCCTGGCAGGCTACAGTTCACGGGGTCGCAGAGTCAGACATGACTGAAGTGACTTAGCATGCATACACATGCCTGTGTGTAAGGACAAATGCTGTTAATTTACTGAACTGAGGAACAGACATAATATATAATGTAAGAAGTGCCAACTATTCAAAGATTCATGAATAATCCCTCTTAAATAAGATTCACTCTCACAGATACAATCCTAACTACTTAAGTAGGGTTATACATTATACTTAGCAATGATCTTCGGATGTTTACTATGGGTGCTACAACAGACCTAAATCTCAGAAATTTAAAACTAAAAACATTTATTTTTGTTGATGGGCCTGCCTGATGTGAGTAAAGAAGCCTCCTTGCCTTGTAGCTCTGCCATCTAAAGCCCTTGACCTCTAAGGCTGACCAGGGAGGGGAACAGAGAAGTCTGATGGAACAGCTTTGGAAGTAGCATCCTTTACTTCCAACTATATCTCATAGTCAGAAACCACTCACAAGGCAACCAGGACTACAGGGATGCATGGAAAACAGAAAAACATGAACCATTTCTACAACCCTAATTTCCTAACACAGACTTTTGATGGATAATATTTTCTATTTTGAAAATTGGAGTGACCTTGGTTATTGATTGAGTAATACAAGTCAAACGTAGGTAAAATAATATGGTAGCTTAAAACCCTACCTAAGAAACGAATGACTTTCATTGGCAGCTGTACTAAGCCTCTTCATGTCAGCATTATTCCTTCTCTATGAAATTTTTATGTCTCACCTATTTTTCTAAAACATAAGGATGCAGAAAATGATCTCTAGATTTTATTAGAGAAATATTTCTGTATTGACCAGAATATTTCTGTAAGGAATAAGAAACAAAGTAATGATAATAGCAGTCTTTCATTGTACTTTCAGGAAAAATTTAAAACTCTTACTTTCTCAGGATCCTCTCCCACTTTTCAAGTATTCTTAGACTGAGTTTTTAAAGAAGTCCACACAAAAGTGCTATTATTGCAAAATACCTTCGTATCACTTAGCAGTCCAGTAACAGTATTCTGATGTCAGTAAAATTATAATTGAGTGTCTTCTGACCATTGTTACTTCTATCATCTCTGAGGATAGTTAGTGTAGTCAGAATAAAATAGAGCATCAAATCAAATGCTGTTTATTTTTATATTTCTTTATTAAACAAGGCAGAAAGCATAAGCTGTCTCAGTCCACTTATACGGAAAACAAAGAAACAGAATTCCTAAGTATAAACTTGGCTGAACCCATTTGGAAGCCCAACTTGCCTATTGCTTTAGAAATTAATGGACTGCAGATGTTACTATATTTTAACAGCATATTGTACCCAGATCAGAGTCTATGCATGGTCCCAGTAGTACAGATGTTTTGTGCAGTCAGTGGAAAATTCAATCAAATAAGCTATAATTGCAGAAGTAATTAAAGTTCATTACTTACAGTAAATACATTCAGAAAACTTCAACAGTTAAGAAAAAGCAACTTTCTTCTTTTTCCATCACATCAGGCAAAATTAAAAATGAAAGAATTTGATCACTGGGGGCAAGGCAAAGGATTCTCTTCCAGTCCAGAGGTAAGTAAATATTTGCAAAGAAGTAATAAAAGTTAAATTAAAATGTTCAGGGATGTTTCTTATAATAAATACTTGAGATGACAAAAATTATGGGCCACAGAATATTATCAAGCACATGAATGGCAGATTTGGACATATAATAAACTTCAAAATAGTTATATAATTTCAAAATTGTACCATCGGGAATATTATGTAAGAGGTTAAAAATATGGTAGATCTTGCCAGTTTCCTCCACGCTCAATATTTGGTCTTTTAGAATAGCTCTGAGGAGTGTTTGGGGATTTCTTGTCCTTAAAAGTTCAGTGAAGTGTCACCAATCATGCATTTTATAACAGTATCACAATAGCTAATGCTTTTAATCTCCTTCCTATGTGCCTGGCATTGTGCTAAGAATTTAACAACAATCCAGTCAGACAGGTTCTGTTATTTTCTCCAATTTACTGATGAAGATAATAATATTAGAGAAGTCAGTAAGGTCCAAACATCACATGTAAGTGGAGACGCTGTGATGAGAAACTAGGCAGTTATACTCCAGAGGCCACACTCTTAAAGACTTCATAGCCTCAGAAAGTCAACAATATGAACCTCACTTATTTAAACATTATTCATTTTCAATAACCATTGGAGGTGGCTACAATATTGTTTTAAAACCACAGGCTATTCATGAATATCTTAAAATCTCCCTTGAACTAATTTATATTTCCAGCCTCTTGTAACTGTTCTGTGAAGTGTCCCCTTTGATTCTACTTCTACATCAACCTTCGTGATTCAAAGAGAGTTGCTCTGTTGTACACGTTCTGAATTTGAAGAATTAGGGATTCTGCTCACATTTCCCATGATTTAAAACATTTTAGGTATGTCTTTATTTGCTGTTCTGTTTCCTTTTAATTCTTTTTAATAAGCCCTATTTTCTTCCTATTTGTACTGATATAGAATCCACTTACCCACTTTATCAAACAATTATTAATCTTCAGTTTATTCTCTGTAATATTACTGCTCCTTTATCCTTTAAGATACGGCAAATTAGAATTACAAAACTTCTAACTTTAAGTAAAGCCAAACTAAATGCTTTCAGTTTTGCTTCTTTCCTGGTAATGCTTTTTAACACTAAGTATGTTGCTGTTGTCGCTTCCCTGGTGGCTCAGCAGTGAAGAATCTGCCTGCCAATGCAGGAGACACCAGTTCAATCCCTGGGTCAGGAAGATTCCCTGGAGAAGGAAATGGCAACCCATTCCAGTATTCCTGCCTGGGGTAACCCCATGGACAGAGGAGCCCAGTGGGCTATATAGTCCATGGGTTCGCAAAAGAGTCGGACACAACTTAGCGGCTATACAACAACACCTTGGGTTAGTTCAAGAAACAGGCAATTCTTTCTAGAAAGCTTTCCTAGGTTTTAATTTGTAATACATTCCTTTCCAATTATTGCTTGCATTCTTTTCTAGGTACCTCATATTGACCAACATTAAGTTTTAAAAATTCAAATACTGTTATCCTGAATTTTTAAAAATTCACTAATGAAAAGTTTTAACAAAAATGCTGAGTTTTGATGGTATTATTGACCTTTCAGATTCCTTTCTGCACATGGTAGCTTAGTAAACACTGAGACTGAGATATCTGCTCTCAGGTATATGAATCTGAAGAGACAAAAAAATGCAAATTAAGGAAATAGCCTGAAAAATTAGCTTCCAAACTGTTCATTTATCAAAGTCTGCTTAATCCACTGCTTCCTAAATGATAGGTCTCAGAACACTAGCTCCATACTATTAAACCTAATGCATCTACTGTTTTGGATATCAGTAATTAAACAAGTTAGACAAGTTTTTCGGAGAAGGCAATGGCACCCCACTCCAGTACTGTTGCCTGGAAAATCCCATGGACGGAGGAGCCTGACAGGCTGCAGTCCATGGGGTCTCGAAGAGTCGGACATCATTGAGTGACTTCACTTTCACTTTTCACTTTCATGCATTGGAGAAGGAAATGGCAACCCACTCCAATGTTTTTGCCTGGAGAATCCCAGGGACGGGGGAGCCTGGTGGGCTGCCGTCTATGGGGTCGCACAGAGTGGGACACGACTGAAGCGACTTAGCAGCAGCAGACAAGTTTTTATACGCCAGATCTCAGTTCTTTGATTATACTTAAGTTCATTATGAATTTCCAAGAGAAAACATGATTTGAACTATTTCCTGCATTCCGTTGGCCCCAGAGCCCTTTTATTCACAAACTTGCTCTCAGTTCTACTGTTCTAAGCACACACACTGGGAAATGCACAGGTAACCATTATGTTCCACAACCTACATTCTGAAACTAGAATGATTTCAACTTATATAATGTCTAGCAGAGGATAATCTAGGTACCATTTTATATAAGGATCTATTCCTTATATATAATTAGAAGGACTCTGGAGATGGTCAATGCAGAAAAGGACATTACTGAGCAGAGATGAAGCAGGGTGACAGGTAACACATGCAATCTATTATCAATATAAGCTGAAAACTTAGCTAATTAACTTAATCAACTTTTCTCTTGTTTTCATTCCACTGTAAGCATTTGAAATGATCGTGACTTTTTTCACTAAAATTCAACTACTTCCATTTTACTGTCATATACATTAACACAGACAAAAATAGTATGTAATAAAGTTTTCCGTTCCATTCAAAGTATTTAAGTCATTAAACCATTGTGCTAATAGTGTCTGCAACAGACCAACAAAAAACTGGCTTTCTTTAGAAAGAATAAGTCTTCAACTGACTCACTGGGTATTTTTCTACCAAAAGTCATTAAGTTTCCTAAGATTTCTTTAAAATCTATGGAAACAGGAAAACTGCCATTTTTTAAAAATACATCATTCTCACTTATATCAAATTGTTGAACTTGTATAAAATTTGTTTATAACGTGCCACAGCATGGTGTTAGTTGCTCAGTCATGTCCAACTCTTTGTGACTCCATGGACTATAGCCCACCAGGCTCCTCTGTCCAGTGGAATTCTCAAGGCAAGAATATAGGTGTGGGTTGCTATTCCCTTCTCCAAGCGGTCTTCTTGAACTAGGGATCAAACCCAGGTCTCCTGCATTGCATGCAGATTCTTTACCATCTGAGCTACAGGGAAGCCCAACATGTGCCAAGCAATTAAAAATATGAACAAATGTTCATCCTCTGATTATAATATGAAGGAGCTTAAAAACCTTAAAATAAGTTAAGGATTTAAAATTTTTAAAATGCTAGCACCACTAACTCCTTTTCTTGTGTAATACTGCAAGTGCTGCAGAGCTAAAATGCCTTTTCTTATCCAATAAGATCTTAGCTTCAACAAATATCTTCAGTTCCTAAGGGTAAAATTTGATGTGCCTTCTTTAAAGATAACTTTTGACCAAAGGGAGAGAGATATATCCAGATGTATGGTGAGATTGCAGCAGTTCTGAGCCGTGTCAGTGACCTGGAATTTGTAGCATCATTCCCTTGGATACTGAGGAAGATTCTGCATGTGCTATTAGAAATACAAATAGCAGTGATATCAAATGATAGAAGTCAACAATGAACAAGACTTTTTGCTTAGAAAAGGTGAGAGGGTACAGGGTAAAACGGAGAAATAATGAGAAAGTAAGAAGCACAGAAGAAAAGTTTCACCTCCTTAGAAAATGTCTTTTCTGTGGATACAGTAATTTTCTCACCACAGAACAATTAAAGGCAAATAAGACTGCAGAAGAAACACTAGAGGGGCAGATAATGGGATACAAGGGGAAAGAGTACTATTTTTCACTATGTTCACCATTAGTTTTCATTTTTTTAACAAGGAAAGTATTTTTAAATAAAACAAATATATTTTTTTTAACTTCTGAGTTTGAGGGATTAAAGTCTCAAGCAAGGAACAAAAAGTAAAGGAGAAATAAGACCATAAAGCATCCCGTTTCATGCAGCCCATCCAGGGGTAAGATGCCAGGCTAATTCCAAAAACAGGATTAGGCCAATGGAGGCAAGATGAGACCCAACCCTCACTCTTCCTACAACAAGATTTGAAGAAGGATTTGTTTTTATGCCTAAATTTATTGCAAATTCCACAACTGCACAGATAGTGAGTGCAAGGAAATACGACAGTGCATTATCAGTTTTAGTCAGGAATGGAAAACTCAAACAAAATACCCATAATGCATTGGCAGTGAACACTCAAGTGGAATATCAAAAATCTTCCTAATACAGTAGTAAAGTATCAATACAATCACTGGGTCTCAAGTAATAAGTAATGTGGTGAACATTTTTAAATAAAGTATTACCACTCCCAAAACTATAGTTCAAAAAGATGTGTGCATCCCAAAGTTCATAGCAGCACTACACAATAGCCAAGATATGGAAACAACCCAAACGTCCATCCACAGATGAAGGAATGAAAAGAATGGGGCAGAATACTATAAAACAGAATGAAATAATGCCATTTGAAGCAACATGGATAGACCTAGAGATTATCATACTAAGTGAAATCAGTCAGGTAGAGAAAGACAAATATCTACGATATTCCACACTATACCATATGATACCACGTGATATACTCCACTTATATTTGGAATCTAAAATATGATAAAATGAACTTATCTACAAAATAAAAAACAGACTCAGAGACACAGAGAATAGACTTTTGGTTGCCAAGCAGGGAGTGCGGGTCAGAGAGGGAAGGACTGGGAGTTTGGGATTAGCAGATGCAAACTATTATATACTGAATGGATAAACAACAAAGTCCTACTGTATAGCACAGGGAACTATATTCAAAATCCTATGTAAACTATAATGGAGAAAAATATTAAAATGAATGCATATATATGTATGTATAATTGAATCACTCTATTGTACAGCAGAAATTAACACAACACTGTAAATCAATGATTCTTCAATAAAAAAGTCATCACTCCTTAAACTACGAGTCTTATCAGAACACTTAAAAATGAGATCAATTACTCCTTTCTGTAACATACATCTGAAACCTCCAACTTTTATTAATCATAAATTTTCTCAACATATGAATGATGTTAAAGGATAAAAGTTCACTTTCATTGTTAATTTATATGCATATATGTATATATATTTAAAATAGTAAAACAGCCACTGTGTCAACCACCACTCATAATTTTAAAATATTAGTCTGCACATTTGACACTAATCCTTTTTCTTCACTCAAGGAAATAAACATTAAAACTCAAATCACCTTTCCCCAAATTTGTTCTCTACCCTTCCCGTCCCCAGAAAACCATTAACCAGAATTTATTATACATAGATATTTTTATATATTCATAAATATATTTACATATATTTATATATATAACTCAAGCCATTTAAAAAAATAATCATGCTACACCACATATATATATCAATGTGCAATTTTGGTAATTTTTACTTAAAGAATGCCATCGCTAAATATTTTTGTGCAAGTTGTATTTTTATTAAACATTATTTTTCATCTAATCTATCCATATTGGTACACAGACCTAGTTTACTCATTTCAACTACAGCAGAATATTCAAATTTTATTTTCAATGTACTTCTTAAAGAATTTCACCACGTTAAATGTTTTCGTATAAAGGCCTTTTCTTCTGTCTCCCTTTTCCACTCCTTTTCTGGTCTTTCTGACCAAATATACACACACACTCAGAAGTTTTATTTTAGGGTTCTCAAATCCCAGATTCTTTGGAGTATGTTCTGGAATCAGGCTCCCTGGGTCTAAGTATACAACAGGCTGAGACGCAGAGTATGGACAGGAAATACCTGGATTTTTGTCAGGATCCCCTCGGGTGCAGTAATTATATATAACTCAGAACGTGTTTGCAACTGAGTGTGAACCTGAGAAAATTTATCAGCTATGTTTGGAATGTCACGCCAATTTTTCCAAATGGTTAATAGTTAAAATGGCACTTCAGGAACAAGAACTAACAGATAGGGTATACAGATTGTTGACTTAATAGGGTGTTTTCATTGACAATGCTTTTCAGCTGTGCAAATTGGAAAGGAACGTGAAAAGGAAGGGTGAGCTCATCAATTCACTCAAAAAACTAAACTCTCATAAAGTTTTGCTCTTGGAGTTGAGATTGCTTTGGATGAAAAAATGCTGCAACCTCCCTGTTCCCAATTCCCATTTGTTCCATTTCTGGATTTCATTAACATTACATTCTTTTCCTTCACACACACACACACATACACACACACAAACACACACACAGAGACATTTCCAAGGTCAAATTATAAACCTGAATATTCAAAATAATTTAACTATATTTTTATAAGATTATATTTGTCCCATATATTGTGACAAATCTTACTTCTACATTTATGCTTCAAAACAGAATGTCAATTAAAATAATTAAGTGCCAAGCTAATTATTGGCGCAAATCAGCTCAAGCTAATTTTCATCTCCTCACCTGAAAAATATCATGATTTACTTTATAATTACCAAAGGCTACTGATTATATTTATGGAAATTTATACATATATATATATAGTGATTCTATATTGCACATTTAATGTGGGTAACGCTGTGCCATAGATGCTATAAAACAAAATCAACAATCACAAAAGCAAAAATGATTCTTTATCTCAGGGAGTTTACATTCTAATAAGTGGAATGCTGCTGCTGCTGCTGCTAAGTCACTTCAGTCGTGTCCCACTCTGTGCGACCCCATAGACAGCAGCCCACCAGGCTTCGCCGTCCCTGGGATTCTCCAGGCAAGAACACTGGAGTGGGTTGCCATTTCCTTCTCCAATGCATGAAAGTGAAAAGTGAAAGTGAAGTCGCTCAGTCGTGTCTGACTCTTCAGTACCCCATGGACTGTAGCCTACCAGGCTCCTCCGTCCATGGGATTTTCCAGGCAAGAGCATTGCCGTGGGTTGCCATTGCCTTCTCCAAATAAGTGGAATGACACAGTTAGAAATAAGTAGCATTGGCTATTAATATATTTTAATAGGCAAGAAGGGAGAATTTTATCCAGGAAGAAAGAAATGCAGCTGGAAGTCCAGGAAGAGTTCTGTCAACTATACTCATCAGGAAGTGAGGCGCCATGGAACAGGATAGGATTAGAGACTGGGAATTCTCAAATATCTGTCTCCACCCTGGCTCTACTCTTACTGACTTAGCATCATGCCTGACACATAGCAGATGCCAATGAAAATTTGCTGACTTATTGAGTGGACTCGAGAGCATCAGTTTCTCATAGTCTTTGTTCCTCTCCCAAAAATGGGGATAAAAGATAATTCATAAGGTTCTTCTGAGAATCAAATAAAATAATACATATGAAAACATATAAAGTCAGTTTTAAGGTGCTAAAAATATATTGCTTACCATTCTCTGAGGAATTTAAAAATAAGTTGCAGAATTTTTAAAACTCATGCATCAAAGTATGAAGGTAAATTTTCTAGGAAGAGCCTATGGTTGGGAACAGGAAAGAGAACCTTAGCTCACTGTTATCCTCTTCCTTTGGCCTCAACCACTCCCCAACCCACCTTCTTTCCTTCCCCAGGTCAGGAGATAGCTGACCTTCCAAACTTGTGATTTCCTTTCCCATGGGTGATTGGGACTTTTCCCAGGAGAATGTTAAAGAAAAACTACCTCCACACTAAAAACTGACCCCACAATGAAACCAATCAGTGTCTCCTTGATAAGCCCCAGTGCAACAGCCCTGAGGAAGAATTAACAACTGGATTTTGTAAAGCTGTGGCATTACCTGTGACTTTAAATTCCCATTCTAAACCAAACTGCTTGCTAAAAACACTGGAAAGCCTGCATGTATATTAGATGCAATTCTTATGATCTCTGATAGCCTAAGGAAGGATACCCGGATTTAGAAATAAAGCACAGCACTGTAACCACAGTGATCAAAATGTAATGAGGAACTTGCCCTCACAGGTTAGATTTCTGAATCACAACCTTGGAGATAACATTCATTATCCCAGAATAGGAAAACATTCTGAGCATTGTTACATTGACCAAACCTTCTGCACAATTCCTCAAAATAGGCACTGTGTGACTACAATACGTCAGGGGATCATACTTCATGTGTTAATCTTTTCCTGATGTTCTCCTTCTACAGCATGTCAGTGGTGATGTAAAGAGTGATGACTCAACCAAAAAGAGAGATGACTAGGATTATCTGGAAAGAAAAAGAGAGAAAGAAATGATGAGACAGAGGGAAAAGAGAAAGGAGGAAGGGGAGGAAGGAGGGAGGTGGGAGGGAGGGAAGAATAAAGGAAAGAACTGGAAATAGGGTGGTCCCCAGTGGAGAAGGTAAAATAAATTAGGCAAAATATGGGACAATGTATGGTGCACAAACTATCTTGGCATATTTGAGAGAGACTATTTTATTGGGGCTTTTACTCTTGACAGATTTACTATTTTACAAATTTACTATTTACTTGCCATTAAAACAGAAATTGTGTACATATTGATAACGTTGTTCAGTTGCTAAGTTGTGTCTGACTCTTTATGACCCCATGGACTGCAGCACTCCAGGCTTCCCTATCCTTCACAATCTCTCAGAGTTTGCTCAAATTCATGTCCATTGAGTTAGTGATGCTATTCAACCATCTCATCCTCTGTTGCCCCCTTCTTCTCCTACCCTCAATTTTTCTGAGCATCAGAGTCTTCTCCAATGAGGAGGCTCTTTCTATTAAGTGGCCAAAGTATTGGAGATTCATCATCAGTCCTTCTAATGAATATTCAATGATTTCCTTTAGGATTGATTGATTTGATCTTCTTGAAGTTCAAGGGACTCTCAAGAGTCTGCTCCCACCACAGTTCGAAAGCATCAATTCTTTGGCACTCAGCCTTCTTTATTAATAATTATCCACAAATAAATCAACTTGGTTCTAGCTACACACCATTCTTCTCAAAGATGCCAATAAAATGTTGAGGTTACAAGCAAAACTAAAAGTTAAATAAGACCTTATAAATCTCCAGAAACTGCATGATTCATTTTTATCAATCTAACCAGTTAGAATCTTTTCAATCTTTGTTTAAATTGCTTCTTCCTCATATGTAAACACACCTAATACACTTATCATTAAGATGTTCTACAGAGTGTCCAACACACAGTATGTTCCCTTCCCCTTTCCCTGCTATCTTCTTTTCTTCTGTGGTATCTACATAAACTGGCGTGTAGGTAGTACCATAAAACAAGGTGGCAGGAGTAAGAAGAAGTGATTATGAAGGAAAGAAAAGAGGTGATTTTAGAAACAGAAAAGTTCTAGGGTAAGTAGTTTTCAAAAAGTATAAAGTGAGTTTCTGATGATATACAAGCTGTCTTCCTCAAAGCATCTTTCTTCTTTTACCCATCACCCAGTCCCCATTTCTTTGCGATCTTTATCTCTGTTTGCCTCTGCTTTCAAATGATTTTTTGTCTTTCTCTACTACTTTTTTCTCTTTTTCTTCTGTTTCCCTCTCAACATTGGAGACTACTGCTTTAAGACTGCTTCTTCTTTCCCATGGACTCTTTCATGGGAAGTCAATTTGTGGGTAAACTTCAGTATGCTGAGGTATAAGTGGATGAATGGCTTCCCAGGTGGCACAAGTGGTAAAGAACCTGCCTGCAGTCTGCCTGCAATGTGGGAAACCCGGTTCAATCCCTAGGTGGAAAATCCCCTGGAGCAGGAAATGGCAACACAATCCAGTATTTTTGCCTGGAAAATCCCATGACGGCTGGCTACAGTCCATGGGGTCACAAACAGTATAAGCTGACTGAGCAAATAACACATACATGCATGCCAATGCAGGAGACATAAAGACCCCGGTTTGATCCCTGGATTTGAAAGATTCCCTGGAGAAGGAAATAGCAATCCACTCCAGTATTCTTGCCTGGAGAATCCCATGGTCAGAGGAGCCTGGTAGGCAACAATCCATGGGGTCCCAAGAAGTTGGACACAAGTTAGTGACTGAGCATGCACACACTCACTCTTACACACACACACACACACACACACACACACAAGAGGATGCATACAGTGCCAGAGTCACCCACAGTGCATTTTTTTAACGTTAAGAGATTATATTTACAGATGCTTCACAGAGAAATCTGTCAGAAGCCCCCAAGTTTCAGAGTGGATCAGTTTCTAAAATACATACCTACGCTCCACTTGTGCGTGTTGCCATTTACTGGTCCTCCATGGTTCAGGCTTTTACAGTACCACCAAGTCCTCGGGTGTCTACCTTCTTTACCGCCCTTTTCCCAGCTCAATGGATAGACCAGGCTGCAGGACCCTGGAGCAGTCTGAGGTCGCAGAGCCAGCGCAATTGGCTGCGACGCAAGGTCAGTGTGAGGTCATCTCAAGGTCAGCGGAGGCACAGCCTCCACTTCTATTCCTGCCCTTTGGCCATGGGACAGAACACGGCCAATCTGGAGCTAAAGCAGGTTGTTTAAAAAAAAAAAGGTTTGAATCCACATCTTAAAGATCGTAAAGGGAATCACTCTTAGCAGATGGCGTTTTCCTACAGGAACAATACACTGGGATTTTCATTCCTAACCAGAGTCATCTTCAGATGATTCTTAAATATGACCAACAATGTCTTTAAAGTGAAGATACAGTAACTATAAACTACTAGAAATGGTAATGAAATTCCAAGTCCTAAGAAAGTGAAAGTGAAGTCGTGCCTGACTCTTTGCAAACCCATGGACTGTAGGGTATCAGGCTCCTCCGTCCGTGGGATTTTCCAGGCAAGAGTGCTGGAGTGGATTGCCATTTCCTTTTCCAGGGGATCTTCCCAACCCAGGAATCGAAGCCGGGTCTCCCGCATTGCAGGCAGACGCTTTACCGTCTGAGATTTTAACTGTATAAGTCATACAGATGATTGTACCGCAAATCCCTATTATAAAGTGTCTCTAGATAAAGACAGAGGATTGTCCTCAATTTAGTTTAAGCCTAATGTGCTAAGTATAAAAGCTTATGATTAAGCACTTCATAATTACAAATATAGTGTTTTTTGAGCTGAAAGCAAACAGAGAACTCATCTAGTTCAATAATGTACTCGGTCTTTTTTTACTGATGAAGAAATGAATCCTGTTTTATATCTTAGTGTAGAAAAGGGATTTATTTAAATATCTCAGGTCTCTTAAGAAAATAAGTCATGATGTTTAAAATGGTTTCATTTTACTGCATTGAGGAGTTAAAACTGCAGTATCTGTTAACTGAGTAGCACCAGGATGTGTAGTAGTCCCTGAGACAAAGCCAAAGATAAGTCAAGCAAACTGTAGAGTTTCTCAGATATTACAGCTAGGTGTAATTAGCTGTTCTCAGTATTCTTACTAAAAGTATTACTTTTCACCTCATGCCTACTTGTAAATGCCCATATACAAGGAAATGACCCAAGTTTTAGGACTCAGGAGTCATGAGCTTATTCTATTTCAACCTACAGGTGAAAGACCCATAACATCGACCAAGTGAAGGGCTTTTCAGCCCAAGTCACTTAGTCGTTACAGTTCACTCCTGCTTCCTGAATTAAGCATGTCTGTGGATATAAAACCTATCAACTAAGAACACACTGGAAAATGAAGTAAATCATAAATGCCTATCAATTTACCAATTCTGAAAAACCACTCTTTTATTCACAAAATGAGTACTGATTGTCTTCAAACTGACTTATCTGTATAAGCCTCTCTCCTGATCAACTATGACATAACAAAAGGAATCGCAAATTAAAAAAAAAAAAAAAAGGAATCTTAAATATATAACCTGTGTGTTACTAGCTATGTTTTGCTCTTTGAGTCTCACGAGCTATTCAGTTAACATTTCTTTAAAACTATGCAATTAACATTTGAAATAATAAGAACAACACTTGCAGGCAGGTGATGTGGAAGCTATATTCTCCCAAGGACTCTTAACTCTACAGTTTTGTATGAAGCAGCATCTGGTAAGACATGCTGAGTGTAGGAGACATGCAATGCACTTGTCTGATGAGCTGTGGAAGAATTTTCCTGTGGAATGTACATTGTGTCTCTTCTCTGAAGTTTTCAAAAGTGTTTTCTGATCATACACTTATTCCTCTTATTTTTGCAAAAGGTAAGAAGTAGATGAATTTTGCCGGAGAAGGCAATGGCACCCAACTCCAGTACTCTTGCCTGGAAAATCCCATGGACGGAGGAGCCTAGAGGGCTGCAGTCCATGGGGTCGCTGAGGGTCGGACACAACTGAGCGACTTCACTTTCACTTTTCACTTTCATGCATTGGAGGAGGAAATGGCAATCCACTCCAGTGTTCTTGCCTGGAGAATCCCAGGGACGGAGGAGTCTGGTGGGCTGTCGTCTATGGGGTCGCACAGAGTCAGACAAGACTGAAGTGACTTAGCAGCAGCAGCAGATGAATTTTGCTTCTGTTTTCAGAAGACTCAGGAACCTGAGATCACTGCATATTTCAGAAAATGTTACCCCATAGGGCTAGTGGTACATCAAATAATAAAGCTAGACCATAGGACAATCCCTGTGGCTCAGTCCCTGTGGTTCATAGGGTTTCCCTGGTGGCACAGACGGTAAAGAATCTGCCTCTGATGCAGGAGACCTGGGTTCAATCCCTGGATTGGGAAGATCCCCTGGAGAAGGGAATGACAACCCACTCCAGTACTCTTGCCTGGAAAATTCCATGGGCAGAGGAGCCTGGTGAGCTATATGGGTTGGCAAAAAATCAGACACGACTGAGCAACTAACACACACACACACAAATAGGACAATCATAATGATAAATTTCATACAGCACTGAGTCCCTCGTATAAATTAAAACACAAGTGGTGAACCCCTCCTTACAACAGAATGACAATAGAAAGGTAACTAACTAATATGGATGGAATACTGGCATTAGAAAATCCCTTAGCTGCTAAAACTAGAGGATTAAAATCTAAAGCATTCCCCCACCTCAGCAATACTGGAATAAACTACCATTATGTAGCTTCTGATACAATACACTGAGAAAGACACAGCATCACTTCAGTGATATTCCTTCCTAAATACTTTATAACCTGAATCTAATCATGAGGAAACTAGACAAACCCAAATTAAGGAACGTTCTACACAATAAAAGACCTACTTATACTTTTCAAAAATCTCAAGGATGAGAAAAACAGGGAAAAAATGTAAAACTGTAAACTAAAGAAGACTAAAAGGACATGAAAAACTAACAGGACATAATAATTAAATGAAATTCATTTAATTTGGATTAGATTTTAGAGTAGGAAAATCTGTAAAGGATATCATGGAACATTCAATGAAATTTGAATATGTACTATGAATTAGAGTATGCATAAATGCCGAATTTTAGAATTTTAACAAATATACTGAATATACTGTGATTGTAAAAGAGACTGTACTCATTCTTAGAAAATAACCACTGAATTTTTAGAGGTAAAGTGGTATGCTGCTGCTGCTGCTAAGTCGCTTCAGTCGTGTCCGACTCTGCGCGACCCCAGAGACAGCAGCCCACCAGGCTCCCCCGTCCCTGGGATTCTCCAGGCAAGAACACTGGAGTGGGTTGCCATTTCCTTCTCCAATGCAGGAAAGTGAAAAGTGAAAGTGAAGTCGCTCAGTCGTGACCGACCCTCAGCGACCCCATGGACTGCAGCCCTCTAGGCTCCTCCGTCCATGGGATTTTCCAGGCAAGAGTACTGGAGTGAGGTGCCATCGCCTTCTCCGGTAAAGGGGCATATCTCCTTTCTATTCTAAAATGCAGGTAGATGGGTGATAGATGATATAGAAAGTTTAATTAAACAATTACTAATCTGGATAAAAGGGGTGTGTGTGTGTGTGTGTGTGTGTGTGTGTGTGTGTGTGCGCACGCGCACCCACGTGCACCCTTTCAACTCCTTGGAAAATTTGACACTACGTACAAGTTAAAAAGTAAATTAAAAAGTCTGCTAAGATCAGCCCTCTAAAATACCAACAGTCCAGGTTTGACAGCTCTTCAATTACTAACCATTTATTTTTCCCAGACCTAAGGGATTTCTTGGGTGAGAATTTTCATCACTGTAACCAGGAACGTCCCAGCAAACCAGGGGAAATTTGAGACCCGACCCCCAATATGCAGGGTGAGAATTCACATTGGACATGGACGAGAGGAGTTTCCTTGCTGTTTCATTTGAATGCCGAGATCTATGCATTTATAGAAGCATCAAATCAATGTAAGAGAAAACTATTAGGATGAGAAAAGAAGATAGGAATTGTACTATTGGAGAGTTTGGCTTGCTAGAGTAGTCATTTGTTAGAGGAAATAGCAGAAGTAGATATTTACTACACACTTTCTTTGTAAAGAAAGACATTTAGCCTGTACATGTGTAAGTTCCATCATCCAAAAATATAATAAATATGCAAAATTCTTTACTTGAATTTAAAGAGTGCCTCTTTATGTGAAAGATTAAAGGAAACTGATTCCTCTCTTGGTGGTGTTTAGTCTCTAATGAATGAACTTCAATTTATTTCAACTGAGACTACATTTTAGCATCCCATCCAAGGCACAGTACCTACCATTGCTGGTATGCATGGTACACTGATTGGTTCTAAAGGGAAAACAGATGAATAGTGTAATTGTATTTTTAAAACACTGAAAACATCTTTGATGCTTGGAATGTCACTTCATTTTTTTTTTTTTTTTTGCCAAAAAATAATGCCAATTTTTCTTTGATCTTAAGAAAATACTGCAAGTTTAAAGCAAGGTTTTCAGAGATTATTATGTATTTCACTTGAGAAAAATTTTGGAAAATACAGGCCAAAATTTCATATTACTACCATCAATTCAACTTAAACCTTTTTGTAAATAGATGTTAAGCTGAATGTGAAAAAAGAAATTCTGAAGGATTTTTCTGCAAGCATGGCTCAAGTGTCTGCCTTCAAAGTCTCTTTTAAAGAAAGTTAGCAAATAGACTGTTGAGTTACACAAATATCTTCACATAAATACTTTCTCCCCATGGGCCACAACTATACTTCTTAGACTTTGAAACAAAACCTAAGAGAAACATCCTTTATTTTTCAACTGAGTTTTTCTTTTGGAATTGCAACATTGCCTTGAGGAAGGTAATTGGACTGGAATCCTAAGATATTTTTTGAATCTCAGTTTCCCTAATTATTGGTCTTAAGATAGAACAAGTCCTATGAGCCTCTGAGCCTGTTTACATACCTGTGAAATCATAATACAATAACACTTGACTTATCCACCTCACAAAGGATGTTTAAAGCATCCACTGTAATAATGTATAAGAAAATAATTTGTAAACTTTGGTTATGATCCTTTTGGATCATAGTTCATATATATCACCCAAATACTGTCCTGATAGTGTTTACAATAGTTTTGACTCAAAATGTTTTCATTTCATTTTACCTAGCTTCAAGATAACTGTATTAAGAACAGACTAGATTGTGTGAGAAATTCACGTGTGCTGCTATAAGGGGCAAAATATGACTCTCTCCTTAATGAGGAGATAACACATGTTTAGGGCTTCCTAGGTGGCTCAGTGGTAAAGAACCCACCTGACAATGCAGGAGACACAGGAGATGCAGGTTTGATCCCTGGGTCAGGAAGATCCCCTAGAGAAAGGAATGACAACCCACTCCAGTATTCTTGCCTGGAAAATCCCATGAACAGAGGAGCCTGGTGGGATATAGTATATGGGGGTCACAAAGAGTCTGACACAACCTAGTGACTGAACACATAATACACATTCTACAACAAGGGATGAACTGGAGATTTTCAACAATGAGTTGCTGCCTTTATTAAGGCAATACCTGTCAACAAAACCTTCCATCAAAGCATCTCTGGCTCTGCTACCAGCAGCTCCAGGGTGGTTTTTCTTGAAGGATTAACTCTTAGCAAAGACCTTCTATGTAATTCCCATTTGTTTCTCAGTGGTCTCAACACCTTCCCTGAAGAGTGACCCTGGTCAGCTCTCTGAAGGATCTCCATGTTTTTTGGCAGTTCACAGTCCAGGGTCACTGTCTTAATATCATCTGTCCAACAAGTATTTATTATATTCCCACAGTTTTCCCAATACTGAGCTTAATGATTGGGATAAAAGTAAGCAAAACAATATGAGAAACTTATAGGCTAATGTTAGCCACAGACCCACTTCCATGCCTTGCTGACCCTCAGGTAACTGTCAACTCTTAAGGATCCCAGCTAAAACCAGAACTAAAGATTATGAGCAAAATAATGGATATATTTTTAATTCACCAAGTTTTAGAGTGATTAGTTAAATGGCAAAAACTAATGAAATAATAATAAATAAGGATGAAATAAATATAGTTTGTAAGAAACTACGTAATCATATTGCTGCTGATGATAGAAATGGCCATTATCATGGAGCAAATACTGGCAGTCATATATGCCACATTTAGTGAGAGATGTTTAGGTTTTACAGTAATGCATTTTTAGCTTATATTAGTCACATCAGTCTGTCATAACAAAATACCATAGACAGGGTGCCTTAAACAGCAGAAATTAATGTTCTCACAGTTCTTTCACATGGTCAAGTGAACTCTGGTGTCTTTTACTCTTCTTTATAAGGGAACCAACCCTACTGGTTTAGGGGTCCACCTTTCCTCACTGAATATTTATCACCTCCTTAAAGGTCTTATATCCAAATACAGTCACTTTGTGGGAACACAAACATTCAGTCCATACATAAAAAGCACTATTATTGTTGAAATTCCTATAGTAAAATTCACTTTGTTATTGCAAGATGGAAACTTTCTAACCCTTAACTCTCTTTTCCCTGTTAAACAATTGCTTTTGATAACACAGTTTCTTAGTAATGCAACTTTTGCAATATTAAGCTGAACACATTATAAAAATTGTTCTTGCTAAAATGTTTGCTATAGAACCCAATATTTTATGAAGACAAAACATTATATTGGAATAAATAACCTTAGCTTTGGTAGCTTTTTAGAAGTAAAGATAGTCTTTAAAACAAGTAAGTCAAATTTGTTGTTTTACTCCTTAGAAGAACAATTCTCAGAGGTCTACAAATATATCTCATTTTTATTATTTCCGTTTCTTCTCATATATTTTTCTTTTCACATTTTAGAAATAAGATGTCAACCTTGTGACATTAATTGAATAACAAAATAGAAACAGTTATATTATGTAAATGGCAAAGAATGTTTAAAGTCTATTAGGTATTTGTTTATGCTCAGTGAAACAAGGCAGAGAGAGAAAGACAAATACTATATAATGTCACTTATACATGAAATCTAAAAACTAAAACTAGTGAGTATAACAAAAAAGAAACAGACTCACAGATAGAGAACAAGCTTGTGGTTACCAGTAGGGAGAGGCAAGTGAGGAAGGGCAAAATAGGGGTAGGGGATTAAGAGGTACAGACTGCTGGGTATAAAATAAATAGGTTACAAGGGTATATTGTATAACACAGGGAATGTAGCCAGTGTTATTCAATAATTATAAATGGAGTATAGCCTTTAAAATTTTGAATCACTGTTTAACACTTGAAGTTTACATAATTGTAATAATTGTAATCAGCGGATTCATGCTGATGTATGGCAAAACCAATACAATATTGTAAAGTAATTAGCCTCCAATTAAAATAAATAAATTTAAATTTAAAAAAATAAATAAATAAAAAGCAGAGACATTACTTTGCCAACAAAGGTCAAAAAATAATAATTATATAATTATAATTGCAAATCAATTATATCTCAGGAAAAAGAAAAAAGTCTATTAGATATTTGAAGACTATAAGTTTACCACAATGCATATAAAAAGGCATTTTTGCAAATTTTGTATTTCCTATAGTACAATGCTACAAAGATATCACTGGTATACTGTTTCACACTTGAAGTGTTTTGTATTGTTTTGTTTTAATAATTTTTTTAATGTTATTTATGTATTTATTTTATTTTTGGCCACACGGGTTCTTCACTGCTTTGCTCGAGTTTTCTCCAGTTGCCATGAGTAAGGACTACTCTGTTGTGGGGTGCGGGATTACATGTCAGTGGCTCCTCTTGGTGCAGAGCGTGGCTCTAGCCTTGTGGGCTTCAGCAGTTGCAACATTCAGGCTCCATAGCTGCAGTGCAGGGGCTTAGTTGCTCCACAGCCTGTGGAATCTTCCCAGACCAAGGATGGAACCCGTGTCCTGCACTGGCAAGCAGATTCTTAACCACTGTGTCACCAGCGAAGTCCCGTGTTTTGTATTTTAGGTGGTGCTCATGGTAAAGAACCCGCCTGCCAATGCAGGAGACATAAGAGACACAGTTTCAATCCCTAGGCCAGGAAGATTCCGCTGGAGGAGGGCATGGCGACCCACTCCAGTATTCTTGCCTGGAGAATCCCAAGGACAGAGGAGGCTAGAGGGCTACAGCCTATAGGGTCACAAATGTCAGACATGACTGAAGCGACTTAGCACACATTCACGCGAGGAAAGAAGACTAAAGTGTACAAAACAGTGGCTACATCTTAACACATAAAGAAATGGCCTGTTCAATTCAATAAATATTGTTGGCTGTCCACTATTATATTTTTCTCTTTTTTACTACACCAACATGAAGTTAAAGATATAGATTATTCTGTACCCTGACATCATGAAGATATTTTCATGTGTTAATAATTTTGCCTTTCACCCAGGCTTTATTTTGTGTATGATATAAATTAGGATTCTGATGTGTTGTTCATATAAATACATGTGGACTGAATAGAGTTTATGGAAAATATTGTTCATCCTCCACTAAACTCCCATGCCATCCCTGTCATACATGTCATACGTGCACATATGTGTGCGCATCTACTTTGGGGCTCTCCATTTTCATTAGTCCGTCTATCTACACCCATACCACATTGTCTTAATTAATATAGATTTGTAATAAATCTTTTTTTTTAATTTCCCCTCTTCCTACACCCTCACCTATAGTAGTCACAAATCTTATTTCTTTTTCTATGAGTTTCTTTGCTTGTTTGTTTGTAGAAGTGTAATTGACCTATGACACTAAATTAGTCCCTGATGCAATGGCACCCCACTCCAGTACTCTTGCCTGGAAAATCCATGGACAGAGGAGCCTGGTGGGCTGTAGTCCATGGGGTAGCTAAGAGTCGGACACAACTGAGCGACTTCACTTTCACTTTTCTCTTTCATGCATTGGAGAAGGAAATGGCAACCCACTCCAGTGTTCTTGCCTGGAGAATCCCAGGGACAGCAGAGCCTGGTGGGCTGCTGTCTATCCGGTCGCACAGAGTCCGACACGACTGAAGTGACTTAGCAGCAGCAGCAGCAGCACAACACAGTGTTTCCATATTTTTATATATGTATATCCAGGCAATAAGTCTTAATATACAGAAGAGCAAGTCTTTTTAAGACTGTATCTATGTGGTCTCTTGAATTTACATATACATTTTTTAATCAGCTTGTCAATTTTTATGGAAAAACCATGCTATGATTTTGACTAGGATTGCACTGAATCTATAATCACTTAAAGATAATTAACGTAACTTATTTTTTCACTTATTTAGGTATTGTTGAATATCTTTCACTTATATTTTAAATCTCCTCATAGAGTTCTTGAACATATTGTGTTAAATATGTTTTATATAATTTGTATGCTTGGTGATAGTACAAATAATATCTTTAAATTTTTTGTTTGTCAGTTCAGTTTGGTTGCTCAGCATTATCTGAGTCTTTGCGACCCCATGGACTGCAGCAACGCCAGGCTTCCCTGTCCATCACCAACTCCCAGAGCTTGCTCAAACTCATGGCCATTGAGTCGGTGATGCCATCCAACCATCTTATCCTCTGCCATCCCTTTCTCCTCCTGCCTTCAATCTTTCCCAGCATCAGGGTCTTTTCCAATGAGTCAGTTCTTCGCATCAGGTGGCCAAAGGATTAGAGCTTCAGCTTCAGTATCAAGCCTTCCAATGAATATTCAGGACTGATTTCCTTAGGATGGGCTGGTTGGATCTCCTTGCAGTCCAAGAGACTCTCAAGAGTCTTCTCCAGCACCACAGTTCAAAAGCATCAATTCTTTGGTGCTCAGCTTTCTTTGTGGTATAACTCTCACATCCATACATGAGTACTGGAAAAACCATAGCTTTGACTAGACAGACCTTTGTTGGCATAGTGATGTCTCTGCTTTTTAATATGCTGTCTAGTTTGGTTATAGCTTTTCTTCCAAGGAGCAAGTGTCTTTTAATTTCATGGCTGCAATCACCATCTGCAGTGATTTTGGAAGCCAAAAAAATAAAGTCTGTCACTGTTTTCATTGTTTCCCCATCTATTTGCCATGAAGTGATGAGACCAGATGCCATAATTTTTATTTATTGAATGTTAAGTTTTAAACCAGCTTTTGTTTGTAATCTTACTATTTATTACTGTTGTATATGAATGTAATCCCTGGAGGAGGGTATAGCAGCCTACTCCAGTATTCTTGCCTGGTGAATCCCCATGGACAGAGAAGCCTGATGGGCTACAGTCCATGGGGTTGCAGAGTCGGACAACAGAGAGCAACTAAGCACAGAATAGGAAAATAATAATTTTACTATATAGACTTCATTTGGCAACTTTGCTTTCCTCTTAATTTTGAGTAATTTACTTGTAGGTACCTATGGCCATTCCTTATACACAATTATATGATTTGCAAATAAGCTTTTATATTTTGTTCTTTTTAGTCATTAAACATATTTCTTTTTCTTGTGATAACACTGTCTAGAAACTCTGATAAAATATTGAATAAAAAGTTAGTACTTAGAATCTTGGTCTTTTTTTGCAAACTCAGAAGTAGAGCTTTCAGTTTGTTCTCCTCACTCTATATAAAATTTATTGTTGATTTTGAGTCAGTTCAGGTAATTCCCTTCTGGTTCTAATTTGCCAAGGACAGCAATATCAGTGAAGATTACATTTTACTGAGTGCTTTTTCTGCAATTGGTGAGGTAATTTTGTGATCTTCTTTAATCTTGTAGTATGGCAAATTATATTAAGATACATTTTAACATTAATACAAGTTTATCTTCCAGAAATAAATCCAAATTTGTCATGGTAGATTATACTATTATGCTTTATATATGTTCTAAATTCTCTTTGTAAGCATATTATTTATGATTTTTGTATCCTTGCTTCATAAATTCATAAATAAAATTTTCCAATGTTTTGTTTCCTTACTTTGTTACATGTTGGTATTGAAATTACACAAGCTTCATAAAAAAATTTTAGCACCCTGGAATAGTATAATTAAGATTGAAATATTTGTTCTGTGAACACTCCTAGAACATATGGGTAGAGAAACTGTGCTTGGAATTTTCTTAGTGGGAATATCTTTGGTTACTGATACAATTTTTAGTTATTATAATACTATCCAGATCTTCAAATTCTTCTCTAGGTAAATTTGCATGTATATATTATAGAAATTTGTCAGTTCAGTTAATATTTTTAAATCACCTAACATAAATTTTATGGCATATTTTCCATAAACTTGTCATAAATGTTAAAAATCCCAGAAATAGCCAAATAAGTTATAAACTTATGTCCAGACAAAAATCTGCACATAAATGTTTATAGCAGCATTGTTCATAATTGCCAAGACTTGGAAGCAACCAAATGTCTTTCAGTATGAATGGATAAATAATTCATGGCACATCTGTATGACAAGATATTATTCAGCAACACAAATAAATGAGCTATCAAGCCATGGGAAGATGTGAAGGAATCTTAAATGCATGTTGTTAAGTGAAATAATTCAATTTGAAAAGTCTGCATGCTATATGATTTCAACTCTGACATTCTTGAAAAGGTGAAACTGCAGAGACAACATAAAGATCAGTGGTTGCCAGGGGCTTGTAGAAGGGAAGATGGGATGACCAAGTGGAGCACAGAAAATTTTCAGGGCAGTGAAACTATTCTGAATGATACTGTGACAGCGAATAAGTGTCATTATACATTTGCCAAAACCCACAGAATATATAATGCAAACAGTGAACTCTGATGTTACTATCAACTTTAGTTAATAACAATGTGTGACTATAAGCTTATCAGTGGTAACAAATGTTCCACACCAATGAAAAATGTTAATAATTAAGGGAAACTACATTCAGGATAAAAGGGGTTATCTGGGAATCCTCTGTTATTTTCTGCTCAATTTTCTTTAAATCTAAAACTGCCTTATGATCCAGCAATCCCACTGCTGGGCATACACACTGAGGAAACCAGAAGGGAAAGAGACACGTGTACCCCAGTGTTCATCGCAGCACTGTTTATAATAGCCAGGACATGGAAGCAACCTAGATGTCCATCAGCAGATGAATGGATAAGAAAGCTGTGGTACATATACACAATGGAATATTACTCAGCCATTAAAAAGAAGACATTTGAATCAGTTCTAATGAGGTGGATGAAACTGGAGCCTATTATACAGAGTGAAGTAAGCCAGAAGGAAAAACACCAATACAGTATACTAACGCATATATATGGAATTTAGAAAGATGGTAACGATAACCCTGTATACGAGACAGCAAAAGAGACACTGATGTATAGAACAGGCTTATGGACTCTGTGGGAGAGGGAGAGGGTGGGAAGATTTGGGAGAATGGCATTGAAACATGTGAAATGTCATGTATGAAACGAGATGCCAGTCCAGGTTCAATGTCAATTTTTACTTAAAAAGAATAAAAAAAAAAAAAGAAAGAAAGAAAAATGTTAATAATTAAGGGAAACTACATTCAGGATAAAAGGGGTTATCTGGGAATCCTCTGTTATTTTCTGCTCAATTTTCTTTAAATCTAAAACAGATTTTAAATATAGTCCTTTGAATAAATAAATAAGCATTGCATTAATTTTCTTTTTCTCATATGATGCTTTCTAGTTTCCTTTATAATTGCATCAATCTTTAAATATATGTTTCCATTACTATATTACATTTTTATAATGATGGAATCCAAAGCTGTCTAAGTCCTGGATCCAGTTTCCTTTGCAAACTCTTTCTGTGTCATTAAAACACTACATTTTTTCCCTAATTGACTCACTTTTATGGGTATGTTACTTTGACAGACAATTTTAAGAAATGCTCTCATTAGTGTATGTTTCCTTCCTCAATAACTTTTTAAAAAATTAGAGTTCCATTATTGTTGCTAAACTGTGATATTTTTTAATAATTACTAAACACCAGGTGTGCCAACTAAGATAATTCTTAGCTTACCTTAGTGCACATTTGCCTGAATTGTTGACTGAATAAATTTATTTATTTACATTAACATAGTGGTCATATAAAGCCATCAGAACAGATATTTCACAGCTTTAGATAAGTCCCATAACCCTGATGGAATGGTGATATTTTTCCAATAAGTATGGGAAACAGAAAAGAATCAATTCAAGAAATTAAACAGAGACATATGTCTCAGGACGCTTTGAGAGTTCCACGTTCTCTTTCCTATTGAATGCAGCCCATGTGCACAAAGATGAAAGCTTGTGTATGTGGCCCCCTGATTGCATAAGAGAGTCTGGTTTTGTTTTATTTGAGATGTTTAGCTAATACAACTTTCCTAAACTTTAGAATTCAAGCCTCCTTTTTTCCTTTGGGCAGCTATTTTCCCCTCAAATTACAAATGATCTGTAAAGTGAAGGAAGTCATAAGATTGATTCTTTTGCACTGACTTAAGCAGCAAGTTCGAAATATCAGAATTATTTTATGAAATTCCCTGCAAGTAAGCAGAAAATTTGCTTGCTACTATTAGTTATATTTTTTATATTTGATTAGGAGGAATTTTCTTTTGTTTATTCTTTCTTTTATTTATTTGACCTGGAGGAACCATATGAATGAAGGACAAAGCAAAAATAAACTATCTTTCCATGTATATGTATGGCTGAGTCCCTTTGCTATCCACCTGAAGCTATCACAACATTGTTAATTAGCTATGGTGCTCAGTCACTTAGTTGTGTCCAGTTCTTTGCAGCCCCATGGACTGTAGCCCACCAGGTTCCTCTGTCCATGGAATTTTCCAGGCAAGAATACTGGAGTGGGTTTCCATTTCTTTCTCCAAGGGATCTTCCCGATCCAGGGATCAAACCCACACTCCCTGCACTGGCAGGCAAATTCTTTACCACTAGTGCCGCCTGAGAAGCCCGTTAATCAGTTATACTCCAATATACAATTAAGAGTTTAAAAAATTGAAAAAATATACATAAATCTTATACAAAAATATACAAAAATCTTAATACATACATTTTAGGTTTAGTTCATAATTCTAAGCTCTTTTATTTAGAATAAACTTGAAACTATTTCTACTTCAAACTCCTAAATATCGGGAACTATGGCACGAACAGTAAGAAGGAAGAAAATAAAAGTCTTTTCTCCCTCCTGTGGGCATGCAGCTATGTGTTGGACTTCACTGTACTTTTTTACCTATAGGTCTCCAGCACAAAATCTCTACTATATAGCTATTTGTACAAAATCTCTACTATATAGCTATTTGCTAACAAAATCAGTTAGTCACAAAGTTTAGAGCAGGAATTTTTTTAGCTTTCTTGAATTTAAAAAAAAAAGAAATGAGTCATAGTCCAATACCTATTTTTGTAAATGTCCTCTCAGATCCAAAGCTCAACTAAAAATCAGATTTCTCCACTAGGTTAGTTGCTTAGAAAACAGCTGTGGAATCACCATGATTGAATCAGTCAGGTCTAGTCAGGAGGAGAAACCACACCAAGTAGTCCAATAGAGGTTACTAACATAGGACACTAGTTACAAAGGAGTAGGAGCTAGAGACACTGAGGGAAAGGTGAGGATACTCAGAGTTTAGTGTCAATAGCCAGAGCCAAAAGTTATTCTAGAGCTGCAGAGACAAGGGAGGTGATGCTATCAAAGGTCTGAATACAGACCGTCCAGACAAAGGCCAAATCCACAGAGGAGCAGTCGCTCATGGAGTCAGAATTCAGATGGGAACTGGGGCTGTGGCAGAAATCTGCCCAGTGGAAACTGTGGCCACAGAACAGACTTCTAGAAAGAGATGGAATTATGGAGATTCCGATTATGCTAGAAATGCAATCCAAAGCCCAGGGAGATGGCAAAGAAGTAACCTGTCTTCCCTCCCCTAGTCCTCCAATTTCCCAGGTTTGTCACCCATTAGCTGCATCTACTTTGAAAATAATTGGGACTTCCCTGGTTGTCTAGTGGTTTAGAATCCTCTTGCCAATGTAGGGCACTTGGTTCCAATCCCTGGACCGGGAGGATTCCACAGGCCATGGGGCAACTAAGCCCATGTGCCACAACTACTGAGCCAGTGCTCTAGAGTCCACGAGCTGCATCTGGCCCCACAGGCCACAATGACTGAAGCCCAAGAACTCTAGAGCCTGTACTCCACAAGAGAAGCCATCACAGTGAGAAGCCTGTGCACTGAAACTAAAGAACAGCCCCGGTCACTGCAACTAGAGAAAGCCTATGTGCAGCAAGGAAAACCTGGCACAGTCAACTATTCGATTAATTAAAAAAAGAAAACAATTGGCAAAGGGGATGTAGAAAATCAAGTTCTCAGAGATCAGAACCTTGAGACACTGAGTAGGATTGCAAATGGACCCTTTCTCAAAGTGAAGTAGTCATGGTTTGGTGGGATTTAGTAAAACATGCAGAAGCTTGGAACTAGGAAAGGAGAAAGAAATGTAGGGTTGGAGAGTCCCATAGTAACTCAGAGTAACATTATAAGACAGAAATGTTCACATTATTAGTGTCTATATTAAGTTTTATAGCAAATAACAAAGGTTTCAGGAATGTTTTTAAAAGTGAACTCTTAAATCAGTAATAAATCTTGCTTATGCCCAAGTTCTTGTGATAGCAACCATCTATTGAACATGCATTATGTGCAAGGCACAGTGCTATATACACATTTTCTTATCTAATCCTCACAATAACTCTGTGAAGCAGATATGAGTATCTTCATTTTGCAGATAAAGGGACAAAGATATAAAATAGATTAAATAATTATCTGAGGTTACAATGGTAGTAAGGGGGAGAGTTTCTATGCAGACTCAGTTTTCCCAATCTCCAAGCTGTCAAGATCACCATGCAATTCTGCCCTAATCAGTGTTGGCCAAAGGGAGCTTCATTATGTGTTATTCATTATCACCTTTCTGGAGCAGATGGCTCTCTCCCACTTCCACAAGGCTGGCTCACAATAATGGTTAAAATTAAAAAGGTGTTTTACATCCAACCCACACAGAAGATGAAATCATTCCTACTTATGTGACCAATGACTTGTCTAAAAGTTGTATGTACATTTTTCTATCATCTCTTTCATCACCTGTGACTGTTCGTCTATAAGATGGCAAAGAGGACAGGTGCACTGAGGCAGGAAGGAGACATCCGTCTACTGGCAGTGATAGCAAGTCTTTTCCTCACCCAAAGCAACCTTTCAGACCTCCCTGGACTCCAAGCTCTTGCTGACTTTGCCCTGCCAGCCCTGAAGTAGAAAAACATCTGGTGTTCAAGATTGGCACACATTGTTACCTTGCCCTGGCCAAAGGAGGCTTATCTAATTACTATGTCCTCATCTTGCCTATTGGGCTAGAGCCCAAGCAGGGTCCATATGACTTAATTTGGTAACAAGACAGTAAGAGACATCACCTCCAGCAACGGGTCATTCCTGTGCAACTCAGCCAGGGCACCACTGCTGACATTAGAAATGCCTTCATTTCCCAGGGCACAGGAACAACAGATAGTGCTCTTGGGTATCTCAGAGCCCTCTGCCACCAAGCAGATGGCACTGCCAGGAGCAGAAACATATTTTCATGTTGAATTTGAAACAGGAGAGAAGCCTTTCCACAGAATTAAAAGGAATTTTCCTCTGTAGTTTGGAAGAGAGTTCTGGCCAGTAAAGCCATCCTTAATATTCCTGACAAGCCTGGCCGGAGGCAGTGTCGGAGCAGCAAAGAAGCAGAAGAGAATCTGTTCAGCAGGTGTCATTCTGGATGATTAAGCAAAGGGAGCAGGACTTTATGAATTTCACAGGAAGTAAGAGCGGCCTGATTTTAAAGAAACTACAATATCCCTTGGGTACTGGGGCCCTTCTTTTTCGTGCATTCCCTTGAACCCTACCTGCAGCAAAAGGCCTGAGATTGAATGGTTTTTGGAAAAAGTCCATTCTTGAATAAAAACTCCATTTGTTGAAAGCATGTCTGTCACCCAGATCCAAGTACAGCTTGTGTTTATCAACATTTTCAAAAAACATTTAGAGTATCAAAATCCAAATGCTTTTCCATGAAAGAAAAAAAAAGGTATGTGATGGATAGGGGGCAACACTAATTCTGATATTTTTATTTTAGACTAAATTAGGTATTTCTTTGAATAGTTAATCTGAAACAGCTTAATTACTGACTGATTAATATTTATTAACTTCTGATACACTATATAGTGTATATATGTTGTGTGTGTGAGTATAGTATGTGTATGTGTTTAGTAGGAAAGAGTGCAGTGTACTATACTGGAACTCTCTCAAAATTGCCTAAGACAATGGCATTTAAGAACCTTATTTTTAATGGGTATTAGTACTCATTAAAAATAAATAATAATAAAATATATGCTATATAGTAGTAAATCTAATCCTTACATATTTCTATATAATGCTACCCAGGTTACACTGGACATGTTTCTCAAAGAAATGTACTTCCAAGAAAAAGTAGTAAAGAGAGGAGAATTTCACCCATTGGGTATCATGAAACAATTTTCTGTCTCTGGGCCAGCACTCCATTGGGTAGAGATTCAAGTGTCCCTGTAACCGTGGATATGTCACTTAAGCCTGTCCCATTCACAGTCATTTCTCCAAAGTGTGAGGCAATTACTTCCTGAAAATACATTCCAGGTAGGAAAATGTAAAACAAGATGGTTGATGTTAATGTACTTTGCAAATAACAAAATGCTATACAAACTTAAGTTGCAAGAGAAATTCTTCTGAGTTCTTGTGCACCGGTTTAGATATACATACTCATCCATTATAAACACTTTCATACACACACACATATCCCTAGGGAAGGAGGGGTCATGCCATGTTATATGATTCACATTTTCTTATAAGGATTTTGATTCATGGACCATGAAAATTGTTGGAGGGGTGGGAAAGGAAGGCATATAGGTTCTATAGACTGGAGCAGTTGTCCTGGCCCCTATCCTACTGCTGAACTCTCTTAGTATGTTAAACAAAGAGAGAACGGTGTGCAATTTGATGCTGGGAAAAGCATCTGTGGCAGAAAATCAAATTAAACCATCTAATTATTTTATGGTCCCCTAAAGGTTTTTCTTAGTGAGATTAGAAAAAACACATTACCATCTCATCTCTATCTAGAAGAATATGGGATGATACTTTCACAGATAAATTACAAAAAGAACTTTCTCATGATTGACATCTAGAAAAATAATCAGAAACATCAAGCCTGTCATAAAGAGCAGGACTACATTCACTATTTTAAATATTTCACTATACAAGATATATTATATCTTGTATAGAGATTTCTATAACATAGAAATAAAAATAATATTTCTCTATACAAGAGCACCAAAGAATTAATCCTTTTGAACTGTGCTGTTGGAGAAGACTCTCGAGAGTCCCTTGGACTACACTGCCAGGAGATCAAACTGGTCAATCCTAAAGGAACTCAATCCTGAATATTCATTGGAAGGACTGATGCTGAATCTAAAGCTCCAATACTTTGACCACCTGATGTGAAGAACTGATTCATTAGAAAAGACCCTGATGCTGGGAAGATTGAAGGTAGGAGAAGAAGGGAACAACAGAGAATGAGAAGGTTGGATGGCATCACCGACTTAATGAACATGAGTTTGAGCAAACTCCCGGAGATGGTGAGGGAACAGGGAAGCCTGGCATGCTGCAGCCCATGGGGCTGCAAAGAGTTGGACACAACTGAGTGACTGAACAACAACAAATACAAGATAATTGTATTAACTGAAAATTGGAGAACTGAGAAATTTTCAATCTGGGGGATTTAATTCCAGCCAATTTACTTTCTTTTTTTATCCAACACAGAAGTTCAAAACACCATAGCCTACGTTTAAATTACTAGACCATCTTTTCTGTGAAAGTGAAGTTGCTCAGTCACGTCTGACTCTTTGCAACCCCATGGACTGTAACCTACTAGGCTCCTCTGTCCATGGGATTTTCCAGGCAAGAATACTGGATTGGGTTGCCATTTCCTTCTTTTCTATAGCTGTTGCCAAACCATTTGTCATTATTAATTTTGTTTATTGCCTAGGTTTTGGTTGGTTTGTTTGTTTTAGGTATGCCGGAGGTCAGTCTTCCTGATTGTCTTCATTTCAGAAACTACTTTATGGAAAATTCCAAGCTACTCATTTATATGTGCTGTGTGCTAAGTTACTTCAGTCATGTCTGACTCTGCAACTGCATGGACTGTATGTAGCCCACTGGGCTCCCCAGACAATGGGATTCTCCAGGCAAGAATACTAGAGTGGGTTGCCATTTGCTCCTCAACTGATCTTCCCCGACCCAGGGATCAAACCCATGTCTCTTTACTTCTCCTGCATTGGCAGGCAGGTTCTTTACTACTAACTCCATGGTAAAGGTTTTTCTTTACCACACCAACACATTTATGTGTTATTTTAAGCCTCAGTTTTATTCCTTTGAAATGCCACAGTAGGTAACTCAGACTTTAACTTCCCATTTTATTTTAAAATTAAATAATCACTTCTATCTCTCAACTGAAACTTTGCATTCTTCAAGAATATTTTACTCTCTTTTCTATAATTTCTGTTTGAATCTATACTTCACTTATCATTCTGGCAACACAAATGTCTATGAAGCTATAGAAAAAGTTGCCATGCCAACTCATTTATGTGTTGTTCTTAATTTTCTTCTTGACTACCTGAAGCTTTTTATCATTTTTCCTAAACTCTGAAATAAAATATTTTTTATATTTTGGCAGTTGTCACATGCCAACAAAGGAGCATAGCACAGAAGAAAAACTATATGGGAAATTACTTAAAATCTTGCACTTCAGAGCATCTCTTATACATAATCAGTTCAGTTCAGTTCAGTCGCTTAGTCATGTCCGACTCTTTGCAACCCCATGAATTGCGGCACACCAGGCCTCCCTGTCCATCACCAACTCCCGGACTTCACTCAGACTCACGTCCATTGAGTCAGTGATGCCATCCAGCCATCTCATCCTCTGTCGTCACCTTCTCCTGCCCCCAATCCCAACCAGCATCAAAGTCTTTTCCAATGAGTCAACTCTTCGCATGAGGTGGTCAAAATACTGGAGTTTCAGCTTTAGCATCATTCCTTCCAAAGAACACCCAGGGCTGATCTCCTTTAGAATGGACTGGTTGGATCTCCTTACAGTCCAAGGGACTCTCAAGAGTCTTCTCCAACACCACAGTTCAAAAGCATCAATTCTTCGATGCTCAGCCTTCTTCACAGTCCAACTCTCACATTCATACATGACCACAGGAAAAACCATAGCCTTGACTAGACGGACCTTTGTTGGCAAAGTAATGTCTCTGCTTTTCAATATGGTATCTAGGTTGGTCATAACCCTCCTCCCAAGGAGTAAGCGTCTTTTAACTTCATGGCTGCAATCACCATCTGCAGTGATTTGGGAGCCCAGAAAAATAAAGTCAGCCATTGCTTCCACTGTTTCCCCATCTATTTGCCATGAAGTGATGGGACCGGATGCCATGATCTTCATTTTCTGAATGTTGAGCTTTAAGCCAACTTTTTCACTCTTCTCTTTCACTTTCATCAAGAGGCTTTTGAGTTCCTCTTCACTTTCTGCCATAAGGGTGGTGTCATCTGCATATCTGAGGTTATTGATATTTCTCCCGGGAATCTTGATTTCAGCTTGTGCTTCTTCTAGCCCAGCGTTTCTCACCATGTACTCTGCATATAAGTTAAATAAGCAGGTGACAATATACAGCCTTGACGAACTCCTTTTCCTATTTGGAACCAGTCTGTTGTTCCATGTCCAGTTCTAACTGTTGTTTTCTGATGGTATGGACCTAACAGAAGCAGAAGATATTAAGAAGAGGTGGCAAGAATACACAGAAGAACAGTACAAAAAAGATCTTCACAACCAAGATAATCACGATGGTGTGATCACTCACCTAGAGCCAGACATCCTGGAAGGTGAAGTCAAGTGGGCCTTAGAAAGCATCATTATGAACAAAGCTAGTGGAGGTGATGGAATTCCAGTTTGAGCTATTTCAAACCCTGAAAGATGATGCTCTTAAAGTGCTGCACTCAATATGCCAGCAAATTTGGAAAACTCAGCAGTGGCCACAGGACTGGAAAAGGTCAGTTTTCATTCCAATCCCAAAGAAAGGCAATGCCAAAGAATGCTCAAACACCACACAGTTGCACTCATCTCACACGCTGGTAAAGTAATGCTCAAAATTCTCCAAACCAGGCTTCAGCAATACGTGAACCGTGAACTTCCAGATGTTCAAACTGGTTTTAGAAAAGGCAGAGGAACCAGAGATCAAATTGCCAACATCCGCTGGATCATCAAAAAAGCAAGAGAGTTCCAGAAAAACATCTATTTCTGCTTTATTGACTATGCCAAAGCCTTTAACTCTGTGGATCACAATAAACTGAGGAAAATTCTGAAAGAGATGGGAATACCAGACCACCTGACCTCCCTCTTGAGAAAAACATCTTATACATAATAGTGAAGCATGATTAAATAGACTTGGCTACCTGAAAATAATAGCTCCTAATTTGAAAGTGCTGATTATCATATTTTATTCTGGTGTATTTCCTAAAGCATTAGAGGTTTGTATTCATCTTTTGTAATCAACCTAAATTTATATTGCAATAAAGACTATGAAGTTTCTGGGCAGAAGAATGATCATTTGGTACTGATACCAGCTTTCTAGCTGATGGAACAGGGAGGGTGTAATGGCTGGCAGTAGGGCTAAGTATTATTGTGACTTTTCATCTTTTTCTATATCTTCATAGACATCTGTGCTGCCAGAATGATAACTGAAGTATAGATTCAAACAGAAATTATTGAAAAGAAAGTAAAATATTCTTGAAGAATGCAAAGTCCCATTTGAGAGATGGAAGTAATTATTTAATTTTAAAATAAAATGAGAAACTAAAGTCAGAGTTAACTACTGTGACATTTCAAAGGAATAAAACTGAGACATAAAATAACATTTATTGGCTCACAGATTTGCAGTTTGGGCTGCACCCCACTGGAGAGTCTTTCTTCTAATCTCACTTGGGGTCACTCAAGCAGTTTCTGGGATTGAGAGCTTTACTGGGAATGGGTGGTCCAAAGTGACTTCACTCGTGGATCTAGTGGTATCCAAGACAGTCACCCAAGGCACCTCAAGTATTCTGTCCACATTTACTGATGGGGTGAAAGTAGACATTTTAACACCTCTTAGGATACAGGCATACAAATCATACAAGGTACCTTATACTATACTTTAGGTCAAAGCAAGATGCAGCCCTATTCAAATCTAAGAGGTGGGAAAACAGACTCCAATTCTTGATGAGGGCTAAGAAATTGACATTGCAAAGGGGCATGGACACAAGAGTATAATTCACTGGAGGGTCTTATTGTCCTAGTCTATCCACCTAGACATAAAACTATTCTTTCACAATAATGATTAAAATAGCTTCTAATATGC
Organism: Bos indicus x Bos taurus; assembly: GCF_003369695.1. Lineage (NCBI taxonomy): Eukaryota > Metazoa > Chordata > Mammalia > Artiodactyla > Bovidae > Bos > Bos indicus x Bos taurus. The sequence goes on from NC_040084.1 coordinate 38,108,280, forward strand.
ATCAAAACATTTATACATCACGCAGCTTTTCTAAATAATTAATATGTAAATTTTCAGGCAACTATCTCTTGTGCTGAGATAAGTATTGATAATTCTGAAGATGATATATACAATGGAGTATCACTCAGCCATTAAAAAAGAATGAAATAATGCCATTTACAGCACCGTGGATGGACCTAGAGATTGTCATTCTGAGTGAAGGAAGTCAGATAAAGAAGGAGAAATAACGGATGACATCCCTTATATGTGGAATCGAAAAAGAAGTGACACAAATGAACTTACTTACAAAACAGAAACAGACTCACAGACTTAGAGACTGAACTTATGGTTGCCGGGGGAAGGATCAGGGGAAGGAATAGTTAGGGGATTTGGAATGTATAACATGTACACACTGTTATCTTTAAAATGAATGATCAACAAGACCTACTGTATAGCACAGGGAACTCTGCTCAATGTTATGTAGCAGCATGGAAGGGAAGTCTGGGGGAGAATGGATACATGTATATGTATGACTGAGTCCCTTCACTGCCCACCTGAAACTATCATAACATTGTTAATCACTATACCCCCAAAACAAAATAAAACATTTAAAAATAAATAAATAAATAAAATGGATAACCAACAAGGTTCTACTATATAGCACAGAGGACTCTGTTCAATATTCTGTAATAACCTAAATGGGAAAAGAATTCGAAAAATAACAGATACATGTATATGTATAACTGAATCACTTTGCTGCACACATGAAACTATCATAACATTGTTAATTAACTGTATTTAAATATAAAATAAAAAGTTAAAAAAAAAGCAGGCATTTCAAATTACTAAGATAAAATATACTCTGCAACAAATTCTTATATTATTTGGTAATTATTTCATAAAATAGATTATGAACAAAATGCTCATTTATTTGGAAAAAAGTAAACTTTTGATACACATCTCACTGACCAAAATAAATACAAATAAATTGACTAAATAAGTGTATAAGTGTTAGCACTGGAACAAAGTATGAGTAAATACATCTAAAACCTTAGAATGTCCAAGCACACATTTCTGACTTTTTTTTTTATTGAAGTACAGCTAGTTTATAATATTATATTAGTTTCAAGTACACAATATAGTGTTTCAATGTTTCATGGATATACTCTCTTTAAAGTTATTACAAAATAATGACTCTATTTCCTTGTGCTGTACAATATGTCTTTGTTGTTTATGTTATACATAGTAGTTTGGGTCTCTTAACCCATATCCCTACCTTGCCCCTCCTCCCTTCACAAGCACATTTAGATCACAAAATTTTAGGTGAAGTCTGCCTATGAAAGTCAGATTATCAGAAAAAAATTATAGATTTTATTACATAGCGATAATCATAGCTAAGACTCATTAATAATTTATAGGCAGTATTCTTTTTTTTTTACATTTTTCTTTATTTTATTTTATTTTTTAAATTTACAATATTGTATTGGTTTTGCCATATATCAAAATGAATCTGCCACGGGTATACATGTGTTACCCATCCTGAGCCCTCCTCCCTCCTCCCTCCCCATACCATCCCTCTGGGTCATCCCAGTGCACCAGCCCCAAGCATCCAGTATCATGCATTGAACCTGGACTGGCAACTCGTTTCATATATGATATTATACATGTTACAATGCCATTCTTCCAAATCATCCACCATCTCCCTCTCCCACAGAGTCCAAAAGACTGTTCTATACATCAGTGTCTCTTTTGCTGTCTCATATACAGGGTTATTGTTACCACTTTTCTAAATTCCATATATATGCATTAGTATACTGTACTGGTGTTTTTCTTTCTGGCTTACTTCACTCTGTATAATAGGCTCCAGTTTCATCCACCTCATTAGAACTGATTCAAATGTATTCTTTTTAATGGCTGAGTAATATTCCATTGTGTATATGTACCATAGCTTTCTTATCCATTCATCTGCTGATGGACAGTATAGGCAGTATTCTAAATGTCTTACAATTATTATAACACTTAACATTCACATAATGTCTATGAGGTGCTATGCTATGTGTTTAGCCACTCAGTCATCTTTGTTTTTTTGCAACCCCGTGGACTGTAGCTCACCAGTCTCCTCTGTCCATGGGGATTCTCCAGGCAAGAATACTGGAGGGGGCGGCCATGTCCTCCTCCAGGGGATCTTCCCAATCCAGGGATCCAAGCCAGGTCTCCCGCATTGCAGGCAGATTCTTTACCGTCTGAGCCACCAGAGAAGCCCATGAGCTAGGTGTTAGCATTATTCACAATTTACATCTGAGGACACTGAGGCATGGAGTTGCTTATTTTCTATAACCACATAGCTTATAATTGGCCAGTTAAAATTAGAACCACAGCATTTGGACTACATAGCCTGTGCTCTGCTATAAAAATATTTTTTAAGGCCAAAAAATGAAGAAATATAAAGTTGAAGACATAAAAAAAAATGGGAAAGGGAAATAGATAAAAGACATGGCAAGTGAGAAAGAGTCCTAACAAAAAATAATACCAACAGAAAACAAATGGGCAAAGAACAGAAAATGGGACATTCATACAGAAAAAGAAATATAAATATTCAATAGAAACAAAAAATGTTCAATAGCATTGTTAGTTGCTCAGTCATGCCTGACTCTTTGTGACCCCACCAGGCTCCTCTGTCCATGGAATTCTCCAAGCAAGAATACTGGAGTGGGTTGCCATTTTGTTCTCCAGGGGATCTTCCCAACCCAGGGACCAAACCCAGGTCTCCTGCATTGCAGGCACATTCTTTACCATCTGAACCACCAGGAAGCATTAGTAATCAAATAAATACAAACAAAAGCAAGAACAAATTATCAATGCAAATCATTAGCCTGGCAAGCATAAAAATAATGAACTTATGAATCTTATGAAATAGCTATCCATATACAGTGACGGGAGGGGTATAAATTGGAGGGTAACAAAATGTCCTCAAAGTCAGAATGATCACACTGATTACTGATAGTATTTCCTATAGAAGTTTATTCTGATAAGATACCTAGACAAATGTGCAAAGATGTACATTTATCACACTATTGTTTGTAAAACGAGAAAGAAAAGAAGCCATTTTAAAACTCCTCAGTGAGGGACTGCATAATAAATTGTAGAAAAACTGTGTCATAAAATGGAATTCTGTGCAGGCATTAAAAAGGATGATGTAAATCTATTCACACTGATACTGAAATACCCCTATCTTGGTGAATAAAAAAAAAAGAACCAAAACAGTTCCTAAAACATTCTGTAATTGTTGCGGGGAGGAAGCCAATTCTGATTCCATGTTGGAACTGTTTTTTTGACATGCTCTTCCTTGCTTTTGTTATTATAATCCCACAGAATGGTTTGCCTCAGAGAATCCTGCCCCACTGCCTGTTAAACTGAAGTGCCTTTGCTCAGAATCCTATCCACCTGTGGATGGCAGGAAGGAAGAAATTAACACATCCCCTGCCTAAGGTTTGCCATTCTAGATGTTTGTAAGATTGCTGCTGCTGCTGCTGCTGCTAAATTGCTTCAGTCCAACTCTGTGCGACCCCATATACGGCAGTCCACCAGGCTTCCCCGTCCCTGGGATTCTCCAGGCAAGAACACTGGAGTGGGTTGCCATTTCCTTCTCCAATGCATGTAATTGAAAAGTGAAAGTGAAGTCGCTCAGTCGTCTCCGACTCTTCGAGACCCCATGGACTGCAGCCTACCAGGGTCCTCCGTCCATGGGATTTGCCAGGCAAGAGTACTGGAGTGGGGTGCCATTGCCTTCTCTGGTTTGCAAGATTAATGGCCTTTTTACTTTACTTCCTTACCTTCCCTCATCTCTAATCTATAAAAGAATCTGGCATCCAGACCCCAATAAGATGGTTATTTTGAGGCACTAGCCTGCCATCTTCTCAGTCTGCTGGCTCCCGGATTAAAGTCTCTTCCTTGTCTCAGCACCTCTTTTGGATTCATTGGCCTATCGCGGGGTGAGCAGAGGGAGCTTGGACTCAGTAACATAATGTGTGGTTCTTAAAATAACATGGTAATGCATTAAGAGTATGAAAAAGTATTCATACAGGTTAATAGTAGTTACAATTGAAATAGAGAGGAATTGATTTTTATTCTTTATTCTTCTATGTATTATTTAACTTCTTTACAGGAAGCTCTTTTTTATTCATTTATTTATTTATTTATTTTTGGTAAAACAGAAGGCTTTGCTTTCTGGTTGTGGCAGCATGAAGACACTGGAAAATCCTCTCCCCCACCAAAAAAAAAGCATGAAACTCAACAAAGTTGTTAAAAACAAATATTGCAGAACCATAAAAAAAAAATTGACCCATGATAAACAACAAATTGAGACATAATTTGAGAGTGGGATGAACTGAGCAAGTAGCACTGACATATATACACTACCATGTGTGAGACTGATCACTAGTGGGAAGCTGCTGTACAACACAAAGAGCTCAGTCCAGTGCTCTGTGATGACCTAGAGGGGTGGGTGGGAGAAAGGCTGGGAGGGAGACTCAAGAAGCAAAGGATGTATGTATACTTAGAGCTGACTCACATTGTCGTACAGCAGCTGCCGCCGCTAAGTCACGTCAGTCGTGTCCAATTCTGTGTGACCCCATAGACGGCAGCCCACCAGGTTCCCCCGGCCCTGGGATTCTCCAGGCAAGAACACTGGAGTGGGTTGCCATTTCCTTCTCCAGTGCATGAAAGTGAAAAGTGAAAGTGAAGTCTCGAAGTTGTGTCCAACTCTTCTCGACCCCATGGACTGTAGCCCACCAGGCTCCTCCGTCCATGGGATTTTCCAGGCAAGAATACTGGAGTGGGTGCCATTGCCTTCTCCGGTCATACAGCAGAAACTAACACAATATTGTAAAGCAATTATCATCCAAAAAAAAAAAACAGAGACACGTTGAAAGTAAAAGAGTGAAAAAAATCTACCCTACAAAATGAAGTGAAGTTGCTCAGTCGTGTTCGACTCTTTGCGACCCCATGGAGGAGCCTACCACGCTCCTCCGTCCATGGGATTTTCCAGGCAGGAGTACTGGAGTAATTATAAAACTAATATCAGGGAAAACAGAGGTTAAGACAAGAAATATTACTAGTGACAAAGAAGGACACTGCTTGATACAAAGGTCACTATATGTGGAAGTTATAAATGTATATGTGCCTAATATTAGAGCCCCAAAATACATAAGCCAAATATAGACAAAACTGAAAAGGGAAATCAACAGTTCAACAGTCATAGGTGGAGATTTCAATACTCTACGTCCAGCAATTGACAGAACAAGTGGGCAGAAAATCGATACTGTTATAGAAGATTTGAACACCTCAATCAACTTGACCTGATATTTTTACAATACTCTACCCCAAAGCAGCAGAATATACATTCTTTTCAAGGACAAACAGAACATTTCCCAAAATACACCATAAGTCTAGGACATAAGATGTCTCAATAAATTTAAAAGAATTGAAGTCAGATGAAGTATGTTCTCTGAACAGAATAAAATTAAATCAGAAATTAACAGCAGAAAAAATTTTGAGAGATCCAAAATATTTTCAAATTAACACATTTATAAACAACCCAAAGATGAAATAAGAAAGCACAATGAATATAAGAAAATATCTTTAATTACTTGAAAAAGAAAACATAACATATCCAAACTTGGAAATACAGCAAAAGTAGTGCGTAGAGGGAAACTGAGTGCTTTGAACACTTACATTAGAAAGAAATAAAGATACAAAATTATTAAGCTTCCATCTCAAGAAAGAAGAAGTGCCAATCAAACCCAAAATAAAAGATTGGTGCTGAAATCAATGAATATGAAAATAGAAAACCAAAAGAGAAAATCCATGGAACCAAAATTTGTTCTTTTAAAAGTCAACAAAAACTGATAAAGACACATAGGCAAAAAACTGACAAAGGCAAAAAAGAAAGATGATACAAATCAATAAAGTTAGGGATGAATGAGGGGGCATTAGTAATTCTCCAACAGAAGTTCAAATAGTTATAAGAAAATATTGCAACCTACTTTATGTTAGCAAATTAAACAACTTAGATGAAATGGACACATTTATACAAATATATTTATTACCAAGAGAGATATAACAAAAAGTAGAAAATCTGTATAAAGCTATAACAAGTAAAGGAATGAACTTAGTAATTAAAAAGCTTCCCACAAAGAAAAGAACAGATCCAGGTGACTTCACTAAGCATTCTACCTCACATTTAAAGAAAAAATGATACCAATCCATCACATTCTTTCAAAGAAGGAAGAAACTTCCAATTCATCCTGAGGTCAGAAAACTGTAAACAAACATCCTAAATGAATATAGATACAAAAATCCTTTATAAAATATTAGCAAATCTAGACAACATAGCAAAAGGATTATATACCATGTACAAATGAGATTTTCCAAAAGAACACAAAATTGCTTTAACATCCTGAACATCAAATAGTGTAATACACAATATCAGTGGAATAAAGCACAAAGTCACTTGGCCATCTCGGCAGAATCAGAAAAGCTTTTGAAAAGAAAAACTCAATACCCACTTACAATTTAAAAAATACTCTCAACAAATTAGTAATAGGAGGGAATGTTCTCAGTCTCATAAAGGGCACCATGAAAAGCCAACCATTCTTTATAATGAATGTTTGAATGATTTCACTCTTAGATCAGGAACAAAAAGAAGATGCTTGCTCTTGTCACATCTATTCAATACTGTGTGAGAGGTTCTAAATAGTTCAATCAGGCCATAAAAATAAATTAAAAACACATATCAGGAAATAAAAGAAATAAAACTGTCTTCATTTGCAAATAACATGATCCTCTGTGTAGAAAATCTTAAGGAACCTCAAAAGTGTAAAACAAAACCCAGAATCAGTAAACAAGTTTGAAAGGCCACAGGATGCAAAAATCAAAACTAAAAATGCAATTGTTTCGTAATGCTAGCAAAAAAAAACAAAAAACTGAGACCAATAAAACAATTTTATCCCCAATAATATAAAAATGAAATATTAAAGAATAAATTTAATAAAAGAAGTGAAAGACCTGTACATGGAAATATAAAAAGAGTACAGAAAGCAATTAAAGAAGATCTGTAAAAAAACGGAAACTTATTCTATATTCATGGATTATAAAACTCAATATTTTTAAGATGTCAGGTCTCCCCAAATTGACATCTATTTAATGTAATCTCTATTAAAAAATCGTTATAGTCTTTTTTGAAAATAATTTATGGTGATCCAAAAATAAGTGTCAAAGCAAAAGACCTGGAATACCAAAAAAAAAAAAAAAAAGCTTTGAAAAGGAACAGAGTTGGAGGACTTCCACTACTACACAACTACACAACTTTCTATAAAACTATATAATTAAGAGTGTGGTATTGCATTAGGAGACAGATAAATCATGAATCAGAAGAGAAAATCCCAAAATAAAGGCTTAGGTATATGGTCAATTGTTTTGTTTCATTTTCTAGACATATTTACATAAATGCTATTTCCCTAGTTATATTAAATTTTCTCAAAAGCCTTTTTAAAAAGTTAATGTTTTGTATTAGAATAGTTTTAGATTTACAGAGAGTTGCTGCATGTGGTGACTCGATTTCCCAATGGTTACTATATTACTGTGTTTATCAGTCACAACTTCCCTATGGCTCAGACAGTAAAGTCCACCAGCAATGCGGGAGACCCAGGTTCGCTCGCCGGCTCAGGAAGATCTGCTGCAGAAGGAAACAGCAACCCGCTCCAGTACTCTTGCCTGGAAAATCCCATGGATAGAGAAGCCTCGCAGGTCACAAAAAGTCGGACACAACTGAGCTGCTTCACTTTCACTTACACTTTATTTGAATTTCCTCAGCTTGTATCTAATATCCCTTTTCTGTCCCAGGACCCCATCCTGGATACCACATTCCATTTAGTCATCACGTCTCATTAAGCTCCTCTGGACTGTGACAGTTCGTCAAGCTGTCCTTGTTTTTATGACCTTGACAGTTTTGAGGTTTACTGGTCACGTTTTTAGAATGTCCCTCATTGGGTATTTCCAATTTTTCCCCTCCATGGATGTAGTGTGGTTATGTGTTTTGAGAAGAAAGATCACAAAGGTGAAGTGTCCTTATCACATCATATCCAGGACACATGCTATCAACATGACATCACAGAGGATGTTTTCCTGGATCACCTAGCTGTGCTAGCACTTGTCAGATTTTGCTAGTGTAAAATTCTTCCTTCATGCCCTCCCACTCCCATCCATACTGTACTCTTTGCAAAAAAGTCACAATGCAATCCCCACAGCAGGCAGGAAGAATTATTCTCCACAAGGGTCAGTTGGCAAACTATTTGGTACTATTCACTATTCGTTCTCTAAAGAAACTTTCATAGCAACTTAGAGTCATTTTTATCTGTTAAATGTGGAAATTGTGTTTTAACATGTCTTTGTTTTATCACATTTTTCTAATAATCCTTTTTTATTACTCAAATTGAAGAAAGTAGGGAAAACCACTAGACCATTCAGGTATAACCTAAATCAAATCCCTTATGATTATACAGTGGAACTGAGAAATAGATTTAAGGGCCTAGATCTGATAGATAGAGTGCATGATGAACTATGGAATGAGGTTCGTGACACTGTACAGGAGACAGGGATCAAGACCATCCCCATGGAAAAGAAATGCAAAAAAGCAAAATGGCTGTCTGGGGAGGCCTTACAAATAGCTGTGAAAAGAAGAGAAGTGAAAAGCAAAGGAGAAAAGGAAAGATATAAACATCTGAATGCAAAGTTCCAAAGAATAGCAAGAAAAGATAAGAAAGCCTTCTTCAGTGATCAATGCAAAGAAATAGAGGAAAACAACAGAATGGGAAAGACTAGGGATCTCTTCAAGAAAATCAGAGATACCAAAGGAACATTTCATGCAAAGATGAGCTCGATAAAGGACAGAAATGGTATGGACCTAACAGAAGCAGAAGATATTAAGAAGAGGTGGAAAGAATACACAGAAGAACAGTACAAAAAAGATCTTTACGACCCAGATAATCACGATGGTGTGATCACTGACCTAGAGCCAGACATCCTGGAATGTGAAGTCAAGTGGGCCTTAGAAAGCATCACTACGGACAAAGCTAGTGGAGGTGATAGAATTCCAGTTGAGCTATTCCAAATCCTGAAAGATGATGCTGTGAAAGTGCTGCACTCAACATGCCAGCAAATTTGGAAAACTCAGCAGTGGCCACAGGACTGGAAAAGGTCAGTTTTCATTCCAATCCAAAAGAAAGGCAATGCCAAAGAATGCTCAAACTACCGCACAATTGCACTCATCTCACACGCTAGTAAAGTAATGCTCAAAATTCTCCAAACCAGGCTTCAGCAATACGTGAACCGTGAACTTCCTGATGTTCAAGCTGGTTTTAGAAAAGGCAGAGGAACCAGAGATCAAATTGCCAACATCTGCTGGATCATAGAAAAAGCAAGAGAGTTCCAGAAAAACATCTATTTCTGCTTTATTGACTATGCCAAAGCCTTTGACTGTGTGGATCACAATAAACTGTAGAAAATTCTTCAAGAGATGGGAATACCAGAACACCTGATCTGCTTCTTGAGAAATTTGTATGCAGGTCAGGAAGCAACAGTTAGAACTGGACATGGAACAACAGACTGGTTCCACATAGGAAACGGAGTTCATCAAGGCTGTATATTGTCATCCTGTTTATTTAACTTATATGCAGAGTACATCATGAGAAATGCTGGACTGGAAGAAACACAAGCTGGAATCAAGATTGCTGGGAGAAATATCAATAACCTCAGATATGCAGATGACACCACCCTTATGGCAGAAAGTGAAGAGGAATTCAAAAGCCTCTTGATGAAAGTGAAAGTGGACAGTGAAAAAGTTGGCTTAAAGCTCAACATTCAGAAAACGAAGATCATGGCATCCGGTCCCACCACTTCATGGGAAATAGATGGGGAAACAGTGGAAACAGTGTCAGACTTTATTTTTCTGGGCTCCAAAATCACTGCAGATGGTGATTACAGCCATGAAATTAAAAGACGCTTACTCCTTGGAAGGAAAGTTATGACCAACCTAGATAGCATATTCAAAAGCAGAGACAGTACTTTGCCAACAAAGGTTCGTTTAGTCAAGGCTATGGTTTTTCCTGTGGTCATGTATGGATGTGAGAGTTGGACTGTGAAGAAGCCTGAGCACCGAAGAATTGATGCTTTTGAACTGTGGTGTTGGAGAAGACTCTTGAGAGTCCCTTGGACTGCAAGGAGATCCAACCAGTCCATTCTGAAGGAGATCAGCCCTGGGATTTCTTTGGAAGGAATGATGCTAAAGCTGAAACTCCAGTACTTTGGCCACCTCATGAGAAGAGTTGACTCATTGGAAAAGACTCTGATGCTAGGAGGGATTGGGGGCAGGAGAAGAAGGGGACGACAGAGGATGAGATGGCTGGATGGCATCACTGACTCGATGGATGTGAGTCTGAGTGAACTCCGGGAATTGGTGATGGACACAGAGGCCTGGCGTGCTGCGATTCACGGGGTCGCAAAGAGTCGGACACTACTGAGCGACTGATCTGATCTGATCTGATTATATTTAATTAGATATATGGTTCATGATAGACTGAATATTTTAAAAAAGAACAAACTTCTTTTCCAGAGTTGGAGAAGCCGTGATCTTTAACTATTTAATAGGTGAAGAAGCATGAAAAAATTTTGAAAAATATAACACTGGATGAAAAAAAGAAAATTTGAAAAGTGTATAGTATATCACCAGTGATTTTATAAATAAATGTATACTTAGTAAAATATTTGTCATATATATATGTTAAAATGAAATGGTAAAAAATATATAACCTGTATAGTAAAAAGAGTAAGTATATATGGATGAGTCATTCATGAGAATGATATACACCAACCTCTGTGTAGAAGCACCCTCTGCAGAAGGGAAGGAGGCAAGGAGGCAAGTAGACTCAGAGGAGTAGGGGCTTCAACAGTATATGGGGTGTTTTTGCTTCTTTCTAAAAATATATCTAAAACAAGTATGGCAAATGCTACATTTTTTAAAGTTTGCTCGTGGGTATGTGGGTATTCATTAAACTGTTCTCTACCTTTTATGTTTGAAATATTCTATAATAAAATACATAAAAGTAAACAAAGTTTTTTTTTCCAAATGCAATATAAATTACAGATTGTTGGAAATTTTCCGTGGAAAAAAAAAATGAAAAGAGATCTAAGAGAACATCAAAGTTTTTCTGAAGTATCTGACAAATTTTAATGGGTTAGGTATCTTTCCAAAGTCCTTTATTGAACAACTATGTGCAAAGAACTCTGCAAGGTCTTGAAAGTAGGGAAAACTATGTGCTGAGGATATGGAAGAGACTACTGGAGAGGAACCCGAGACTAAAACAAGGGTTTATGAAGCCAGATGTCTTGATACATACCCAAAACCAAAACTGGATCTGTATCTTAGACGGGCAAGATTTTACCTGGAAAGGGACAAGTTTCCCTCTGTTATTACTTCATTTTCCCATATTATCGTTATCTCATATTATCCTGGTCTTAGCACTATTGCCTGGTAAACTGGCACTTCTAGGAACACAGTCTGAAGCTCATCAGAAAGACAAAGTTTCTAACAACAGATGCTGGGCAGATGTCCCCCCTCCAACTATTTTTTTCTTTCTTTTCTTTTTTGTTTTTCCTTTTCTTTTTAATTCAGAAGTTGGGCAAGTGTGATCTTTATGTTTTTGTTTAACTCTGCAGACCAGCTGCCTCCACAGCAGCCTCAGAACAAGTGGGTTTCCTTTGTGTTTGAAATCATCCAACACCAGATGTCAGCTTAGAGGTTTCCATCCCTCAAGAGTACAGGGCTGCCATGTTACTGAGCACTGGGAATGATGCTTCAGAAACAGTGCTTTCCTATCCTGTTTCATTAAATTGAATGTGAAGTGAAAGAGAATTTGACCTCCCTGAGAGGATGGTTTCTTTGACCTGTGAGAAGTTTGCTGTTATAAAATGAAAATGCAATCACCAGAGAGATGTAAAATACGAAGCTAAGCTGGGCAGCTTGTAAATCATTTAACAGTCTGCATGTGATTTAATAGTAATAGGGTCAAGATTTCCAGAGAAAATAATTTGATGCTGATTACATGATACTAAAATGTAGAGATGCTTCTGTGTGCCACTGAACAATGAGGACATAAGAAGAGCAATAAACATTCTTCATTATGACTCTGCCCCTCTAGGGTCTGGTCACTTCAGATATCCTTCAGTAGAAGCTTGAGCAATTAAGATGGCTGATTACCCAGGGAGAGAGCGAGCTTTGTGTTAGCAAAGCTCAACTGAGCACAAAAGCCGAGAAGACTGTCTGAAAATAGCTAACTCTATTGGCTCTAAAATTTCTCTTGTCTTAATTTACAGCCTTAATTAAACCTGACTGTTTTTCAGAACCAAGTATCCAACTATTAAAGTAATCTGGGGAAAAGAAAGATATTTTTTTGTTGACATGAATTTAGAAATTTGCCTTGTAGAATTTTGCAGGAATCTTTTAAAGTCATTTTTCAGATCTAAAGAGAAAAATCAGAGCCATTTTACTGAGTAAAGGAGATGAAATCTGCCACAGGTAAAATTTGTTAGCTATTCGTGAAATTCTTTTTTCTCTTCTGTCATGTTTAAGGAATAAAAGCTGAGGCCAAAACCCAGCCTGGTAGAAACACTGAAATCAGTGGTTTCTAAAGCTGGTTTTGTAGCATCACAGCATATCTCCAATGAACCTCGGAATTTCTTAATTAACTTTCCACCATGTAAATGTTTATGTTATTAATAAGACAGAAAGGCAGGCGCAGAGGAGCATCTCAGGGAATTGCAAGCCCTTAGCCACCCTCTGCCCTCTCTCACCTCATAGGCTTTCCATGAATGTTAAAAGCAATGACTCTCCAGCAGGCCTAGAATCCTGCTTCTGCTACCTCATAGGAGCAAAACGGCTCAAACCCTCTGCACCTCCTCTCTTCATCAATAAAATGGGAAATCACAGAGTACCTACATCACTATTCTGAAGAGTTAGAGCTTTATATTAACATGTGGCAAGGGCACAGTACCTCTTACAAGCAACATGTAAACGTCAGCTACTCTTATCATCTAACTTAATTGGGTCATTTTCCAGTTGAAACATTTTATTCAGTAATGACGTTAACTAGATAAACTTGCACAATTTTTGGCCTTAAAATTTTGTAAATACCTATCTGCATTTCAATATAGAGATATAGATATACATGTTTTAAAACAAAAGGAAATATCAGAAAATATGGAGTGATTATGAGTTTAGTGACATTTTCTTTTTGATGTTTTTCTATTTTCTAATTTTTTAATGATATCTCCTATTTTTCAAATTTTACTTTTGTAATAAAAAAATAGAATTTCATGAGGAAGTAAAAGATATCAGAAAGTTGCAGTTCTAGCATTTGATACCTTGTCCTCCAGGACACCTGAATTCCATGCTCTTTTAGCAAGCTGGATCCAGATCCCTGCTATTTCCCAATTGACAGCTTTCAATTTATAGGCGTGTGTATGTGGTAAGTTGTGTTAGTTGTGTCCGACAACTCTTTGCGGCTCACCAGGCTCCTCTGTCCATAGGGATTCTCCAGGCAAGAATACTGGAATTCAGTTTGTATGTCTGACATGCTTCTCTAAGAGGAAATTTCCAGCTTCTTTCAAGATTGAACTCTACTGACAACAGCTCTAGGAACAGATTCCTCATTTAGTGTAACTATAACCATTTGGGGTTCTTCTTTTGTCTACATTGGAAACACCTACAAATATAACTGCAAATACTAAGGATTAGTCTTAAAGCAACCCACCCTGGTATTTGGTACTTTTTTCACTTTATTTGGGGCCTCATTACTCTCTGAACAAGCTGAGGCCCCAAACTAACAGGTGGCCTAAGTGAAGACATAGGAAATTTGGTTTCTCTTCAAAACTACTCTGAGATCTTTTTAAAACATGTTTTTGGGACCCTCTCCAATCCTATTAAATCAGAAACTCTCAGGAAAGAAATGAGAAGGAAGGAAAGACCTGCATTTTTGAATGACAGCTAAGGATGCTAGTAACTGGGCAACTTTGTAAACAGTTACAGTTTGGGACCAGGTAATATTAGGAGAAATGGTCAGTAATAATTGTATGTAGCTCTATTTTATATCATATGTGTTATATACTATAACATATACATATACAGCATCTATAAATGTTCTGTATATTTGATGTATTTTTAGCTCTACATTATCAGTTCTCCATCACCTTGAGTAAATGGAGATGTTTGTAATTGCTGGTAGGCAAATAATCCTCACTCAAAATGTTATCTTAGGCTCATTTATTTGGTCCAGTATTTGGGTGGTAAGTCCTCTACAATTTCCCTCAGAAGATTTCTTTAAGTCTAGTGGTTTTCAGTAACAGAAATGCAGAGAGATTTTTCTGGCAGGACACTCCGTACTTTTGGCTTCTTGCATTTGGACCAATTCTGAAGTTGAAAGGTGTTTGGGAAATGGTTCAGAGGCCCCTCTAATAAGGCATTAGGCTTCAGTTTTATGTGGACTGCAAATGAATGTTCAATTATTGGTGCGTGAATTGAGTACCTTCCAGTTCAATGATAATATCAAAGCATTATAAAAGTATGCTCTGATCCAACTTTACTGATTTTAGGTGCTTCAGTTTGGCTTGAAAAATTCCTTTTCAATCAAGTTGCAGACATTAGAGTTACTTCGAGAGTGGCTGATATAATCATGAAAAATTCCCAAATATTTTGCCAATTTCTTTCCAAAAAAAAAACACCCTAGTTTTTCCACTTAAGTTATGTAAATTCAATGGGTATTGGGAAATAAATATAAAACAATAATGAAAGCAACTCCCCCTACTGAGGAAGAGAGTAAATAGAAAAGTAGTAGTTTCCTACATTCAGTTTTTACCTTAAGAACAATTTGACCAGGCAATTGACTTGCTGGTCTGTTTCTCCCTACACCTTGCAACTTGAATAGCATGAATCCTGTTGATTCAAGACAGGATTATTTGTTTCTAACCTTCATATTTAAAAAGTCATTTTTATTTAACTAAAGAGAAGATTCTTAAAGGTTTTATCATCCCCAAAATAAGTTCATAATGGAAAAAAAAATAAGTCCATAGTGATATTGGGCTTCCCAGGTGGCACTAGTCATACAGAACTCATCTGCCAACACAGGAAACATAAGAGACGTGGGTTCATCCCTGGGTGGGGAAGATCCCCTGGAGGAGAAAACAGCAACCCCTTCCAGTATTCTTGCCTGGCGAATCCATTGGACAGAGGAGCCTGGTGGGCTACAGCCCTTAGGGTCACAAAGAGCTGGACACGACCGAAGTAACTTAGCACGCACGCATAGTGATATTATTATTTTATGGGTTGAGACTGCTCTTTCAACTAGACACAAAAAATTTTCCAAGATTTAGATTTTTAACATTCAACTTTCAACTAACCTGTCAGTATACATTCCAATGCCATATTCTCAAAATTAAAGCGCCAAAATTTCAAATGAAAGAATTATTTGAGAGAAACAATGACTCACAATACCCTGGTATGCTGATTTTGATTGCTGTATCTTAAAAGCTTAGTTTTTAATTATAAGATAACATCACATCACTAAGGATGAGCTTCTTCCATATGATGAACCAGGTTTGAAGAGATTCCATGTTGAAAAAACACAAGTCTAAATTCTAAGATCCTGAGTTAAAACAGTCCTGCTTTGATAAATCCTACTTAAGAATACTTTAGTCTGAGGACCTTGGGAGAAAACAGCAGAGTACACTGTTTCCTTTCCAAATCACTCTCCCTGGAGAATAAGTGACCATCCAGACTTGGAGAGACCAAAAATGGCCCTCAGTAACTTCAAGAAACCAGATTAAAGGAAGTGATATATTTCTTTCCTTGATAGAAAACTGTTACTTTACAAAGTTGCCCCAAACCAAAGGCCTCTTGTGTTTCAATTTATTTAGTATTCTTTGTAATACCATGCATTCAAAGAGTTCTGTCCTTCTCAGGGAAATTCAGGGGGGAAAAAACCATATTTAATTAACCAGCCAAATGAGTGAAAATTTCATTTAAAGTTAAATATTTTTGAAATATTTGGCTTAGTCCCATAATTCAATACCCAAAGTGTCTTTAGATTTTTGTTCCTAAGTGGGTTTTCAAATTCAATTAAACTTTCTGGCTTCAAAGCTACTTAAGAAGTATTCTGGGCCAAAGATATTTCAGTTACCTTTAAGCCCCCTGGGGAACGCCTCTCCAAAAAAATCAGGTCATTTATTCTTGAAACTCATAAATGTCAATGCAAACATATCCTGAAGTTTCATTTATCACATAGAGGTTCAGTGAACCTATGATTGGAAGTAGAATGAATAGTAATAACTTCTGAATATATTCCATACTTTTGCATGCTCTGTAGTTTTTAGTATCAGTTTTCATTTGGTACCGCAGAGCTGGAATTTATTAAGGTATATTAGGGATAGGACCTAGATTCATATTTCAAATATTTCTGCCAACTCCCATGCCAAAGTAAAAAATAAGTGTTCATTGATACTGATAATTCCCACCACTGTTGACAAGTTTCACTTTTTTTTTTTTTTTTTTCCTTCCTTTTCCCAGCTGAGAAAATACTTGCTGTTGAACATCTGGCTAAGGAATGTTGAAAAGTCCAAAGGCCTGTAGTATCATATGAAGTGGACTTTTTGAAGAACAGTAACATGGAGTACTAGGCAGTTTCCCAGAAAAAGATTTTCAGAAAAAAAAAAAATTGCCCAGTGACATTTTGTGAAAGTCAGAACATTTTAAAAATGGAAGGATGGGAAAAAGACTTTGATCAGTATGGTGAAGTTATTGTGGGTTTAGGATAAGAACACTGTTATCCACCTGTGTTAGCACTCCTGATAGGAACCAGGAGGAAAGTACATAAAATTGTCCTTACTGAATCATCTAATCAAGCACTTGACCTTCCAGGATTGAATTCAATGAATTTTTGTGCTGAAAATACATTCACGGGTAGAAGGAATGGTTGGGGGTATAATTCAGCATCGGAAGAGTTTATGGCAAATTAAAGAGTACGTTTATACATGTATAAACAGGCCTCCACAAACTAATATCTGTTGAGTTACTCTAACACTCCGTCCCCAGCAGGTCAACAGCACAGGCTGAATGAATACTTACAACCTCATATCTATGTGCCTTATCTTCCCTGGTCACTCAGACAGTAAAGAGCCTGCCTGCAATGTGGGAGACCCAGGTTCAAACCCTGGGTTGGGAAGATCCCTTGGAGAAGGAAATGGCAACCCACTCCAATATTTTTGCCTGGAAAATTCCATGGACAGAGGAGCCTACTGGGCTACGGTCTGAGAGGTCACAAAGAGTCCAACACGACTGAGTGACTAACACTTTCCCTTTCATACTTCACCACAAAGCCTTTGCATTGATTATGTTAATGTGCTTCAGAAACAAATGCTACTCATTTTAGACAAGTGAGAACCACTTGTAGCATAATGTGAGTTATGCAAAAGTAAGGATCTTATCCCCCAAACCTGGCACTAAAAATGTCTACTGTCTGAATTTAAATGTGCCCGCTTAATATATAGAATTTTAGATCCGTAAAAGGACAGAGACATCATCTAGTCCAATCTTCTCATCTGGCTGAGTAAGAAAGTGTGATAGGAAGTGGGATATTTCCCTAAAATTATAGAAATAAGTATCAGATTCAGAGCCCCTACCTCTTTCTGTCACACTATAAGAATTCTTTTATGTTCACTGTCATGATATGTATTGCCTTGACTATTAGGAAATTGTTTTGTTTAGGTTTTCTTCAATTTCTGGAATTGTTAAATTCTCCTGCAGTGCATTCAGTGGAAATTTTATTTATTTTTTTAATCCTGAAATGTTAATATGGAGGAGATGAGATGCATGCCAGAAAACCAAGACCAACAAAAGGGGCTGAGAGCTGGTGTGCTGCAGTGTCACAGCCCAGGACCTAAAAACAGGATCCCTGGGGGTCTTTTACCTTCTCTATTTCTCCCTTCCTTATTTTCTTTCTTCCTTCTTTTCTTTTTTCCTTTGTAATAGTTTAACAAATGCAGCTATTACCGTGACTGGGGAAATGATTCTTTCAGAAATGTGCAGCCTGATACCCATTACACTAGAAACAGGAATTTTAACACATTCTCTTGAAAAATGACCATTACTTTTGGAATGGTAATAATTTTCCCATTGAGTTAATGCTAAATTGCCCCCCCCCTTTATTTTGGCTAGGAGCTTTTTTCTTATTTTATAAAGGTAGAAAATAAAGTTCTTGCACAGTGCTTGGTGGTTTGGGTTTGGGTTTCAGGCTCTTCTGGAGGAACAGAGAGGCATAAACGGCTGCCTTCAAAGCCTAATGTGGGTTGTCCTTTCCCTGTGGCTCCTACCAATTATTCACAGCCAAACTACCGATCCAGTTCCCATTTTATTGATAGCTTTCACTTCCAGATCCAATTTTCCCTAGTGAATCCTGTTGGAAACCTAGCATTCCCACACATGGGCTCACATTTTCTCATTTCCAAAATGAACAAAGAATGGACTATTAGTCACAGAACCACAGAACTGGGAACAATGTTAGCCTCATGCATGTAACAAAACCAAAAACAAATAAGCAAACAGAGACCTGGGTCTGTGGGAGGTGAGCACTAACACCAGGAGATGACTGCCTTCCATCCCCTAGAGTCCTGTATTATTCAGAGAGTTCTCAGACAATAATAAATTAGTTTGACAAATTATTCCTCTCACCAGACTTAACCGTTATCAACCTTTCTGAGAAGGGTTTTAGAAAAGAAGCTTTGTCTGCAAGTGACAGGCTGAAGGCATCTGTTTAACAGATTCATTTTCTTAAGGGTCTGTGAAGGCTGCTTTCATGAGGGTAGAGTGTGGGGTATGGCGGCTCTTCATTCTCACAGAGCTCACACCCCATGTGTCACTGTCAGTCTTTCTGCCGCATGCTGATCCGTCCTTTCCCTGCCCTCCGGAGTGATGACCGCTCTCAGAGGGATGGCTCAGCCCACATCACATCCTGTTTTGCAGAACACATACCTGCCACTCACGTATTTCATAAGTACATTTTTCTTTTATCTGGGTGAAATTCATTTTCCAAAGATCATAAAACAAAAGCCAAAACATTTTAGTCAATAAATTGCATTACCATATTTCTCCTCAGCATAATCATTAAGATATATTTTTCATCCTACAAGAAATGAACAGCAAGCACATCCATTTACCAAACTCTTCAAAAAGGCACTGCCACAAATCCTGGAAAAATTAAGGCTGGTCTTTGTGTCCAGCCTTGCCCTCTCCAATCCATTCTTCACAATGCAGCTAGAGTCATCTTTCAAAAATACAGATCTGAGCACAACGTAGACCTCAGCTTAAAATGCCTGAATAATTCACTTCTCTTACAATAAGGCTAAATTCTTAGTAAGATGTATAACATCCTTCATGATCTGGCTTCTATCTCCCTCTGAGATCAGTTTTATCTCTTGATACATTATAATACCACCCTTGTAACCTGTATCAGTTCAGTTCAGTCGCTCAGTCATGTCCGACTCTTTGCGACCCCATGAATCGCAGCACGCCAGGCCTCCCTGTCCATCACCAACTCCCGGAGTTCACTCAGACTCACATCCATCGAGTCAGTGATGCCATCCAGCCAGCTCATCCTCTGTCGTCCCCTTCTCCTCATGCCCCCAATCCCTCCCAGCATCAGAGTCTTTTCCAATGAGTCAACTCTTCGCATGAGGTGGCCAAAGTACTGGAGTTTCAGCTTTAGCATCATTCCTTCCAAAGAAATCCCAGGGCTGATCTCCTTCAGAATGGACTGGTTGGATCTCCTTGCAGTCCAAGGGACTCTCAAGAGTCTTCTCCAACACCACAGTTCAAAAGCATCAATTCTTCAGTGCTCAGCCTTCTTCACAGTCCAACTCTCACATCCATACATGACTGCTGGAAAAACCATAGCCTTGACTAAACGAACCTTTGTTGGCAAAGTAATGTCTCTGCTTTTGAATATGCTATTTAGGTTGGTCATAACTTTCCTTCCAAGGAGTAAGCGTCTTTTAATTTCATGGCTGCAGTCACCATCTGTAGTGATTTTGGAGCCCAGAAAAATAAAGTCTGACACTGTTTCCCCATCTATTTCCCATGAAGTGGTGGGACCGGATGCCATGATCTTCGTTTTCTGAATGTTGAGCTTTAAGCCAACTTTTTCACTCTCCACTTTCACTTTCATCAAGAGGCTTTTGAGTTTCTCTTCACTTTCTGCCATAAGGGTGGTGTCATCTGCGTATCTGAGGTTATTGATATTTCTCCGGGCAATCTTGATTCCAGCTTGTGCTTCTTCCCAGACCACTAAAATGCCTTTGGTGGTGGTGGTTTAGTAGCTACGTAATGTCTGACTCTTGTGACCCCATGGACCCACCAGACTCCTCTGTCCATCGGATTTTCCAGGCAAGAATACTGGAGTGGGTTGCCATTTCCTTCTCCAGGGGATATTTCTGACCCAGGGATTGAACCTGGGTCTCCTCCACTGCAGGCAGTTTCTTTACTGACTGAGCTACCAGGGAAGCCCCAAAAGGGACCTGTTTCTACCCAGTTACAGGCAGAAACATACACTAAATGCCTTTAGTTTATCCAAATGTGCCTTACAAAATAACTTACCCCCCTTGCTCTCACTTCCAGGTCTTTGAACGTGTAATCTTCTCTGCTTGCAACATTCTTTTCCATTGCCTTCCTCCTTTGGATAAATTATAATTTGTGTTTCTCATCTTAGTTGCCATGCTCTTCAGGATGATCCCTGGTCCCCCAAGATTGGGCTAAATGCCCACAGCCCTAACCAACTCAGTTACACCAATCAATTCAATTGTAGTGAACTATTTTCTTCTTTTTCGCCCCAGCAGTCAGTAAATAAAGTGCTTTCAGATAAGGAGTATATCTAACAAGTCATTATAGTCCCAGCATCTAGAATAGCGTCTCATACAAAAATGGCAAAATGTAATAATCTGTTAAATGGTAAGCCTATTACATAAAATAAGAGCTGTTAAAAAATGCCCTCCTAGTGCTGATGGAAACATAACATTTTTACTCAAGGAATTTGCTATTTATTTGGAGTAATGAGAATTCATGTTTTAAAAAATCATTAATAAAAGAAATAAGGCACATAACTATTGGATACAAATGATACATAAGTAAAATAAAACAAAAACAATTGCTACAGTACTTGATAGGGAAAAGTCATCACAAACTATGTAGCCAGGGGGACTCTATGGGGGTGAGATTAACCCTAAACTGTGAGAGACAGGACTCCTTGAATAAAAAGAGTACAAGGATAGAAATTCAAGAATCAAAGAAAGGAAAGGTCTAGATGGAAAGGCATACATATAAGTTCAACAAACAATAACTGACTGGTTAATCTGGAAAGAAGGAAAAGAAGAGTCTTGTGAGACCATTCCTTAATTTAAGCAACACGTACACCACATATCCTATATGCCAGGCACTGCTCTCAGCACCTGGGAAAAGTTAGTGGGCTAAAAACAATGAACATTGCCCTCATGGAGTCCACCCTCCAGTGGAGAGAAAAAAACACCACCAGTATATGAGTCTACAATCCCTTCACTGAAAAACAAGTCTAAATAGGTCTAAAACCCTAAAGTTTTTGCTGAGTTTGTCAGTAAACTTGATCTGAACTGAATGACTATGTGTAGTCTTTATTTCAATTAAAAAGCTTACTTCTGTGTTTTGCTTCAGAAATATTACTCTATTTGATCACAGAACTCAGCTATGAATGAGATGTAATGTATGGTATCTAATGTGGCATTCTCTACTAAAATTTGAAAAAGGCTAAATGCTGAAAAGCATCATCCCAAGGGTTTTGGATGGGATTGTGGACCTAGAGACCTAGAAAATGTGGAGCAGGGTGAGGGAGATCTGGAGGGACAGAGGCAGGGAGGGGAGCTGATGCAGAATTAATTAGAGTGGTCAGGCCTCTTGGAAAGGTGAGATTTAGGCACTTTCACTCACAGAGGGGAGGGAGTTAGCTAAGCAGGGACCCAAGGCAAGAGTGTTTCAGAAGCAGGAGAGCAAAGATCCAGGAATCAGGGGAACACAGGGCACCCCTAGGCACCTGTAAGAAAACATAAAGACACGATCAAGAAGCAAGAGTAGAAAAGACAACCAGAGGAGTAATAGGAGACCAAATCATGTTGAATCGCTAAGCAACTTCAGGGTTTTGAGCAGAGGAGTGACATAACACAACTTCAATATTAAAAGTGTCATTCCAACTGCTATGTTGAAAATAAGCTGCAGGAAAATAAGGGTAGAATAATGAAGACCTACTAGCAGGGGATTGTGAGAATCCACATGAGACCATGGTGGTTCAGACAGGGGTGATGGTAACAGAGGTGGTGAAAAGCAGTCTGATCCTGGAGAAATTTCAAGGACAAAATCAATAGGATTTCTTAACATCCTGGAGAGAGAGGAGACATGGGAGACTCCAAGATTTGAGGCCTGAATAATCAGAAGACGGGAGATGTCATCGTCAAATAGATAAACTAAAGGTTCAGCAGGTTTGGAAGTGATGATTGGGAGGAACTGGACTTATGTTAAGTTCAGACATCTATGGGACTCCTAAGAGGTGATGTGGAATAGGCAGTTGTACATAAAAGTCTGGAGTTAGTCCAGCCTAGATATAAATTTGGGGTTATTAGCATAGCATCGGGAGAAGGTAATGGCAACCCACTCCAGTGCTCTCGCCTGGAGGGTCCTATGGATGGAGGAGCCTGGGTAGGCTGCAGTCCATGGGGTCGGGAAGAGTCAGACACAACTGAGCGACTTCACTTTCACTTTTCACTTCCATGCATTGGAGAATGAAATGGCAACCCACTCCAGTGTTCTTGCCTGGAGACTCCCAGGGATGGGGGAGCCTGGTGGGCTGCCATCTATGGGGTCACTCAGAGTCGGACACGACTGAAGTGACTTAGCTGCAGCAGCAGCAGCATAGCATTGGCATTTAAAGCCATATGACTAGATGAGAACTATAAGGAAGCAGATGAAGCTAGAGAAGAGACATTCAATGATTGAACCCCAAGAAAGAAGATAAACAGAGGGGGAAGTACCAGTAGGGAAGTCATACATGTGTATCTCTAGAATTGAGCATTCACACCTGTTGTCATCTCAAGTAGTATCGAACTCAGAATAGTATGAATGAGTCTAGTAATCCCTAAATATAAGGTTGGGAGATGTAAATAAGATACATTAGAAAATGAACATACATTTCCTGGTTTTTAAAGTATTGGCTGAGACTGGAAATAAGAGTTTACCAGAGTAATGTAGCTCTCCAGTGCCTAATATATTCCTGGCAGGATTCAAATCAACATAAAAGCATACCATTCAGACCTAATTTTTATTCCCACAGAGCTGGAAGAAATGTAATAAATGTTTTCAGTTACTCTAATAATCAGCATCAATTATGGTAACAATGGTGTTTGCTGCTGTGGTGAGAACTAATAGGGAGACTTTAGAAGGTGCCAGGCACTGTTCTAAGTGCTTTATGCTTGTTAACTCATTAATTCTCACGGTAACTCCCTGAAATAAATAACATTACTAAGGTTTAAGAATATTGCCTAAGATCACACAGTTGTGAGTTGATAGAACTTGTATTTGAACTCCAGCAGGGTGAATGAGGGGAGTGAAAAAGCTGGCTTAAAACATTCAGAAAACTAAGATCATGGCACCTGGTTCCATCACTTCATGCCAAATAGAAGAGGAAAAAGTGAAAGCAGTGACAGATTTTATTTTCTTGGGCTCCAAAATCACTGTGGATTGTGACTGCAGCCATGAAATTAAGACATTTGCTCCTTGGAAGGAAAACTATGACAAACCTAGCCAGTATATTAAAAAGCAGAGATATCACGTTGCCAACAAAGTTCTGAATACTCAAAACTATCATTTTTCCAGTAGTCATGTACAGATATGAGAGTTGGACCATAAAGAAGGCTGAGCACTGAAGAACTGATGTTTTCTAATTGTGGTGCTAGATAAGACTCTTGAGAGTCTCTTGGAGAGCAAGGAGATCAAACCAGTCAGTCCTAAAGGAAATCAACCCTGAATATACACAGGAAGAACTGATGCTGAAGCTGAAGCTCTGATAGTTTGGCCACCTGATGCAAAGAGCCAACTCATTGAAAAAGACCCCGAAGCTGGAAAGATAGAGGGAAAAGGAGAAGAGGGTGGCAGAGAATGAGATAGGTAGCATCACCAACTCAATGGACATGAGTTTGAGCAAAGTCTGGGAGATAATGAAGGACAGGGAAACCTGGTGTGCTGCAGACCATGGAGTGGCAGAGTCAGACCCAACTTAGGGACCGAAGAGCAAAAACAACAACCCAGTTACTTTACCATCATGCTACACTTCTTCTTAGGACGAACCTTACTACTTAGCATCTGATTTCTGTAATAAGTTCTAAAAGTGAATCTATCTCTCCAGGATGATATACTATTAAACCAAACAACTAACAGAATAATTGAGATTGACATCAGAATACAGACTCAAGTTTACGCTCTGCCACTCTCTAGTCATGTACCCCGACTTAATATAACAATCTAGAACCCTCCTATGCAAATTAGGATAAAGTGCACGCATGCATGTATGCTCACCAAGTTTCTTCAGTCATGTCCGGCTCTTTGCTATCCTATGAACTATAGTCCCCAGGCTCCTCTACCCATGGGATTTCCCAGGCAAGAATACCCGAGTGGGTTGCCATGCCCTCCTCCAGGGGATCTTCCCAACCCCGGGCTCAAACCCTTGTCTCTCAATCTCCTGCATTAGCAGGCCAGTTTTGTTGTTGTTGCTGTTGTTGTTAGCCTTCAGTTGTGAAAACGGGGAGCCTTCTATCCTCAAATCACCTTCTGCTTTATAGTGGGTTCTTTACCAGCACCACCTGAGAAACCCAAATTAGGATAACACTGGCACTTAATACAACCTAGCTATGAGGATTTATGGCAAGTATATATGAAAATAATGCTCTGTATGTCTTGAAGCATATGTATAAGTTATTTTTTAGGACCTGACAAGTGGGAGGAAATTCTTTGGGAAGAAAATATCTTTTGCTACAATGACACTGCCCCAGTCCCACAAAGTGACAAGGTTCCATTCTCAGTCCCAGAGTGGGAAATCCTCCTCTTGTTACAGATATCCCCAGAGACCAAATTTGGTCCCTTCTTCATACCTCTTCCTACTCCCCTTATCTTCTTGCATATTATATTCTCATTATCTATCTAATTCTGACCTATTGCACCCTAGAGCCAGTTCCTTGCAGCTGCTTACACCCAGAAGCCAGCCTTGATGACAGGTCTCTGAGTCAGAACTGAAAAACACTAGCACTAGGTTGCTTGCCTGGATTAAGTGTTTTAGAGTCTTCGGGGGCAGCAAGACCACAATTAGTTTTGAAAATGTGGGACTGTGACAAAGAGCTTCTCAATGTATTAGTAATCCCTATAAAGGTGGATTTTATGCATCAAGGAATTTCCTCTTCCTTGCAAATTTCACCTGAAGGTACTTCCCCATTTGAACTGGTTACAAGTTCACTGAGAAAGCTGTATGCCTTGGCTGCAGGTGTGAGCAACAATTCCCTCCCGTTGAGAAATGAGCTGTTTAACAAGGAGCATTCAGAAGCCATTGGGCTATGTTAAAAGCTGTGAAAATGACTTAGACTGGTAGCCAGTGATGAATTTCTCATAAATTACTTTGTTTTTTACAGATTATCAGGGGGTGATATCTCTGGAGATAAATGTGAAAGAAATCAGCATTGCTTAACCGTCATATTTATCAGTCCTGTGACCTGTATAAATTCTATCCACTGCTCCCAACCTTACATTATGACCTGGAATGCTGTATCAGTTTTCTGTATGGGATCCCCTTAAGGAAACTCTCAGAAATGAAGCATAGACTATCACCGCTACTGAAGCCACATTGACTTTTGCTATTTTCCAACTTTTGCTTTATTCCACACGGGATGAAATCATCACCTCTGCCATTAGCACCTGTTTCAGGTCTCTGATACCACAGAAGTTGAAATGAATTCATGTATGTCTGAGGGCATGATCCAGAGAAATAGGAGAAGTAACATGGGAAAGAAACACTTTCTTTTCTCTCTAAAATTTGTTGGAAAAAATTGAAGTAGAGCTGTTTTCTGCTTGATGCTTTGAGAGCCTAATATGTTGGGGAGCTCTTCTCTCAGCAAAGCTCATTAACATTGTGTTTGAGAAAAACAAACGATTGAACTATTCCAACAAAAGCTTTAAGACACCATCTGTCTCAGTTGGTGGTAAGACATTAAAGAATCCTACCAAAAAAAAAAAAAGTATGGTGAAATGCAATCTTATGAAGAGGAAAGTGTGCTGCTAACAACTCCTATTCTGTATTTATGAAAATTAAAGAAATCAAATAATAAATAATCTTTAAAATATCCTGAGAGATCCATTTGCCAATCTGACCATTAGTGGCCAAACTCCTTCCTCAAATACAAACTCAAGAGTATTCTTTTAATTATCCAATTACAAGCAGAATGTTCTCAGGCATTTACTCAAAGTCATATCAGTGGGCAAAGGTAGGATTTTCATAAAAGAATTGGGATCTTTAATACCCATTCAGATCTTTCTTTGTTTCAGGACATACTCAGATTCGAATCTCTAAGACTTTGAAAATATTATCTAGCCTTCCAGCCCCACCTTTCACTCCCACTTTGTATTTACAAATTTACTGAGAAAAGTAAGCAGTGGTCTACTTCTCTGCCAAAATACAGCTTAGAGTTCTCTTAAATTCTGCTCATGTTTTCTTTTTAAAACAGCTTTATTTAAATATAGTTGGCGTACAACTAACTACACACAGTATACAATTCTATGAATTTTTAAACATGTACATACTAGTCAAACCGTCATCAAAACAAAGACAATGAAAATGTTCAATCCCCTGCTAAAAGTTACCTTTAGCCTCTTTGCATTTCCTCTTTCCTCTGACCCTTCTCCTCCCAAAGCAGCCACTAGTCTGTTCTCTGTCGCTACAGATTAGTTTTCAATTTCTAGACTTTTGCATAAATGAAATCATACAGTATGTGATGTCTTTGGTTTCTTTCACACAACATAATTATTTTGAGATTCATGCATGTTGTACAGTTCTCTCCTTTTTATTGATGTGTAGTATTCTATTCTATGGATACAGCATCCATTTACTTATTTCTAGACATTTGAGTTCTTTCCAGTTTTTGACAATTTGAAATAAAATTGCAATAAATATTTGAATTTTTGAATATTTGAAATAAATGCCTTTGAATGGACATACACTTTCATTTCTCCGGGTTAAATATTTAGGCATGAAATAGCTGAATCATATGACAGCCATGGGCATTCCTGGTGACTCAGCAGTAAAGAATCTGCCTATAGTGCAGGAGCTGCAGGAGACCTGGGCTCGATCCCTGGGTTGGGAAGATTCCCCCAGAGGAGGACATGGCAACCCACTTCACTATTCTTGCCTGGAGAATCCCCATGGACAGAGGAGCCTGATGGGCTACAGTCCGTGGGGTCGCAAAGAGTGAGACATGACTGAGCAACCAAGCATAGCACAGCAAACCACACATTTACTTTCTATTGGGCACATTTTCGTATCACATAGATCTACCCCATCTTTTTTCAGAGCTGAATAACATTTCACTCTTGGGAGGTCCATTGGATTTCTCAGCCACTCCCTATTGATGGGCATTTTAGTTTCCATAATTTTGTTATTAAACAAAACTTACCTTTTTACACTCACACAACTTCCCGTTAGGAAAGCAGTGCACGTTTGTTACTGGAACTGTTGCTATATTTTCTACAAAGCACTTCCTTCCCAGGTGCATCCCTGCTTTCTGTAGTCTCTCATTCTATGCATGTTCTTTACATGTCAAGAGGCACCAGTTAAATCCTCAGAATTAATAGCTGCTGTGCCTCCCAGGTGGCACTAGTGGTAAAGAACCTGTCTGCCAATGCTGGAGACTTAGACGCAGGTTCAATCCCTGGTTTGGGAAGATCCTCTGGAGGAGGGCATGGCAACCTGCTCCAGTATACTTGCCTGGAGAATCCCATGAATGGAGGAGCCTGGCAGGCCACAGTCCATCTGGTCACAAAGAGTCAGACATGACAGAGCAGCTTAGCACGCATACACATGCCACATTTTGAGGAGAAAAAGCAGCCAGCAAAAGGAAAGTGAGTGCTCTGTGACTTGTCTTGAATCTCTGTGGCCCCGCACTCCACTGCTGCAAAAGGTAGTATGCTTAGTGAGAAAGGCTTGGAGCCATATCTGGACTTAGAGTTGAGCCCAGCCTCTAGTTATCTTTGCCCCACCCCCGCCCCCTAGCAAGTCACTGTAACACTCTGAGACTTGCCTTCCCTATTGTCAGTGGGAAGTGAACGGGGGTGGTATTTGAATAAATTTGGGTGGGGTGATATCCCTACAAACAGAAATGGAAGGACATACTCAAGGAGCCCAGGGCAGCAGTTATTAATATTTCCAACTGGTACAGAACCATATATTAACCACCACAGAAGTCTGACTCTTATCCACCCACAGAAGAACATCAGTATAAAGCATTGTACCTGAAACTTGGTTCAGTTCAGTACAGTTGCTCAGTCGTGTCCAACTCTTTGTGACCCCATGAACCGTAGCACGCCAGGCCTCTCTGTCCATCACCAACTCCTGGAGCCTACACAAACTCATGTCCATTGAGTCGGTGATGCCATCCAACCATCTCATCCTCTGCCACCCCCTTCTCCTCCTGCCCTCAATCTGTCCCAGCATCAGGGTCTTTTCAAGTGAGTCAGCGTTTTGTATCAGGTGGCCAAAGGATTGGAGTTTCACCTTCAACATCAGTCCTTCCAATGAACATTCAGGTCTGATCTTTAGGATGGACTGGTTTGATCTCCTCGCAGTCCAAGGGACTCTCAAGAGTCTTCTCCAACACCACAGTTCAAAAGCATCAATTCTTCAGTGCTCAGCTTTCTTTATAGTCCAACTCTCACATCCATACATGACCACTGGAAAAACCATAGCTTTGACCAGACAGACCTTTGTTAGCAAAGTAATGTCTCTGCTTTTTAATATGCTGTCTAAGTTGGTCATAACTTTCCTTCCAAGGAGTAAGCGTCTTTTAATTTCAGGGCTGCAATCACCATCTGCAGTGATTTTGGAGCCCAAAAAAATAAAGTCAGCCACTGTTTCCACTGTCCCCCCATCTATTTCCCATGAAGTGATGGGACCAGATGCCATGATCTTAGTTTTCTGAATGTTGAGCTTTAAGCCCACTTTTTCACTCTCCTCTTTCACTTTCATCAAGAGGCTCTTTAGTTCTGTACTTTCTGCCATAAGGGTAGTGTCATCTGCATATCTGAGGTTATAGTAAACATTTACTTCTTTCCCTCTATATTATAAAACATTTCTTTTACATTTCTTTCATTTGTTTTTCTGTGTCCTAGCCATATATTTTTGGTTTGTCATGCTTCTAATATAGGAGAATAACATCTTCTTGGAAAGTTTTATAATATCTTTGTGATGAAAAGGGTAATATTAGCAGTCAATTTTTATAGAAAACTAAATCTATTACAAATGCTAAAGAAATCATGGGCTTCCCAGGTGGCTCAGTGGTAAAGAATCTGCCTGCCAATGCAGGATATGGGTGTTTGATTCATGGGTTGGGAAGATCCCCTGGAGAAGGAAATGGCAACAACTCCAGTATTCTTGCCTGGAAAATCCCATGGACAGAGGAAACTGGTGATCTATTGTCTATGGGGTCACAAAATAAGTGGGACATAACTTGGTGAACTAAACAAAAACAAAAAGAAATCATATTTGAGCCATTACCTTCCTCTATTTCTTCTTCTATAGTTGTACCGTCAGTACAACTAACAAATAACTACATTAAAAGTTACATTAGGGCTAGTGTAGGCATTCTGTCCTTGTTTGAGTGAGGAACAGTGTCTATGAGAAGACAGGTAGCCAACCCCATGGTGTGACAAAGGTCCTTATATACTGTTCAGTTAAAACGAAGACCCATTTGTCTGTGCAGTTCCCAGCACCATGCCTGACAGAGGGATGCTGAAGAACATACTTGTTGAGGGAATCCTCTGGCAGTCCATGGTAAAGACTCAGTGCTTTCGCTGCCAGGGCCTCAGTTGATCCCTGGTCAGGGAACTAAGATCCCACAAGCCACGTGGCATGCATGGTCAAAAAAAAAAAAGAGAGAGAGAAAAAAAAAAAAAACTCAACAACGGAAGAGAACCTGTGATGAAACTTTGGTAGAGCTACCGTACTAACTGGAATACCACCACCTGTTTTTGCTTTTCCTCTCTAGTATATGGAGGGGACAAGAAAAACTGGGATGGGAGGCAAGCAAAAGAGAGCAGTAGTGAAGAGCTCAGGGATGAACTAACAAAACACAAACTAGAAAATAATCCTGCTGTAAATTCTATGTACATAACAAGCTATGAAGACAGACATCCAGTTGAAAACCTACAGGTACGAACAACTCCGTGTTCACACTCCCTCTCTTTCATTGTCTATGTCTTCATAAAGTTAAGTCAATGCACACATCTCACAGCCCTACAGTTGCAGCTGAAACTCTCAGGATGGGGTTGTTTCACCCATCATTACAATGATACAAACGGCATCAATAGAAAAGTATCAACATGGAAACAAAAATGGGTGTTTTTATTCATCTAACTAAGCTCTGGCAATGCTGCTGCTATAATCACTTATCCTTGCAAGGAATCTTGCTCTCATTCCCACTAGTTCAGATTGCTCTTAATAGCTCTTGCTTCTCTAATTGGTCACATTTCTTACTTCAGGGCTAATGTGGGCTCCTCATTGTCCCAGCTAATAGGTTTTTAATATTTTAGATTCTCAGTTATGTTTGCTTTACTTGGCCTCATTCCATAAAAATTAATCTTTCCTTGTGGTGTGTTTGCTGTTGTAGTGAAGGCTTAGGCAAGACCCAGGTCGCCACTCGGAGATGAGCCAGCCCCAGGATGTGGCCTCTGGCCAAAGGAATCCAGGTGTTTTGAATCAGAAGGGGAATGAACTGTGTTCTTGGCGTGGGACTCCCAGATCAGAATGAACTTGGGGCTAATGAAGTGAGTAGGGACTGTGTCCAGCAAGGTTAACCAAGCAGGGTCTGCCTGCGAGGTTGCTGTGCCTGGCTAGATAGCCCCTTCATGTCACACATCAGAACAATCTAACACTTTCCTAGTTGCAATGAAAATGATTCTCCAGGCCTCTTTCTCTGAGGTCCTTTTCTTGTTCTCCACTCATATGGCCTAAAGGACGGGAATGTAATAGGAAGTTTGCTACTCTCTAGACAATCCAAAGTCTAAGAAAGGGATTAAATGTTTCCAGGCACTTACAGATACAAAACGTGGATGTAATTGGTCATCAATGAAAAGATCACATTAAGTAGGAGCATATGCATTATGTCAAGGGTATCATTATGTCCATTTCATAGTTAATGGGATGGAGACCCAAGAGATTAAGTGATTTTCCCAAAGATGATACAGTTAATTAATGGCCAAGCTCAGAATAAAACAGGTTTCTTAGCTGCAAAACTATATTCTCTCATCTTCTTTCCTCTTCCAAACCTCTAAAAACCTTTCTGATTTCTCTGTTCTTTGATTATGAAAACAACAGCAATACACAAATGCAAATTAAAATAATAACTTCCTTGTGATAATTTTTTTTATATAAGCTTTGGGAAAAAACTCTGGCTCCTCCATCCATGGAATTCTCCAAGCAAGAATGCTGGAGTGGGTAGCCATTCCCTTCTCCAGGGGATCTTCGCAACCCAGGGATCAAACCCAGGACTCCTGCACTGCAGGCAGATCTTCACTGTCTGAGCCTCCAGGGAAGTCCATATGAAGTATATAAATGGCTATATTAAAAAGTGATATGCCAATGGTATCTCATACCAGAAGTATGGGCAATGGAGTGCCATTAATCATATATCATGTAACTGTGAAAGTTACTGAAAGCCTCCTGTGTAACAGACCCTATTTTAAGAGCTCTACAGACACTAACTCACTTTGTTAGTTTGTTGTTTCATCGCTAAGTCGTGTCCAACTCTTTTGCGACCATGGACTGTAGCCTGCCAGGCTCCTCTGTCGATAGGATTTCCCAGGCAAGAATACTGGAGTGAATTGCCATTTCCTTCTCCAGGGGATCTTCCTGACCCAGGTATTGAATCCTCATCTCCTTGGCAGGTGACTCTTTATCATGGAGCCACTTAAGAAACCCTTAACTTGCTTACTCTTCACAGATACCAGTGGAGTAGGTACTATTATTACACCGTGAGTAGTAGAGCTGAGGTTTGAACCCAGGCAACCCAATGCCCCAAGTCTACATATTAAGGATTCTGCTTTATGCAGATTCTTAATATTTAGTAAATAAAAACAGACAGTAATGTCCCTTGTTCAGAGAAACACATTTTTTTTCCTTTCTTTCCATCCAACCAAAAAATGATACTAAGGTTAAAATACAATACACTATGTAAAAGATTCTTTCTGAGTCTCTATGTACTCAAATTGGCTATAATTGGTCTCTTACGAGCAATTACAATGTATATATAAATTAATACTTTTATTTAATCACAGTTAGAGTCAACTTTAACTAAAATCCGTGAATACAAATTAGCTGAATTGCTTGAGTAGAACAGAAGTGTTTGCAGAGATGTCAGCAGGTCCATGTTACTAACATTTTCAGTTCAGTTCAGTCGCTCAGTCATGTCTGACTCTTTGCAACCCCATGGACTGCAGCACGCCAGGCTTCCCTGTACATCACCCACTCCCGGAGCTTGCTCAAACTCATGTCCATCAAGTCGGTGATGCCATCCAGCCATTTCATCCTCTGTCATCCCTTCTCCACCCGCCTTCAATCTTTCCGAGCATCAGGGTCTTTTCCAAGGAGTCAGTTCTTTGCATCAGGTGGCCAAAGTATTGGAGTTCCAGCTCCAGCATCAGTCCTTCCAATGAATATTCAGGACTGATTTCCTTTAGGATGAACTGGTTGGATCTCCTTGCAGTCCAAGGGACTCTCAAGAGTCTTCTCCAACACCACAGTTCAAAAGCATCAATTCTTCAGCACTCAACTTTCTTTATAGTCCAACTCTCGCATCCATACATGACTACTGGAAAAACCATAGCTTTGACTAGATGGGTCTTTGTTGGTAAAGTAATGTCTCTGCTTTTTAATATGCTGTCTAGGTTGATCATAGCTTTCCTTCCAAAGAGAAAGTGTCTTTTAATTTCATGGCTGTAGTCACCATCTGCAGTGATTTTGGAGGCCACCCCTCCAAAAAAATAAAGTCTGTCACTGTTTCCATTGTTTCCCCATCTATTTGCCATGAAGTGATGGGACCAGATGCCATGATTTTCATTTTCTGAATGTTGAGTTTTAAGCCAACTTTTTCACTTTCATCAAGAGACTCTTTAGTTCTTCTTTGCTTTCTGTCATAAGGGTGGTGTTATCTGCATATCTGAGGTTATTCATATTTCTCTCAGCAATCTTGATTCCAGCTTGTCCTTCATCCAGCCCAGCATTTTGCATGATGTACTCTGCATATAAGTTAAATAAGCAGGGTGACAATATACAGCCTTGACATACTCCTTTCTGGATTTGAAACCAGTCTATTGTTCCATGTCCAATACCAACTGTTGCTTCTTGACCTGCATACAGATTTCTCAGGAGGCAGGTCAGGTGGTCTGACATTCCCATCTCTTGAAGAATTTTACACAGTTTGTTGTGATCCACACAGTCAAAGGCTTTGGCATAGTCAATAAAGCAGAAATAGATGTTTTTCTGGAACTCTCTTGCTTTTTCAATGATCCAATAGATGTTGGCAATTTGACCTCTGGTTCCTCTGCCTTTTCTAAATCCAGCTTGAGCATCTGGAAGTTCACATACTGTTGAAGCCTGGCTTGGAGAATTTTGAGCATTACTTTGCTAGCATGTGAGATGAGTGCAATTGTGTGGTAGTTTGAACATTCTTTGGCATTGCTTTTCTTTGGGATTGGAATGAAAACTGACCTTTTCCAGTCCTGTGGCCACTGCTGCTGAGTTTACAAATACTCTATTTTTTTTTTTTTTTACATTTTACAAATATTCTAATAATTTCAAAAATTATTCTCATTCTTTGTTAAACTGATTCTTAGTCACTCTTGTTGAATAACATACAGAATTTAATATTAACTGGAATGAAACTTTAGCTATAAATAGTTGGTTTTTGTATTTGGAATACATTATTTCTAATGCTACCACTGTTTGTATCAACCAATTCTTTAAAAAAATAATCGATGGTGAACTATAAACTCCGGGAATAAAAAAAAAGCAAGCCATTCGTTTAAGAGGCTAAATGATTCATTTAGGGAATTATTTAACAAAACCACCAGCTGTACCCTCAATCACCATATTAATTAAATATAACTTGTAGTGTCCTAGAAGAACAGAACCATGATTGTATTCTCATATTTCCAGACCATAGCTCTGGTGGTGTTTGAGGAAAAGTCCTTTGTCTGATAGAAGTTTGTAAAAGTGAGATGCATTTTTAAATGGTTCCTGCAAATGGTGAGCATTTCATTTCAGTTTCACTGAAGTTATCAGTGATATTGACAGATGCTCATAAAGAAGGAAAATTATCCTCTGACTTGCAATTTTATTACTTTCCAAAAAACTTGGTTTTTCTTTTAAGCATTTGAAACCATTTTTCAAGATGCAAGAAAATAGATCCCCTATTATTAGTTGGGACCTTAACAAACTAATAATGATAGCCTTCTTCTAAAGACACTGGTTTGCAACCCTTCTTGAATTTTAATGATTCTAGAGACTCATGCAATAAAGGAGAATCAAATAAATGATTGAAAGAATGAAACAATTGTTCCATGTGTCAATTATCTGGACTTATGCTACTTATGACCACAGAAAATTTATCTGCTCCTTGCCTGTGTGGAATATTTTCAAAGTAATATAAACCATGGCCTTTTGCATTCTTTTCTTCTTGTGATAGTTTATGAAACAAATAGATGTATCCACATAGACATATTAAGGCTTTATATCACTTTCTATTGAGAAACATAATGATTAGATAAGACATTAAAAATATAACTACACCCTTTGTCTTCAAAATGATAGGAGCTGGCACTTGGTATAATGGGAAGAATAAAGCTTTGAAAGTCAGACCTAATTTCCAATTGAAGTCTTATGAAGACTTACAAATGTCTGACTTCTAACAGAGCCTAACCTCTTTGAGCTTCAGTTCCTGAGCTGGACACCTTCCTCTTGTTCACCCAGATGTACTACCCACTCCTCCACCCCATTCTCTTTCACAGGAGGCTGACCTCCAGGGACAATGTCATCAGATGACCTTGCCCACTGGCTTCTCATTAAGCTCAAGTATGTGGAGCCTGGCAGAAAACTGGCAGGAGGAAACCAGGTTCAGTATTCACTCTCCAGCTCCCTTTCTGCAGAGTCCCTCCAGTCAACCCTGTCATTTAATTAAAAGGTCACAACATCTCTCAAGGCATCATGCTCCACCAGTCTCCTTCCAGGTTCCAGTGCCCACTCCCACTTCCTCCCCTTGTCCTTCGAGTTTGAGTGTGGGAATAGCTCTGTAATGACCAGCCTTAGAAGACTGCACTACCCTCTGTGGGTCCCTCACCATGAGGACTTTCATAAAGAGCCCCTTTAAGTCACCCTTGATTTATTCTGTTGCAAGGGTCCCATCCGCTTCCTGTTAAAACCCTGACTGATATAGTTCTCCCAACCAAACAAATGGGAATAATCATACCCACCCCATAGGGTTATTATGAAAAGTGAAAAGATAAATGTGTGCAGGGCTCGGCCCTTCCTTGGCATTCAGTATACATTTGTTTTCCCTATAATACTTTGGTTCAGTTATGAATTTTCATTATGTGCAAAAGTGAAAGTATTATATGCTTTGGAATGGATCCTCAGATTCCACAGTTTAAACATTGGTGTGATATCTGTGTGCTACAAAGACTTCACTAATAAAGTGCTAGAAACTGAAGAGGAATTCTACTTCACCACCACCAAGCATTTTGTTTTCTAGTCACACAACATCTTGTTAAATACATAGGTTCTTATTCCCACAGCCAGTCTCTGGATAGGAACATGAAAGAATTACTCTGTGAGATCTATTATATCCAGCTATGGATAACATCTTACTACATATGTAACTACGCTGCTTAAGTAAGTAACCATCCAAGTAACATATCAGTAACATATGTTAAGTAAATAATATCTTACTAAGTTAAACAGGAAACTGGCTATTCTTTATGTTCAAGAAACAGTATATGGGTTTTTAAAGATAATTTCTGGCTTTGGAATTCAACCATGCTAGCCTTATTTCATTCAAAATCAAGTTAAGCATGTATATGTTGATTTACCATTTTATTGCAAAAGAAATATCTAGAATTGCCTTTTCATACATCACATTATTTATTCAACCAGTTTGCCAGGTTTTGCAAACATTGCAATTATTTAAGTTTTTATTTATTGAGTCCATATATCACATATATACAAAATTTTATATATATTTCGCTTCACCTAGCATACTTGATAATCACTTTTATAAC
Organism: Bos indicus x Bos taurus; assembly: GCF_003369695.1. Lineage (NCBI taxonomy): Eukaryota > Metazoa > Chordata > Mammalia > Artiodactyla > Bovidae > Bos > Bos indicus x Bos taurus. The sequence continues at coordinate 38,145,010 of NC_040084.1, forward strand.
ATTTTAAATCATTCTGACTCTTTGAACAGCAATTACTCACTAAAAATGATTTAGTTGCATCAGTTCAAGGAACCTATTTCATATCTTCATTTTAAATATGGGGCTGATTATGCTAATCATTTCCAGTTTAAATAGACTAGATATTTGAAAAACTCTGAACTGATATGAATTCCCTGAGCTTAAGAGGAATATTTTAAAAGGGAAGCTTTAGAGAGAAGGAAACATCTATTCCCTCTCTAGGTCAATGGGAAAGGACACTCCTTTATATGAAACTGATGATGTAATAGTGGCCAGATGTCTCTCAGGCTTCTTTATGTGTACTAAGAATAGTACAGTGCATTTTAGATCTATAATCAAATCAATCTTCCTAACACTATAAGATAGCATGTAAATAAGGAATAGCTTTTGGCTGTTCCTTTAGTTAAGTCAATAATGGTTTGTCTTTTTGTTTAACAAAGTCCCAAGTGATGATGCCAGGCTGGTGGAGAAGCTTCACCAGGCCCCAGCAACCCAACTCCTTTCACATACAGATATAGCCCACAACCTCATGTTCACAAGATACCCTGGAGCTCCAACCATTGCATGCATCTCCTTGGAAGGAACAAGAGGATGAGGAAAGAGCAAAGGCAAAAAAGTACCAGTTGGCTAAGTGTACCACCTGTCAAAGCCCTCATTAAACAACTCCCACTCACATCTCTTGATCCAAGACATGACCACCTGGCAAAGTATGCTCCAAAATGGAGTACCTTGCCAATGTCATCAAATTTACTATTCTTTTAAAAAGTATTTAAGAATGGATACTGGTTAGGCAGCCAACTTGCCTCTATCATAGGTAAGTACTGCTGTTATCTCCATTTTATAGATGAGAAATTTAAGCAATCTGCCTTTTGATATACAACCAAGAAGCGGCATTAGTAGTACAAGTAACACTAGAATCCTTCTTGGCCTTACTATGAAACCAGTGCTTCATTTTGTTTAATTAAACTTAAAGTATCAAGTCACCATTTTTGCCATAGGAAAAAAAAAAAAAAAGCTAATTTTTTCTATTCCCTTTACACCAAGAGTTGGGTTTGCCTGGTACCTCAGACAGTAAAGAGTCTGCCTGCAATGTGGGAGACCTCAGTTCAATCCCTAGGTCAGGAAAATCCTCTGGAGAAGGGAATGGCAACCCACTCCAGTATTCTTGCCTGGAGAATTCCATGGACAGTGGAGCCTAGTAGGCTATAGTCCATGGGATTGCAAAGAGTCAGACATGACTGAGCAACTAAACACACTAATTACACCAAGAGTTAGCTTTTAAACCTTCCCTCAATTTTACGTTAAACATTTTCAAACCTCCAGAAAAGCTGCAAGAATACCATAAGAAATACCATTTATATCCTTCACCCAGATTTACTAATTATTAAAATTTCATCACATTTGTTTTGTATCTATTTATATGCATACATATATACACACTTACGTATGTTTATGTGTATATGTATGTATATGTATGTATATAATATGTTATATGATATATATATATACATTTATATATATATCATAGCTGGAGCCTTTTAAGAATTACCAACAAACATCAATACCCTTTATATCAAATACTTCAGATTATATCAGCTAAGAACAAAGACATTATCCTACAATAACCAAATGCAGTTATCACCAGAAAATGTTAATAACATTATCTATTATATGAGCCATATCCAATAACCTTTGTTATCCTGATAATGACCCAGAACTCTGTCAAAGACCACACACTAAATTTTGTTTCCCTGTCCCTTTAATCCTCTTTTATCAAGAATAGTTTCTCAACTTTATTGCCTTTCATTTTCCTGATATTGATATTTCTTTATATCAATGGTTTTGCTGAATGCTGCTTGATATGGGTTTGTCTGAATTGTCCTCATGATTGGATATGGATTAAACACTTACAGAAAGAATAGTTCTATTTTTCTTAGTACTTTGCATGGTGGTAGGAGGTTGCAGGGGAGTTGATATTGGTCTCTCGTTAACGTAACTTTGATCACTTGACTAAAGCAATATCTGCCTAGGATAGAAGTTGGGATTTTTTTTTAGTATTTATTTATTTTTGGCTCCACTGCGTCTTCCTTGCTATGTTCAGCAGACTTTCTCTAGTTGCAGCAAGCTAGAGCCACTCTTCAGCAATGAGGGCTTCTCATTGCTGTGGCTTCTCTGGTTGCAGAGGACAGGCTCTAGGGCACAAGGGCTCAGTAGTTGTGGTGCAAGGTTTATTCGCCCCTCTGCATGAGGGATCTTCCCAGACCAGGGATTGAACCCGTTCCCCTTCCTTGGCAGGTGAATTCTTAACCACTGGACCCCAGGGAAGTCCTTGAAGTTGGTTTGGGGGCCTCTATCCTTGGCTTGTAACTAGCTACCTTCATGCTGTGTCTTTGCATCATCTTTACTCCGGTTTTAGGTCTCTAAATTTCCTCCTCTTGGGCCCCTAGTCACATTGAATTCAGGCTCGCCATAATGACCTCATTTTAACTTAATTCAAAGACTCTATCTCCAAATACAGTTACATTCTGAGGTTCTCAGGGTTAGGACTTCAAAATATGAACTGGAGGGTGGCTGGACACTATTCAGTTCATGACATATAGGAGGTACAATAGAATTCCTCGAGAGTTTCAAAAATTACTTTTGATGGGAAGGCTCCTCTCAGTGAGATGTTAATTCTACAGCTTTGCAAATGAATGAGCAGAAATGCTCCAGTGTGATGGCTCCCATTATAGTTGGAAAGAACATAAGGAAGACTTTATTCTGGGAAATAGAGTACTTTAGGTTATTTTACTCCTGTGTGTCACTGGCTTCCTTATATTCTTTTTTCTCTTCTCTATCCATGGTGAATGTCTGTGAAGTTACCAAATGCCATCTCTTCTATTTGACTCCAAAGCTTATGTTAAACTTCATTCCCCTCGACACACACACACTAAACACCCACCCACTTTTTTTGGAAGGTGCTATTCTCTCAGGCTTTATCTAGGGAAGAAACATAATAGCCAGGCATTTTGTACACATAAAACAGATGACCGTGGGGGGTGGGGGCGGAAAACAGATGACTGGTGCAGCTCTTTTAAAGTCCTCTAATTAATGTTACTGCTGGATCTCTAGCCCACTTCCTGTCCTCACCCTTGCTGATTTCAAGCTTGTATCCCTATGAAAATCTCATGGAAAAAGATAGCTCTTGACTCTATAGCAACCTTCTCTATACTTCTGTCTTTTCCTAGTATCTGTTTCTTCAGCACTCTCAGAAACCTGTCTTTTTTTCTTATTTTTTTTTTCCTGTAATTTCAGTACAAGTTGGGAAGGTAGAAGAGGGAAATCTGTGTCTCAACTAGCTATCTTGATCCAGAAGTCATGAACACTATTCTAAGTTCTTGTAAACCCAATATTTAATAATACATTCTGCAAACTTTCTACCGATCAACATCAAGCTCTGCCTGAAAGTGACAGAATATATATTCCCTTATAGACACAATAACATTTCTCACACCTCTCCTGTGTGCCATGGTTTCTACAGGAAGATAAATGTTCATTCTGAGATCAAGTCTGTAACCTTTTCCATGCCTGAAATGTATTTCCACTTTTAAAGTTGCTGAGTAATCTCTTCTTACCTCATCTGCCTGGCTCTTCTCTTTTTAACCTCCTAAGTTTTTTGGTTTTGTTTTTTTCTTATCCTCCAGGCTGGAGACACTTTCTAGTGAAAAAGCATGTCATTGTATTTTATGGGCAGTAACTCTTGACTTCATCTGAGGCTGTCACACAAGATGTAATCTTAACTTTATTTGACAAATGAACACACCAAGATTCAGAGACAGCAAGAATCAAACCAGAGGGAAAGCTGGAGAAAAAGTTTGCAATTCTTTCTGTTAAGTCAGGATTTGTGACTGATTGAGGATTCTGAACAAGGACGTTAAAGAGAGACTCTTCCTAGTATCCACCTCATTTGGTCTTCTATACTTGACCTAATTCCAGTAGAGGCTTGAGATAGGCTTCAGTGAAAGAATCACAAGACACAAAATTCTTAAAATAGAGATGTAAAAAGGATGCATACATTAGAAATGAGAAGGGGATGAGCCATGGTTATCACCACTATATAAATCTAAATAGTATCTGTTAGATGTTTTAAGTAAGTAACACACAATTGGTCCCACTGGTGAATGTACATCTCAGAGATAAACTATGTGGAATGGGCTTTCTTTTAAAATTCCATAAGTTTGTCAAATACCCCTGTCTTGAGTAAAGCAGCAGTTGTGCAAGATCTTATTATTTTTATATATATTTTATATTTTAACCCCCACAGCCTCATCAGGAACAAAATATTATAGCAAATAATTTGAGTTTGCAAGAACTCAAAAAGGGAACCCAAACAATAACATGAAAATGCAGAATGTCAGAGGATATCTAATAAGAAAAGATAATGAATTTGATGTCTGTTTGGAACAGAAAAATATTGAAAAATTTTAAAGTAGATAAGTGTACTGCAAGGAGATCAAACCAGTCAATCCTATAGGAAATCAGTCCTGAATATTCATTGAAAGGACTGATGCTGAAGCTGAAACTCCAATACTTTGGCCATCTGATACGAACAAGTGACTCATGGGAAAAGATCCTGATGCTGGAAAAGATTGAGGGCAGGAGGAAAAGGGGATGACAGAGGATGAGATGGTTGGATGGCATCAGTGACTCAGCGGACATGAGTTTGAGCAAGCTCTGGGAGAAGGTGAAGGACAGGGAAGCCTGGCGTGCTGCAGTCCATGCAGTCGCAAATAGCTGGATACAACTGAGTGACTGAACTGAACTGAAAGGTAGACAGGTGCCTTTAAAAATAAATGAGAAGGGAAAAAATGTCCCTAGTAAGAAAAAGAGAAAGTGCTATTTAACTCCTGAAGATCCCACTTGAAACCTTAATAAGGACAAGGAAGGAATAGGATATCTTGGAAAATTAAGATCAGAGGAAGGACACACCCTCTACCTCAGGAGTTCCAGAGGATCAATGTAAGTAGAAAAATAGGAGATGGAGGAGGAAATACAAAATGAGGCAAAGGGAACCTCAAGGAGGAGTGGAATCTGAGATGGAAGGAAAGAGAGAGAAGAAGGTTATTCACAATAGCTCATTAAAACCACAAAAAGATGTGTTTGAAGAAACTGTAATGTAAACAGAAAATATACAGTATCAGAACTCTGAAACAGAGCAAAAACAAAATAAAACTCCAAACAGCCTTTTGTAGTTTGATTGAATTTTGAAAATTTTGTGACCATGGTTTAATAGTATATGTAATTGTTACTCAGTCATGTCTGACTCTTTTCGACACCATGGACTGTAGCTCACTGGGCTCCTCTGTTCGTGGGATTCTCTAGGCAAGAATACTGGAGTGGGTTGCCATTTCCTTCTCCAGGGGATCTTCCCAACCCACGGATCGAACACGGGTCTCCCGCATTGCAGGCAGATTCTTTACCATCTGAGCCACTAGGGAAGCCCTAATAGTATATTTAAGAAAGACTGTAAATACAGAGGTTTTCCCTGGTGACTCAGTCGGCAAAGAATCTACGTGCAATGCAGGAGACCTATGTTCAATTTCTGGGTTGGGAAGATCCTCTGGAGGAGGGCATGGCAATCCACTCCAGTATTCTTGCCTGGAGAATCCCCATGGACAGAGGAGCCTGGCAAACTACAGTCCATGGGGTCACAAAGAGTCTGACATGAATGAGCAATTAAATGAGCAGTTACAGTTGTGAAGACTTTCAGAAAAGCAGCCATGTGAAAAACACCTTATCCACTTAAGATACCATGCATTTTATCAGATACCTTTACGGTAGCAATGGATTAGGATAGTAGTAAATGTGTTTTCATAAATATGATAGATACTACTAATTGTCCCCCAGAATCCAGAACCCCTTGAGCCTTAGCTACATATATAGCTGCTCAAATATGACTACATTTTTCCTCACTCCCATGCAGCTAGACACAGCCAGGTGACTAAGCTGTACCAATGGATTAGGAGAAAAAGCAGTGTGTACAACTTCTGAGTCTGGCTCTTCAAAGTCATTGCTTACCCTCCTGCTATGGTCTGAATGTTGTGTCCCCCCAGACTTCACATGCTGATTCCTAATGCCAAATTCACATGGGGAATCCTAATGTGATGGTGTTAGAAGGATGGATCTCTGGGAGGTGATTAGGTCATGAGGATGGAGTTCTTACAAATGAGATTAGTGTTTTTTTAATTTATTATTTTAAGTGAAGTAAAGTTGATTCACAATATTGTGTTAGTTTCAGGTGTACAGCAAACTGATTCATCAGATCAGTCGTGTCTGACTCTTTGCCACCCCATGAATCGCAGCACGCCAGGCCTCCCTGTCCATCACCAACTCCTGGAATTCACTCAGACTCACGTTCATCAAGTCAGTGATGCCATCCAGCCATCTCATCCTCTGTCGTCCCCTTCTCCTCCTGCCCCCAATCCCTCCCAGCATCAGAGTCTTTTCCAAGGAGTCAACTCTTCATATGAGGTGGCCAAAGTATTGGAGTTTCAGCTTTAGCATCATTCCTTCCAAAGAAATCCCAGGTCTGATCTCCTTCAGAATGGACTGGTTGGATCTCCTTGCAGTCCAAGGGACTCTCAAGAGTCTTCTCCAACACCACAGTTCAAAAGCATCAATTCTTCGGTGCTCAGCTTTCTTCACAGTCCAACTTTCACATCCATACATGACCACTGGAAAAACCATAGCCTTGACTAGATGAACCTTTGTTGGCAAAGTAATGTCTCTGCTTTTGAATATGCTATCTAGGTTGGTCATAACTTTCCTTCCAAGGAGTAAGCGTCTTTTAATTTCATGGCTGCAGTCACCATCTGTAGTGATTTTGGAGCCCAGAAAAATAAAGTCTGACACTGTTTCCACTGTTTCCCCATCTACTTCCCATGAAGTGGTGGGACCGGATGCCATGATCTTCGTTTTCTGAACGTTGAGCTTTAAGCCAACTTTTTCACTCTCTACTTTCACGTTCATCAAGAGGCTTTTGAGTTCCTCTTCACTTTCTGTCATAAGGGTGGTGTCATCTGCATATCTGAGGTTATTGATATTTCTCCATAATATATATATATATTCTTTTTTTATTATTTTCCTTTATAGGTTATTGGAAGATATTGAATATAGTTTTCTGTGGTACACAGTAAATCTTTGTTGCTTGTCTATTTTATATATGGTAGTGTGTATCTGTTAATCCCATACTCCTAATTTACCCCCACCCCCCCTTTCCCTTTGGTAACCATAAGTTTGTTTTCTATGTCTGTGAGATTGTTTCTGTTTTGTGAATAAGTTCATTTGTATTATTTGGGGGTTAGTGCTGTTACAAAAGAGATTCCGCCAGCTCCCCAGCCCCTTCTGCCATGTAAGCATACAATAAGATATCTAGGATATCTAGGACCCAGAAGAGAGGCATGCCTGGCACCATGATCTGGGAATTCCAGCCTCCAGAATTGTGAGCAATACATTTCAATTTATAAGCCACCCAGTCTGTGGTATTTTGTTATAGCAGCTGGAACAGACAAAGACACGTCCTCTTCCTCTTTACTGTGGATAAAAAACTGCAGCCCAGACAATGAGGTCACGAGCAGTCTTCAGCCACACAGACAAGGGCAATGTCTTAGGAGGAGACAGAGTAACAAGATAGAAAGGACTTTGGTCCCTCCGGTACTTCATGTAGAACACCCTCATATCCCATGCATATGACAATAAAAAAATTTCTATCTTACTTAATCACCATTATTTGGTCTCTTTTGGGGAGCACATGTATACCTGTGATGGGATTCATTTTGATATTTGGCAAAACTAATACAATTATGTAAAGTTTAAAAATAAAATAAAATTAAAAAAAAAAAATAAAACAAACAACAATCTGATATATAGTAAGCTTATCAGTACTACCTCTTACCATGTCTTTTAACAAATATTTTTGCTCCCTTAATATGGAAATATGTTCAGTGATTTAAATATTTAATTACATCAAAACTAAAAGAAATCTGAAGAGTTCATTATGATCAATGATGTAGTGTTCCTGTTCTCATGTGTATATGTGCATGTGTTATTGTTTAAAGAATAAAAATAAATAGTAATGATGGTGAGAAATTAAACACATGCTGACAAAAGAGAAAAAAGGTAGAGAGCAAAAATCTGTGTGCAAGGAAATTTCAATTTACAAGCAGCATGTATCAATCAACTTAAAACTTAGATGAGCAAGAAATGCGACTTAGCTTATGTTTTTAACCAGACTTGATATTGAGCTGCTCTGCACAAGCACAGGCAGAACAGATGTTAAATACCGAAATGCCTCATTACCGGTTCAAGTGCACCCCTCTACTGCCACTGCCACTCTAGGCCATACTCCATAAACTCCTAGCCATCTGAATGTTCCAACAATTTAAGAGATTTCACAGCAGGAGGACGCTAGGATTTTTAAGCCAACAGCTGTTCTTAGGGATTGGTACCAGTGTTACATGGTTGCTAAATATTTAATGTTACCTTTGTCTTTATTTAAATTTAATTTTAGTTTTTAATGCCCATCTCACCAAATAGCAGGAGCAATGTCAGTTAATTTAAGGTTCTCATCTCTTTTCCCAGGGGTTTTCTCTACAGTCCAGAAAGGTTAAGTCATGCAAAAAGCATCAGATAGAATGATCTAAGGATGGGTGTGGAGAGATTCTGCCCTGTAAGATTGGGAAAACGCACTTTGGCAGTTTGCCACCTTATCTCCAATTTCACTGGCACTCAGCTGTCAGCAAGTAGAAAACCCAGTCCTTGAAATGTTAACAGTGTGTTTACCCTGTCCCACAAATGTCTTCTTTGCCAAGTAAGCACAGTTTAGTAGTTTACAGAAAAACCATTAATAACTCTAAACTTTGGAGTACCAAGTTCACTCAGGGAGAAAATTAAGAGACTTTCAATGGCTTAACACATCATTGGTCACTAAGGTTTGGAACTGAATAGCTGCAAGCTGCAAAACCAAGAAGACCAATTAAGCAAAGAAGCTATAAATATACTGCCTAGCTCCTAACCTCAGAGGTACATGGAGGTTCATCACAAATGAGCAGGGCTGTGCACAGCAGAAGAGAATCAGTGGGCCAGTGATCCATCACAAGGGGCTCTACTGCATGAATACATGCATGGGAGGGGCCCCAAATGCAGGACCTGGGTTGGAGAAGTTATAGGAATTATCCAGGGAAGAAATAGAGAAAGAAAAAAAAAACATTCAAAGACTATAGAAGGTAAATCTAGATAGTTGAAAAGTTCACATAACAGTACTAAGAGAAATTTTAAAAGACTAAAGGTAGCATGGATTTGAGGGGGTTTAAATGCAGCATGGAACAACAGACTGGTTCCAAATAGGAAAAGGAGTACGTCATGGCTGTATATTGTCACCCTGCTTATTTAACTTCTATGCACAGTACATCATGAGAAACGCTGGGCTAGAAGAAGGACAAGCTGGAATCAAGATTGCAGGGAGAAATATCAATAACCTCAGATATGCAGATGACACCACCCTTATGGCAGAAAGTGAAGAGGAACTCAAAAGCCTCTTGATGAAAGTGAAAGAGGAGAGTAAAAAGTTGGCTTAAAGCTCAGCGTTCAGAAAACAAAGATCATGGCATCTGGTCCCGTCACTGCATGGCAAATAGATGGGGAAACAGTGGAAATAGTGTCAGAGTTTACTTTTGGGGGCTCCAAAATCACTGCAGATGATGACTGCAGCCATGAAATTAAAAGATGCTCACTTCTTGGAAGGAAAGTTATGACCAACCTAGATAGCATATTAAAAAGCAGAGACTTTACTTTGCCAACAAAGGTTCATCTAGTCATTGCTATGGTTTTTCCAGTGGTCATGTATGGATGTGAGAGTTGGACTGTGAAGAAAGCTGAGCACTGAAGAATTGATGCTTTTGAACTGTGGTGTTGGAGAAGACTCTTGAGAGTCCCTTGGACTGCAAGGAGATCCAACCAGTCCATCCTAAAGGAGATCAGTCCTGGGTGTTCTTTGGAAGGACTGATGTTGAAGCTGAAACTCCAATACTTTGGCCACCTAATGCAAAGAATGACTCCTTGGAAAAGACCTGTTGCTGGGAAAGATTGAGGGCAGGTGGAGAAGGGATGACAGAGGATGAGATGGCTGGATGGCATCACCGACTCAATGGACGTGAGTTTGAGTAAACTCCAAGAGTTGGTGATGGACAGGGAGGCCTGGCATGCTGCGATTCATAGGGTTGCAAAGAGTTGGACACGACTGAGCGACTGAACTGAACTGAACTGAAATGGAGCTCACTAACTTCAATAACAAAATAAACAAGAAGGTTACTGCCCAGTTATTCCCCATCTCTAATCAAGGTAAAGAGAGAAGAAACAAGATTAAATTCAAGCAGCAGCAATCAGATCAGATGGGGTATTAGAAATACTTTCTCCATCATAAGAGTGAGGCTGGATTTTAAATTCTTCGTAACTATTGAATACCTTCTGCTATAACTAAAAAAACAGACAGGAGGGAGACTGACCAGGGTGCTACGTGGTACCCTGAACACTCTTATTTACTGCAGGGATCTGGCTAGCAGAGGAGAAGTGTTTATAAATATTAATACTACATGTGTGTACCACTTCTTTCAATTATATTAAAAACAGCTGCTACGAAGGAACAAACATTTGGGCCGTTCTGGGGCTGTGATTTTCAACTCCAGAATGCACCAATAACGATGACATTTAAACAGTGCTTTCAAAGCCTTACATAAAAGTTTAAATGAAGACAAGGCTTATTCCCCCACATTTTCCTTCTCATTCTGGCCTCACCTTTGACCCTGGTATATTCCCTCAGGACAGGACTTAAAAACCTAAATTATGTGGAGGCTCTCTCCCCACTTCACCCTATGCCCCAGCTCCAACCACCGCCCAGAGCCCCGTAGATCTACTAGGATTGAAATTCACTTGCAATCATATGCTGATAAATCAAGGACATCGGGGAGCTCTGACCTGTGGCATTCGCTGATTTTCATCTTGTAAATACTTCCACCATGGCCAATTTCAAAGATGACTGTGTTTAACAAACGGCTTGTAAAATTCCTGAAAACTTCACAGTGGGCTCTCATGAGCTGTTGTGGGAAAACTAGTGAGGGAAGTCACCCTGAATCCAGTTCTTAGCCCCAGTCAAGAAATAATCCAAACCTCTGAGCAGCCTTAAATAAAACTATAAAATTAACAGTTACCTAGTGTTCTTGCCTGGAGAATCCCAGGGACGGGGGAGCCTGGTGGGCTGCCATCTGTGGGGTCACACAGAGTCGGACACGACTGACGTGACTTAGCAGCAGCAGCAACAACTCTTAACATGCATAGCTTTGATGTCCTTCAGGATAAAATTGATCACCACCTGAACCTTATGAAGTCATTATCATTACGTCCAAGTGTTACTCTCTCAGTTCTGTCAGGCTCTTTGTGACCCCTGTAGCCCGCCAGGCTCCTCTGTCCAGGGGCTTTCTCCAGGCAAAAATATTGGAGTGGGTTGCCATGCTCTCCTCCAGGGGATCTTCCCAACTCAGGAATCAAACCCAGGTCTCCCGAGTTGCAGGCAGATTCTTTACCGTCTGAGTCACCAGGGAAGCCCCTATGTAATAAATGCTGCTGCTGCTGCTGCTAAGTGGCTTCAGTCATGTCCAACTCTGTGCGACCCCATAGACGGCAGCCCACCAGGCTCCCTGGTCCCTGGGATTCTCCAGGCAAGAACACTGGAGTGGGTTGCCATTTCCTTCTCCAGTGTATGAAAGTAAAAAGTGAAAGTGAAGTCGCTCAGTCGTGTCCGACTCTTCAGTAGCCCATGGACTGCAGCCTACCAGGCTCCTCCGTCCATGGGGTTTTCCAGGCAAGAGTACTGGAGTGGGGTGCCATTGCCTTCTCAGCTGTGTAATAAATAGGGGAAGCTAAATAACCTGAACAAGGTCATGGTATTGGAAGTTAAGGAAGGAAAATTCAAACTCACACCTGACTCCAAAATCCATGGCTTAACCTCTACCCAGTCCTGCTTATTTTACAGTGGAAAGTACCTAGATGGTCTTCCAAAAGTCCTGCTGCCTCTCTTTAATACTTTCCTGTCATTTCTCTTTACCTTCCCTGGGGTCCCCCATCACTTTCTCCCTCCAGCTGAAGGAATGTTTGTTACTGGAGGGCAGGGGCAGGGTCCCAGTGCCCTGTGAGTGTTCTTTCAGCACTCACTTGCTGGATGAATGGAACAATGGATTAATTCAAACTGAATCCATGACTCAGCTTTTATTCCTGTTGCTTAGAAGGTTCTATATCTCACTCCCCAAAGGCATCAGAGCCTCAAGATGGAAGCCTACTTCTTAGGTTAGAATTGGAAATAAGAAGATGCAGTGGAGCCTTAAGTTAAAATTCAATCACAAGACATTGCTTATTGCCTCCATTGGGTTTAGTTTTGTTTTTTTTGTTGTTGTTGTTGTTTTTTTAGGTAAGAAAAGATGAAAGACCTTTAAGGAAATATGCCTAGTTCATAGGTGCCCTGGGCTAGTTGTCACCTGTATTTATATCTCATACACTCATTAAAATCCAAAGCTTTCAAATGGTCATTTCATTGCTTGCCTGCCCTTCTAAATGATTAAGTATCCCCTCTCTAGACTTGAGGCTGAAACTAGTCACCCAGACTCACAGTTCTTTGACCTATAAAGTAGACTCATAAAAATTACAGCCTGGAGAGCAACATCTGGAGCAGTCCATAGACAAGGCTGATAAATCATTTTACAAATTCATAAAAACTTAAGAGCATTTTCAATTGAATAATAATAATCACACTTCAAAAGAATCTCAGCAGGTCCTTTTTAAAATGAGGCACACTGGAGTTTTTAAGTAGCAGTGTCTAATAGAATATTTCTACATGTTTGACTTCCTTTCACAATGTGTGACTTAGGCAAATTAGTCCAAAGTTCTAAGGCCTGTGACACACATCAGATACAAGAGGTATTAAGTTTGATGCGGGTTGTGCTAAGTCACTTCAGTCGTGTCCAACTCTTTGCGACCCTATGGACGGTAGCCTGCCAGACTCCTCTGTCCATGGGATTCTCCAGGCAAGGATACTGGAGTGGGTTGCCATTTCCTTCTCCAGAGGATCTTCCCAACCCAGGGATTGAACCCACGTATCTGAAGTCTCCTGCTTTGGCAGGCAGGTTCCCAGGCACCACCTTTGAAGCAAAATCTGACTCATTTATTTCACTTCTTCCACATATACCTGGGTGACAGGCAATCATCTCCTTTTTAGGATAACCTCTATGTCTTCTTTTGCTGAACCCAATGGCCCAAGGTAAGAATTCATAAATATCCAAGTTTGGTTTTTGTGACACATCTGGAAATAACTATTAACTTAAACCAGGAAGTATGCTCTTCACATATACAAATCTTTCAATAAATACACAGAATTATTTTAGGGAGTTCCTTCTAAAAGACTTTATTTCTTTCCTGAATTAATCACAGTGCCTTGCTCATAAAAGGCTCTCAGCAGTACTGTCTGGTTGCCTTACTGAACTTTAGTTCTGGTAAAACAGCAGCAGAAGGGGACACAGGGCTTCAGTCTTAGATTATCTTTTCTGCTGGTGAAGTTGACGGTATCATCTTTAAGTAAAAGACTGTCCATCTCTGGGTAGCTTGAAACTTGGTCAAATAGAAGAATTCCAATTTAATTCATATTTCAATATTTACTTTCTGCCCTGATAAAAATATTGAAAGAGGATTCTTCCCTTTTAATTAATTTATAAAACTATGGCTTTCAGAGATGACCTAAGCATTCTTAGGTCATCATGTAACAAACACATACTATGCATCTCATTTCATACAGCCCATGATTTGGAACTCTACTCAGCTGTCCAGTTTTAAAGAACAGTTTGAATATATGATATAAACTATTTTTGGAAAGAACATTTTATTTATTCCTTCTTCTGGTCAATTTTAGAGTCACAAAATGCTATCAGTTTTTCAAATATTAGAAGCCTTTAGAAAGAAAAACAAAAATATGGTAGATGGGCTTATCCTTTGTAGAATATTATTTACAAAGTATTTCTCCCCAAAATGAGAAAATGACATTTCCCATCCTGCAACTGAATACAGTCTAATATGTTTTCTAAGTAGCAATGTCACATATAAAAATTATAGATTCAATTTATGGTTTCTATACAATTAGATTCATACTCATGCAAACTAAATAATTTAAAATTCATTTCCCTTTTTTGAGATTTTCTTTTTCTTAGTGTTAGGGGGAGGAGAGGTTTATTGGGCAAGTAGTGAAGAAGCCACTTCTCACTCGTGGTCTTGAGTTTTTCTCCAACATCACTTAAAATACTTGAGTGAAGGTGCTTATTCTGAAAGATGGATGAGTTCACATGAATGCTAAGGAATTGAGAGTATATCATCATACCAATTGACGATGGAAACCAGGAGGTGAGGATATAAAGAGGTTAAAGAGGAGTGAAGGAAAATATATATTGCCAAAATTCCAAGAGAATAAAAGTCTGTGATTTCTGAAGACTTGAAAAACTACCTGGGCTCCAAACCCAAACCAACAAGAAGGGGACCATGAACAGGGTAACTACACACCCAGTTTGCTGACAGTCCCATTTCATATACAGTCTCTTGGACTAAATCAATAGCAATCACTTTAACTCTCAAAATGTTCTCTTCTTGATAATAAATCATGTGCTCTCCCAGCTGTGGAGGAGGCACAGCCCACAATAAGTGTGTGCAAAAATAAAATGGTTGTGTTACGGCAGAAAAGGGAAAACCTAGTATTTTTTAAATTTCTGTAATGAACCAGAACACTGTCTTTGGTGATTTTCATGTTTAATGTATAATGCAATCTGATTTTGTCTTTAAAACAGCAGCTCTATAAATTTATTATCCTGATTTTACAAATAGAGATATGGAACACTAATCTAATACTTAGCTAAAACTACAGACAATAGTCAGTAAATTTGTAATTTCAACCCATGTCTAACTGGCTACAATTTTTTAAAGTTGAGATTATAAGTGGTATATAACTAGATAGACAGGATAGACAAATGTAAGACAAATATAAAACTTTATATTTTAAAAATATTTTAAATATTTTCCTTTTTTACTTTAAAAAATTATTAAATTGTGTTGTTAGAATGCTGGATTTTTTTTTTCATAAAAAAGTGGAGAATTTTTTTCATAAAAAATAGAGAATGACCCTTCTAGACATGTCTTGAATACTTTAAAATTGAAATATCATTTAAGAGCTATCAATGAGGAACTATGGTGGTAGCCTTGGCTTAAAAAATTTAATAGAGACCAGTTAGCTCTTTGCAGGTTCTTGGCTGCAGTGAGTGACTTTAAGGATAAAGAAAAGACTTAATAGTAAATATCATGAACAACCAATTCACAACTATATACAACACTTATGAAGTTAATTCTAAATTAAAGCCCAAAGAGACAAAAATAAATAAGGGAGGAAAGGAAGAGAGGAAAGAAAGAAGGAAGGGAGCAAGGCAGGTAGGAGGGAGGGAGGGAGGAGGTATCAAATCTGCTGTGAATCAAATTAGCTTTTATTAAGCCACATGATTATCAATGCATTATAATCTTTTTTTTAGTCTGAGAATATTCATATGAAGGTTTTTGTTATAAGGAATTTTACTTGTACAAATTTCTGGCTAATATCTGACTTCTACAAATATAAACTGATGAGTAATAGTGCCTGTGATTCTAACAGCCTTACAAAGGAAAGCACTAAGCACCCGATCTGCTGAGGCAACAGTCCTGGGGATTTCTTCCCCCTGTAGACTCAGTTCTCTACCTGAGTAATCCTGCACGTCAGCTATAGCTGTCTGGACCAGAGTAGGCACCACATAACAGATCAGCCCTTTTGAAACCTCTGCCCAATGGTAATCATGGTGATTAACTATCCCAATCAAAGTATTGTACCAGAAATTTTGTGTGAAATATAGAAAGCATTATAGCTAGTATATGGGCATTTAAAGCACCAAAAGCAGACATAAAACAGATGAGTCATAAAGGAACCAAGTTATAAGTAACCAGAAACACTGAATGGGGCTTCCCAGGTGGCTCAGTGGGTAGAGAATATGCCTGCAATGCAGGGGATGCAGGAGATGTGGGCTCGATCCCTGGGTTGGGAAGATCCCCTGGAGGAGGAAATGGCAAACCACTGCAGTATTTTTTTGCTTGGAGAATCCCACAGACAGAGCAGCCTGGCGGGCTACAGTCCACGGGGTCGCAAAGAGTTGGACACGACTGAAGCGATGCACACACACGAATCACTGAATAAGCAGAAAGTACACCAAGGAGTAAAGATACGAGTAGAGAGAATGGTAATTAAGCAGAATAGTAAAATCAGAGGGAACTCAACAGAGAAATAAAGAACTGTCAGTGAGTGGCCATGAAATAATACTTGTTCCCCAGAGCTGTCTTAAATCCTAAAGGACCCTTCCTTCTAGGATGAGCTCTGTAAATCATGGATGAAGCTCAGCTCCCATTTCTTTCCTGTGACCTGGCTGTTATAGTCTTGTGAGGCCCCATCTCTTTTACTGCCACACAGGTAACCTTGTAATAAATCCCCATTATTAGAGAAAGTCTCAAGATTCTTACAAATATTTTAACTCAGTTCAGTTCAGTCGCTCAGTCATGTCCTACTCT
Organism: Bos indicus x Bos taurus; assembly: GCF_003369695.1. NCBI lineage: Eukaryota > Metazoa > Chordata > Mammalia > Artiodactyla > Bovidae > Bos > Bos indicus x Bos taurus. The sequence continues at coordinate 38,161,729 of NC_040084.1, forward strand.
TTGCAACCCCATGGACTGCAGCACGCTAGGCCTCCCTGTTCACCAACTCCCGGAGCCTACCCAAACTCATGTCCATTGAGTAGGTGATGCCAGCCAACCATCTCATCCTCTGTCATCTCCTTATCCTCCTGCCCTCAATCTTTCCCAGCAACAGGGTCTTTCCAAATGAGTCAGCTCTTTGCATCAGGTGGACCAAGTATTGGAATTTCAGCTTTAGCATCAGTCATTACAATGAACACTCAAGACTGATCTCCTTTAGGATAGACTGGTTGGATCTCCTTGCAGTCCAAGGGACTCTCAAGAGTCTTCTCCAACACCACAGTTCAAAAGCATCAACTCTTCGGCGCTCAGCTTTCTTTATAGTCCAACTCTCACATCCATACATGACCACTGGAAAAACCATAGCCTTGACTAGACAGACCTTTGTTGGCAAAGTAATGTCTCTGCTTTTCAATATACTGTTTGAATGGTTCAAGTCACCCCAAGTAGAAAGAGGGAAATCTAGGTTTTAAATAGAATTTGTGTTCCAAATCAAAGTGCTGGCAGTGAACAGGGGCATAAAGGATATTCCTAATTTCTTTCAGTTCCGTAGGTTTGAGTGGCAATCCAATTCACATAAATGCCTAATTATTTTCTCAATCTAGTTCCATTGGCCTTATGGATGATATTCTTCACACCTTCTTACAATAAACTGATTGACAGTTCTAGTTTTCTGTGCAGTGAAATCAAATATTTTATTAAAATTTATTTCTGCACACATACCATGTAAACAATGCAAGCCTCTCTCTTTGCTTTTGTTCCCCTTCCTTGTTCTCCTTTTCTCTTTTTGAATGGCAATAGAGTGGTTTGGAGGTAGTAGGAGAGACTGTAAGATCTGCTTTAATAATGTCTTGATGATAAATATTCCCCTGCTCCTTTGGCAGAGGTTAGGGATAGACCACCCCATTCTCATTACAAGTAGGCACTAAGTTAAAAGGAATTGAATGGAATCAGAGGGAAGCAAAATGGTGAGATCCTGCTGAATATCCCTGAGTTCCTGGTGAGGTGAAGATGGAACAGTAGAGCCAGGTTGTTCCAGTCTTGCCCTCTGCTGGAGGTTCTGGGGCAACCAGGAGCATTCTGCCACTGAAGCTTCATGGCCACTCGCCATCTCAGCCAGAGGTGTGTGATACCAGGAAAACACCATCAACGTCAAGTCTGAGGGTGCCTTTTTCTCCCTGGAGGAGTGGCTGACTCACCACAGCATGTTCTTATTTTGGACCTCAAGTCTCTGAGTTGGTTGTCTTTCACCTCCTTCATTGTTTGGCTTCACCTAAGACCCCAATCCTACAGGAGGGACTCCATCCACATTTAACTTTGAGTTAAATCAGATAGAGAAGCTTGGAAATTTGGACATAGCTATTTACATGGCATCTGGTCCCATCACTTCATGGGAAACAGGGGAAACAGTGTCAGACTTTATTTTTCTGGGCTCCAAAATCACTACAGATGGTGACTGCAGCCATGAAATTAAAAGACACTTACTCCTTGGAAGGAAAGTTATGACCAACGTAGATAGTATATTCAAAAGCAGAGACATTACTTCGCCAACAAAGGTTCGTCTAGTCAAGGCTATGGTTTTTCCTGTGGTCATGTATGGATGTGAGAGTTGGACTGTGAAGAAAGCTGAGCGCCGAAGAATTGATGCTTTTGAACTGTGGTGTTGGAGAAGACTCTTGAGAGTCCCTTGGACTGCAAGGAGATCCAACCAGTCCATTCTGAAGGAGATCAGCCCTGGGATTTCTTTGAAGGAATGATGCTAAAGCTGAAACTCCAGTACTTTGGCCACCTCATACGAAGAGTTGACTCATTGGAAAAGATTCTGATGCTGGGAGGGACTGGGGGCAAGAGGAGAAGGGGACGACAGAGGATGAGATGGCTGGATGGCATCACTGACTTGATGGACGTGAGTCTGAGTGAACTCCGGGAGTTGGTGATGGACAGGGAGGCCTGGCATGCTGCGATTCATGGGGTCGCAAAGAGTCGGACACGACTGAGCAACTGATCTGATCTGATCTCTGATTTACATATTGCTTCTATCATCTACTAAACTCTAAAAATGGTGTAATTCTCTGATAGAACTTGGTAGAACACGGTCAGTGATGAGGGCAAAAATCTTTAAGAGAGTGTTTATCCCTGCTGATATTCAGCTAACATATTTCACTGACATAGGACATTTACTCCCTTAAGAAGGTATTGCTTGAGCTCCTTCAAAGCCATTGTTGTTCAGTCGTTAAATCATATCCAACTCTTTGAGACCCCATGAACTGCAGCTGACCAGGCCCTTCTGTCTTCCACTATCTCCTGGAGTTTGCTCAAACTCATGTCCATTGAATCGGTGGTACTATCCAAACATCTCATCCTCTGTTGCTCTATTCTTTTGCCTTTAATCTTTTCCAGCATCAGGGTTTTTTCCAGTGGGTCAACTCTTCACATCAGGGGGCCGAAGTATTGGAGCTTTAGCTTCAGCATCAGTTCTTCCAATGAATACTCAGGGTTGATCTCCTTTAGAATTAACTGGTTTGATCTCCTTTCAGTCCAAGGGACTCTCAAAAGTCTTCTTCAGCACGACAATTTGAAAGCATCAATTCTTTGTCCCCAAAACCATGCCAAATACCAATATACCATCAAGGTTCACTGTCATTCCCAAATCTTCCATATCCTCAGTCACTGTCTCTGCCACCACAAAGTTGGGCACAGAAAATACTCTACGGCACCTTGTCTCGTACATCTACTTGTGTCAAATATCTGATAATACCCACTCCTAAAACTTAATTCTGAAAACCAATTAAATGGCCTTGAGCATCCAGCACTCACAACATAGGATAATGGTATATTTTCACATCTTTAGTACATGGGTTAATTCATACTTTACCTCATTTAGCCTGGTTTTTTCTATACCCATACAGCTGGCTAAGGACAGGGACACTAACAAATAGCTGTCAATAATTCTTTAATATACCTACTCAACTTACTTATCCCTTCCAAGTCATTCCCTCTGGAATTCTCCCTCCACAGTCTGGTGTGTTGTGACTTTATTTGAAGCCCATCAGCTTTAACATAGCTTATATCTCACTCAGGAAGGCAAAGTGCAGTATTACCAGCCTCTCTCTTAATCTCTCCTCTCTTTCCTTGGTCACTAGAAAACCACTAAATTTATGCTGCAATAGGGAGAAGGTACATCTTCACATGTTTGTATTTTCATATCCACCTGCGGTTTCATCCTTGAATGTTTTAGATTTCAGTGATTTTAATGTGAATTGAAATGAAAATCTTAATGACTCTATCATCTCCATTTATATTAGACAAATATACAATCCAATCTACATAAATATACATGCATTCCAAAAAAAGAGAATACTAATGCATTATACTAAGAAGAAGGTCTCAAAAGAAAATTTTTAAAATAATGTACCTAAATCTGCAACAACTTATTATACTTTACGCATAGGTGAAATTATTTGAAATCATTGAACAACTCTCTACAGTCACATTAGCAAACCAAATTTGAGCCCGCTCTCTGGGGCACAGTGAAGTTGATGTACTGACACCAGGTTGTGGTGAGGGAAGTGCAGCATTTATCACCAAGCAGAGAATCCAGAACAGCTAGTTCTCAAAACACCTGCACCTGGGTTTCAGCAAAGCATTTTTAAAGGCTAGGTGAAGGGGGGCGACCCAGGGTGTGTACTCAGCTCATCCAATTGGTTGATGATGAGGTTAACAAAGTGGGGTCATAGGAGTTAACATTATCAACCCTTAGGTGCCAGTAGGTCTAGGGGCTGCATCCTCATGGTCGAGTACTTAATTTCTTCCATTTCGTGGTGGTTTTAGCATCTGTAAAACAACTCACATAATGTGCATCGGATACCGTTATCTGGGCACTTCAGAGACAAGCTAAAGCAGAAAATATGGGGGAGAGGTCTGTCCTAGAAAGGCCCCATAGTCATGATGCTTACAGTTGGGGTTAGAGTTTCTGGAATTTTGAAGTAGAGGCAACTGTAACAGAAGGGTACAGTTATGACTATTCTACATTGGTGTTTCTAAAACTTGCATTTATCAACTCAAAATATGCTTCCTTACTTTTTAAAATCAGTCTCAAGAGACTTTCAACAATTACTAACATGTGTTTAAAATTTTGCATATTCAGAGTACTAATCTATGATTGAATATCATTACCAGCAGTAAATTAGGTCTATGGTATCTGCTCAGATACACAATATAAATAATTCAATCTCCTTATATTCAGATTGCAGGGAAGTATAATTCAGCCTTAGGGTTTAATTAAAACAAGCCCTCAAATGTAAAGTGGAATTTTTGTATTTTTAAACAACCAGAATGTAAATGTCACTGAGTGGTAGCAAACTAATGGAAGGTTTCAGTTTTATGTCACATTCAAGTTTGTGTCAAGTCCATTGAAAGACATTAATAACTACCTCTGATAAACTGTACATGCTGAACCAAAATGATGCCAATATTCCCTTTCAACTTATGTAATTTTATTAAATAATTCTATCATGTATAATTGATACATGTGTATATATGTACATACACATGTATATACATCCAACTTACATAATTTTATTGTATATTATACATATATTATATTGTATATTATATATATATATATATCTCAGATTGTTAAAAATCACTTTGGTGCCTTATTTGATGGCTCAGTTCAGTTACTCAGTCATGTCCAACTTTTTGCAACCCCATGGACTGCAGCACACCAGGCTTCCCTGTCCATCACCAACTCCCGGAGTTCACTCAAACTCATGTCCATCGAGTTGGTGATACCATCCAACCATCTCATCCTCTGTCGTCCCCTTCTCCTCCTACCTTCAATCTTTCCCAGCATCAGGGTTTTTTCCAAGAAGTCAGTTCTTTGCATCAGGTGGCCAAAGTATTGGAGTTTCAGCTTCAGCATCAGTCCTTCCAATGAATATTCAGGACTGATTTCCTTTAGGATGGACTGGTTTGTTCTCCTTGAGTCCAAGGGACTCTCAAGAGTCTTCTCCAATACCATAGTTCAAAAGCATCAATTCTTCAGTGCTCAGCTTTCTTTATAGTCCAACTCTCCCATCCATACATGACTACTGGAAAAACCATAGCTTTGACTAGACGGACTTTTGTTAGCAAAGTAATGTCTCCAAATGGTGGCTACCACATTTCAAATTGATTCTAATTCCAGGCTGGACATTTCACTACCACCAATATCCAAAATATTTGTTGAGGTCCATTATGGTAAGAATATTTTTTGTTGCAACATTCTTGATTCTCCTGCTCATAATTCATGTCATGGATACTCTAAGAGTTTTCCTATGGAGAGTGTCAAAGTCAATAAGTGCCGTCAGATTTCTGATCTTTAAAGTGAGCTCTCAGCCTTGTTATAAGTGAGTTATTTCAGAGTGAAAAAGAGTTAAGGGTTTGACATTGAAATGACAAGTTCCCTTTGCCTCTAATCTTGAAATTGATGTTTACAAGGAACACAGTATTACATGTGTTTTGAACTAAGAGAAAATTCTACTCAAAACTCAAGGTTAGTTTGTGGTGAATGTCTAAGCTATTCTCTTGTCAGCCCCAGCTCTTACTTTTCCAAGGACGTGACACTGTAACCACAAAGACCCCATCCACGTGGCCCCTTGGGAGATGACACTCTTCCCTGACTTCACCCCAGGGCCCCAGTTGATTGGACCAGATGTTGCTACTCATTCAAGTTGGGCCAAGTAAAGTCCTCCTTGGGGATTTTTTTGGACTGAAACTGAGAAAGTAGGTCAGTATTTAGTGTCAGTGGAAAATTTAATATGGAAAATTCATGGACTATTTATGGCTTATATTCAACTCTCTGTCTCTCATCAGAGATGAGAAACATTACATCCTGATGGCATTCAAATCCATGGGCACAGGGGGCTTGTGAGAACCAGCTACTTCTCTGAAATTTGGTTGTTCAATTCTTCCATGGATTCTGGGAGGTGATTTTAAGTCTGATTATGGTTACTTAGGACTTCCCTGGGGACTTTTCTGGTGGCTCAGTGGTAAAGAACCCACCTGCCAATGCAAGAGACTTAAGTCATGTGGGTTCAATCCCTGGGTCAGGAAGATCCTCTGGAGGAGGGCATGGCAACCCACTCCAGTATTCTTGGCTGGAGAATCCCATGGACAGGGGAGCCTAGAGGGCTACAGTTCATGCAGTCACAAAGAGTTGGACACGACTAAGGTGACAGCACACACACACACACACACACACACACACACATGGTAACTTACAACCAAAAGAGTCTGGTTCCTACAGGGACAGAACCTTAAATGTTGACCAGGTAGGGTGGAAGTGAGTATCTTTTTGAAAGTCAGAGCTTTCCAATGCAACAATTTGATATGCACACTTTCATTAATAGGCATACCTTTTGAAGGCTATGAAGCAATCGGTTAAACCACTACCTGTTATCTCCTGGATTCAGACCAAGTAATTACCGAGGCTTGAGCCTTGGGCGACATGGTGGGAAATGCTGTCATCTCTATCATAGGATGTTGGGTACTCCTTTCAGCATTCATCAAGTTGAGGCACAGACAACCTGACTCAGACAATCTGAAAGTTGACAGGAAACAAAGGGACAGATGATACAGCTTTGCCAAAGAAAGATTATTCTGGAGGACTTCTCTGGTGGCCCAGTGGTTAAGACTCTCTGCTTTCAGTGCCTCTACTGCAGGGGCTGTGGGTTTGCTCCCTGGTCAGGGAACTAAGATCCCACATGCACTGCAGGGGCTCAACCAAAAAAAAAAAGATAATTCTCCGCGGACTCAGTAATCTGAGGCCTCTGAAGTTCAGGTAACAATACAATTTGATAAATTGCCACAAACTCTGTCTCACCCCAAAGTAGCAAGCTAAAAGGAAAAATACTGGCTTCTAGCAATTGGAATGGGTATATTCCAGAGGACCCAGCATTCTTAGCAATATCTGATTCTTTGGCACTTCCTATATACCTACTACAAGAAAAATACAAAACACATGCATAAAAAAACCTTCTATTAAAACATTCATTTCAGGGACTTCCCTGTGGTCCAGTGGTTAAGAATCACCTTACAATTCAGAGGACATGGGTTTGATCTCTAGTCCAGAAACTAAGATCCCATATGCCTGGAAACTAAAGATCCCATATGCGGTGAAGCAAATTAAGCCTGTGCTCTGGAGCGTGCACACAATTATTGAGCCTTCCTAAACTCCTCATGGTGAAACAAAGGATCCTGCTTGCTGCAACTATGACTCAAGGCAGCCAAATAAACAAATACATATTTTTAAAATTCATTCAGTTCAGTTCAGTTCATTTCAGTCGCTCAGTCATGCCCAACGCTTTGCAGCCCCATGGACTGCAGCATGCCAGGCCTCCCTGTCCATCACCAACTCCCGGAGTTTACTCAAACTCATGTCCATTGAGTCGGTGATGCCATCCAACCATCTCAGTTTAGTTAAACATGGCAAATTAACCTTAGTCTCCTCTTTCTCCTTTAACTCCACTAAAAATGATAGTTAAGGGAGATAAAAAAGATAGAAGCCAAAAGGCAAAGTAAATCGGAGACCAAACAACTGCAGAGGAAAGATTTTAATAAAATTTTCAAGGATGGAAAAATGGATGGAGTGGTAGTAACTGACTTAGCAGAGTTGAAAAACTTATAAGAGCTTATAAAGAGAGAATACAGACAGGAAATGAACCAACATGCTACAGCACCCACAAAAGACTCATGGGTAAGTGAGAGGCCAGGTAAGTGTTAGGTGCAAAATGGAACATAGATGGATTTAATGACAGTCTAAACAGGGAGTTGCTGGATTTGCCAGCTCTCTTCTCCAATCAAGCAGAACAGGTAAGCCCTTAGTAGTTCCCCCAGAAAAGCTGGAAGATGTATTCTTCGAGGAAACCTAAGCAACAAGGGTCTAGACTGAGGGAGGCAATGACTGTGGCAAAGTTAAGACTGAAACGGAGATTAGTGAAAATATACATATATTGAACTGTCGACCTCTAAAGCCTTTTACCATGAACAAAATTCTTCTCTGAAGAAACAGAACAGCCTGAGACAGAAGACACCCACAGAGTAAGTTTTTGGCATCCTCTGACAAAAAGGCAGTTTCAACAATCTGTGAATCCTACAGTGAACCCCAGGAGTCAGAACCCTGATGCACACATACACAACTTCCAATCCACTTTCTAGCGACTCACTCTTCACTATGCACAGAGAGCCCAGATCATCAGATCTGAGGAACTCTTCAAATGTCTGAGACAAGCATCAAATCAAACAAAAGGAACCCAGAGGAAGGAAAGACAGGGAAACCAGAAAAAAAGTTAATCCTGTGATTAATAACCTCAGACAGATACTAAGAGTGGCATGGCAAGTGCTAATGGAGGGATTTGCTTTGGGTCAAGCACTGTTCTAAGTGCTTTTAACTCATTGAACAATCCTTTGATGAAGGTTTTAGCCCATTTCACAGATGAGAAAATTTAGTAATTTGTCCAAGTTTACACAACCAGTAAATAACAGAGCTGGGATTTGAGTATAAATTGTCTGATTTTGGGTCCACCTCTTAACCATACCTTATAACATAGCCATAAAAGAAATTATCCCATGTCAATGAAACCAGTTGTATCCATATAAGAATAAGATAGAAATCTTTGGCATGATGTGATAATCATAATAAATAATATTAATAAAAGAGGGCTTTCCTGGTGGTTCAGCCAATGCAGGAGACATAGATTTGATCCCTGATCCAAGAAGATCCCACATGCCATGGAGCAACTAAGCCTGTGAGCCACAACTACTGAGCCTGTGCTCTGGAGCCCAGGAGCCACAACTATTGACGCCTACAAGCCCTAGAACCTATGCTCCACAGCAAGAGAAGGCACAAGAGCTGTGTGCATCACAACTAGAGAGTAACGCCTGCTTGCTGCAACTTGAGAAAAATCTGTACAGCAGCAAAGATCCAGCACAGCCAAAAATAAAGAAAATAAATTTTTTTAATATTAATAGAAGAATCAAAATAATATTTTAAGAATTCTCCAAGAAAGTTGTATTTAAAATAAAGTAAACAAAGATAATAAAATCAGATACTCAGTACAGAAGATCTAGTATGTGACTAATAGGAGTTCCAAAATAAAAGGACAGAAAGAATAAAAACAAAGAAATTATCAAAAACTATGATGATGGTGATGATAACAAGGGCAAATCCTGGGGATAAAGGAGCTAGTCTAAAGGTGGTGTTGATATTTCGTCCCAGGCTTCCCTTGAGTAAGCACCATGTCCTGAAAGGTCTACTACTCTAAGGAGAAACTGTGTAAATCTTAGGGTGTCATCTGGGTGGCCAGTGCAGTCACACAGCTTGCCGTGCTCAGAAGAGCTCTGTGCTTGGTGTAATGCTCTGGTGTCACCATCTCTAATTCTTAACACCATTATCTTTATATTTATACTTCAGTTTTGTCAGTGAGTCTGAAAGGACAGTGGAGCATGAGCACAGAAGATGCGTGCAGTCTGCACATGGACCATTCCCAGCTGCCCTGTTCGCAGATGGCATTCTCCGTGCCCCACAAGTGAGATGCTCCAGTGGACCCGCAGTGGCAGGAGTCCAGCAGGGCAAGCATGTTGTATCTGTGACCGAGTAAGTGGAGGTGTTGACAATCCCAGAAAGCCACCTCCCCGCTCCATTCTCAGCTCAGAAAGAAGGCAATGGTGGCCTGAGAAACATTAAAAACTGAGAAACCCAGTCATGTCCTTTCTTATTTGTGTAAATTCCCTGTATTAACCAACCACTTACACTGAAAATGATAACATGGAAGTTAAGGGGGAAAGGGTAAAGATAGAATAGCCCATATTTTGCATTTATCAAGAAGTGAAATAATATTTTAGTTATTTTTTTTGTCATCTGTTAAGAGAAAATTACATATGCCTGTATGAAATACAAATTATGGAATTTCAGTGATTCTGCATACAAGGTAAATGGTCTTATATTTGCATTGAGAATTGACAGTGTATAATATAAAAAATGATAAAATTCATGCTAACAATGAAAAGTTATATATATATATATTTACTATGACATTAATAAATTAAAAACACTGTGACAATTCGAGAGAAATACTATTACTGGGAAGCCTTTATATTCTAATACTTCTAATGGCACATTTTTGAGCAATTCTCAATACACCAAGTGATTTTAGTAAAATAAGAATTAGGAGAATCTTTGTACCTTCACAATCAGTTTTTCCTTGCATTTTTTTACTTTAATGCCATGATAACCAAACACTGTGGCTCACTTTTCTGTCTCTCCAAACTTCCCCCCACCCGCAACTGGCTCCCAAACATTTTACAAAGGGCAGTGGAGTGAAGCAGCAAACCCTCCACCACCCCTACACACACACACACACACACACACACGTGCGTGCCCGCCTCTACCAGTCATTGCATTCTTCAGGTCCTGTGGTTAAGCTTTCAGACTCCTTTTGTTACCGCAAAGGCAGAAACCACTAACTTAGACATGAACGGGTGCCAAGAGTGTGTAATGCTGCCACCGTGAACTGACCCAGTCCTGACCTGTTTTATACAAACAGGCTACACCAGTTCTGAAAATGTCCACTAGAGTGTGCACTCTTTCCAATTCACTGAGGATGACTAGTGATCCTCAAATAAAACTAGAGATATTAAAAGCAATCTACTCCAACCCTCCAAACTCATCCAAATGGGCCTCCTAAATTAAGCAGTCAATATTAGGGATCTCAAAAAGAAAACACGATTTGCATTTAGTGGGTCAAGTGGCCAATGGGGAAGTAGCAGCAACTACCTACCTTAGTCCAATGGCAGGATAATTTTTAATCTAAGAGCTGGCAACCTCAGGATAAATGTGACAGGCACCACATACACCATGATTTACTGGCATCACCTACACACATACACACATACAATCCCCACTTCCAGAAAAAGATGAAGGAGTAGAGATGAATCCCAGATCAGTAACCAGGTGGGAGAGATATAACCTAAGCAGCAGTCCTGCCTGACCACCAGAGCTCAGCCTTTTTCAATAGTTGCCCTTGTCTCTCTGCTGCTGCGTATCAGAGCAGGGCAGCTGCTGCTGCTGCTGCTGCTGCTGCTGCTGCTGCTAAGTCACTTCAGTCGTGTCCGACTCTGTGTGACCCCATAGACGGCAGCCCACGAGGCTCCTCAGTCCATGGGATTTTCCAGGCAAGAGTACTAGAGTGGGTTGCCATTGCCTTCTCCCAGGGCAGCTGCTACAGTTTGTTAATTCAAAAGCAGTCTTAGTTGTCAGTGATCAATCAATGGGGTGAGCTTTTAACTGTGTGTCTTACAATATAGACAGATCACACAGCTACCAAGAGTGGAGGAGATACCATCAGATTAGTGTGCCTGTGACACCACACAGCCTTCCATAGAGAGAGTTGGGAAGAGACAAACACGTAATCTGGGCAGCTGAGATTGCTGATACTCATAATTAAGGAAATAGAGATGGACATTTCTCAATAGTGATTTTGTTTAATGCTCATAATATCATTTAGTATATTATCTTTTCCTCAACTGAAATTCATGTGTTTAATACAACGTCTTCCCATAGTCTGTCAGCACACTCAACGTTACTCTTTTTTTTTCCCCTAGGAGTATGAAACCAAAATTTCTGTACAAACTCAACCTGTTTCACTTCATGATAGTGACTGACTTATTTGCCTCTGTAGGGCTGGTCTCTTTTCCCCTCTCAATATTAACTCTAGAAATCTCTGAAACTACCACTGTTTCCCCATCAACCAAGATGTTCCAGACCTACCCTGCTTTACTTGTTCCATGTTTAGCAATGGCCACCCTCAACGAGACCTAATGCATTTTGGAGAAAGATAGTACAAAGTCCTGTAATCTAGTCCTACTCAGCATTTTTCATCATTCATATCACCGTTGGCAATAACTACAAACTGTATCATTTATTTTAGTAGCTCAGGAGTAGACTTTCAAAGTCAGTACTTCAGGTACCTATGTGAACTAACTAGTGTTCACCAGGATTGTCAAAGCAGTGGATTTTATCTGCAATGCACGTTGATCTCTAGTGTAGGTACTCTGGTGGTAGTAAATGGGGTTAAATAAAAAAACTGGTTTCTCTAAAATGGTAGAAACTTCTAATGCGTCCAGATCTACACATAACCAAGCACAGGTCCAGTTCTGGTTGATTTTTCCTACATTATCAAATGCAGGATAGAAAATTCTATTAACACACTCTGGCAAAATGCCCCTTGGCTGTTGGTCTCTGTTAACAAAGAAGCAGTTCAATAAAATGAAGTCCATTCACATCACTCTTCTTACCAGCACTGCCCTTGACAATGAAATATATATCCTGTACACGTGACCAGTGTATGGAGGGGTTGGGGTTTCCTTTGACTTTACTTTAACCCAAAATAGGACATTGTATTACAGCTTTCTTAATTTTTTGTACCTGTTACATATCAGTTATGAATGTAGTAGATAAATTTGTCATGTCATCCATAGGTTACAAACTCTATAAAGAGTATCTCTTTTTTTAGATTAAGCTTTTGAGTTATCTCTGTACTTCATACCAAAGGATGTTAATTTTTAAAGACTGTCTCAGGTAATCAGCTATTTGAGTATAGAACATCCTTAGTAATCAAGGAAAGTCATGGATGGAAAAACTGCTGTTTTCTGACAAAACCCTGCAGGATTTAAAATGCATTGGCACATTTTTAGCAAGCTAAATTGGAAACTTTAATCAGGAACTGAACATCTGACCATTCCCAAAGAATAGAATCAGAGGTAAGAATGCACTCATCTGGTCTATGCTCCTCATGGGTCTCTTACCTGAATTACTAATGATGGGAGAAGACAGTGCACGCATAAAAGTTTCTTTATGGGCTTTGCCTAAAATCATTCCTCTGTCTAAATCTTCTGAGGGATCCTTCCTAGGGAGAATTATTGACTTCAGGGCATGTAACATCTTCTGAGCTGCTTGTCTTTGGGATTCTCAGCCCAGGGGGAACTCATCACCATAGCAAGAACTTTTAAGATAAACTAACTCACCCTGTTATGCTTATGTAACTGGTCTGTGCCCACGAGGTCTCCTGCTCCTGAGATCCACATCTGGAACAATGTTCTGTAGAGCAGAGGCCTTAATGCAGATGCTTGTAGAGGCCAGTGAGGAATATACAAGGATGCATCTGACTGCTGAAAGACAGAAGGGAGGTAATCTGTGATGGACTGCTCCATACCTACCCGCCTCATGGCTCCCAGCAAGCCAGATCTTAAGTTGTCAAATCTTCCTCTTTCTTAAGAGTAACTGGTTAGAGATGTCAGATAAGCAGAATGGGATTTATCATACTATCAACTCATGACACATTATCTTCATTTATTCTTTATTTTATTTTAGAGGTTTATCCCCTTCATCCCATATAATCTACTTTCCCTCCCACTCCATATGCTCCCAGCCTAAAATATTAAATATTTGTACTTTCAATCCAACATCATTATTTTCATTTGTATATGTATGTGTGAGAATCTTTAAAAAAATATTATTGTTTGGGTATGTTTAAGTTACATAAACAGTGTAGGATTACAAAACTTATATTTTAGAGATGTATCCATGTGGCTAAACATCTACTTGGGCGATTCCTTGTGACTAATGTGTATAGGTCAATAATTTGACTTAATCAGTCCCTGCTTTTTTTGCTACCACAAATAACGCTGTGTTAAACATCTTCATAAAAATCTCATGGTACACTCTTATGAGGGTTTCCTACTGTTTAAAGTCTATATAGTAATTACTACTATTACTATCTTACTATAGTATTCAGTTCAGTCACTCAGTTATGTCTGACTCTTTGCAACCCCATGGACTACAGCATGCCAGGCTTCCCTGTCCATCACCAACTCCCAGAGCTTGCTCAAACTCATGTTCACCAAGTCGGTGATGCCATCCAACCATCCACCCTCTATCATCCCCTTCTCCTCCTGCCTTCAGTCTTGCTCAGCATCTGGGTCTTTTCCAAGGAGTCAGTTCTTTGCATCAGGTGGCCAAAGTATTGGAGCTGGAGCTTCAGCATCAGTCCTTTCAATGAATATTCAGTACTGATATCCTTTAGGATTGACTGGTTTGATCTCCTTGCAGTCCAAGGGACTCTCAAGAGTCTCTTGAAGTATAGAATACTACAGAATTACTATACAGTAAATACTTCATTCCATGAAATTATTTTATTGCTTTCAAAGTGACCATACAGTCTACATGATCCCCAGCAGTGCTGAAGCTTTCCACCTCTCCACATCCTCATCAGCATCTGATACCCATCCATCTATATTTTGCACAGTCCCCTGGTGGTCTAGTGGCTAGGATGCAGTGCTTTCATCTCCAAGGCCTGGGTTCACACCAGGGAAGATGTGTTTTTTTTGGAGCTCCCCAGGTGGCACTAATGATAAAAAACCTGCCTGCCAACACAGGAGACATCAGAAATACAGGTTCAATCACTGGGTCAGGAAGATCCCTTGGAGGAGGAAATGGCAACCCACTCCAATATTCTTGCCTGGAGAATGCCATGGACAGAGGAACCTGGTGGGCTACAGTTCATGGGTCGCAAAGAGTCAGACATGACTGAAGTGACTTAGCACACATGCATATCTGTATTTTCTCCTCTCTAAACAGTATCTCAGACTTTTAATTTGTATTTTATTGATTGTTGGGACGTTAATATCTCATCTGTGTATTTTTAACTATTAAGGTAGCTCAATCATGATCCTTGCCATTTTTTGGTTCTTTTTCTTGCTTCCTTATAGGAATTTACCCTCTTATTACAAAGATATTAATTTTTAGTCCTAAATATTTTATAGATCCTCTCCTGAAGTATCACTTATTCCTAAATTTTGTCAATGGCACCCTTTATTGTCTTTCATTAAGCACCGACTGAAAAGCTGAAGTGCACACCTTCCAGACTGCATTGCAGTTGTGAATGGCCAGATAACTAATTTTGAGGTAATAAAACATACTCATAAACTACTATGTATAAAATAAGCTATAAAGATACATTGTATAACCAACATCTTATAAAAACTATAAGTGGACTATAACCTTTAAAAATTGTGAATCACTATGTTGTACACCTGAAACCTGTATGATATTGTACATCAACTATACTGCAATTTTAAAATATATGAAAAATTCAACATCATTGACAAATAAATGCACATTAAAACAAACAACAGAAAAAAAGATGAGAGCTCTCCAAAATTTTTCCACAATTTAGAAGTTTTTCCAATTCAGAGGATCCAAGAAGCTGGCCCTACAAATATTTTCTCCTACTAGCCTAATTTTAGAAAAGAGAAAACACTCTTTCCTTTCTTATTTTAAGTAGACCCTACAGGCAGGGTTCCAGGAGGCTGACTGACACAGTAGGAACTTACCTCCTGCTGGCTTTAACTGGACATGCAAAAATCAGTTTTTGAATGCCAAAGAGGCCTATCCTGGCCATTTCAGGGTGGGATTTTCTTTAATTCCCAACTAAGTAAGCACATACAAGCTTACATAAACCTAGCTGGTATCCGCATAGGTGGCTTTTTGTCCAGGAGATGTTTGGCCTTTGAGGCACAATTTCCCATGATTAACTTGGTAGTCTAATTCAGATATGAGATATGGTCTGGTGGTAGATCACACATGTGTTGCTTTTAGCTGCCCAAGGAGTTATACTTGGGTCGGTTCAAATCTTTTACATGGCTCAGTCTCTCCCTCCAACAGTCTAAAACTCCGTGTGACTCAGAGCACTGGATGGTCAGGCCTTATCTCCTGCATTCCTGGAACAGCAAGCAGTATTTGCTGAATAGTTGTAGTGGGATTCCCCTCTAGAACCACTGCACATCTTTGGCAAGTGGTATTGGGAAAACTGGATAGCCATATGTAAATCAATGAAGTAGAACACACCCTCACACCATACACAAAAAATAAACCCAAAATGGCTTAAAGACAAATATAGGACAAGATACCATAAAACTCCTCGAAGAGAACATAGGCAAAACATTCTCTGACAGAAGTTACATCAATGCTTTCTTAGGTCAGTCTCCCATGGCAATACAAATAAAAGCAAAAATAAATAGGACCCAATCAAACATAAGTTTTTGCACAGCAAAGAAAACCATAAACAAAACAAGAAGATATTCTATGGATTAGGAGAAAATATTTGCAAATGATGTGACTGACAAGGGCTTAATTCCTAAAATATACTAACAGCTCTTACAAGTCATTAACAAAAATCAAAACAAATAACCCAATCGAAAATGAACAGAAGACCTAAATAGACATTTTTCCAAAGAAAACATACAGATGGCCAATAGGCACATGAAAAATTGCTCATCATTGCTAATTTATTACAGAAATGCAAATCAAAATACAACAAGGTGCCACCTTACACTAGTCAGAATGGCTGTCATCAAAAAATCTATAAACAATAAATGCTAGAGAGGGTGTGGAGAAAACCCTCCCACTATTGGTGGGAATGTAAGTTGGTGCAGCCACTATGGAAAACAGTACAGCGGTTCCTCAAAAAACTAGAAGTAGAGTTGCCATATAATCCCACAATCCCACTCCCGGGCATATACCCAGACAAAACTATAATTCAAAAAGATGCATGCAACCTTATGTTCATAGCAGCACTACTTACAATAGCCAAGACATGGAAACAAACAATGTCCATCAATAGATGAATGGATAAAGAAAAGGTTTTGTACACACACACACACACACACACAAAACAGAATAATTACTTAGCCATTGAAAAGAATGAAATAATGTCATTTGCTGCAACATGGATGGACCTAGAGATTATCATACTAAGTGAAGTAAGTTAGAAAGAGAGACAAATAACATATGATATCACTTATATGTGGAATCTAAAACATGACACAAATGATCATATCTATGAAACAGAAATAGTCTTACAGATGTAGAGAACAGAATCATGGTTGCCAAAGGAAACAGAGGGTAGGGGAGGGAAGGATTGGGAGTTTGAGACTAGCAGATATATAGGATGGATAAACAAGGTAGTATTGTAGGGCATAGGAACTATATTCAATATCCCGTGATAAACCATTGTGGAAAGGAGTATGAAAAGACTGTATAACTATGTTACTTTTCTGTACAGCAGAAATAAATACAACATTGTAAACCAACTACATTTCAATACATTTTTTTAAAAAAAGAACCACTACATGCTAGGAGGATTGATCCTCAGATAATCAGGTAGGTTCTCAGTCACCTGAGAACACCCTGTGGCCCGAAGGAGCACATGCCCCTTGTTCTTTAGATTGAATAACCTAGTCTCTTATTTCACTAGTATAAGTTTTTTGACCATATGTCAACTTACTTTTTCAATTTGAGGCAAATTTAACAAAAACCCAGCCATTTATGTTTCCCTGGCCCTCCTGCCCAGATTCCCCTAGGTCCCTGCCTAGCAAATGCACCAGTGCCCCTCAAAACTCCAAGTCTTAAATGAAAACTGCTTGGATAAAAGTCTTAGAATCATCACTTAAAACCAATGAGATTAAAAAAAAAAAAAAAAACCAGATCCAGGTATCAGGAGAACTCTCCAGAACATTTGAGAGTACTAAGCAGGTAGGGGCTCAGTGGGACTATGCTGGTCCTGAGTGCCAGTTGGGAGTAGACATCAGGGGTCTGCTGGTGGGTATCTCTGATCTCCTGCTGGCTACACCACACACAAACTCAATGGACATGACTTTGAGCAAACTCCAGGAGTTGTTGAAGGACGGGAAGCTTGGCACATTGCAGTCCATGGGGTTGCAAAGAGTCGGACATGACTGAGCAACTGAACAACACCACCACCACGCATATGTTGACAAAATCAGTCAACAGCAGATCTAAGAAGTGAAAATTTTCACTTCTTTCAGAGCCAATCTGAAATTATAACCCTCATGACCCTTTATAAGAATAAGAAAGAAGATTATCTTCTAAGGAGGTCTGGTTAATGCACATGTATAGTACACAATAAAGGGGAAGGGAGAGGGCCAAAGGAGCAGAGAAAATTTTTGTTTAAATTTTTCTTGCCTTGCTATAAAATATAAATTTTATTTCATCAGTTTCCAGCGCCACATTCTCAAATTTCTTACAAATTCCCCCTTTTGGTATTTCCCTCTCATCTTTCCAAGAGAAGGTAACATGTGCTCTGGGCCCATGAACTTGAACCAGAAGCCTTTGTATGCACCTGAGATATATTTAGATACAGTACCAAGAAGCAACTGACTTCCCTGGTGGCTCAGACAGTAAAGCATCTGTCTACAATGAGAGAGACCCGGGTTCGATCCCTGGGTGGGGAAGATCCCCTGGAGAAGGAAATGGCAATCCACTCCAGTACTATTGCCTGGAAAATGCCATGGACAGAGGAGCCTGGTAGGCTACAGTCCATGGGGTTGCAGAGTCAGACATGACTGAGTGACTTCACTGTCACTTTCTTTCACCAAGAAGCAAGATGTGGGGAAGAAATTCTTTCATGTCACAGATCTGCACTTATGGTGGGGGAGGGGAAGGTATAATTGCCAATGATGAAATGAGAACCAGAAAGAAGAAATCACATTATTTTCAGCAAAGTGCTGATGAAGAGTGATTGGCTAGCAGCCAGTCATTTATCATCACTACACAGTATCTGTATTTTTAAAAACCAGGTCCCTTTTTAGCGTCAGAGCATTGTCCCCCAAGTTCACTGGTAAAATTTCTCACCACAAATCAATAATTGTATATAACACTGAGATACACAATGCCAGAAAACTTGGGGAAATAGTTTGCACTGAGGGTGTCAGAAGAACCCTATTGATCTCGGACAGGTAAAGTCTTCTTATGCAAAATTTTAATTGTCTTTGCAAAAAGAGTGTGGGGAACACAGAGGTTTTTCCTTCATTGATTACATAAGAACGTTTGATTTTACTGGCTTCCTTGGTGGCTCAGTAGTAAAGAATCTACCTGCCAAGCAAGAGACACAAGTTGAATCCCTGGATCGGGAAGATTCCCTGGAGAAGGAAATGACAACCCACTCCAGTGTTCTTGCTTGGGAAATCCCATGGCCAGAGGAGCCTGGAGGGCTGTGGCCTATGGGGTCACAAAGAGTCGGACACGATTCAGCAACTAACAACAACAGGTTATTTCATTAGGTAATCTGGTTTAGAAATGAAATGAAAGAAACCCCAAACTGAAGTGTCTTAGACAAAAGGTGGAGTTTAGAGGAAGGACACGGTAGCATCTCATGACAGCACGATGAGCAAACTAAACTGAGATGCAGCCAGGCCTGGGTCTCTGAACCAGGGACTTGAAACCAGCAGGGTAACTTCTTCGAATTCCTTCTCTCACTCAGTTCAGTTGCTCAGTCGTGTCCGACTCTTTGTGATGCCATGGACTGCAGCATGATAGGCTTCCCTGCGTGGAGCTCGCTCAAACTCATGTCCATCAAGTTGGTGATTCCATCCAACCATCTCACTAGACACTGACGTTTTTCCCTTTCTTGATATGGATTGGTCTTCTCCATAATACAGAAATCATCAATGCTGTCTTTTCCAATCTTTCTATTTGTAAATTCAGTCAGCACCAAAGGAGGCATGGTCTGTCTCCAAAGCCTGGATCAGCAGTCTGACCTGTATATATTTTTTTAATCTCCTTAATTTTGAGAAGCTTTTTTCCCCGCTAAGGTTTTCAATACATGAAATCATATGTTCTCTAAGTTACGACAGTTTTAATCTCTTTTCAATAGTTAGCTTTATTACTAGCTTTTCATTAGTGCTCTGCTGATAAATGCTTAACAGATTCTCCAAAAAAAAAGATATATCAACATCATGATATTGTTAGGTAGTTAGAATAGGAAAAAGGAGTCCAAAATGGTGGTGGCTAAAAGACAAAGAAGGGAAAAGTCCTCAAAAATAGAAGGTCCGAGGACCGGTGTGAGGACCTCAGGTATAACAAACAGCCCTCCTGGCTAGCCCAATTTAGATACGGCAGGCCCAGGGGGAGGAGAAAAAAACATATAAAAAGAGGAGCCAAAATTGAGCTGGGGGCTTCTCTTCTCTTCGAGTCTTTTGGGTTGGCCTGCCCTCACGCCATGAGGATGTATTTTTCTTTGCTTGACAATAAAACTGAGCTATAACACTGGCCCATCCATCCTTTCAAATTTTTGCTGCAGCAATATAGAACAGAGGAAATTAAACACCCCCCAACAATATCACCAGCCCAGAATTAGGAAAAGAAGCACGCAAGGCTCCTAGAGCTGGGACAAGCAGCATCCCACACAGCCCCGCTTATGATTCAGTTATTTGGCCTCTGTTTGCGTAACAATGTGAAATAGTAGTGATAGCAGCCAGCCGCCTTTTCTTGATTATGATGCTTCAGAATCTAGCAGGATAGAGCTTGCAACCTGAATGCTTCACTTAATTAAATGTTAATGGGTCCCTGGAACTCTGTGTCAGGACTTGGAAAGAGGGAATGTCTTCATCAGTTAGAGACGCTAACCAAGAGCTGGGGGAAGGAAAGGGCCACCATGTGGGCCCACATCTGTATTTAAGACTACGGTCTCTGAACCCAACCATTTGATTCCAGAGTCTATTTTTGTCCTTTTTGAAGAAGAGACTTATTAAGGCAAGGCAACGTATTGCTTCCCCGGTGGCTCAGTGGTAAAGAATCCAACTGCCAGTGCAGGAGACACAGGGATTTGAATTCAATTCCTGGGCCAGGAAGATCCCCTGGAGGAGGAAATAGCACCCCACTCCTGTATTCTAACCTGGAAAATCCCATGGACAGAGCAGTGTGGCAGGCTATACAGCCCATGCGGTTGCAAAAAGTCAGACACCACTTAGCGAATAAACAACAACAAGGCAACTTATTTAACCTCCTTCTGCCTTAGTTTCCTAGTTATTAAAATAAAAGTATTATTCAGTTCAGTCACTCAGTTGTGTCCAACTCTTTGCGACCCCATGGACTGCAGCATGCCAGGCCTCCCTCTCCATCACCAACTCCCTGAGTTTACTCAAACTCATGTCCACTGAGTCAGTGATGCCATCCAACCATCTCATCCTCTGTCATCCCCTTCTCCTCCCACCTTCAATCTTTCCCAGGCATTTCAAATAAGTCAGTTCTTTGCATCAGGTGGCCAAAGTTTCAGCTTCAAAGTTTCATTGGAGTTTCAGCTTCAACATCAGTCCTTCCAATGAACACTCAAGACTGATCTCCTTTAGGATAGACTGGCTGGATCTCCTTGTAGTCCAAGGGATTCTCAAGAGTCTTCTCCAACACCACAGTTCAAAAGCATCAATTCTTCGGCACTCAGCTTTCTTCACCATCCAACTCTCACATCCATACATGACTGCTGGAAAAACCATAGCCTTGACTAGACAGATCTTTGTTGGCAAAATAAT
The DNA here is from genome assembly GCF_003369695.1 of Bos indicus x Bos taurus. Classification (NCBI taxonomy): domain Eukaryota; kingdom Metazoa; phylum Chordata; class Mammalia; order Artiodactyla; family Bovidae; genus Bos; species Bos indicus x Bos taurus. The sequence continues at coordinate 38,183,194 of NC_040084.1, forward strand.
GTCTCTGCTTTTTAACATGCTGTCTAGGTTGGTCATAACTTTTCTTCCAAGAAGCAAGTGTCTTTTAATTCCATGGCTACAGTCACCATCTGCAGTGATTCTGGAGTCCAAAAAAATGAAGCCAGCCACTGTTTCCACTGTTTTCCCCATCTATTTGCCATGAAGTGATGGTACCGGATGCCATGATCTTAGTTTTCTGAATGTTGAGCTTTAAGCCAACTTTTTCACTCTCCTCTTTCACTTTCATCAAGAGGCTCTTTAGTTCTTCTTCACTTTCTCCCATAAAGGTGGTGTCATCTGCATATCTGAGGTTATTGATATTTCTCCCAGCAATCTTGATTCCAGCTTGTGCTTCCTCCAGCCTAGCGTTTCTCATGACGTACTCTGCATATAAGTTAAACAAGCAGGGTGACAATATACAACCTTGACATACTCCTTCTCCTATTTGGAACCAGTCTGTTGTTCCATGTCCAGTTCTAATTGTTGCTCTCAATAAACCTCTATTCCCATCTCTTTCAGAATTTCCCACAGTTTATTGTGATCCACACAAAGACTTTGGCATAGTCAATAAAGCAGAAATAGATGTTTTTCTGGAACTCTCTTGCTTTTTCGATGATCCAGTAGATGCTGGCAATTTGATCTCTGGTTCCTCTGCCTTTTCAAAAACCAGCTTGAACATCTGGAAGTCCATGGTTCATGTACTGTTGAAGCCTGGCTTGGAGAATTTTGAGCATTACTTTACTAGCGTGTGAGATGAGTGCAATTGTGCAGTAGTTGAGCATTCTTTAGCACTGCCTTTCTTTGGGATTAGAATGAAACTGACCTTTTCCAGTCCTGTGGCCACTGCTAAGTTTTTCAAATTTGCAGGCATATTGAGTGCAGCACTTTCACAGCATCATCTTTTAGGATTTGAAATAGCTCAACTGGAATTCCATCACCTCCACTAGCTTTGTTTGTAGTGATGCTTCCTATGGCCCACTTGACTTCACATTCCAGGATGTCTGGGTCTAAGTGAGTGATCACACCATCGTGATTATCTGGGTCATGATTGTTTTTGTACAGTTCTTCTGTGTATTCTTGCCACCTCTTTTTAATATCTTCTGCTTCTGTTAGGTACATACCATTCTGTCTTTTTGAGCCCATCTTTGCATGAAATGTTCCCTTTCTTATTTCTAATTTTCTTGAAGAGATCTCTAGTCTTTCCCATTCTATTGTTTTCCTCTATTTCTTTGCATTGATCTCTGAGGAAGGCTTTCTTATCTCTCCTTGCTATTCTTTGGAACTCTGCATTCAAATCAGTACATCTTTCCTTTTCTCCTTTGCTTTTCACTTCTCTTCTTTTCACAGCTATTTGTAAGGCCTCCTCAGACAACCATTTTGCTTTTTTGCATTTCTTTTTCTTTGGGATGGTCTTGATCCCTGTTTCCTCTACAATGTCAGGAACCTCCATCCATAGTTCATCAGGCACTCTGTCTATCAGATCTAGTCCCTTAAATCTATTTCTCACTTCCACTGTATAATCATAAGGGATTTGATTTAGGTCATACCTGAATGGTCTAGTGGTTTTCCCTGCTTTCTTCAATTTATGTCTGAATTTGGTAATAAGGAGTTCATGTTCTGAGCCACAGTCAGCTCGCTGTATTGTTTTTGCTGACTTTATAAAGCTTCTCCATCTTTGGCTGCAAAGAATATAATCAATCTGATTTTGGTATTGACTATCTGGTGATGTCCATGTGTAGAGTCTTCTCTTGTGTTGTTGGAAGAGGGTGTTTACTATGACTAGTGCATTCTCTTGGCAAAACTCTATTAGCCTTTGCCCTGCTTCATTCTGTACTCCAAGGCCAAACTTGCCTTTTACTCCAGGTGTTTCTTGACTTCCTATTTTTGCATTCCAGTCTCCTATAATGAAAAGGACATCTTTTTGGGGTGTTAGTTCTAGAAGGTCTTGATTTCCAACAGAAAATTGTATTAAACATTTACTGAGCATGACCCCACCCGTCAGAACAAGACCCAGTTTCCCCCTCAGTCTCTCCCATCAGGAAGCTTCCATAAGCCTCTTATCCTTTTCCATCAGAGGGCAGATTGAAAAACCACAATCACAGGGATCTAACCAATCTAGTCACATGGAGCACAGCCTTGCCTAACTCAGTGAAACTATGAGCCATGCCGTGTAGGGCCACCCAAGATGGACGGGTCATGGTGGAGAGTTCTGACAAAACGTAGTCCACTGGAGAAGAGAATGGAAAACCACTTCAGTATTCTTGCCTTGAGAACCCCATGAACAGTATGAAAAGGCAAAAAGATAGGACACTGAGAGATGAACTCCCCAGGTCAATAGGTACCCAATATGCTACTGGAGATCAGTAGAGAACTAACTCCAGAAAGAATGAAGGGATGGAGCCAAAGCAAAAACGACATCCAGTTGTGGATGTGACTGGTGATAGAAGCAAAGTCCAGTGCTGTAAAGAGCAATATTGCAAAGGAACCTGGAATGTTAGGTCCATGAATCAAGGCAAATTGGAAATGGTCAAACAGGAGACGGCAAGAGTGAATGTTGACAGTTTAGGAATCAGCAAACTAAAATGGACTGAAATGGGTGAATTTAACTCAGATGACCATTATATCTACTACTGTGGGCAAGAATCCCTTAGAAGAAATGGAGTAGCCATCATAGTCAACAAAAGAGTCCAAAATGCAGTACTTGGATGCAATCTCAAAAATGACAGAATGATCTCTGTTCGTTTCCAAGGCAAACCATTCAATATCACAGTAATCCACTTCTATACCCTGACCAGTAATGCTGAAGAAGTTGAAGTGGAATGGTTCTATGAAGACCCACAAGACCTTCTGGAGCTAACACCCCAAAAAGATGTCCTTTTACTATAGGGGACTGGAATGCAAAAGTTGGTTCTGCTTAGGGATAAACAAAACACTTGTGGCTCAGACATTAAAGAATCATCCTACAATGCAGGACACCTGGGTTTGATCCCTGGGTTGGGAAGATCCCCTGGGGAAGGGAATGGATACCTACCTAATCCAGTAGTTTTGCCTGGAGAATTCCACGGGCAGAGAAGCCTGGCAGACTACATGAGGTTGCAAAAAGTCAGACACTATTAAGAGACTAACACTATCACTTTCACTTTTTCATGGATAAATAAAGAACTTTCTATTAATCAGCATATATCAATAAATTACCACCTTCTCCTGTCTACCTAGGGTTCTCTTTCTCCGTTAGTCCTGGCCTTCTTCCAGCCCAGGCACCCTCCCACAACACCCCCAACAAGCCTCCTGACCCACCAATTCTCTTTGGGGAACATGCCTTCCATAATCCCACTTACAGCCACTCCCACTTGCTCTCCACAGAAATGCATTTAAAGCAAAATTACACTGCCATGAGAGAATATTAGCAGATGTTTGGAAAATAATCTAGACAAATGGGACAAGCCACTCTATCTTTTTAAAACTCTGCCATGCTTTGTGAAGTTCAGATGTCACTGGTTCATCATCTCTGCCATCTTCATCAAAGAAAAATAATAAGCTAAAATGGAGCTTCAGCATTTATGAGAAGCACAAATAAATCCTTTTAAAAATATATGGCAACCATTGGTAAGGATTTATGTATTTGATCTGCCTCCATTTGTAACACTAAGGAAATATATCCCATTTTGAACTTAAAAAGTCTTGATGAGAAGTGTTTGTGTTTCTGATAGAGCAGACCGATATTTGATAAGATCTGCTCGTGATTTCTAAAACCAGAAGTTTGGGTTTTTTTTTTTCCCTCAAGAATGCAACCATTGGATTTATTAAGTGCTATATCTGAAGAAGAAAAGATATATGTTTCATATGCAATAAAATATATGACTAAATAACAATATATTAATAACAGTAAAGATATTAGCTTTCCAAGACTCTGGTCTGTTTTAATCAGGGAAAAGAATCTCTGTTATATTCTTTTTGGTTCATCAGCTTGCAGACACAAACAGTGAGTAGATACACCTTTAAAACAATCTTCATAGATTAATTCAAAATTCCTCCTCTCAGACCATCTGGAATATATGGATCTAATATTACTTACAAGTCAAAGGCTACCTCCTACTCTGCTGTTTTGTGGACTCTGCACTCAAGCCAAGTCTTAAAAACCATCCACATCTTTAAGGATAGACTTGCACTCTTATTCTCATCCTCCTTAGCCTAGCTCAGGATCACCAGCATTGCCCTATACCGGGCTTCCTGCTTTGGCCACAGATTGGATCCTCAGAGTCCAGTAAAGTGAAGCATCAGCATCTTTTTTTTCCCTAAGAAATTACTGTCAACTTCCTGCTTCTTGCCCGTCATTAAGGTCTCCAGAGAATTACCTGAGATCACATCATGTCCTTTAATAAACCTGGCATTTCAGCCTTTTCTAAGGGTTTTACCAACACATTATTTTTATTATACCCAACAATCCATGCTTTAAAAATATTTCTTACTTGAAAGATGGGGCATGAGGTCAGTCTGTTTTTGCTGGTATTTTGTAGTAATTAGATATTCTAACGGTTTTTTGATCATAGTCACAGTGCCGTGCATTTTGTTGTGAGAAAGGCTAGTGACTTCCTGGAAAAAATTTAAGGCACTGTTACACTTACAAATATGACTGAAAACTGTTTTTAGAAATTGCCTAAGTTGATATACACAGTACAAGAAGCCCTCATTATCTGAGCCCTGGGAAAAGACCATTTAAATCCAATCTCCTTAAAAACTCTCAAGTGAAAAAAGCAGGATACAAAGAAAAGTACATACTAAGTGAACATTTTTGTAGAATATATATGTATATGCATATAAGACCTGTAGATGAGTCCCCAGGTACTGGTGACCAGAGCTGTTTGTGGAGAGAATGAGGTAAGTGGGGAAAAGAGTGTCGTGAGACAATTTTACCCTGCACCTCTTTGAATACTGTACCATGTGCTTTTATTCTCTGATTTTTAAAAAGGTAACAAGAATCAGAATGTGAAAAAAATACCTCTGGTGGGGAATTCCCCAGCGGCCCAGTGGCAAGGACTCCATGCTTCCACCGCAGAGACACAGGTTCCATCCCTGGCTTGGAGAAATACCGGTATGCCAGCTCAGCCAAAAATGTTTTAAATAAAGAAAATACCTCTAGTGGATACAAATCCAGAATTTGAAACTTTTAAAATCATTTGTCCCCCTGAAGCTTCATTTCAGTCACTGGGACAGGATTCCAGGTACCCCTTGCAAGCTTTAGATTTGACACAGTGGTTGGGGCAGGGCAGGGGGTGGAGCTGGTGAGGAAGGTCCTGATTTTCTCGTCAATATCTTTAAAAAAAAAAAAAAACTAAAAAAACAGTGCCTTCTTGTTTTGAGGTTGGAAACCTTGATACAGAAAGTACAGGGACACCAGGTTTAGACAGCTCAGGATATCTGGCCCTACTTAAAGTGAAACTCTCAGAGCTGAGTCAGAAGGGAGAATGGGAACATTAATTGGATGTTTGATGATATTAAGGAATGATTGACATTTTATATATGATAATGGTATCATAATTTTCTTAAGTGCTTTTCATTTAGAGATACTTACTGAGTATCTCTAAAAAATTTAGAGATTTATCTCACATAAAATGATACGTGAAGCTGGCTCTTAGATCCAATGAGGATTTGGATATTTGTTGGCAATTGTTGAAACTGAGTGATAAGTACATGAATATTCATTACTCTGCCCTCTGTATTTGTACATGTCTAGAATTTTCCATTAAAAGAGGGAGCTGAGGCACACTTTACACATTGTCTTTCAGTTACTGAAGCTGGTCAGAAAAGAGAAGAAGGAAGCTAAGAGCAGACTGTGAGCCTGAAAAATCCTGGAAGACACCCCCCGCTGGGTGCAAGGGAAGACAGGACAAAGTAGACACGAGAATTTGGGGCTGCTCCAAAGGTCTCAGGACAAGCACATGGGAAAGAAGTCCTCTAGACAATGCCCATGAATCAATCACCACCAGGTCACAAGATCTTGGCACCCCATAGTATGAGGCAGGAATTAGGCCAGCTGCAAGAACACAGAAATGAGAGCATGTTTGTCTCCAGATGCAGAAGTGAAGCCAGTTGAGAATCCAGGGATTGGAGTTAAAGGAAACAATGTGTGCATGCATACTGAGTCACTTCAGTCGTGGCCCACTCTGTAATGCTACGGACTGTAGCCCCGCCAGGCTCCTCTGTCCATGGGATTCTTCCGGCAAGAATACTGGAGTGGGTTGCCATGCCTTCCTCCAGAGGATCTTCCTGACCCAGGGATTGAATACACATCTCCTGACTTGCAGATGGATTCTTTAGCACTGGGCCACTGGGGAAGCCCTAAAGGAAATATAACCACATTCAATTCAGGAATCACCTGGTTTACTACACATAATTCACCCACACAAAACACGGGTCCAAGTGTCAAAAGTGGGGTAACAAACACTCCAAGGAGAAGTCAGAAAAGAGGCATCTTAGCATGACCACTGGTCTTTGGTTCAGAAATGTGTCTTAGGACAAGTGTGAGCAGGTAGTTGCCCTGGGCTCTCACAGATAAGCTTTTACCAGCATCGGATGGAATCAGTTCTCAGCTGGGTGGGATCGGGTCTTCCAGCAAACAGCTTTCAACACATTCTGTTCAGTAGCCTCTTGGAGTAAATGTTAGCCCCAAGGAAGGGGGTCTTGACTCTATCAGTGGCTCCTTCTGTTCCAGTAATGTACATCACCCATCAAATTTTTATCTAAAGTAATATTTTTAGGGGCCACCCCGGTGGTTCAGTGGTTAAGAATCTGCCTGCCAATGCAGGGGACACAGGTTCAAACCCTGGTCTGGGAAGATTCCACATTCTGCAGGGCAACTAAGCCCGAGCACCAGAAATACTGAAGCCCCCTGTGCCCTAGGTCCTGTGCTCTGTAACACGAGAAGCCACTGCAGTGAGAATCCTATACACCACAAGAAAAAGAAGTCCCCACTCATCGCAACTAGAGAAAGCCTGCATCAATGAAGAGTCAATATAGCCAAAAATAAATAAGTCTTTTACAAAATAAAGTAATATTTTTAGTTTATCCCTCTAAGATTAAACAACCAGCTTGCAAGTTCACATTGGCCACTGTGTGACTCGATTTTGAACTACTTAACATATCTTAGATCCCATATGTTTCACACAGGATGAGTAGGAATAATTCAAAAGAAATCACATCATAACACAGGCCTAAAAATGGAAAGCTACTTATTTCTGTACCACATCAAGTCAGACGTCACGTTGCAAAGCAAGCAGAGAGGCTCTGTAGCCAGCAGGGGTCCCTGCACACTTCACGGGCACAGGCTTCTCTCTGACCCTCAGGCAGTCCCTTACCATTTTGGTCCAAGAGAGGAGAGCAGCAGGATGAAAGAAGAGACCAAAAAGTGAGCAAAGGAGGAAAGCCAGTAGTTTCTTAAGAAAGGTTCCTAGAAGTTTGCCATGAGGAAGTCAGACCAGGTTGCATGTGGCACCATACATACATGTTAGAGCCTGGGCAGAATCCACCATATATGAATAACAAAAAACAGCACTCACTAAACTCTAGCCAGCATGTGTGGGCTGTCCAGAGACAGTCACCTCGTAAGAAGCAGGAACACTCACTGCGTGCTCAGTTGCTAAGCCATGGCCAACTCTTTCCAATCCCATGGACTGTAGCCTGCCACGCTCCTCTGTCCATGGGATTCTCCAGGCAAGAATACTGGAATGGGTTGCCACTTCCTCCCCCAGGAGATCTTCCTGATTCAGGGATCAAACGCTCATCTCCTGTGTCTCCTGCATTGGCAGGCAGATTCTTTACCACTGCACCACCTGGGAAGCCCAAAAATCTCACTGCTTTTCCTAATTGCTCTCTATGAAAAACAGCTGGTGCAGCAGGGCTTGAACAGCAGAGTCTTTAATAACAGAAAGTCCTAAAACCAATTAAGAAGAATACAGGCTTGGGTCATTATGGTGAACAGTCATTTTTATGCACATTTTGGGTTATTATAGAGATATTATAATTGATGAAAATAGTGTGATCAACACGAGGAGAGGCAGTGGTGGGTTAGAAGGTCCATAATGTTATCTGAGTTTTGTTAACACACTGATCTAATTCTGTTGCAGGAAGGGGACTCTTTCCACAGCTCAGAGAGTGGGCTCTTACCACTCAAGAATGAAGTGTCCAAGGAGACACACATGCTGACAAAGAAAGAAACTTTATTGGGAAGGGATACCCAGGTGGAGATCAAGAGGGTAAGGGAACCCAGGAGGACTGCTCTGCCACATGGCTTGCATTCTTGGGTTTTATGGTGATGGGATTAGTTTCAGGGTTGTCTCTAGCCAACCATTCTGACTCAGGGTCCTTCCTGATGTGTGCACTGCTCAGCCAAGATGGATTCCAGTGAAAAGGATTCTGGGAGGACATATGGATTGGACTCTCCTGTCTCCTTTTGCTCTTTCCTGATTTCTTCTGGTTGGGGGTGGCTTGTTACTTCCATGTTCCTTACCAGGATCTCCTATTGTAAAATAACTCTCGCAAATGGTTACTGTGGTGCCTGGCCAGGGTGGGGGTTTCAGTCAGTGGTTCCCCTAACCATTCCAGCTAAGACCACCCAACCTCCTTCATTCCCCCTTCCTTCTCTTGAACTGTTCCAGTGTTTTATAAATGTGTTTTATTTTTTATTTTTCAATGCAAGAATTAAAATTAAGACAGATTTGAATTTTAATCAATTTAATTGATGAGTTAATTCAAGAATGAAAATTAGGGTGCATTCTGTCCTCTAGTCCACTGGTTTGAAAATGTGGTCCTCGCCAGCATCACTTGGGAACAGATTACAAAAGCAAATTTGAGGGCTCCACCCCAGACCTACTGAATTCATCCAAGGGATTCTGAGGCACAATAAACTTTTGGAACCAGTTATTTAGTCCAGTAACTTTCAACCCTGGCTGCACACTGAAATCACCTAGAAAACTTGGGGAAAAAACACTGTCTGCATCCCATACCCAGAGGTTCCAATTTGATTGGTTTGAGGGTATTGTTTGGGGAAATTTTGAAATTCATCACATGGCTGTAAGGAGAAGCCAGGACTGAGAACCATTGTTCCAGACGTTATCTGGGCCTTTACGGCCAAATAAAGCCGTGAAAATCAACTACATTCTAGGAGTGGTGGGGGACCAGTCTTCTTTCCAAATAGAAAGTGAAGGTAGTGTTAAGTTTTTCCCTGTTCTCTCTGACTCAGGTGGGAAAGATTGAGTTCTCCTACACCATTAGCCTCACTTGGTTGGAGCTCAGCCCACCCCTCACACTTCTTTCCCTCCATCTCCTTGGCCTTTTCTAGCTCTTCTTCCCCACCTAGCCTGTAGCTTTAGTCAGTTATGCTAATTGAGGCAGACTGAGTTTGGTACTTCAACAGTGTAGTTAAAGAAGACTGTGGTGGAAGGAATGTTATGCATGTATATAATGTATTCCTTGAAGAAATAGTATAGGAGAGGCAGAGGAATATGTGAAAAAAAAAGAGTAGAGGATATGATTCTGGCAAATCTTTGTTGGGGAGGCATTTTATTAAGGGGATGTATGGACTGAGGGCTGGAAAGCTGGAATTTGAGGAGGGACCTTGTAGGGGAGGTGGGAGATGCAATAATAATTTATTGATATTATCCTAGAATTATCATTAGATTTAGACTTGTAATTATCCTCATAGAACTATTGCTTTTTGAGGCAACTAGAGTTTTATGCCCCAAACTGACTCCACCTCTGCCCTTAGCACCAATTTAAACCTTTCTGTATACATCCAGTCCTCACAATTTGCAATAGTGGGAGAGATTAGCCGGGGGATAGGAAGGAGAGAAAGGACTAACATAGATGGGTGAGGAGGATGGGCACACCAAGATGCTTTCTCCTATCAGTCCATAAGTAATACCAGTTGTTTCATTACTAAAAGACTAGTCAAAATGCAGTGTGTGCATACTAAGTAGCTTCAGTTGTGTCTGATTCTTTGTGACCCCAGGGACTGTAGACTGCTAGGCTCCTCTGTCCATGGGGATTCTCCAAGCAAAAACACTGAGTGGATTGCTATGCCCTCCTCTAGGTAATCTTTCGGACCCAGGGATCAAACCTGAGACTCATTTCTCCTGTATTGGCAGGTGGGTTCTTTACAACTAGCACCACCTGGGAAGCCCCAAAAATGCAGTACCTCTTCCTGCTGCTGCTGCTGCTGCTGCTACTAAATCTCTTCAGTCGTGTCCGACTCTGTGGGACCCCATAGACAGCAGCCCACCAGGCTCCCCCATCCCTGGGATTCTCCAGGGAAGAACACTGGAGTGGGTTGTCACTGCCTTCTCCAATGCACGAAAGTGGAAAGTGAAAGTGAAGTCGCTCAGTCGTGTCCGACTCTTAGGGACCCCATGGACTGCAGCCTACCAGGCTCCTCCGCCCATGGGATTTTCCAGGCAAGAGTACTGGAGTGGGGTGCCACTGCCTTCTCCGAATGGTGACATTAGATTACACATAAAGTGTATAATAACTGTAATGTGCTTGAATCACCCCCAGACCTCTCCCCTCTCTTCCCAGTCCATGAAATAATTTTCTTCCATGAAACCAGTTCCTGGTGCAAAAAAGGTTGGGGACTGCTGCCTTAAAACAAATGGTCCTTGAGAGAACCTCTAGTCCTAGCAAACTGGGGCTCCCTTCTCTTTAGCACTCAAAGACATGAATAGCCAGGGACTTTCCCAGCTTTTCAAATCGTAGTTCTAACCTATTGGTGAGTTGTGAAATAAAATTTAGTGTGAGGCCAGCATTTTTTCTAATATAATAAAATAAAATTATAGTGTATTACTCATCATAGTTATTGTATCAGAAAACTTGTTTCAATATTACAAACACCTGTTAAGGTGGATTGGCGTGGTCCCCACCCAAGCTCCATGTCAGAGAAGGGCAAGGAGACCCCTGAAATAAAATCATAGGGATCAATAACAACAACAACAACAACACACCCAAACTGAGCTGTTCTTCACTCCCAACGGAGCTAGAAAGAAACATGAGATGACAATTCTGTTAGGGAACCATTTACCAAAATTGCCCACCTTGGCCAGACACAATGATAACCAATTGCAGGAGTTGTCTCACACAGGAGGTCCTGATTAAGAACATGTTTCTGCCACTGAAATTAACCGGGAGAATTCAGGAGGGACCAAGAGGAGGAAGGAGATGCCAGCCCATAATATTGTCCTACCAATCTCCTAGAAACCTTTGCACTAGAATTCATCTTGGCGGAGAGATGCTGGAGCTACCAGGAAGGACCCTGAGTCAGATCAAATATGGGCCAGACAAGATAACTGGCCAGAGACAACCCGGAAACTAACCCTATTACCATAAAACCTGAGACTGTAAGCCACATGGCAGAGCAGTTCTCCTGGGTTCCCTTATCCTGCCACTCTCCACCCAGCCACCACCCCTTTCCAATACAGTAAATTCCCTACATAGGAATGAGTTCCTTTCTGAGAGTGCATTTGTTAAGTCCAATTTGTTGGGAAGTCCAACAAGCTAACATAATAGGCTATATAGTACTGTACTGTAATAGGTTTAAAATACTTTTCACACAAATAATACATAAAAAATGAGCAAGCAAAAAACAAGAAAACATTTTTCATCTTACAGTAAAGTACCCTGAAAAATTCAGTAGCACAGTACAACAGCTGGCATACAGGGGCTGGCATCGAGTGACAGGCAAGAAGAGTTACTGACTGGAAGAGGCAGAAGAGGCGGGAGATGGTAGAGCTAAAGGATTATCAGCAACAGGAGATGGAGAGCAAGCTGAAATTTCACTCATTCCTGACGATGATGGCACAGGTTCTGGTTCCTTGCTGAATTCAATTCTATCCACCCTCTTGGAAAAAAAAAAAAAAATCCAATGATATCTGGGGAGTAGATCTTTTTTTCTTGTTATAGATGACATGGATTGCACTCTGAATGGCTGCTACGACTTACGTGTACTGTTCTATGTTCCAGTCCTATGGCCCAAAACCTAATAGCGCCTCCTCAAATAAAGAAAATCCCCTTCCCGTTTCCGCTTCCTGCATCAGGAATCTCACTGGTTCTTCACTTACTTCTTCTTCCTCTTGTCTCTCTTCGTCATTTCTCTGAGTCTTCAATTTCATCATTAGTAAGCTCCCTGTGTTGCACAGCAAGTTTCATCATTCTTACTTGGCACTTCTTAGCAGTACCAGCTATACTGCTGCTGCTTTTATGCTTGCTTCAGGACATCCTGGGCTTGAAATAAGGTTACTGTACCACGGTACTCTATACAGCACTGTAAAGTACACAACACCACAGCCACTTGTAGAGGGTGCACGCATGTGACAATGCATGCTAGACAAGTGAATAACTTAGTGACTGCACATGCAAACACACCTTTCCATTTTTGAAAGTTTGCAACTTGCAAGTTCATATGTAGGGGACTTACTGTAAAGTCTCTTGTTTTATCAGTACTTGTGTCTTTTCAGATAATTCATTTCCAAGTGTTAGACAAGAGCCCACTCTCAGGCCCTGGAATGGACCCTCTTCCTACAACAATTCTGGGTCTCTGGGGCTCTTTGGAAAAGAAGTCAAAGGCAGAGTCCAGAATATGTCCCAACCCAGCTCTTCTAGGACAGATGTGACCTTGGAAGTGGCTGACTCAGTAAAATTTAGAAATACAACAACCTGAAAGCACCTGAATGGTTTGAAAAGGAGCCATCGTGAGCATTTAAGACTGGGGTGTGGGAAACTGCAGTCGAGGACAGTGTGGGTGTCATGGAGAGGGAGGGGCACAAATTTCAGATTGGATGTGTGAGGACCCAACATTCTAAACAGTCATTTCTCTCCTTACATAATCGATTCCAGAAAGTTCATAATCTTAGAGAAACTGTTACTGGACCAAACATGGGTCTGTCCACCCATTTGTAGTAAAGGCAACCCACTGACAGGGCTGTGGAGAAGGAAAGTGCAGTGTTTATTGCAGGACACCAAGCAAAGAGTCCAGGACAGCTAATGTCAAAACCCCTGAAGCCCCAGTGGGTTTCAGTAAAGCATTTTTAAAGGCCAGGTGAAGAAGGAGCATCCCACGGCTTGTGTTCAGCTCATGCACAATTCTGATTGGTTGATGGTGAGGTAAGAGAGTAGGGTTGCTGGGGTTAATATTATCAATCCTCAGGCAATAGCAGGCCTCGGGACTATATGTTCATGGTCATCAAGGAGTTAACTTCTTCCATTTGGTAGGGGTTTTTAGCATCCATAAAACAACTCTGGAAATGTGCATCAGATATTACTATCTACACACTTCAGAGAGGAGCTAAAGCAGAGGATATAGGGGAGGGGTCTGTCCCAGAAAGTCCCCATAGGGTTCTGCTTGGTTACAAAACTTGATACTCTCTGACTGACCCTATTGGCACCTCTTTGGCCATCATATATACCATAGCACTTTGACAACCACCCAATATACCAATTCGGAGAAGGCAATGGCACCCCACTCCAGTACTCTTGCCTGGAAAATCCCATAGACAGAAGAGCCTGGAAGGCTGCAGTCCATGAGGTTGCTGAGGGTCAGACACAACTGAGTGACTTCACTTTCACTTTTCACTTTCATGCATTGGAGAAGGAAATGGCAACCCACTCCAGTACTATTGCCTGGAAAATCCTATGGATAGAGGAGCCTGGTAGGCTGAGTCCATGGAGTCACTGAGGGTCGGACACAACTGAGCGACTTCACTTTCACTTTCACTTTCAATATACCAATTATTTTGAGCATTCCAATTAGGAAAAAAGGGCTGCCCTTGTGGCTCAGTGGTAAAAAATCTGCCTGCAATGTAGGAGACACAAAAGACACAGGTTTTATCTCTGGGTCAGGAAAATCCCATAGAGGAGGAAATAGCAACCCTCTCCAGTATTTTTGCCAGGAAAATCCCATGGACAGAGGAGCCTAGAGAGCTACAGTCCAATGGGTCGCAAACAGTCAGACATGGCTGAGCACTCAAGCATGCATTAGAACAAACATTAATCACCACTAGCGATATCTACCTCAGTGAAATGTTCTGTTTTTCAAGAAAGTAAAAATGAAAATTTTCTTTCTTTCCCAGTACCTTTGTCTCTCACATTTGAATTTCATGTCAAAATATCTCAACCTGGCATCTCATTCTTTTTCCCAAGACACTTATCATTATCAGGAATTTTATTATAGTAAAGGTATTAAATACTGAAAAAGACACTGTTCCTATCCACAGAATGTAATAATTTAATTTATAATCTCCAACTCCCCATTGTATATACTACAAAATAAATATACAATGTAGTCTCTGATCATCACAGATATTTGGCTGAGAAACAGAATTATCCTCAAGTAAAGGCTAAAAATCTGAGGCTTTAAAGTGCTTAATAACACCCCTTTGAAGCTGCAGATTTATTTAGTGTCAAGGTCTACAAAATATACCCCCAAATCAATAAAAAACTGCCTAGCAACAAAGTCTACCAAATTGCCTCTTCTTTGGTCATTCTGACGTTTCTCACATGGAAGATCTCATTCATCTCACTGGAGGAGTCTAGAAAGGGATGAATTTCTGATGGACAGATGGTCAGGAGGGGAGCATTACCACCTTCTAAGGGCAACTCAGGACAAAAGAATGGACACAAAGGCTCCAAACAGGAAATATTACTGTTGATATAGATGAGGGCATCATGGCTAACATCAAAAAAATTGATTCCTTCCAACTCAATGTCTAGAAAAATTCCTACTCAGCTAAGGCGAGGGCTCACAGGAATTCTAATTTCTGGGATGGAGCAGGTATATATTGTCCCAGCCTTCATGCTGATGACCCAGCACTGTGGGGACCACCCAAGATGGGCAGGTCATGGTGGAGAGGTCTGACAGAATGTGATCCACTGGAGAAGGGAATGGCAAACCACTTCAGTATTCTTGCCTTGAGAACCCCATGAACAGTATGAAAAGGCAAAATGATAGGATACTGAAAGAGGAACTCCACAGGTCAGTAGGTGCCCAATGTGCTACTGGAGATCAGTGGAGAAATAACTCCAGAAAGAATGAAGGGATGGAGCCAAAGCAAAAACAATACCCAGCTGTGGATGTGACTGGTGATAGAAGCAAGGTCCGATGCTGTAAAGAGCAATATTGCATAGGAACCTGGAATGTCAGGTCCATGAATCAAGGCAAATTGGAAGTGGTCAAACAAGAGATGGCAAGAGTGAACGTCAACATTCTAGGAATCAGCGAACTAAAATGGACTAGAATGGGTGAACTTAACTCAGATGACCATTATATCTACTACTGCGGGCAGGAATCCCTCAGAAGAAATGGAGTAGCCATCATGGTCAACAAAAGAGTCCAAAATGCAGTACTTGGATGCAATCTCAAAAATGACAGAATGATCTCTGTTCGTTTCCAAGGCAAACCATTCAATATCACAGTAATCCAAGTCTATGCCCCAACCAGTAACGCTGAAGAAGCTGAAGTTGAACGGTTCTATGAAGATCTACAAGACCTTTTAGAACTAACACCCAAAAGAGATATCCTTTTCATTATAGGGGACTGGAATGCAAAAATAGGAAGTCAAGAAACACCTGAAGTAACAGGCAAATTTGGCCTTGGAATACGGAATGAAGCAGGGCAAAGGCTAATAGAGTTTTGCCAAGAGAATGCACTGGTCATAGCAAACACCCTCTTCCAACAACACAAGAGAAGACTCTACACATTAACATCACCAGATGGTCAACACGGAAATCAGATTGATTATATTCTTTGCAGCCAAAGGTGGAGAAGCTCTACACAGTCAGCAAAAACAAGACTGGGAGCTGACTGTGGCTCAGATCATGAACTCCTTATTGCCAAATTCAGACTTAAATTGAAGAAAGTAGGGAAAACCACTAGATCATTCAGGTATGACCTAAATCAAATCCCTTATGATTATACAGTGGAAGTGAGAAATAGATTTAAGGGACTAGATCTGATAGACAGAGTGCCTGATGAACTATGGACGGAGATTTGTGACATTGTACAGGAGACAGGGATCAAGACCATCCCTATAGAAAAGAAATGCAAAAAAGCAAAATGGCTGTCTGCGGAGGCCTTACAAATAGCTGTGAAAAGAAGAGAAGTGAAAAGCAAAGGAGAAAAGGAAAGATGTACCGATTTGAAGGCAGAGTTCCAAAGAATAGCAAGGAGAGATAAGAAAGTCTTCCTCAGAGATCAATGCAAAGAAATAGAGGAAAACAACAGAATGGGAAAGACTACAGATCTCTTCAAGAAAATTAGAGATACCAAGGGAACATTTCATGCAAAGATGGGCTCAATAAAGGACAGAAATGGTATGGGCCTAACAGAAGCAGAAGATATTAAAAAGAGGTGGCAAGAATACACAGAAGAACTGTACAAAAAAGATCTTCATGACCAAGATAATCATGATGGTGTGATCACTCACCTAGAGCCAGACATCCTGGATTGTGAAGTCAAGTGGCCCTTAGAAAGCAACATTATGAACAAAGCTAGTGGAGGTGATGGAATTCCAGTTGGGCTATTTCAAATCCTGGAAAATGATGCTGTGAAAGTGCTGCACTCAATATGCCAGCAAATTTGGAAAACTCAGCAGTGGCCACAGGACTGGAAAAGGTCAGTTTTCATTCTAATCCCAAAGAAAGGCAACAAAGAATGCTCAAACTACCAAACAATTGCACTCATCTCACATGCTAGTAAAGTAATGCTCAAAATTCTCCAAGCCAGGCTTCAGCAATACATGAACCGTGAACTTCCAGATGTTCAAGCTGGTTTTAGGAAAGGCAGAGGAACCAGAGATCAAATTGCCAACATCCGCTGGATCATGGAAAAAGGAAGAGAGTTCCAGAAAAACATCTATTTCTGCTTTATTGACTATGCCAAAGCCTTTGACTGTGTAGATCACAATAAATTGTGGAAAATTCTGACAGAGATGGGAATACCAGATCATCTGACCTGCCTCTTGAGAAACCTATATGCAGGTCAGGAAGCAACAGTTAGAACTGGACATGGAACAACAGACTGGTTCCAAATAGGAAAAGGAGTACGTCAAGGCTGTATATTGTCACCCTGCTTATTTAACTTCTATGCAGAGAACATCATGAGAAACGCTGGGCTGGAAGAAGCACAAGCTGGAATCAAGATTGCCGGGAGAAATATCAATAACCTCAGATATGCAGATGACACCACCCTTATGGCAGAAAGTGAAGAGGAACTCAAAAGCCTCTTGATGAAAGTGAAAGAGGAGAGTGAAAAAGTTGGCTTAAAGCTCAACATTCAGAAAACTAAGATCATGGCATCTGGTCCCATCACTTCATGGCAAATAGATAGAAAAACAGTGGAAATAGTGTCAGACTTTATTTTTGTGGACTCCAAAATCACTACAGATGGTGACTGCAGCCATGAAATTAAAAGACGCTTACTCCTTGGAAGGAAAGTTATGACCAACCTAGACAGCATATTCAAAAGCAGAGACATTACTTTGCCAACAAAGGTCCGTCTAGTCAAGGCTATGGTTTTTCCAGTGGTCATGTATGGATGTGAAAGTCGGGCTGTGAAGAAAGCTGAGCACTGAAGAACTGACGCTTTTGAACTGTGGTGTTGAAGAAGACTTGAGAGTCCCTTGGACTGCAAGGAGATCCAGCCAGTCCATTCTGAAGGAGATCAGTCCTGGGTGTTCTTTGGAAGGACTGATGCTGAAGCTGAAACTCCAATGCTTCGGCCACCTCATGTGAAGAGTTGACTCATTGGAAAAGACTCTGATGCTGGGAGGGATTGGGGGCAGGAGGAGAAGGGGATGACAGAGGATGAGATGGCTATATGGCATCACCAACTCGATGGATATAAGTTTGGGTGAACTCCAGGAGTTGGTGATGGACAGGGAGGCCTGGCGTGCTGCAATTCATAGGGTCACAAAGAGTCAGACATTATTACTGAGTGACTGAATTGAACTGAACTGATTTCACTTGCATGAGTTAAAAATCTATAGCAATGGGTCTCAAAATTTTAAAATCTTAATCTCAAGACTTCTCACACTCTTAAACTTGACTGAGTACCCTCAAAATCTCAAAATCTTTGTGTTTATGTGAATTCTATTTCTGCATATATAGACCATTAGAAATTAAAACAGAAAATTTTAAAGAATATATTTAATTCAGTTAAGATAACAAAACTACTATACTTTAACATAAATAACAGTTTTATAAAAAAATAACATTTTCCTCTGGAGCAAAAAAATAGTGAGAATAATGCCACTGTTTTGCATGTTTGCAAACTTCTGTAATTCCTGCTTAACAGAACACTGATGGATCCTTATATCTGCCTCTGCAATCTGTTGTCATATTTTGTTTTAGTTGAACTATGTGAAGAAAATTTGGCTGCCCACAGATATTTAGTTGGAAAGGGAAGAGTTTGCCCTAGTTAGTATTAGATGCCCTAATAGGGACTCTAATGGTCAGGAATCCTCTGGCCATTATTGAAGAACCATTGCTGTACAACAAATTTCATGACTCTAAGAGGAAGCTCCAAATCTCAGCTTCTTGACAATCAAAGACCCTAATGATGAACCCAGCCATCTTTTTGTGTGGCTTCTGTAATCTCAAAACTAATTCATATTATGTATTTAAATATGAATCATCTTCATACCTTTGCCCAATTATGATGAGGGTTCTTTCTTTTTCTTTCTATTTCAATTATTAACTACGATGATGATGCCAAATCAAGTTGTTCTCCACGGCAGTGTTTGACACCTAATATGCCCAACAGATGTTTAACTATGACAAAAAGCATCATCTCTCATTGACATACATTTTTCAGCCAGATCCAAATGTGGCTTGATTATACACTGACTCACTGCTGCCTCTGAGACTTGGTATGCTGGAAAAAATATTTCTTCCCCAGAAATACTTTGATTCTAGATTCTTCATTACTACCATAATGCTGAGTTCAGGCAGAAATGTCATTTTTAAAATTTTCAAGTGCTGGAATATTTGGAGCCACTTATCTATAATATCTTAATACTCTCATGACAACAGATCAAAAATGTACATGTTTTTTTTAATTTTTAGAATAAATTTTAATTATCATTAGTGCTTACAAGTTAAGATTAAATCACAAAATGAGCTTGTTTCTGTAGCTTCCTGATTAAAAAAGAAATTGACTTTCACATATGCTAGTTAGATAAGACGCAGCCTTTGGTGAGGGAGGGGGCATAGTCTAACATTCCTACAAGATGATGATGTGTTTACTTAAACCATGTTTATATTTTTCAAAAGGCAGCAGCTGTAGTGGGGCAGCTTTTCACAATTAGTTTCCATCCCCTGGTGTGGGACTCATCTCCTCTCTTCTCTGTTCCCCTGTGATACATTAAACTGGACCCTTCTGTGTATCTGAAAGAAGACAGAGGGCACTTCTCTGAATTATTAATACCACCAAAGCCCGCTAATGGAGCGCCCATGCTCTCCTCTTCAAAAGGAGCCATGCTTTGCAGACCTGGCAAGCTCCACGAAGAGAATATATTAGGCACTTTAGAATATACAGAATGCTCACTTATTGTAAGGGACAGACTCTACAAAAGAAGCCAAGGATGATGAGATTCCTTAGTTATATATTTGATAAAGTATAACCTCTACTCTGGTAATATTCAGGACCTCTTAATGTTTGGACCTCTGATTTTATTTTCAAAAATATTGAGAAAAAAATTGAATAATGTTTATGTGTTTCATTCACAAGGTGTGTTCCTATCTGGATAAGAACTAGCCACAGAGTCCTTTATCTACAGAAAATTACCTATAAAAAATACCAAATTCTAGTCTGGGTCTCCATGTGAGTTTCAGTGACCTTAGGCACCTGCCTTCAAATAAAGTATTGCTTAGTCACCCCTAGAGGCCTCACTCTTCTGTCACCCTGTAGGTTCCAGACTCTGAGCAAGGGTCAGTGTGAGTTTGCAGAGGCCAGAGGGAGTCAGTGTGAATTTGCAGGAACAGTGACAGACACATAACCCTGCCCCTGGGGCTGTTTATCTTTGCAACTTCTAGAGCCAAATATAAGTGTTTTCAGATTATCCATATGTTTCTCCTCTGGTTTAGGGCTGTCGAAATATTTTTGTGTAGGTGAGGAAGTCTAAGTCAAAATAATTTTCCTTTTCCCCTAACTATCTGACATTCAATGTATTATTGAAAGCAGCCTGCAAATCTCTTCAAAAGCCTAGAGCTGCACCACGTGGACCTCAGGGAATTCAGGTAGTTAGGTAAGCCCTCCCCACAGTCAGGTGAGCCCTCCAGCTCAGGGGCTCACCAGCCCTCGCAGAGGTCAGAGACCAACAATCAGGCTCACGAATAAGGCTGCATCCAGCTGGAATCACCCTCCAGGCTTTCTCTGTGGATGAGCAGGCCCACTGCTCTTCAGTTACAGACCAAAATCCCTACTATGTCCCCTTGGAAGCTGCCCCTCTCTCCAGACTCATCTTCTAGGATCCACAAACCCTCCTTTTAGTCCTTTCCCATATTCCCTCCCGATTCAGGACAGGTTAGTTCTCTCTGCCTAGAACCAGTTTCAGCCGGCCACCGGGCCAACACCCAGCCATGTGGGATTTTAGTTCACAGATCAGGGATGGCACTGTGCCCCCTTCAGTGAGGTGTAGGGTCTTAACCACTGAACCACCAGAGAAGTTCCAGAAACCCTGATTATATCCTCTCATAACACCCTGCATCCTTCCTACAAGTAAGTTATCACAGCGTTAGTTTTCACTTACGGATGTGATCTCTTGATTCATCCATGGTCCCTAATAATATTAACAGTTAGGACTTTTACTGTGTTGCCAGGCATTTTTCTAAGTATGTCGTTTTCTAGTATTAAATCTTTGCAGCACAGAAGGCAGATGCTGTTATCAATTAACCTCTCAGATGATGAATTTAAAGTTTTGCCATCACCAAACTGTTTGACTCTGGTGTGTTAACTAAAGTTCTCTGGATTAAGTATCTCTGGTGTCTTTCACGGGGCTTCCCAGGTGGCGCTAGTGGTAAAGAACCCACCTGCCAATACAGGAGACATAAAAGACTAAAGATCCCCTGAAGGAGGAACGGCAACCCACTCCAGGATTCTTGCCTGGAGAATCCCATAGACAGAAGAGCCTACAGTCCATAGGGTCACAAAGAGTTGGACACAACTTAAACAACTTAGTATGCAGCAGGCAGCAGTGTCTTTCACAGGAGAC
Source organism: Bos indicus x Bos taurus (assembly GCF_003369695.1). Lineage (NCBI taxonomy): Eukaryota > Metazoa > Chordata > Mammalia > Artiodactyla > Bovidae > Bos > Bos indicus x Bos taurus. Next base: position 38,204,442 of record NC_040084.1, read on the forward strand.
ACAAATAAATTTCTACACTGTTAAAATCGGTATATTTTATGCATACAGTCCAATCCAATTGAAGGTCAGTTAAAATAGGTGCTAACCTAGTTTGGTTTTTTTTTTTTTTTTTTAAGTTTCTGGAGCTATATGGATCCATGCTATCTTGACAATCTCATCAGACTTTACCCAGGGATTGAAAATCCTGGACCCCAGCTATATTTTCTACTGTATTTTTCATTTTTCTGACAGTTTATCATCTAACTGAAGAGACAGGTGTGACTTACTGGCCTGTCTATACTTCTAAGTGTCCTTTCTGCTTGGACATTGGCTCTCAGTTTTTTTGCAGTTCTATTAGAGTTCCTCAGATCATCGCAAGACAAGAAATGGCGATGACTAATTAGAAAAGACTGCCCAGTTTTGTGTACACAACACAGGATACCTTATACAGCCAAATGCTTCAGTTGCTATAAACATAACACGCTGTGCTGCCCATCATCATGAGGCAAGTCCAAATAAAGTAACCAAAATAACTCTCCTTCAGAAGAACCAGCTACATCCCAAGTTTTACACACAAACATCCAATGAGCGTCTGCTATCTGTGAGACACACACATTGTTAAAATACTGAGGCGACCCTCAAACAGTAATGATACTGCTGATGCCCTATATGTTACAGCACAATTAACAGAGGTAAGACAAATATATGAGAAAGTAAATAATACTGCTAAGTAGACAAGATGGTGTGTGGTATGTGCCGGACTACTGGTTACTCAAACATCTTTAAACCACATCTATATATAGATAACAGAGGACAGTATAGTTTGGTCTGTTTTTAGACATCCTCTTTTCAGACTCTTCATACCTATTAATGCTCATTTCTTAAAATGGCATCAAAGACCATTGAAAGCAATGTCAACTAATCTATTCTACATGAATGGACTGGAGGTACTTGGTATAGCTTTATATTCTAACCAAGCTCTCCTCGCATCCTAAAATAATTCCAATTATCCACGATTGCCCACAGGAAGTGTCTAATAAGTATTATGGATTGATAGTCCGTAATGAATTTCTTTATTGATTCCTGTAGTTCTACCACTTCCCAGCTGGCGCAGTGGTAAAGAATTCACCTGTCAATGCAGGAGATGCAAGAGATGCCAGTCTGATCCCTTGGTCGGAAAGATCCCCTGAAGAAGAAATGGCAACCCACTCCAGTATTCTTGCCTGGAGAATCCCATGTACAGAGGAGTGTGGTGGGCTACAGTCCATGGGGTCGCAGAGTTAGACACAATTGAGCATACATGCACTTATACTTCTTCTACCACAAATAATGTACTACTATCTGCTGTGATGGCCCTGCCATTGGTGGCAGGGAGACATCTAAGTGCCTCTACTGATGTGAGGCATCTAAGTTCTGAATCTCAAGGGAAGGCTCTGCAGACTTGGAACTGTAAGGGGCATGGACATGTACATGAAAGCCTGGAAGACTGGAAAAGAGGGCCTAGGGCAGGACCCTGGGCAACACCACCATTTAAGGAAGGGGAAAAGCAACTCCCAAAAGATCATGTTAAAGACACTGAGGAAAAGAGACTCCTGCAATTGACAACACAACTCTGGAAGCCAAAGGCCAATGGAATCAACCCTTGAGAAGATCTTGCAGTTCAGCCTAACTGGAGCCAGAAGAGTGAGTCAGGCCAGGAAAAGCCAAAGCTAGGAGTTTCAGGGGACTGTGTAATTGTTCCTAAATGGACAAGGAAGTCTGGGAAAAGAAATATAATGTAGCATATTAGTCCAAGTGAGAAAGGCCAGGCAACCACATACACTGCAGAATGGAGGTCAGAGCAAAGCTCCCAATTCAAGAACACAAATCCAAATAGGAAGAAAGGGTGGGAAGGCATGAGCATGTCTACTTAAATTATTAAATTTCAATGTAATACAGTGTTGTACACAATTTATACATAATATCTTTCCTCTAAAAAACTTCTAGGGAAATTCTCTTAAAAAAAAATACATTAGTGGTATTGACCAAGGTCTCTGCTAGTGCTTAAAATGAGAAGCATATTAGAAATGATTTATTTGCTTATTAATGAAGTAATCACAGTCTTAAAATCTTCAACAAAACTATCCAAGATGCCTCTCTTCTGTAATAAAAATTTAAATTATCTTACATATATTTAAGGCTATTGGAAAGTAATCACTGAGTTTTAGGGGTGCTATTGTGCAAAAATATAAAAATGCTTTAAAATAATCAAAGACCAGTCACCTAATTAAACATGGCCTTGAAGGTATATACTGATGCTCAAATCAGTCCAGCCAGGATGTTGAAAAGTCAAATCACAAAGTATATCCAGCTTGTGCTTATGAAATGTCCAGAGGATTTATCTGTAGGTTGCCCAGAGTGATCTTGTTCAGGGATTAATAAAAAACCAAGCACAGTGAGGTCAGCACATCATATAACTGAAAGATTATTCCATGCACTGAAGAAGAGTTTTGAAGTGCAGATTTTTTTCAGGCTTAAATTAAAGAAGCTTAAGATTCTTTGGTGTCAAAGTATTTCAAGTAACATCAGTTTACTGATTCGGCAAAACTAAGTTTCTGTGGAGAATTCATTTCCTAGGAAGATGACCTCTTCCTCTGACTGGGCTGGAAAGAACAACACTCCTGTCCAGAGATTCCATCTATTCCCAGCCAGTTGCCCCTGCAAGGCCAAGAGGTGGGAATCTGCCGTTGCACACTGCCATCTACTGCGTCTCTATGGGAACTGGAGCCCCAGACTGCAATATTTTTTATTCCAACCTTGATGGCAAGGAAACCAATTCATCTGTGGGAGGTTTTATGAATATTAAGAAAAAGATATAACAGAGAGATGTGCACTTATGCAGTTAAAATGCATTGAGATTCATAGGATGCTGATTTTAAGAATGGCAGGGTAAAATTAGACAAGAAATTGTCTCACTTGGGGAAATCAACTTAAAAAATCTCTAATCCCTTTTCTTGGCATCCCAGAGAACAGGCAAAAAGGCATTCTGTTTTGGTTTTTAAAAAAAATCAAATCCGAAAGCATACAATTCTAAGATGACTGAGTTATGTATATGTACATATAAAAAGAAAAAAAATATCTTCATGCATGTCTGTTTTATTTGCTCTTCTAACATTATCAGCCATTAACTGTCCAAGGTTCAGCAGCCTATGTTTGTCCATCTGCTCCTATTTTTCATCTTGGTGCCTGACTTCTGGTCCTTTCTCTGCAGTAGTGAGGTCAAAAGAGAGGAGACAGTACATAATACTGAACTGGGACACAGAGGGTTGTTAGCTGAGATTGTCAGCAGGTCTTATAGGTCAGTGGGGTGGGGGGACGGATTTTGAAGTTCAAATAGAATTTTAATATGGGTTTAATTCACCAAATCATCAACACTACTAATAACTGAATAATGGGTGAATTTCAATGTCATAGTTGATTATAATCTGTGCTAGGGCATGGTCGGTATACAACTAGTACCTAATACTAGTGAGCCCTGGCAAGACCATCTTTGCAAGGAGTTGACTAACTGCAGAAAAGCACTCTGCATTAGCAGAGGGCTTGAAATACCATGATTCCAAATGCAATTTTTCCCTAACATGTTAGGCAGGGTCTTGTAAAAACTACTCCGGGGAGAATAACAATATAGGATGACTCCTGGAGTAGATGAGTAAGAATTCAGTCTCTGGGAAACAAGCATCTAAAAAGAAATACGAGTCACAGACGCTCAGTGTGGAAAAGAGCAAGGGTGTTAGACAAGAAGGGAGAGGGGACTCCCACTGTGCGATTTTGTTCTGTGTTGGTTCTTACCATCTTGCTCCTCAGTCCAAAAGACTGAGAGGGCTCCAGCATGATTTTTTTTAAGTTAATTATATCAAAGGAATGGACAGTTTTGTTTTGTTTTTGGCAACCAGTTTACTGAAAGAATTTTTACAAAGAAGATTTGTTTTTGAGCCTTCAGATCTCTACAGATCTTTCAGAAATGGTCTGAAGTCCCTTTTCAAGGAAAGGTAACAGTGTAAAGGCATGCGCTTCCCTTGGGTATGGGAGAACTGAGCACAAATTCGGCACTTCAGCTGTTACAGCCATTTCTTTCTGCTCCAGGCTGACTGGACAGTTCAGAACAACCCAGTCTCTGAGAGTTAAATGAAGCTTCAGTCTCCTAACTGTGAGCACCCACCCACCACAGCCCTCACTGCTCACGGGACTAAATAAAATCATCAATTTCTCTCTCCCTCAGAATGAGATGGGTTTATGAAAGAGAGACTTTTTTTATCCTTTCTCGTAATCTAAATATTTATCTCATGTTTCTGAATAACTTCCAAGAAGGGCAAACCCAAGCAAAATGTCATTTGGACCCCTAATTTTAAACTCTCGCCAGTATCATATTCAGACAAGTTCAGTCAGAAACTTTCCAAGCCTCTGATTTCCCCTCTTCTCTCATGTGCTTGCCTAAGGCACTCACTTCTCACAGCTAGACGTACCTCCCACCACTTCGGCTGTTACCCCAGGTTGTCAGCCACCCAACTGCTGACAACAACCTCCTACTTGGTGGGCCTGCATCTATTCTGCTCCCCTTCCAGCCTTTCTGTTACTCACACCCACCACTCCCTGCCCCTTGGTTAAAACTCTTCAGGGGATCCCTATTGTCCCTAAGATAAAGACCAAAATCCTTACCCAGGCCCACAAAGCATGTATTGCTCTGTGTCTGGACACTGTCTGCCTCTGTAGTCTTAATTCTCATCACTCTCCTCTGTTCTCCATACTAGGTTCTTCCTTCAGTTCTACGATGTGCTAAGCCCCTCCCCACAGTGCCAGAGCATGCACTGATGAAATGCTCTTTTGGCCTGAAAGGCTCCTCCCTCCTTTAAGCATTACTTCCCCTGAAAAGCTTCCCCTGAGCCCAGGCTTAAGTCTTATGCCTTTGATAAACAATTTATTGAACTTCATTTTGGAGCACTTATTCTAGTATATAATTATTAACATTGTATCTTTACTGCTACCAAGTGATCAAATTATTGAACATGATTATTCATTTATAAGGGCCTGCCTGGTGGCTCAGATGGCAAAGACTCTGCCTGCAATGCAGGAGACCCGGCTTTGATCCCTGGGTTGGGAAGACCCCCTGGAGAAGGGAATGGCAACCCACTCCAGTATTCTTGCCTGGAGAATTCCATGGACAGAGGAGCCTGGTGGGCTACAGTCCATGGGTCGCAGAGTCAGACACGACTGAGCTACTAGCACAACAGACAGATTCACTGATAATCCAGCTCTGCTGGCAGACTATACATTCCATGAGGACAAGAGCAGCTTCTGCTCACTTTTAAATCCTGAGCACCTCGCCAGCATCAGCTTCATAGAGGTATGCTCTATGTAGACTCTTGAATTTCCTGTGAAGGGAAGACCTTCAAAATATGTCTCTTGTTAACTTATATCAGAGATTCTTGTAACATGGTTAAAACATTTTGCTAACAATTAGAGGAAATCTAAAACTTCCAGTGTCTCTGAGATAGGTTAAAAAAAAAAAAATCCTTAAGTTCACTCAGGTGTATAGAACTGATGGTGTGATTTTCATCAAGACAAGCATTGTTGAAGTAAGATGGAGAGAAATGGTGGCCAAATCCTGAGTGGCAGACCATGGAAAGGCTTGTTGACTGGGGAAACACACACACACACACAGAACCTAAAAGTTGAGAATTATGTTCTATTTGGCAGATTTTCAGAGGACTTAAGCCTGGAAAATAGCCTCTTGGATCACTCCCAGGAACTGCTCCAAATAGATACGGGAGAAGCCAGGACATAGAGGAATTTTTTCAAATATATATATATATGTACAGATAGTCAGAACATCAGAGATTACTCTTAAAGAAAACCAAACATCTCAAGTTAAAGAATTTGGCACCTTTCTGTGCAAGAGAAGAGAGTCTGGGCTCATTGAAATCATTCCTTTGATAAGCACCTTAGCTATCTAGGGCCTCTATCTTTTTTTTTTCTCCATCATGAATCCCCATCAGGATGCATAGTCTGGAGTGGCTTCTGTGACTGCCAGCTTGATGGCAGCAATATCCTTTGTTTACTGATAGAGCAGGCACATTCTTGGTCCACAGGCTAGAATATCTGGCTTTATGTGGTAACTATATACCACTGTCAAGCTTCTACAACTAAATTCCTTGACTAGGTCAATGTCATTCATTTTATTGATTTACGTCCATGTAAATATTTTATTCATGGATTGAGATAGATCTAGGTTTGATTTCTGGGAGCCCCTTCTTAGCTGTGTGACCAGAGAAAGTTATTTAACCTCTGTGAGACCCAGTTTCCTCATCTGTAGATTAGGGGAAATAGAGCTTACCTTATGGTACTATGAGTCAGAGATAATGTATGGAAATCACCTATCATTCTGGCATTTGGTTGCCACTCTAATCATTGAAATGGTTATACCAAGAAGAGGCAGAACTACCAGTAGAATTTATATATTTACTGCCATTTACTTAACATTTACTAAACTAATAAAAAGCACATTTTCTTTATTTCCTTTACCATCTACTCACTGTATTAAGTACCAGGATTCATAAGTCATTCAATAGTTTAACCTCTTGATATTTAATTTAAGCTATCTCAATATCACACAGATGATGTTACTATTAACCCAAGCAGTTTAAAAATGAGTTTTAATCCTTCCTCCTCCTGTCTAAGTAATCAGATAGACTCAAAGCTCCTTATAGTTTAAAAGCTCTTCCAAGTTTATAGCACTGGAAATGGTATGTCCATTGAACCTAGTCTTTATTTCCACTTACTAATGAGCACTGACTGGGTTATAATCTTCTTATGAACTAGCAGAGATGATTTATGTGTCCCCAGAAATGAATTACGACTGAGGTCAGAGTTTGTCCTCGGGGGACTAATAAGAAAATTATAAAACTGGGCCAGAAACTGAGCAAGTACTCAGTAGAAGTAAAGAAGCTAGTTTCTAAGGTCATGGTGGTAAAGATGAAGATTTGCTCTGGTATACAATTTGTGACAAGGGAAGGATAACGGTACAAGATACAAATGAGACAACTAAACTCCTTTTCATTGTCCTCATCATGGTGATTTTATTCCTGAGTTTACAGAACAAAATCAGTAATAGACTGAAGGCAAAGGCCTCTAAACCCTGAAACTTATATCAGTCTGATCACAGAAAAACTTATGGACATCTGGGTTTTTTTGATGATGATTCATCAACTCAGGCTTCCTAGGTGGCGCTAGTGGGAAAGCTGCTGCTGCTGCTAAGTCGCTTCAGTCGTGTCCGACTGTGCAACCCCTGAGACGGCAGCCCACCAGGCTCCCCCGTCCCTGGGATTCTCCAGGCAAGAACACTGGAGTGGGTTGCTATTTCCTTTTCCAATGCATGAAAGTGAAAAGTGAAAGTGAAGTCGCTCAGTCGTGTCTGACTCTTAGCGACCCCATGGACTGCAATTAGGAGACATAAGAGACGTAGGTTCCATCCCTGGGTCAGAAAGGTCTCCTGGAGGAGGGCACGGCAACCCACTCCAGTATTTTTGCCTGGAGAATCCCATGGACAGAGGAGCCTGGCGAGCTATAGTCCATAGGGTTACACAGATTTGGACATGACTAAAGAGACTTCGCACACACACATTTACCACCTCTCCATCCATCCGTTCATTTTAGGCAATGATAATTTTCAAAACTCTACCATATACAACTTTGATAGGTACTAAAGGTATTTAATGAATGTCAGGGAATTGGCTCAAGAAATGTATGCTCTGGGCTGATAACCACAACATATTATGCAGCTGCCATACTCCTGAAGCGGGGTGGGGGGGGGGGGGGCGGGGGGGCGGGATTGAATCATGAGGAAGGAGCATCTCATTATGCTAGAATAATGAAGAAGGAAGCCAGGACAATACTTTGTTTATGACTTGCATATGCAGGGATTCCTGCTGAATCCCATTCACCCTAGAAACCAGAAGGGCACAGCTTACTTCATCTCTTCCTCACAACGCACAGCACAGTGCCCAGCACAGCATTATTAAAGTTCCCACTGAAATAAAGTACAGAATGTTTTTTGAGAAAAAAGTGCACGTGGCAAAAGACTGTGCAATAGAGAGGTGCATCTTTCAAAGTATCAAAGAATTGGGGCAGAATTTTGAAGTTATTCGACTTGCCAACGGGCTACTGAAAGCTGGTCTTTTGGGACCCAGGTGATGATTGTCAGATGCTCAAAAATGATGACCCAGCAAAAGAGCAGAATGGTCAGATTTGTGACTGTTTGTATGCGGGGGTTCAGTCGTCTTAGTCGTGTCCGACTCTATGCCACTCCATAGACCATGGGACTGAGGAGTCTTTAAAAACTGTGAATTTTTTTTTTAAGGTTTCATTTATTTTTTTGACATGTACACCCTGCTATATTTTATTTACTTAGTTTTGGCTGCACTGGGTCTCCGTTGCTGCGAGGGCTTTCTCTAGTTCCGGAGAATAGGGGCTGCTCTCTAGTTATTGTGTGAGGGCTTCTCACAGCAGTGGCTTCTCTTGTTTCTGAGCACAGGCTCTAGGCAAGCAGGCTTCAGTAGCTGCACTTGAGGGCTCCAGAGCAAGGGCTCAGTAGCTGTGGCGCACAGGCTTAGTTGTTCAGCGGCATGTGGAATCTTCCAGGGATCGAACCCGTGTCCCCTGCACTGGCAGGCAGATTCTTATCCACTGTGCCACCAGGGAAGTCCTAAAAAATGTGAATTTATATCAAATTACTTTTGATATTTTTAAAGTAAGAAGCCCCAAAGACTTGCTTTAAAACCATGTTCCCAAACCACACATGTGTCCATGCCCAGTCCCTGGGCTACATGGCCAATTAGAGCACAAAGATTCTCCACTAGCTAACGCAATCATGGAATTTTTCTTTCAAATTTAAGAATCAAGCCCTTAGTAGACAGTGAGGGGATTTTTATGAATAGCCTCCCTATTATCATGGTTCATGACTTTTTACAACCCAATTACTGTGACACATATCATAACATAATTGAGATTCTAGAAAAGGAAATGAGTGGTAACTGAAGGGACAGTTACTCAAGAAAATGCAAATGCCATTTTATTTGCAAATTAAATTAAAAATATAATGAAGTAGGTATAGAAATTGATTGAAAAATTAATTGAGAGAAACGAATTTGGAATACTTTGTAAGGGACATCTGTAAGAAATTCCTCTGACACACTTTTTCAGAGAGTAAATCTCTTCCTGTAAGCTTAAACTTTAATAGAAGCCAGACTAAAGACAGATCTTTATAAGATGTCAGAGTAGCCAGATTTATACTCTGAGGCCAAATGGTGAACTTGTGGACTTGCCTGGCCTGAGCAACAAGCAATAGGGAATTTTTCAATATGAACTCCAAATCAATATTTAGACTAGAGTTTTTTCACATTTGTCTTCTTTTCACTCTCACTCTCTCTCTCTTTCTCTCTCAATCTTCTCTGCCTTTACTGATTGAAAAAAAATATATAAGTTGAAGACATCAAGACATTTTGCTCTAAATACTTTAGCATGTTGCTCTTAAGAACAAAGGAATTCTCCTTCAGTGACAGTATCATCGCAATCAAGAATCAAGGCATAAGAATCTACATTCTATTTGTTATATCTCTTAAATCTCCTGATTCTAGAACAGCCTACCAGCACCACCACCACCACCACCAACAACTTTTTGCTTAAGCCAACATTTTGATAAGTCCATGCCTGGTGACTGTAGACAGTCTCCCCATCTGGATCTAATTGAGTCCTCCTGTTTAGGTTCAGGTCAAACTGGATCATTGTTTTTAAAAGTGGATCACAATAGTGTTTACTGCTCATTGTCTCTTTCAATGATAGGTGATGCTTTAAAACAAATAGAAACTATGAGTTGACCTTTTAAAACAAAGTATCAAAATAAAGTATCAAAGAGGTAAGAAAATGTAGATTTGTTTACTGCCAATTTCTTTAGGTTAGGCCAGTGTATTCACCAGGTGTGTGTGAATCTTAAAATTTCTGAGCATGTTCTAAAGGGATACAACCAGACTTTAGAGATTTACTCAAAACTCCTTCTTCTTCCTCCACTGAGAGATTTTTGAACTTGAGAATTTAGAAAGTGTTCATTATCCAAGCCTTTTTAAAAGAGAAAAAGAAGTGGGTGGCACTATAAAGGGAGAATCTTAGCTGCCGGGATAAGAGACAAAATTTATGACTTTCCCACTGATTCCTCAGCCAATTTTGCCCCTCCTCTGTCCCCACTTCTCCTGAGATTAAAACATGCTTGAATTGGAGTAGTCGTTTCCTTCCTTCTGTTCAGTGCCAGTTCTCAGAGGAAAACATCCATTTTGTTCTTTGGTTCTTGTAGCCCAGAGACTGCAATGAAAGAACCTGCTGCTTCCTCCAGTAGAAGGATTTTATTTGGGGGGCTGCAGGGCAGGAAAGACAATCGAAGGGTGTGTGTGTGTCAGGCGTGGGTGTGAGAATGATTTTCTCCAGGGCCAGTTAGTTGGCCTAGAGCCCAGAGTGAACCATTCATCCACCTTAAATTGCACCATGAAACAGAGATGGCTGGAGGAAGTCACTAAATAGCCCTGCCACTCGCTGCCTGTTTTCATTGCTTCTCCTGAAAGAGGGGAATATCCTAGAAACTGATGCAGTTTTCTGTCTCCTCCTACAGGGGGAGTAAAAGATGCACCTCACAGTGGGTCAGTGAGCTGTAATAAGGTGAATGTGAATCATCTCCTGTAAAAAGCTGAGTTGAATCTTCTCTTATATTGTTGTTGTTGTTTAGTCACTAAATCGTGTCTGACACTCTTGCGACCCCATGGACTGTAGCCTGCCAGGCTTCTCTGATCATGGGATTTTTCAGGCAAGAATACTGGAGTAGGTTGCTATTTCCTTCTCCAGGGGATCTTCCTGACCCAGGAATTGAATCTGAGTCTCCCCTGTTGGCAGGCAGATTCCTTACCACTGAACCACCTGAGAAGCCCACTCTCATATTACTACAGCCCTGTATAACCATATACAAATATACTCACAGTCTTTAATCATAAGTTCTAAGTACTTAGTGGATGGTAAAGATGAAAGGGCTCTAGATACAGACATGGAACCTATTCAGACATCTGATGCTCAAAAAGTAGACTCAACTCAATCCATTTTAATCTGAGAATGCTTACAAACATCCAGTTGCAGGTTATAAGAAAAAAAAGACATGAAATAAAGCATATAAATAAACCTTTCTAAGCTCCTCACACAGAGAAGGCAATGGCACCCCACTCCAGTACTCTTGCCTGGAAAATCCCATGGACGGAGGGGCCTGGTGGGCTGCAGTCCATGGGGTCGCTAGGAGTCGGACACGACTGAGCGACTTCACTTTCACTTTTCACTTTCATGCATTGGAGAAGGAAATGGCAACCCACTCCAGTGTTCTTGCCTGGAGAATCCCAGGGATGGGGGAGCCTGGTGGGCTGCCGTCTATGGCATCGCACAGAGTCAGACACGACTGAAGTGACTTAGCAGCAGCAGCAAGCTCATCACAACATGAAATCAATATCTTTAAACATTTCTAATTAAGGACACACAAACTGACAAAGAGTATGGTTTTATTTTTGCTTTTTTTTTTTAATTTGAGACAAGAAGAGAATTTTAGTCAGGCTATATGGTGGATTCACTGAGCCTAGGCTGGCCAGTTGCCCTGGTTTTCTAGAGCTAAGGAATTTCTTAGGACAAGGTGTTTGCAGTGCTAAAACCAGGACAGTCTATGGGCAAATCAAGAAAATTGGTCACCCAAGCAAGAATAAAACGTGCATAGTACCTAAAATATGTAATGCTTTGCCTAGTCAAATTGAACTGATACTCAAATCAAAAAATTTACAGAACCAAAATACTCACTTTTCAGTGAATTTAAAAATTCACTGAACAATATCTTAACATTCTAAAGGATTAATACACCTTCAGAAGAGTCTGTAAACTTCTGATCAAAAATAGGTTGGGATTTGGGAGGAAAATGTACATCAGAAATCTGAAATATTGACATTGGTTTTTATTTTCTAGAATAACCAAACAAATATCTACTAATTTGCTCTAATTTATGATAACCTCCACACATAAGTCTAGAAATAAATTGTTTTGAATCAATTTAGTTCAGTTATATATAATTATCCTATTTGTATACAGGAGTCAACATGTCTCTGGAAATTGCATTAACTTACCAAAAATAAAGTTTGAACTTACCTTTTTTAAAATCAAATATTAGCTCACTTTAATTATAAGGACAAGCTGAATAAAAATTTTGTGAGCAATTCAAAAATTACAATGTATTTTGTATGTTTTTGAATTTTCTTTTTAGTTTTAACAGAGTTATTTTTTTTAAAAGAAGTCTTTGGTAGTTATCAAAACAAGAATCTAGTTATTTTAAAACAGTTTTAGATGCCCTAATCTTGCTAGATGCTCCTCAACAGCTAAAAATTTGAATTGGCTGTCGTGACAAATTCAGAAAAGCACCTTTTTTTTTTTTTTTTCAAATAATTCCTAGGACATTTACAATTGGAATAACCTAAAACATGATAATATGTTGGTGAGCCACTACTGAAAACTAGAAATCTAATATTTGATTTTGGAATGCTTCTTTATATAATTAAGTTATCTCATAACAATTGAGTTTTCTCTTTGAAATGAAAAATTCATACTAAGGGCTTTGCATGTGTTATCTGACTTAACTCTCAGATAAATGAGAAATATTATCAATCCCATTTTAAAAGGTGAGGAAACTGGGGCACAGAGGGGTTAAGAATCTATGGAAGCACAAACAGTGAGAGACAAGTTAACTCAAAAATCGTCACTCTTAATGAACACCAATCCTGCATTCAACAAAATTTTAAGTGGTGGTAGAGGGAGGGGAGCCCATGTGGGAGAGAAGTAGAACCAGGTTGGGATGAAGAGAACTGGAAGGACATAGCAGGAGAAACGGAGGAAATATATAGATTGTTTTAAGAAAGAAAGCATGGTCAGCTTTGCTAAGTGCAGCACACAGAGCCTTGGAGATAAAGACTAAGAAGGGTCAATTGCATCTGGGTTATGAGGTCATTTTTGGTGACCTTAGTGAGAGCAGTTAATGAATGGTGGGTTCCAAAGCCAGATCCTGTATGAGATAGGAAAGCCAAGTTAGGGGTCCAGCCTACTCCTTTGAGAATTTTGAATTCTCAAAGAAAAGAGAGATTTGATGGTGGCTCCAGAGGGAAATGGCCTCAAAGCCAGTTTACATTTTTAGAAACCTGTGGAGAAGGAAAGAGTAGAGAAAGAGGAGGGTGGGGCAATGACTGTAGGAATAAAATTCCAGAGAGTTCCAAGTGGCCCGAGGGTCATTGATTTAGGTCACTGACTTAGGTTAGTGGCCGAGAGGACTTGGACTTGAGAGGGAGCAAGCCATCCTCTGAGATAGGAAAGCAGAGCATGCTAGCCGGTATACATGTGGATGGAGGGAGCATGTGGCTCCTAGCTGGTAGTTGATAGAGGGCTTACTTGGGACCTAAAGGTCGTCAGAGTAGTGACAGCAAGGTCATCTTTGGAGACAGAGGAAGAGAGCATTAAAAGGGGTCAGAAGGCGTCTGGTGAGGTTGTGGGAAATCATTAAAGGAACGGGAGAGGGAGGCAACTCTGAAAAAGTAAAAGCATTGACAGGAATTTCTGAGCACCCAGCTCAGACTGGAGACCAATTGTCTGCAGTGGCCGTAATCTGCCAGGTGTTATGGCTTTACCAGAGGGTTTACTCTCTGGAGCATGGGAGCAGAGGAGGCAGATAAACTCAGGATTCAGTGGTGCTGTGCACAAGCAGTGAAAGAATGTAGTAAGCAAGAAGCAAGATGACTGGCAAAAGTTATTACGATTCTCAGCTATGCTACTCAGTCTAGAAATAAAATAAGCTGTTGGTGGGGTCTTCCTCCATGTTCCGTATTTTCCAAAGGCCCCATTCAAGACCCAGGGAGCCAGAAGTTAAATCATATGCTCAGGATATTTCCTAGAGAGTTCAAGGATTTCACAGTCTGGGAGCCTGACCTATAAACACTGTTCCCGGTGTGTAAGGAAATGAACTTTTAAATCAGATCCTTACAGCAGAACATTAGAAACCAAGAAATGCACACTAACCTCTACACGACCTGTGGAGAAAATGGATGGGTATGCTTCTGAATTCAAGGCAATATTTGGAGTGTAGTCCTCAGAAGGAATTTCTCCCCTGGACTGTCTCAGTCAAGAATGTGTTCAGCTTAGACAATCACACCTGCGCAACAGTGTCCTCCCTTGGTTCACATCAAGACAGAAATGTCAAATTTTCTTACCAAAATAAAAGAATCTTAGAATTGGAAGAGAAGTTGAAGATCAGTTAAGTCACTTTTTGTTCCCCCTTTGGAAAGTCCCTCTGCAGTCCAAAAGAGTAACACATTTTGTAAAAAAAAAAAAAATCAGAATAAAAACTCATCCTACTCGAGTTAGAACTTAACCTTTTGTTCATTTCCTTAAAAAAAAAAAATTATTTACATGTCTTATTCTTAAAAACTTAGAAATAAGAATTTTAAAGCATTTTAGAAGCTACACAGAGACATCATTCAGGAAGAAATTCTTAAGGCACTGATAAATTAGACTAACAGATTGTAATCTTTGCATATTTAATATGACTAAGAGCAGGGATTTATAAAGAGGCAGTATGTCACAGACTAAAATCCTTATTCCAAAGTTTGCTGAGAACTAAGTTATTGTTAACTTCCTTATATCTCTATTTTCTTTTCTGTAAAATAGATAAAATAATGCTATTTTACAAGGTTTTTTAATAAAAACTCTATGCAGATTACCTAAACAGAGAACATGAAATGCAGGGAGTATTTTTTGGGGGAAAAAAAAAAATTGGTTATGGTTGTTTTAGGAAAGGCTTTGCTGAAATTCTCTGTGATTGCAGAGAAAACAGACAGTGATTACTCCCTAGATCAAAAGCTGTCGTGGGGCTCAGAGCTGGCTTCCTCTGAATCAGCAGGAAAAACTCCATCTCTGAGCACATATTCTTTACATTTCAAACTCAAAGACGTCAAGTCTGCAATGTCTTCAAATGCTAAGTTTTAAATTAAAGATGTTTTATTTGCGTTTTAACCACCAGATGGTGGTGGGTGGGGAGGCTCCTCAAATGTGCCTGCCTCTCTTCTCAGTCTCTGGGACCTGGAGTGTGAGTACTCCCAGCCCAGTCCAGGCCCCTTAACACTCAAACCTTGGCTGTTTCATAGCACCTAGCATACTGTTGATTTTTGTCTGTCTTCCTCAATACATCATGACTGCCTGACTCCTACTGGCATTCCCAGTCGTTAGACAGACAGCAAATATTTGTTGAGTGATGAATAAGTAAAACCAGGCCCCTGCCCCAGCCTTGTCTTGCCTTTACCTCTTCAGAACACTCAAATTCTTCATTAACTAATGGGTGCTTCAGCTGACTGAACTGAGGTGTCTTCACGTACATCAGAGAATGAGCCCAGTGATTGCACACTCTGCTTCTCTTCCATTCAACATGTCCTGGTTTCCAGCTCATTCTGGGAGCTTCCCTGTCCAGTGAGAAGAAGTTTTGACTAGGAAAGAAAATATTAAAACAACAACAACAACTAGGCTGCCTAGCACTCACCTCAGTAAAATTTAGGTGTTTGGAATAGAGCTAGTGTTACAGAAACTTAAATTCTTTGATTATGCCAAAAGGTAAAGGAGTTGCTAGGTCAGCATGTACATTCTGACTCAAAATAGGTTAGCCAAAAACAATTCAGTTAAGTCCCATAACAGAACGTGTACACTTAGGAAAGCTTTCAAAGGTATCAGCATGTTAGGACCTGCTCTGCAAGTGTCAAAAGGTGCCTTATCTACAAACAGCCATATAATAAAGAGTGAAAGATAAAGTTTTACACTTTCTTGGAAATGCCTGCTCAATATCTCAATAGCAAGCTGTCTGGATAGTTTTCTTCTCATCTACCTAACACTATCACCATCCCAACTGTATTTTTACCTTACATCAGTACTTTCTAGAATCATTTTTGGTAGTGTAGATCATTGATTTTTCTCAAAGGATTCTTCCAGAGGTCTTCTACAATCTTCAAATTCTGAAATAAAATTACAAGTAATTCTTTCCCCTCTCTTTCCTCAGTGAGAATCTAAGTAGATCTGTCCACACAGACTTTAAATGCCCTCAGCAGGGGACCAATTTGGTTCACTCTCACTAGGATATTTGTTCCCACAATCCTGTCTTTGTCAAAGCCCGTGAAATTCAAATTGATTACAAATGCCTACTTATGTGTATCCTCAGAGGTAACTTGAAAATACTGAAAACCTCAGTGTTCACCCTGGCAAGGCTCTGAGTAATATTTACCCAAATTGGAGTGGCTGTCTTTAAGATTCCTATGTAAAATACTTAACCTAAGAAATACTATGAGCTTTCACAAGAAATCTGTAATGTACTTTTGTCTTTACCTTGGAGCCAGAAGCTAAGAAACATTGGAACATTGATATTGCAAAAGTAAAGCACAAATAAAATAATAAAACAAATTGTTATGATGATTTCCATTGTATACGATTTTCTGTGCTGTGCTTAGTCACTCAGTTGTGTCCAACTCTTTTGTGACCCCACGACCTATAGCCCGCCAGGTTCCACTGTCCATGGGGATTCTCCAGGCAAGAATACTGGAATGGGTTGCCATGCCCTCCTCCAGGGGATCTTCCCAACCAAGGGATCAAACCCAGGTCTCTTGGTTTGCAGGCAGATTCTTTACCATCTGAGCCAGCTGGGAAGCCCAAGAATACTGGAGTGGGTAGCCTATCCCTTCTCCAGTGGATCTTCCCAACCCAGGAATTGAACTGGGGTCTCCTGTATTGCAGGTAGAGTCTTTACCAGCTGAGCTACTGGGGAAGCCCATATAACTTTCTACATAACAGCTTTATTGAGATATAATTCACAGACATATTGTACATTTTACCCATTTGAAGTGTATAATAGTTGTTAGTCTATTCACAAAATTGTACAGTTATTATAACAATCAATTTTAGAACATTTTTATCACCCCCCCAGAAAAACCCATATCCGTTAGCTGTAGCTCCCCATTTTCTCCCAATCCTCTCAGTCATAGGCAGCCATCAGCCTACTTTCTGTCTCTATAGAGTTGCCAATTCTAGACACTTCATATAAATGTGATCCTTTGTGACTGGCTTGTTTCATCTAACGCATTTTCAAGCTTCATCCATATAATAGCATGTATTAAGACTTCTTTTCTTTCTGTTGTCAAGTAATATTCTATTGTATGAATATTCACTTTATTTATCTATTCATCAGATGATGGAGGTTTAGGTTATTTCTACTTTTTTAGGCTATTGTGAATAATGCCTATGAACACTTATATACAAGTTTTTATATAGGCATGTGTTTTTATTTCTGTCAGGTATATACGCAGATGTATAACTGCTGAATGATATGGTAGTTATATTAAGCTTTAAAGAAACTTCCAGGCTGTTTTACAAAGAATCTGTACCATTTTCCACTTCCACCAGCAGTGCATGAGGGTCCCCATTTCTCCACATCCTCACCAATACTTACTATCTTCTGACTTTTTAATTATAGTTATCCTAGTGGGTATGAAGTGATATTTCACTGTGTTTTTAATGACTAATGATGTTAAATATTTTTATGTGGTTATTGGCCATGTGTATGTATGTATTATTTGAAGAAATGTTCTTGGGTCTTATGCCCATTTTTAAGTGGGTTATTTGTCTTTGTGTACAGTACTTTTAAGGGCTTCCCTGGTGGCTCAGACATTTTGCCTGCAATGCAGGAGACCCAACTTCAATCCCTGGGTTGGGAAGATATTCTGGAGAAGGGAAAGGCTACCCACTCCAGTATTCTTGCCTGGAGAATCCCATGGACAGAGGAACCTGCCGAGCTACAGTCCATGGGGTCACAAAAAGAGCTGGACACGACTGAGCAACTAAGCACACACATTGCACTTTTAAAGTTTTCAAGATGCTTTAGTGTATACTATTTCAACACAGTGATATGGATATTATTATTATCATAATTCAAGCAAAGAGAACTGAGACTCAGAGATGTCACCTGACTTGTGAAGGTCACTTTCTATCAAGCAGCAAAGCCAACATTTGAACCCAGCAGAGGAATATCCCCTGTGAGCTCTGAGGAAAAAAGACAGTTTTTCTTGCATCCCACTTGGTCTGGACTGGACAAACCACAGTGTCCAAAGTTCACTAAATCAAATGACACTAGAATCTGCACACTAAAGATAACTGCCCAGGAGAGAGTTGAGCCAGAGCAACCAATATGGATTGTATAATGACCGCTCACTACTATTCCTGAGCAAGTGTTCTTTACATGACTTAACCACAAACCCCACTGACAACTCAGAATATAACATAAATTTTCCATTTTTCAGGTCATCTTGCTGTGACGATCACTAGCTCTAAATCATACGCCATATGAGGTCTAATAGATGCCCTGTTTTATTTTTCAAGACAAGTGGTCTTCAGCTTTCTCATGATTGAAAAGAACTTCCAGATGCTTCCAGATGTAGTAGGTAGATCATTCTATGATCATTTTCTTCTTCTGTAAAATGGAAATAATGATAGCTCTTTACCTATCTCATTCTGGAAGGTTTGATATGCCTTCAAAGAGATGGTATCCTTTGCTCATGGTGGCTGTGACCCTCTTTGGTGATTAACTCTATCCTCAGAAAGAGATTCCATGATTCTATAATTGGGTGGTATCTCAGAAAAAAAAAAAAGGAGGGAGGTTATGTATCATCATAATAGTGCTAACAAATGAGTTTGAAAGCTTTGAAGCATTTCTCCACATTATTTCATTTTAGCCTCTAGTGTCAAACTGAGATAGGTAAAGAGCTATCATTATTTCCATTTTACAGGAGAAGAAAATGAATTCCAGAGAGTTCAAGTAATTGACTAAGCTCAGGGTGGTACACAGAGTTTATTTCTTATCCTCATAAATGTATAATTTTGTGATACAAGATATATTAAAGGAACAATTGAGAGTACCCAAGAGAGTACATGCCAGGATCAAACTAAATACAACAAAATATTGTAATGAGTGGAGCTAATAATAAATGCTGAACAAATAGCTGAGAAGGGGGGTTTGCCTGATTATTAGAAGAGATTTGATGGAAACGTTAGTATTTCAAATGGGAGTTGGATTTGGCAGGTAGAGGGAAAGAAAACATTTCAGACAGGAACATAATGAGAAAGTATTAAGATAGGAATGTGAGGCCTGGTGTAGGAAAGGAAAGGAAGCAAGGAAAAGTCTGGCCTGTTGAATAGACTTCTTAGGAGCAATGTTGCAGGAAGGCAGATCCCTTCCAGGGCCTGAGAGTGGGCTCTTCTTTAACACTCAGAAATGAACTGTCTGAGAAGACATACATGCTGACGAAGCAAGAGACTACTGGGAAGAGGCGCTCAAGTGGAGAGCTGCAGGGTAAGGGAACCCAGGAGAACAGCTCTGCTGCGTGGCTCGCAGCCTCAGGTTTTATGGCAATAGTGTTAGTTTCCAGGTTGTCCCTGGCCAATCATTCTGACTCAGGGCCCTTCCTGATGCCTAGTTTATTTCTCAACCAAGATGGATACCAGCGACAAGGATTCTGAGAAGTTGGCAGGACATGTGGACTGGTGCCTCCTCTCTCCTTTTGACCTTCCCGAATTCTTCTGGTTGGTGGCAGCTTGTTAGCTCTGTGTTCCTTGCCAGGACCTCCTGTTGTAAGATAACTCATGCAAGTAGTTCCTATCAGACCTGGCCAGGGTGGGCAGTTTTGGTCAGTGGTTCCCATAACAGCAGGATATTAGGCTGGAAGGGGAAAGTCAAAATTTTAAAGGCCTAGAGTAACAGGGAGAGATATTTGATACAGAACCTGTAAGCAAAAGAAAAGGATTGCAGATATTTTCAAAGGGGAAATGAAGAGTTCATTAGGAAGAGTGGAGATGGAGCTCGTGGTAAAGAACCCACCTGCCAATGCAGGAGACATGAGACACAGGTTCAAACCCTGGGTCAGGAAGATCCCCTGGAGGAGGGCATGGCAACCCACTCCAGTATTGTTGCCTTGAAAATCCCATGGACAGGGGAGCCTGGTGGGCCAACATCGATAGGATACCAAAGACTCAGACGTGACTGAAGCGACTGAATACATTAGCAAGAGTGGTTTGTTGGGAACATGCACAGCAGATAAAAGGAAAAAAAATGCTAGAGGCTAGAAAAAGAGTTGAAATGCTAAAACTTTCATCCAAATGTGAAGTGATGAGGTCTTTATAATGATAGTGGGGATAGAAAAGCACAGGGGTAAATTCAGAATCACAGAAGCAGAAGAAACCCTCCCAAGAGCTGAGTCCCAGAGTATGAAGTCTGATGCCAGTGAAGAAAAGCAGGCAAAAAGAGACATTTTTATATCTATATTTGATAAGTTTTATATGTATGTATATACAAACAGACAACTGCACTCATGCAGCAAGCACCCAATAAATGCTGTCCCCTGCTCCCCCTCCAGAGCCCTGCAGATGTCATTGTTTAAGAAGTTATTACTTTAGACATAATAACTAGGATTGTGAGAATAGACGAGCCCTCAGAAGCAACAAATGCAGAAATTTTTTTTTAAAAAAAGGCCCACAGAGCAAGATTTAGGGAGCCTTCACCATTAAAGGATGGGAGAAACTAAAAAGGCGATTAAAGGAGCAGGGGAGAAAGTAGTCCCCTATGACAACAGCACAATCGCCTTCTAAAGCATTCAGATTAAAGCCTCACATGCACTGCAAAGGGTGTGAACGGTGAAGTTAATTGAGAAAGCAGAGTTATTCTGCCGAAGAGACCCATTTGAAAGTGAAATAGAGGTCAACACCCCACTCAAACATGGAAATTGGAAACCGCCAGATGTTCCGATGTTGTGGTATGGTTCAAAAAGGGCAGAATTGACGGATTATTAACCATGCCAGCTGGCATCATGGAATTTATGTTTCCTTTGTTATGTGAAATGTACAATCATAATAGAAACATTAAAAATCTGAGTAGGTTCAAGGAAGGGTACAAAACAATATAAATCAAACTTTACTGTAATAAACATAACTAACAGCAGAGGGCTCCCTTCCACGTCTGGCAAATTCTCAAAGCAGACAACCTTCAAATGGAATTTTTATTTTCTAGTAACTTCTGCTAGCAATTGAATATTTTCATATGTAGTGGGGAAAAAAACAACTTTGCAATTGTAAATAATTTACAAACACAATATTTAGATCACTGGGTCCTAAGGCTTAAAAAATATTTTTTTTCCACTGTGCTTTTTGCTAATGAGAAACTGTATCTGAAATCATTAAGACAATACTTCAGGATAGTCTAGTTATAAAATACCTCAAGACAGAAGGATGACAAGAAGTTACAATCCAGAAGAGTCAAATACTTAGCAATTATGATCTTGAATCATCTGATAGGATTTCTTTTTAAACGAAAGTAAGATTTTTAGAATTAATAATGATATATACTCATTAGGGGAAACAAAAACAGAAAAAGGAAAAACTCAGTAAGTTTGTCCTCCAGGTACATCCTTAGCTATTTTGGTGAGTTTATTTTTTTAAATCTCTTTTATGCATAACTTTGCTTCCATGTTAATACATAGGTTAATTATCAAATTTTGTATAGAATTTACAACTTTCATCTTGCTTCAGTAATGAACATTTTATTAAAACATGTCATACTCCAGTAAAAATTTATTTGTATACATAACTCTTTAAAATTACATAGCATTCAGTAACATGAGCATATGTACTAAAAAATATCTAACCAGATATAGCTGGATATTTAAGCACATTCTAAATATTCTTTTTACATAGTATAATACCTTTTTGCTTAAAATATCTCTTTCCCATATTGTGAATTACCTCCTTAAGTTAGTTTTCTAAATAAAATTTTTGACAACAGAGTATGAAATAAGTAGCCAGTTTAAACATACTCCTGTTTAAGTCAAGATGAAACAGTTAAACTGTAAAACCTAGCAAAGCAATAAAATGACCATTTTTAGCCACACTGCTACCCCTGAAGGACAGCTGATAATATATAGTAAATACCCATAGCATAGAATACATCAGAGGAGACCACTTGGGTTTGATAATTTGAAACAGAAGTACACTAAAATTATACCTATGTTTGTGTGTTTTTATATTGCTTTTAAATCTATTCATATTTTTTACTTTTAACTGGGAAAAAGGACATAGTACATTCTGAAATATTGGTATCATTATTTTTTTAATTCATCATATTGTTATTTTAAAATCCTGAATTAATGGGGACTTCCCTGGTGCGCTGTGGTTAAGACTCTGTCCTTCTAATGCTGGGCCCATGGGTTCCATCCCTGGTCAGGAAACCAAGACCCCACATGCCATGTGGCCAAAAATAAATTAATCAACTTAAAAAATTAAACCCTGAATTAATGAAAACATTAAGAATTATTTAGAGGAGATATGTGAGCCAGTTAGTAACCACTGGCACTTCAAGTAAAGATTCTGGTGCTTGAATAGCAGACCCAAATGCACAGTCTTTAAAACACAAAGCCTGCTGGGGTGGGCTTTTGGCTTTACAGTGACCATGAAGTTTGAGTGGTGTGATGGGCTAAGCATCACAGTAAGATGCTTAGAGAGAATCTGCAGTAAGATGATTTGAATTCAAGTTTTGCCCTGATTGTTACCAGATGTATGATTTTGTACTAGTGAAGTAATCCTTGGAATTCACTTAGGAGATTTAAAAAAAAGAGAGACAGTAAAGTGATTTCTCTAAACCCTCTCATGCATTTCAGACTATTCACCTGATGACACAGACAGTATTTCCATAAAATTGCAATTTGGGGCCTGTAATTCCTGTATCCAAACACACAAAATAGAAACACAAGAAGGCTGTACTCTGCAATCAGGACTCTTGAACAAATCAGAGCCCAGAGAGAACAGACATCTGGTTAAACACTAAGATGTTTTAAAATCAAAGCAAAACCCTACTTATATATTTTATAAGATACTTTTAAAGTTTTTGAATAATTTACAAAGCACATTATGTAGTGAACTATGTAATGCATTCATATTTTCAACAAGCTGTTTTTAATTTATTGTGAAAAATAAGGACAAAAATAAATTTTTGCCCCCAAATTTTGTCATTCAATCTGCACATTGTCCTTAGAAAGGACAATGATTTTTCAAAGGCAGTTTTACTGCTAGTCAAGTAGGGCACTTATCTGAATACTGATATTTTTATTTAAATGCATATATTTGATAGCTTCTTACTCAGAGGTTAAAGTGTGTGCCTGCAATGTAGGAGACCTGGGTTCTATCCCTGGGTCTGGAAGATGCCCTGGAGAAGGAAATGGCAACCCACTCCAGTATTCTTGCTTGGAGAATCCCATGGATGGAGGAGCCTTGTGGGCTACAGTCCACAGGGTCGCAAAGAGTCAGACATGACTGAGCGACTTCACTTTCACTTTCACTTAGGATTCATCAAAGCATATCATTAACTACATCAGGGGTCAACAAATTTCAGCCCTTCAACTCAAGAGCCAAATTCAGTTGGCTGCCTGTTGTGCACAGCCTACAAGTAAAGAATGATGTTTATATTTTTAAATGACAAAAAAAATAAAAAGAAGCATAATATTTTATAACATATAGAAATTATATGAAATTCAAGATTGTGTCCATAAAGTTTTTAATTTCACTAATAGAAAATTTGTGGAAATTTGTTTTCTCTCTTGTTATGTAAGTACTTACATAATACCCTTAATTTTGCTGTTTGGCTCACAAAACTTAGAATATTTTATTTACTACTCAGCTCTAAACAGAAAAAGTTTGCCAAGCTCTAAGCAACACCAAAACCCCAAACCATTATTTAATGCTCCTTGGCTCTTCATAAATAATTAAATACTTTCCCCACTTTAGCATTAGAAGCAAATAGTCTGTAACAATTTTTTTGGTTACCCAAATTATCTAACTGAAATTACCAGGGTACCGTCAAAAAAAATTTGATGTTTGTGCCCCAGCCCCAGAGATTGTGACTTAATTGGTCTTGGACATGCCCTCAGCTTTGAAAATTTTTAAGGATGCACAAGTGATTCTAACATGGAGCTGAAGAACCATCCAGTACTTTGGCAGATCTAATCTACCCAAATTCACCTAGTTCTCCCTTCTGCAGACAGTCCTCCTGCTTCTTCTGCTGATTCCCTAGCACACAGCAAACTGCAGCTGCTCCACACGCTCCAAATTCTCCTTAAGTCTTCCATTCCCAATGCCCAGACTTCATTTCTAATAGGAAGTGACCTCCTCCCCAATGTGATTGAGAGGATCAAGGCCAATTCATCACCAAGTTTTCCTGCCTTACTTCCCTTCCTTAAGTTCATTCTCTTCTGTCATAAACCCTTCTCGAGAGAATATACTATGGTGATTAAAAAGAGATTTTGACTCAGGCTGACCTGAATTTGAGTCCCTGTTCCTCTACTTACAAGACATGTGACCTTGAACAAATTATTTAATCAGTTTAACCATCAGTTTTCTCATTCATAAAGTAGCACTAAAAATAATCTGTACCTCATAGAGATCTTTGTGAGAATTAAATGAGATTTGCTTGCTACTTAAAGTGTAGTCCTCAGACTAGCATCATTAGTATCACCTAAGCACTTGTTCGGAGAAGGCAGTGGCACCCCACTCCAGTACTCTTGCCTGGAAAATCCCATGGACGGAGGAGCCTGGTAGGCTGCAGTCCATGGGGTCGCTAAGAGTCGGATACGACTAAGCAACTTCACTTTCACTTTTCACTTTCTTGCGCTGGAGAAGGAAGTGGCAACCCACTCCAGTGTTCTTGCCTGGAAGCCCAGGGATGGGGAGGCCTGGTGGGCTGCCATCTATGGGGTCTCACAGAGTCGGACAAGACTGAAGCGTCTTAGCAGCAGCAGCAAGCACTTGTTAGAATCTCACATCCCACCCAGACCTTCTGAATCAGAATCTGTGTTTTTATGAGATTTGTTTGTGATTAGTAACACACATTAAAGTTTAAGAATCATGGTGCTAGGAAGCTTTTCATTTCACTGCATGCTTAGGCTGAGTCTCTTTTCAGCCCTTCAATAACAACACCACATATATATGACATGAGGGTGCCCTGGAGCATGAATTTTATGTACAAAAAGAGATTTTTCTTAATTAAAAAAAAATTTATCTGTCAGTCATGTACAAGGTAATTTGAAATCAAGAGTAGTGTGGGGAAAAGTGAAAGGGTTAGTCGATAAGCCATCTTCGACTCTATGTGATCCCATGGACGATAGCCTGACAGGCTCCTCTGTCCATGGGATTCTTCAGGCAAGAATACTGGAGTGGGTTGCCATTCCCTTCTCCAAGGGATCTTCCCAACGCAGGGACTGAACTTGGGTCTCCTACATTACAGGCAGTTATTTACCATCTGAGCCACCTGGGAAGCCAGTGTGGGGAAAACAGATAGTTAAAATGTTCAGGGTCACCTTCATGAAATAGGAAAATATACTCCTCCTGAACATTTATGATCCCACAGGTGCACACCTGGTGAGCTGAGTCCCTGTGCAGTTTAGAAAAACATACTCCTCTGGGCTTCCCTGGTGGCTCAATAGTAAAGAATGTGCCTGCCATGTAGGAGACCTGGGTTCTATCCCTGGGTCAGGAAGATCCCCTGGAGAAGGAAATGGCTACCCACTCCAGGATTCTTGACTGGAGACTTTCATGGACAGAGGAGCCTGGTGGGCTACAGTTCATTGGGTTGCAAAAGTCAGACACGACTGAGTGACTAACACACACTGTCTGTGCGGCCCTGTTTCCAAGCACGTAACTTGCCAAATACAGCAGGGCCTCTGCCAGTTGGCCACGGCCAGTATGTGGCCACGCTTTGGAGGTGAGATTAGTTGAAGTGCTGAACTAACTCGTGGTCATTTGGAATGAAAAGCAAGGACAGATTCCAGAAAAATGCCGAAATGGTGGAGTGCAATGGGGAAAAGTTAGGGTGGAAAGTGGGATTGTTAAGGAAGACTTCTGGGATGCGGTAGGATTTGACACAAGGGCTTGTATAAGCAGCCCTTATATAGTAGGAAGAACAATGGACTAGAAAGCGAGAGGGGGTTATTGAAGAGTCTCAACTCCTAGACTATGAATTTGAAACTATATTATTTTCTTCCAGTGATAGTACCCAACTATGCTAGACCAAGCCCCACACCAAACAATAACAAATTATCCCTAATTTATGCTTTTAGTCACTTTATTTGATTAAGATATCATATTATATCCAATTTATCACATTCTTCTCCCTTCCTCTAGCCAGGGATGTGGCCTTTGTCAGATGCCAGCTCCCTTCCTCATCTTCCCTGAAATGTCTCC
The DNA here is from genome assembly GCF_003369695.1 of Bos indicus x Bos taurus. Taxonomy (NCBI): domain Eukaryota; kingdom Metazoa; phylum Chordata; class Mammalia; order Artiodactyla; family Bovidae; genus Bos; species Bos indicus x Bos taurus. The sequence goes on from NC_040084.1 coordinate 38,230,863, forward strand.
TTTAGAGTTGGGGCAGGGTGGAGTGAGCTTGCATGTTTCCCCTTTACCCCCATCTCTGCTTGACTGTGGCTCCAGCATGCTTCCCTCTCACCAACACTCCCTCCAAGCCATCACTCTAAGCATTGGCAGTTCCTTACGAAATTCGGCCACATTTCTGGTTGACCTCAGCTGGCACTGTTATGTCACATTCTTTTGTCCCTTGTTATGAGATTCCTCTAGAGACACATGATCCCAAATTCTAACTTCCTTGGCCTGTTTGTAAGCTTGCAACATATATATGTAGGAGCACTCTCAGTATCTCTTAAAAGGGGGCACGTGTAAGAAGTCCTAGTGGTCTCTGCATTGGAGGGTTCCTTCCCCAGCATCCAAGTACATGTTGACCATCTGCGATCTCTCTCTCTCTCTCTCTCTCTCTCTCTCTCTCTCTCTTTCTGTGTGTCTCTCTCTCTCAGTCACACACACACACAGAATAGCTCAGAGGTAGTTCATCAGCTCTGCTAACTAAGTAGATATTCAACAAGGGAAAGAAGTGTCAGTGGGACTTTCATTAGCCACCCCCAAATATATGAATGATTCTCTCAGACTTCCTTCTCTTGCCTTCAGTGGAAGAGATAAAGAGAAGAAATGAGCACTTCACTCCTTCAAAAGGCTTGTCTTTCTCATACATCAGCAGGGGATAAGAGATAGTGGAACAATAATGCCCCGTCTGCTGAAATAATCCTTCTCAGTTATCCCTGCAAAGAAAGAGACAGTAGGTCCCATTAGCTACAGTTATCAGGGCTTAGAATTTGGGGAACAGCCCCAGTTCTGGGTCTTACTGATGGTTCTGGGACAACAGGGAAAATCCGACTCAGCCCCTGTTGTTACCTTGTTGCTGCTGCTGCTAAGTCACTTCAGTCATGTCTGACTCTGTGTGACCCCATAGACGGCAGCCACCAGGCTCCCCTGTCCCTGGGATTCTCCAGGCAAGAACACTGGAGTGGGTTGTTACCTTGTTACGAGATTAAGATATTAATTCTCAGAGAAGGGAATATGTTTGCCCAGTATCAATTAAGAGGTGAGATGTAAATACCAACATCATGCTCCTCCCACCGGTTCTCCATAAGTCAGCTTACCTATCCATAACTTGAAAGCTTTTGAGCTAGGTGACTTCAGGAAAATGAGAGTGGACCACCAAATTATGCAAGCACAGCCACCAGTTTATCCCAGTGAGCACCTCCACATGCCTTTCACAGACTGATGTGATTAGCCACAGAGTTGAATGCTAAGCCTAATTCACTCATCAGTTACAAGTATTTCAATGTGTTATGTTGGTTTAAAAAAAAAAAAACAACACCACTCCCCATTATCCACTGTATCCATTACCCCATAGATTTAGACTTGAACACTGGAGCATTAATACAACCAGCAAGGAAATTGGGAAGAACTTTCCTTGGAAACACTTTCCTCCCTACATCAAGACATTCCAACCTGTAGCTGTGGATGGCTAAAGTTAAACCAGCTTCCTGTGCCTTCAGAAAGGTCAAGCTAGAGATTATCTTAAGCAAATATTTATTTTTATGTTAGGCCAGGTCTATAAGAGCAAAGGGAGAGAAACCGCTCTACCATAGCTAAAGCATTTGGTTCATCTCCAAGGAACAAACCAAGATCCTCTGCAGACATGTTTATAGGTAGGACACTGAGCATTTACTTAAATCCTCAAGTTACTGAATATTTATGCTCTCTTTCATTTTACTGGGGATTAGAAGGTTTCCCTGCATGGAGATACCACATTGAGAAAGCCAGTGCAGGGCTGTAACCAGGAGGTCCATAAATACCACTGGGTCAGATGAAGGTGCTTTAGAGGCAATTCGAGCCAAACATGACTTCAGCTAACAAGTATTTAGTGAGCACCTGCTCTGTATTGAGCTCTGTGCAGGGGTTGTAAATCGTGACTCAATATAACTTCCCTGTGAGCCAGAGATATTTTCTATTCATTTTTTTCTAAAGGCACAATACAAAGATATTGTGGCTTGGCCATGTTTTCAGTGCTTTGTTCATCCTTATTGCACTGAGCCATGCTCTGAGGTTCAAGGTCTTTGGTGCTTTCCAGATGGGAAGTCTTGCTTTCCCTCTTTTGATATAATCCATTTTGAGTTGGCACCAGCTGGGAAATCTTTGTTTGCCTCACTTAATTGAGCTGTCAGTTCAGTTCCCAGTCTAGATTTGTTTCAAAAAATGAAGGAGGGAAGGAAAAAAGGAAGAGAGGAAGGGAAGCTAAGGTTAATTCTAGCCCCTAGTTTTACAGTCTTAACCCATGGCTTTTTGAAGTGGAATTAACATGCCATTCTCCAGATGCTCCATTTTGTAGAGTAAGGAGCCCCCAAAGAAATGTTTAAGCACTACTGTTAAACAGCCATCACTAAGTATCTCACTGTGGTTTGATGATGCATTTACCTCATTTATATGTATATTCTTTTCACCCTTAATAAGAAGTGATCAGTAAATATTTAATGGATGAATGGAAAATAAATAGATGTCCGAAGGCAACCTGAGTGTTTAAGTGCCTGCCCACAGGAACTAATGATCCATGACAACTGGTAAAAGGAGACAAAGGCACCAAGAAAAGGCTCAGCAGAGGGTTGAGCTACTCAGACACAAAGTTATTGGCCATGGAACAATCTGTCGATTTGCAACATTTAAAATGAGTAGCAGAAATAATGGAAGTTGCCATAGATCTTCCTTACAACCTGGAATAATGAATATCCTACCAACTTCCTTTGTAGAAGTAACTTAGTTCTGTTGAATACAAAGAACCAAGCAATTAATTAACTTATTGGAAGAGATTTTAAAAAATGACAACACAGAAAGTAGAATAGAAAAGACAGGCTATGGGGAAAGAGAAAGGCAGGGGAGAGGAAGGAGGGGAGGGAGAGAGAGAAAGACTAATTTCTTCCCTCAGAGCTAACCTAGGGTGTAGACTCATTAAATAAAGAGCCTGTCTCTCCTTGAGAGATGGCATTAGGTTCAAACTAATGCCACAAATAAGACATCAATTTTCTGCTAGTGCCACTGAAAAAGAGATGAAGAGCTTGCAATGGTTTGGGGAAGCTTAGTGATAATCAGGAGCCTGCAGTCTGTCTGCCAAGTTCATTTCATAAATGGACAAAAAATGAAGTTAAACAATGAAATTTATGTTCCTTTTTGGTCCACAGCTGAAACATCAAGCTCCAGTGTGAAAGATGAATGCAGTATCATCCTCTCAAGTGTTCTGTTCTCAATAATATGTGCTTGCCTGCTCCAGGAGAATAGTATTTGTCAGAAAATGCAACTGTATGTAGTCCAGCTAATAGACATTGTTACAATGTCCATGCTTTGCTTTAAAATGTTATTACTTCAGCATAAATAGCACTTATTAGCTTAAGTAAAGCTTTAGGTTCTGTGTGTTGTCCTAAGCAGAAATTCCCATCCCAGGGATGGTCAGTAAGCTACTTAGTTACAGTTAATTGGGAAGCCCACACTTCAGAGGAGGCTAGCACAGATTTCAGGGATGCTTTCCTCCATCTACACCAGAGAGTTATGAAATTAGCATAAAGAATATTAGGAATGGGCTCTCGGTGATGAAATCATAGGCACCATAAATATATAGAGGGGGCTTCCCTGGTCGCTCAGTTGTAAAGAATCCACTTGCCAATGAAGGACACATGGTTTCAAACCCTGAAATGGGAAGATCCCCTGGAGAAACAGTTTGACACGACTGAGCAAGTAACACACCTATATAAGTAGAGGGGCTTCCCAGCTGATGCTAGTGGTAAAGAACCTGCCTGCCAATGCAGGAGACGCAGGTTTGATTCCTGGGTTGGGAAGACCCCCTGGAGGAGGGCATGGCAACCCAGTTCAGTATTCCTGCCTGGGAAATCCCTTTGACAGAGGAGTCCAGAGGGTTACAGTCCATAGGGTCACAAAGAGTCAGACACAACTGAGCGACTAAACGACAATAACTGACATATAGAGGAGGTGAAATAAAATAGTTTGGAGAGATTCTCCATCCTAAAATAAAAGTTTAACCTGACCTTTAGCTTGTGCCTGCTGTCCTGTATCCAGCTGGGAGTCAGAAGACTTCTATTTGCCTGATGTCACCTGTCAGGGTAACAAAATCCTGTCTCCAGGAAATCGGTGTGTCTGCCTCAACTAAACTTTCCATGTAACAGGCAGTTAAATCACCTAAAATCAGATAGTTAAGACCTCCTCAGTCTGCTTAGTAATAAATGTTAACAAATGTCTATATGTGACTCTAGAATTTTGTTTGAGAATTTCTTTCATTGTCACTTTATACAAAGGTGATGAGAGTGGAGCATCAAATAGATCAAATAGCTGGAATCTCCTGTGCGTGTGTGCTAAGTTGCTTCAGTTGTGTCCAATTCTTTATGACCCTATGGACTATAGCCCGCCAGACTCCTCCGTCCATGGGATTCTCCAGGCAAGAATACTGGAGTGGGTTGCTATGCGCCCTTCCAGGGGAATCTTTCCAACCCAAGGATTGAACCTGCATCTCTTATGTCTTCTGCATTAGCAGATGGGTTCTTTACCACTAGCACCACCTGGGAATCCCAGAATCTCCTATAATCCACCAAAACGATCTTACGTGTTGAGCATTTCCAAAATGGCCTGGCTCAATTTGCTATAGATAAACAATTAATAGAAACTTCTGCTTTCAAATGTGCCTTTCAAGTGTTGGAAAGTTCAGCTCAAAAAAGAGTTCCTGGAGCATCAGGCCACTCAAGCCTAGATATTGATAATTCTAGCTGCTGATTACAGGGACTATCCCGGCTGTGACTTTGGCCTAACCCTCATGATCACTGACACAGGCTTCCTCATGTTACACTTGTAACTTGGTTCCCAGTTATGAATGCTACTCTCATCACTTCAATATTTGTTTTGATTTTATACCTCACAAAATTTATGTCTCCAATGTATGTGTCTCTCTGCATATATTTATATGCCTAGGATATTAATGTGGAAGATTAGCCAATGAAGAAGATTCGTGTACACTTTAGACAGAATGTATTCCACTAAAGTGAGCACTGACTTCCAAGAATGTCAAACATGCAATTAAAAATTCAACATTAAACAATGTTAAATACAAGGCATTAATGTAGCTTGTATTCAACAAATAACATTTTCAGCTGAGACTGGATCATAGCTTTGGAATCGAAATAACTTAGACAAAGAGTATTCGACTTAAAATATAGAAGGTTGATGGCAAACTGGCTCATCACAGCTAACATTTTTAAGCATGTTTCCTTAGAGGGTTTCAAAATATTTTACCAAGAGTTCTTATCTCTTTATTTCTAAAGCATTGCCATGCTCACCTAACAGAAGAGTAAACTGAAGAAGAAAAATTCCAATGTTTGGTCCTCCAGTAGCATATGAGAGGTAAAAGACCAAAGGAAAGTGACTGTTTGAATGTGCTGCTGCTGTTGCTGCTGCTAATTCGCTTCAGTCGTGTCCAACTCTGTGCGACCCCATAGACGGCAGCCCACCAGGCTCCCCTGTCCCTGGGATTCTCCAGGCAAGAACACTGGAGTGGGTTGCCATTTCCTTCTCCAATGCATGAAAGTGAAAAGGGAAAGTGAAGTCGCTCAGCCGTGTCCGACTCTTAGTGACCCCATGGACTGTAGCCCACTAGGCTCCTCCATCCATGGGATTTTCCAGGCGAGAATACTGGAGTGGGGTGCCATTGCCTTCTCCACTGTTTGAATGTATCTCCCTTCAAATCCAAATCGTACAGGTAAATATTATAAAAGTTAATTAGTCCTACAAAGACCATGGAGAAAAATAGCAGTGACCAGCCTCACCCCTGCCCATACCCAGTCCTGCTTTCCAATGGCACCCAGTTTTCAATCTTAACTATTTCCCATAGTAGTCATTCACATTTTAAAATGATGTGTGTGCTGCTATTCTTAGTTTATGAATTTTACATGGTAACCTACGGGTTTCCTATTAAGGAAATTGAAGACTCTGACTCTTGAGCTCATCGGCAAGGTTAAATTTACACAAAGAAGTCAGAATATGAAGAAGAAAGAAAATTTGAGAAGAATTATTTGGAGAAATTTATGCTGGGATAACCAGTTCTTTTCCACAAAAGGACAGGGATGTCATGTCAGTTTCAACTTCCTTAGCTTCAAGTCCAAAAAAAAAAATTGGGCTTCAAAGTGAACACCAGAGGGCATATTATCCTCCAGTGGAACACAGTAGAAATGTCTCTAACTCCTGCCCAAGAAATCTTAAAGGAAAGAAAATCCAGCAGGCTGCTTTGGTGACAAGACAGAGAAAGCGGAGTCTGTGTTGAGAATTGTACTTCCCTGATGGTGGTCAAAAGTCTGTGAAACTCAGGACCCAAGTGTGGAACCTATAGAGGGTATGGTGAACATAAGGAGATCGCCAGTGAATCACAGTCCCATACAATTCCCTCCTGTTGAATGGGGACAGCACCTGTGACTGGCCCCTAGCTGATAGAATATGACAAGTGACTGGATATCACTGCTTTGATTATGTTACATTGTGTGATGAAGTGTTGGAATGTCCCTCCCATGATTAGGCAAAGACGATGGGATAGTCACTTGTGTGACTGTGTTACATTGCATTGCATAAAACTTCCTCTTTGCAACCAAGATAGAGATTCAGCTTCTCTCTTCAAAAGAGCTGCTGCCATGCTGTCAAAGTGCCTGTGAGAGGGAATATGACAGAGAACTTCATGTTCTAGGAGCTAAGAACAGCCCCTGGTTGATCGCCAGCTAGAAAACATGGACCCCCAATCCTACAACCACTGGGAAACGGAATTCTGCCAACAATCTCATGAGCTTGGAAGAGAACCTTGAGTTCCAGAAAGGAATGCATCCCATGTGAATCTTGACTACAGCCTTGTGAGACCTTGAGCAGAGGGCCCAGCTAAGTTGTGCCCAGAGTCCTGACCCATGGAAACTGAGATAAGAAATGGGTGTGACTTCAAGCCACTGAGTAATTATTTTGTGTGACAAAATAAAATTAATATAATAGAAATGTTGTCCTGGGGTAATATGAGAAAGGAGCCTGCCCAGAGCACAAAAAGACCTTCAATAGCAGGATTCCAAGGAGTGATCATCTAAAACCAGAAGCTGACTGAGGGTTGGAAGTGGCCCGTCAGAGGGCAACATGCACTGCCCATCACATCCGAGGTATCTGATGATGGGAGTCTCCAAAGAACTCACAGGTCAGGGGAGAAGAGGTGAACTGTCTGGTAAGTCTAGGGAGCACATAGTCACTGTAAACAAAGAATGCTATTAACAGGCCCTCATCCAGAAATAGCACACTGAGGGACCTAACAATGAAACCCTTGCCTGACCTAGGAATAAGCCTTCCTAGCACCATGCGACAAATTGGTCAGGAACTGCTTCCTAAACCTTGGTCAAATTTTGACCAATGAGGGCACTGTAAACAATGTCCCCTACCATCCCAGTTCTACGAGGGTCAACTCATTAGCCACTATAGTTATTGACCTACAAGTATGCCTTGAAAGGAATTCAGGATGAAGCATTCTGTCTTTTGGATATATGGTAGTAGGTAAAACACATATCTAAGGAAGAATTTCAATGACCCCAGAGTCTTGCATCTTCTCATAATACAAAAGCACTAAAATCATCGCTTTATCTGATCCTCATGACTAGTAGTAACCTTTTGCTGAAATCTTGATCTTGACAGCATGTGTATGTACTGGCTCCTCCTATACTTCTTTGGACTAGTTTTTCAGAGCTATGTGAGATGCTGTCTTCTGTCTCCTAGGCTATAGTCTTCAGTAAGAATAAACTCAACTCAGCTCTTATGTTGTGTCTGTGTGTTTTTTGTTTGTTTTTGAGTTGAAACACCAAAGGCCAGGACAAATTCCAGACTGACAGTGGGTTAGCAAAAACAGCTATCCAGAGAGGGGAAAGTCCTGACTTACAGCACTTACCAATTTCTGTGGGATAAACATACCCACCATGATTGATTGGGAGATGGAAATGGCAACCCACTCCAGTATTCTTGCCTGGAGAATCCTTCGGACAGAGGAGCCTGATTAGCTGCTGTCCATGGGGTCGCACAAAGTCAGACATGACTGAAGCGACTTAGCATGCATGCATGCATTGGAGAAGGAAATGGCAACCCACTCCAGTACTTTTGCCTGGAGAATCCCGGGGATGGCAGAGCTTGGTAGGCTGCTGTCTATGGGGTCGCACAGAGTCGGACATGACTGAAGCGACTTAGCAGCAGCAGCAGCAGCATGATTGATTTCAAGCTACCAACAGTTTAAAAACTCTCTCATAGTTTTCCTGATACTTAACAACTAGCTCTTGGGAGCCATTGCTCTAACACATCAGGGCTGCCTTCACTTTCCTCTACCCTCTTTCTTCCACCCTGGAAGGATTAACCAGCTTCCAGGAAGAGGGGTTGCCATGGAGAGAACAGAAGTCTGACCTTCAAAACTTGGTCTTCAGTCAGGGAGAGGGTAAGAAGAGGCTTAACCTTGACTGGAGATTGATGTGGTGGTTAATACCTCAGAGTGGGCTGTTAGAAAGTTGAGCCTCCATGTTCATGACTTAAGAAGATGTCGAATTGCCTATTTTACAAGGATGAGTGAAAGGTCATAGGATCTGTCCAGAGTTTCATATACACACTCACATGTATGTGCGTGCACACGCACACACACACACACACACACACACACACACATACACATAATGTGCCAACAAAATAAAGCAATTTTCTCTGTAGGTTATCTCTATTCAAGATAGAGATAAAAATTGCAGAGCTACCATTTTCTTTCTTCTTTTTTAAAACACTATTTCTTAATATTTCCCCCTTTAATCAAAATGCCTTTCTAAACTAGATGCCTCATAAATTCCAAAGTTCTAATCAGAGAAATGAATGATTAAATGTGTAGAGTCAATTTCCTAATGTTGTTTGTCTGTTTCAAAGTGCTGCTGCCATCTCAGGAAGCATCTACGTGTTTAAATGCTTATTCAGTTAAAGCATACAAGAAGGTGCTCTGCTGTGGGGCATCTCAGGAGATGCCAGGAAAAAAACATCTTCTTTTAAAAGCAGTGAGATGTGAGTGGCTTTTCATACCTAAACAGACCTGACAGCTAAGTGCGGCTAAGATGAATATTTGCTTCAGGAAACTCACATGGTACAGAAGAGGAAAGACACTTCAACCTTGGGTGGAGCCAGACCTCTGGGGTCAAGATGAATTTGTCGATACTGTTTCCATTGGATTTCCACTCATTAGTCCTTGGGTGAGTAATATGGGAGCGGTTTGTGCAGTTGTCATGGGTTACCCTTTTAGAATATTCTCCAAGGGATCAAAGTCCCCAAATTTCCCACAACATATACTGAGTTCTGGAAGAATACCACTTTGAGTCATACATTAAAGAGCTAGACAAGAGTTGCCCATGGCAGCTATTCTCTGTACACCCTATTACAGCACTTCTCAAACTGAACTCTTGCCTCCATTGATTCTGTGTAAGTGAAACTGGAAAATGATGCTTAACAGAAAGAGTTCAAAAGTAAAACATTTCTTTGACATAATACTTATAGCTTCGTAAAATTTTTTGACTATCCTTGCTCTCAGATGCTGACCTCAATTCTCTCTTGACTGGGAAATAGAAGCAATTAGAAGAAAATTTCCACAAGCAACTACTAAAATATCCACCCACATTCTCTGCATACCCACCTCTTCCATGGATGAAATTTCCATTTTCCTAAGTGTCAGCCCCTCTCTGTGTATACTATACATTCCATCCTTCTTGTCTAACCAAGGATATTGATATACCAACTCTTATCTCCTACACCATTCATTTTCACTGTCCTTTGAATCATTTCTATCACTATTTAAACATGCTATTATGTGTCTGATCTTAAAAAGAAAGCACTTATTATGACCCCACGTTCCCTACCAATGCCCTTCCTTTATCCCTTCCCTTCCTCCTAGATTGCTAATTCTACTTTTCCCTCAGGGTTAGTGTTGGAGAGCCCCCAAACTCAGTTCTTGGCCTCTTCTTCCTCTACCCTTTCTCCCTTAGTGATTCCATTAAGTCCCTGACTTCCTCATCATTTATATGCTGATAACTCCAAAATGTAGATCTTCAACTTGAATCTCTCTCCCAAATTCTAGATTCATAGCCAACAGCTTCCTTCATATCTTCAATTGGATGTCTAACCTCTCAAATTTAACAGATCCAAAACTGAACTCTTGACTTCCTGAATTCTGCTCCAACAGCAGCCTTCTCCATTTCATCTGGGGAAAACTCCATCTTTCTACTTTTCTCAGGCCAAAACTTTTAGAGGTGTCCTCGCTTTTTCTTTTTCCCTAATACATACAACCAACCAGAAGACTGCACTGGCTTTACCTTCAGAATCTGAGCACCTCTTACCACATCCCCTGCTCCCTAATGGTCCATGCACTGTCTTTGCTCATCTGAATTACTATAACAGCCTTCTATAAGTCTCCCAGTGTTATTGCCCTCTAGTGTCTTTTGCAGTATAACAGCCATTAATTTGAAACAAACTCTGTTATTCCTCTGCTTAAAACCCTGCAGTCCTCAGCATCTTCTGCAAGACAACTGCCTCGAGGGGACCACTGCAGTCTTCAGGCTGAAAGTGACTAGCTTCCCTAGTCAGAGAGGAAAAGATGCTTCTACTAACAAAGTAAGCAGAGCTTAGAGGTACACTCTACAGCTACATTAGATTCTACATGTTTCCATTCTAATTTTCAGGGTCCACTACTTCACAATAAATGCCATCACTTTAACATAAGAGATCCTGAAATGTTCTGAATTCAATTTACTGCTTGAGGGTAGCTTACTATGTTGCATAGGTTTCAATAAACAGTGTTTTTCTCGTCACTACTTTTTTCCTAGTTGTTTGTAATTGAATTTGATATCCTTGTTAAACCAAGAGTTGTTTGAAAGGGTGTTTTTAAACTTCTAAATGGATATATATATTTAAAAACTATTCTATTCCTGTTAATGTCTACTTTTGTGACACTGAAAACAGTGTCAGACTTTATTTTTCTGGGCTCCAAAATCACTGCAGATGGTGATTGCAGCCATGAAATTAAAAGATGCTTACTCCTTGGAAGGAAAGTTATGACCAACCTAGATAGCATATTCAAAAGCAGAGACATTACTTTGCCAACAAAGGTTCGTCTAGTCAAGGCTATGGTTTTTCCTGTGGTCATGTATGGATGTGAGAGTTGGACTGTGAAGAAGGCTGAGCGTCGAAGAATTGATGCTTTTGAACTGTGGTGTTGGAGAAGACTCTTGAGAGTTCCTTGGACTGCAAGGAGATCCAACCAGTCCATTCTGAGGGAGATCAGCCCTGGGATTTCTTTGGAAGGGATGATGCTAAAGCTGAAACTCCAGTACTTGGGCCACCTCATGCAAAGAGTTGACTCATTGGAAAAGACTCTGATGCTGGGAGGGATTGGGGGCAGGAGGAGAAGGGGACGACAGAGGATGAGATGGCTGGATGGCATCACTGACTCGATGGACGTGAGTCTGAGTGAATTCCAGGAGTTGGTGATGGACAGGGAGGCCTGGTGTGCTGCGATTCATGGGGTGGCAAAGAATCAGACACGACTGAGCGACTGATCTGATCTGTGAGATAGTATGTTATGTATTGCTTCTTTTTTCTTGAATGTGTTGAAATTTTATATGTGTTCTAATACATAGACAACCGAATATAACTATTTCCTGTGTGGTTGGGAAACAATTACATTCTGTACTTTTACATATAGTTAAAATGTTAATTTTGTTTATCAAATTCTCTCTAGCCTTCCACATTTTGTATGGACTTAATTTGTCAATTTCTGACAAAGGTACATTAAGGGAGAGAAATACCTGTTGTGGCTCTCATCACATGCAGAAAAAAAACCCAAGTCCTTACAGTGGCTGCAAAGCCCTTTTGCTTCATTGCATCTCTGGCCTCTTTTCCTATCCTCCTCCTCCTTCCTCACCACTATCTCTCTTCCAGCCAGAAGCCTGTTTTCTGCTCCCCAAATATGACTTTTGTTCTGTGTTCCCTCTGCATGGAATGCTCTTCTCCAGAATCCACCCAGTTAACTCCATCACCACCTTTGAATCTTTGTTCAAATCTCACCTCTCCAATGAGAACTACCCTCTCACCTTATTTAATACACAATCGTTCCCCGCCTCCAAATGGCAGTTTCAATCCCCGCTTCCCTGCTCTATTTTTTCCTCTTTTTCATAGCATTTATATCACCCTTTGACCTACTATGTCATTTACTTATTTTGCTTATTCATTATTGTCTATCTTCTCTACTTGAAAGTAAACTGTGAGAGACAAATGTTTGTCTGTTTTGTCAACTAGTTTATTTCAAAACCCTGGAACTGTGCCTGGCACATAGTAAAGACTTTGTAAACACTTGATGAATGAATGCTCTATCTCTAAGCAGAGGCTTTCATTTTGGTCACCCTTTCTGAGAATGTTCATTGCATTCTGAGACCTTTCTCAACTCTCTATTGGGAAAAATAAATAACATTTTATATGTGTTTCCAATGGGTCATTAGCCATAGGTCTTGTTATGAGATCACATCACAATGCGTCTATTTGCCAGTTATCTACTTTAAAAGTGTAGCAATTTAGTTAATATAAATGTATATTATCATTACCAAAAAGACCACACACAGCCAGCATTTCTTAACTTTTTATGGCTTACTGCTATCATGGCCCAGGAAAAAAAAATGTATGTACACATATTTTCTTTCAAATTCATAGTCTAAGGAACCCCGACTCTTCTTCATTAATCTCTAGGCATCCATAGATGTCAGTAAGAGACTCCATGCACACATACACTCACAGAGGCATGTACAAACACTTGGGATATAATTTACATGGACTCTCTGATTTCAATCTTTTTCTCCAGTGTTCTTTAACTTTCCCCTACATCTTACCAAGTTTTTTTTTTTTTCCTGTTTATTGAAATGACTTTAGAGTGTTTCAGTTTCACAAAAAGCGTGCAAGTACAGGACGACCACATGAAAATCCCATGGGAAAGACATTGTGTAAATTTTCACTTCAAAGCAAACGAAATGCAAAATGAGGGTGTGGAAATAATTTCTTGGCTCATAAATATTTAATAGGCTTTTGGGTTGATGGGTGTCAAGTGGAAAACTTATAATGTACTGTATTTAGAAGTAAAATACATAGTCATGCAATTCTTTGTGTGACAAACTATTAATCTACCAGTTATATTCCTTATATTCAGAATGCCTTATTAATTTGTACACTGTTAATTATAATTACAAAAGGCAGTTCTGGTTGTGGTCTGTAAGCAATTGTTTACTGTAAGAAGTTTAAAAGTCTACCTAGGGGAAATAGGCAGGCTCTGTTTGTACTATAGACAAGTGGTTTTTGCAATACCTGAAGTATATGAGGCTCTTCTTTGCCACTTTACAATTATGTATTGTAGTTTTCCTGACTCAATCACATCCCACTGAATCAGAATCTCCCAGGTGGTACCCAGGCATGTAATTTTGAAGAACTTACAGATGAATCTTTGAAGACAAATTGAGAAGCCCTGCACAGACAGTGAGATGTATTTCTTTCTTTCTTTCCAGCTTGTATTTTGGGATAATACCTGATTTATAGAAAAGTTGCTAAAATCAAACAGAATGCTCCCATATACTTTCATCCAGCTTCTCCTAACCTTAACAGTTTACATACTCATGAGTCATTTGTCAAAACTAAGAAGTTAACATTAATTAGTTCACTTCAGTCACTCAGTCATGTCTGACTCTTTGCAAACCCATGGACTGCAGCACGCCAGCCTTCTCTGTCCATCACCAACTCCCAGAGCTTGCTCAAATTCATGTCCATCAAGTTGGTGATGCCATCCAACCATCTCCTCTTCTGTCATCCCTTTCTCCTCCTGTCTTCAGTCTTTCCCAGCATTAGGGTCTTTTCCAATGAGAAATTAACAGTAATTAATTAATAAACATGTTAATCCCAAAGAAAGGCAATGCCAAAGAATGCTCAAACTACCGCATAATTGCACTCATCTCACACGCCAGTAAAGTAATGCTCAAAATTCTCCAAGCCAGGCTTCAGCAGTACGTGAACTGTGAACTTCCAGATGTTCAAGCTGGTTTCAGAAAAGGTAGAGGAACCAGAGATCAAATTGCCAACATACGCTGGATCAGCAAAAAAGCAAGAGAATTCCAGAAAAACATCTATTTCTGCTTTATTGACTATGCCAAAGCCTTTGACTGTGTGGATCACAATAAACTGTGGAAAATTCTGAAAGAGATGGGAATACCCAATCACCTGACGTGCCTCTTGAGAATCCTATATGTAGGTCAGGAAGCAACAGTTAGAACTGGACATGGAACAACAGATTGGTTCCAGATAGGAAAAGGAGTACGTCAAGGCTGTATATTGTCACCCTGCTTATTTAACTTCTATGCAGAGTACATCATGAGAAACTCTGGGCTGGATGAAGCACAAGCTGGAATCAAGATTGCTGGGGGAAATATCAATAACCTCAGATAGGCAGATGATACCACCCTTATGGCAGAAAGTGAAGAGGAACTAAAAAGCCTCTTGATGAAAGTGAAAGAGGAGAGTGAAAAAGTTGGCTTAAAGCTCAACATTCAGAAAACTAAGATCATGGCATCTGGTCCCATCACTTCATGGGAAATAGATGGGGAAACAGTGGAAGCAGTGTCAGACTTTATTTTTGGGGGGCTCCAAAATCACTGCAGATGGTGATTGCAGCCCTGAAATTAAAAGATGCTTACTCCTTGGAAGGAAAGTTATGACCAACCTAGATAGCATATTCAAAAGCAGAGACATTACTTTGCCAACAAAGGTCTGTCTAGTCAAGGCTATGGTGAGAATTGGACTGTGAAGAAAGCTGAGCACCGAAGAATTGATGCTTTTGAACTGTGGTGTTGGAGAAGACTCTTGAGAGTCCCTTTGACTGCAAGGAGATCCAACCAGTCCAACCTAAAGGAGATCAGTCCTGGGTGTTCTTTGGAAGGACTGATGTTGAAGCTGAAACTCCAATACTTGGGCCACCTCATGCGAAGTGTTGACTCATTGGGAAAGACCCTGATGCTGGGAGGGATTTGGGGCAGGAGGAGAAGGGGACAACAGAGGATAAGATGGCTGGATGGTATCATTGACTCAATGGACGTGAGTCTGAGTGAATTCCAGGAGTTGGTGATGGACAGGGAGGCCTGGTGTGCTGCAATTCATGGCGTTGCAAAGAGTCAGACACGACTGAGTGAACTGAACTGAACATTAATTAATGACATTAATATATTACCTCTAATTAATCTACAGACTTCATTTGGATTTCACCAGTTTTTCCACTAATATTCTTTCTCTGTCCCAGGATCCATGTGATCACATTGCATCATGTCTCCTTAGTCTCTTTATTTATTGTTTTCTCATGACTTGAGGGAAGGATACCCCAGAGGTAGCATGCCCCATTCATCCTGGGGAACATAATAAGGAACATAATGTTAAAACCACTTATCAATCACTGGTGAGGTGATCACATGATTAAGGTACTGTTTATTAGTTTTCTCCACTGCATAGGGACAACTTCTTTCTGTTTTCTATAGCACTCATTAGAGGAGTGGTGCTAAGTCTACCTACAGTAAAGGAGAAGAGAATTAAGTTCTCCCCCTCAGAGAGGGGAGTGGTTATTAATACATAAATTATTTGAAATTCTGTAAGAGAGATTTGCCCCTCCCCCCTCATTTATTTATTTAATCAACCATTTATAGTAGTATGAAAGTTGGAATTTATAAAAAATTCTTTGAGATACACTTCAGTTCTCTCTCTTTGCTGAAATTGTTGTACCTTTGGCAATTTCAAGCTCTTTCAAGTTGGTTCCTGCAGCCTTTTGAAATGCTCCATCTTTCTTTTTTTCTTTTTTTAGTGCAGTGCCTCTCGTTTTGGCACTGTGAGTGCTCCAGGCTCATCACTGATTTTCTGTGACCCAGGACTAGAATCAGACATTTCTCCAAGGAGCTTTGGTTCCTAGTGTTGGAAAATGACTTCTGGAAACCAGGTCTAGGTGCTGGTGTGCTTGTTGCTACTGCAGGTTCACTGCTTCTCAGCCCTCTCAAAGGACAGAGCTAGGAAACATACACATGTGTACTAACTCATGTAAATACACATATCAATAATTCTTTTGTATCCATCTGTCCAAGTATCAAACTACACATGCATTCGTACTGATGATTCCAACTCTAATCTTCTACTGTCAGGCTTATTTCAGCCTTCTTTACTTATTTGTCACTGCTGTCCCTTCCAGTTAGAAACCTGATCCCATTATCTGCAGTTTACTTACATATTTGTTCATTCCTTACATACTTGTAAAGTAGTCTCACAATTGCTAACCCATAACCCTGTGAGAAATGAATTTCCCAACTAGAGTACAGTGTTATGTATCATTCTTTTCATTTTCAGTTTTATAGCATCTAGTAAAAACACTTTTTTCCAAAGTTACTTAGAGCAGCTCCTTTTAATCCCACCAGTTTACTTTTAAATAATATTTTTGCCTTGTTACACAAGTAACATATGCTCAGTATAGAAAAATGAGCAAACAAAAATAAAAAAATACAACTCATCCCAATACTACGACTCAGCAATAACAAGATAAGCACCGCTAACATTTTGCTGGACTATGTATATGTATGTTATCTTTACTAATATTGAAACCATTCTTTATATTCCTTTGTATGATTTTTTTTTTTGCCTAACACTATGGATCTTTGAGGAATTATAGATTTATAGACAGAGGCATCTACTGTTAAGATTTATGTTATAAAGGCCACTCTGGTGATATGGAGAGAATAGATTGGAAGTGGAGAGAAGGAAGCGGGTACTGAAATCAGAAACACTAATCCATAAGATAGAATTATCTAGACTGAGAGATAATATGTGACATATTTAGAGGAACAATGGGGATAGTTGGATTTGAGAGGCATTCAAGATAGAATTGCCAGGATTTTAGCAAACGATCGGATATTGAAGTGAGATAGAGAGAGAGAAGTTGAAGAACTCTGACATTTTAAGATAGAATGGATCCATCAGCAGTGATGACATTTACCAATGTCCACCAAGCAAAAGGATGGGTTTTAGAGAGAAGGTGATAGTTTCATTTTTACACATATTGAGTTTAAGATGCTTTAGGTCTTCCAGCTGGAGCAGTTCAAGGATCAGTTGGAAGTTTGTGTCTGGAGCTCAGATAAGAGGATCAAACAAGAGGCAGAACTTGCAGGGAAAATTTTGGAGTTCATGCCAAGAGATTGCGTGAAAGTCAGGGTGATCTGTAAAGCTGAGGAAAAGAACAAGAAAGACAGTTGGAAACTTAATAACATTTAATATTTAGGAAGAAGGAAGAAGAATCAACAAAGTAAATAGAAGAAAAGGAAAAGTGGTCAAAAAGCTAAGAAGAAAACCAAAGGCAAGTTGTCTCTAGGAAGTGAAAAGTGTGAAGACTTCAGAGAACAGAGTGGTCAACTATGCCAGTGCTGCAGTCACAAAGATGAGAAGGTTTCCAAGGACTGGAGAAGGCAAGGATACTGAGATAACACATCAACTCTCCTTCCAAGAATGCGAAGGTGAAAACAAGCCAAATCATAGACTGGTATCTTGAGGAGACGTTAGGGTAGATGAGAAGCATTGTTTCCTTTCTTTCTCTCCTTCTCAGGACTGCAGACATTCAGAGGCCACAGGCTGGAGGAGAGGAGGCTTTCCAAAGTCTGATGTCCAGGTGAGTCTCCTGCCCTTCAAGTGACCCTTATAGATGAAAGGCCTAGTGAGAAGTTATTGCCAATATAAAGAAATTGGAAATTCTTTGTGTGGGTTAGGTGTGGGCAGGGCTCACAGAAAATACTGTAAGTCTTCACCATTTACACACACAAACATACAGAAGGCAAGAAGAAATAATCAATAAGGTTACTTGTTTAAAATGGTGTGGGGGGGGGGGCTGTTGTATAACACAGTTAAAGCTACAGTTAGAAATCCTGAGATTCCTTGAAGAGAAACATAATACAACTTTGTGCTTTTTACCCATGATATAGTTTTTAAACTCAGTCTATAATGTGCAAGTGGTTCAAGAACAATAATACAATGTGTTTCCTGAGGGTTTCATATGTGTAATGAACTTGAGCATGAATGGAACTCCAGTTAACCACTATAATACTGTGATAAAAATCTAAGCCCCAAAAGAAAAATCTACATTTCATCACTTGTGTGGGAGTAAATGTTTTAGAAATGCCTAAACAAACAATTTTAACTTATTTATTTATGCTACATTTTATAGAAGAGTGCATTGAAAACATAAACAACACTGAACTGAAATAAGAGCTGTTTATTGAATGGCTCTTTTCAAAGATAATAATGTGAGTCACAGAAGTTAACTGTTCCCTTTTATAATACAACATGGAATTTCTTTTGATGTGAACAAAGATACAATTATTTACAAGTAAAATAAATAGAATTTTTAATTTTTAAAATTAAGATAAGAAGACTGATTTATATCAAACTCTGACTGAATACAGGACTTCCCTGGTGGCTCAGACGGTAAAGTGTATGTCTACAATACAGGAGACCCAGGTTTGAGCCCAGAGATCCCCTGGAGAAGGAAATGGCAGTCCACTCCAGTACTATTGCCTGGAAAATCCCATGGACAGAGGAGCCTGGTAGGCTACAGTCTATGGGGTCGCAAAGAGTCAGACATGACTAAGCAACTTCACTTTCACTTTCTGACTGAATACAGATAGAAAATTCTACTCTGTGCTCCGCACTTGCTATACTATGACACTATTCTGCCTCTTGGCAACCCTATGGACTATAGCCTGCCAGGCTCCTCTATCCATGAGATTCACCAAGCAAGAATACTGAAGTGGGTTGCCATTCTCTGGGGGATCTTCCCAATCCAGCGAGCAAAGCTGGGTCTCCTGCACTGCAGGCAGATTCTTTACTGTTTGAGCCACCAAGGAAGCCCACCACTGTACTATACACTATACTTATTACAGTGTAAGTATATTCTGTAGAAGAGCCTTCATGGTAAAGAGTGAGAAATAGAGCTGTGAGTGCCAACCCCAATTCTGTTGCCAAATGGCAGGTCACTTGCAGTCTCTGGATTTTGATCAGAGTACATTTTGCCAATTGTTTGATTCCAGTCTCTTATATGAAACGCGTGATTCCATTTTCATTTCTGGAAATCAGAGAGATAAAATCTTCTGATGAGGTGACTAAGGCAAAAAGAAATTCATTGACTTAATGAAGACAAAGAACGAAGACATCAAAAGAACCAGATAAAAGAATGTCTCAGTTCACACCAGCACAGTCCAGTGGCCAACAGCAAAGCTAAGGATTGGGACTGCCTGGGCTGGAGCCCGGAGTAAGTTATTTTACCTCCACATCCGCATCATAAAAACTGGCTAATAAAAGACCATCTGCTTAGGGTTGTTGTGAGAGCTGAGGAGTTAGATAAAGAAAAATGCTTAAAATAGTGCCTACTACATGTAAAAGACTCAAGAAATGTTAGTTATTCATATTATTTGCACTATCTTCCTCATATTTAACCTTCAGGGGCTTAAATTTCTTAGTCAAACACAATGTAGATTAAACTACTCAAAAAGTCAGTCAACCAAAGCCAGATGCAGGTATTAAGTGGCCTGAAGAGTATACAATTTGGGAAGATTATGAACGCAGCAAAGCCCCTGTCAGAAGCCAGGCATTTGAGGATCCTGAAGTGTACACATGATCAGCATCCTTTTCTATCCGTCCTCCTCTGCCCTCCACCATCACATTATAGAACACAGCATGTTACTACGCCTTGTAAACTCTCTGGTTGTGAAACAGAACAAATGTAGGAATTCTAGTCCTGACTCCACTGAGAGGTTCTTGGATCCTCTACAACTCATGGCTGAGACACTCACAGAATGTTTGAAGTTGGAAGAGACCAACTGGATGTTTTTATTATGAAAGCATGCTTTATGTGCAGGCCCACAGGCCAGCTCTGTAATTGCTGGGTCCTGACGTCCAGGGGGAGCAGACGGGGGTGGTGAGGCTGCCAAGGAGCAGGGCCCCAAGCAGCTGCTTGCGGTGCTAGTGTTGAGAGCCAGCTTTCTCAGATAGTGAGATGGATGGCTCAAGTTACCCAATGCCTGGGTGAAGTGCGCTGTTATTTATTCTAAAAGAATAGAACTGAGGTGGGAAAAGAAGAGGATAACAGTAAAAGAAAGGGAAAGCAAACGATGTTTCCTGCTTGTCCATTTGAAAAGGCAAGGAGACATTTTCCTTAGTGACTGCGCTCTAACAGGACAACACTCCCTTGAATACTTCACTACAAGGCAGTGAAAGGAGAGCCAGACTGCAGGAGAGCAGGACCATGTGAAGGCAAACAAATGCGGAGAGTTTTCTTTTTAAAAAAAATTTTCCTAGCAAACCATCCAAAACCCATGCAGTTGTAATTATTTATCTATACTAAGCAAGCTTAATCATGAACATACTAATAAAATTTCCTCTCCCTTTGTGGCAGTCCAGGCAAGGGTAGTGTTATGAAAGAAGAAAAAAAGGGAACACTGGAATTATCTTTATAGATCATCTGTAAAATCCTTTTGAAGAAACCAGTACAGCTCAGTGATTAACATGGCTTGGCTCCATTTCTTTTCGGCTGCATCCTGGATAACGGGTAAACCTTTCTTAACCTTAGTCTCCTAGAATGTGAAACGGGGAGGAACAAGGTGCCTGTCTCATGGGAATGCTAGGGAGGCTAAATGACACAAGGCAAAACAAGCCCCTAGCAAGGCACCTATTAAGTGCTCAAAAAGTGCAGTATGAGTATTGGACTATTGGGTGTGACTTGATAGTTTCTTAATCCAACATATCAATCACTTCAATAGTCAAAGCAAATATAATCTGAAGCTTTCTTAAAAGTTGTTGTTTAGTCACTCAATCGTGTCCAGCTCTTTGCGACCCCGTGGACTGTAGCCCACCAGGCTCCTCTGTCCATGGAATTTCCCAGGAAAGATACTGGGGTGGGTTGCCATTTCCTCCTTCAGGGGATCTTCCCAATCCAGGGATTGAACCCATGTCTCCTATTTGGCAGACAGATTATTTACCATTGAGCCACCAGAGAAGTCACAACAATAAATGCACTTTTTTTTTTCTTTTTCTTGATTGTTAACTTGCTGTTCCCCAAATTATAGCTTTGTGCTTTTAATTTTTAAAATGTGAAAAATCACCAACTGAAGGCCTCCAAGTTGAACATTTCCATAGAACACCAGCTATGGCTGAAACTGCTTTAAGAAATAGTGCTCTCAAGATGAGAACACAATGTTCGGAAACTTGTCATTAATATCGTATTAAAGCCTGAAATCTATTCTTGGGAGGATACTCGGATCTGTTGCAGAAGTAGAGTGAGGTCCTTGGCCCTGAGAAGTTTATCATTTAATAGAGCAACTGGCTGTAGACAGAATCACATAAATAAATGTAACAGAAGCACATAAGCAAACATTTATACATAGCTGAGCACAGCTGCTTAGGTTTACACAGGTGCAAAATAATATATCAGGGGAAATATTTTTAAATGGTTATTATAGTACTTGGCAACTAGCATACAGAGCAATGTAAGTTTTGAAACTGCATAGAACAACATACACATGGTCTTCATAGTTGCTAAAAATATGTGGAGCCCAAAGAAGCTCAGAGATTAATGCAGAATCAAGGATTTCCAAATTTGGGGAAGCGAAAGGCAAAGGAGAAAAGGAAAGATATACCTATCTGAATGCAGAGTTCCAATGAATAGCAAGATAAGATAGCCTTCCTACGTGATCAATGCAAAGAAATAGAGGAAAACAATAGAATGGGAAAGACTGGAGATCTCTTCAAGAAAATTAGAGCTACTAAGGGAAAATTTCATGCAAAGATGGGCACAATAAAGGACAGAAACAATGACCTAACAGAAGCAGAAGATATTAAGAAGAGGTGGCAAGAATACACAGAAGAACTATACAAAAAAAGATCTTCATGACCCAGATAACCACGATGGTGTGATCACTCACCTAGAGCTAGATATCCTGGAATGCAAAATCAAGTGGGCCTTAGGAAGCATCACTACGAACAAAGCTAGTGAAGGTGATGGAATTCCAGCTGAGCTATTTCAAATCCTAAAAGATGATGCTGTTAATGTGCTACATTCAATATGCCAGCAAATTTGGAAAACTCAGCAGTGGCCACAGAACTGGGAAAGGTCAGTTTTCATTCCAATGCCAAACAATGTTCAAACTACTGCAAAATTACACTTATTTCATAAGCTAGCAAAGTAATGCTCAAAATTCTTCAAGCTAGGCTTCAACAGTATGTGAATTGAGAACTTCCAGATGTTCAAGCTGGATTTAGAAAAGGCAGAGGAACCAGAGATCAAATTGCAAACATCTGTTGGATCATAGAAAAAGCAAGAGAATTCCAGAAAAATATCTACTTCTGCTTCGTTGACTATGCTAAAGCCTTTGATTGTGTGCATCACAACAAACTGTGGAAAATTCTTCAAGGGATGGGAATACCAGACCACCTGACCTGCCTCCTGAAAACCTGTATGCAGGTTAAGAAGCAACAGTTAGAACTGGACGTGGAACAACAGACTGGTTCCAAATTGGGAAAGGAGTACATCAAGGCTATATATTGTCACCCTGATTATTTAACTTCTATGCAGAGTACATCATGAGAAATGCTGGGGTGGATGAAGCACAAACTTGAATCAAGATTGCTGGGAGAAATATCAATAACCTCAGATATGCAGGTGACACCACCCTTATGACAGAAAGCAAAGAAGAACTAAAGAGTCTCTTGATGAAAGTCAAAGAGGAGAGTGAAAAAGCTGGCTTAAAACTCAACATTCAAAAAATGAAGATCATGGCGTCTGGTCCCATCACTTCATGGCAAATAGATGGGGAAACAAAGGAAACAATGACAGACTTTTATTTTGGGGTGCTCCAAAATCACTGCAGATGGTAACTGTAGCCATGTAATTAAAAGACACTTGCTCCTTGGAAGAAAAGCTATGACACACCTAGACAGTGTATTAAAAACCAAAGACATTACTTTGCCAACAAAGGTCTATATGGTCAAAGCTATTGTTTTTCCAGTAGCCATGTATGGATGTGAGAGTTGGACTATAAAGAAAGCTGAGCACTGAAGAATTGATGTTTTTGAAATATGGTGTTGGAGAAGACTCTGGAGAGTCCCTTGGACTGCAAGGAGATCAAACCAGTCAATCCTAAAGGAAATCAGCCCTGAGTATTCATTGGAAGGACTGATGCTGAAGCTGAAACTCCAATACTTTGGCCACCTGATGTGAAGAGCCAACTCATTAGAAAAGACCCTGATGGTGGGAAAGATTAAAGGCAGGAGAAAGGGATGATAGAGGATGAGATGGTTGGACTGCATCACCAGTTCAATAGACATGAGTTTGAGCAAGCTCTGGGAGATGGTGAAGGACAGGGAAGCCTGGCATACTACAATCCATGGGGCACAAAGAGTTGGACATGACTGAGCGACTGAACAACAACAATAAATTTGGAGAAGAGCAAGTACAATGGATTCAAAATGAATGGGGCTGAATTGTTGTTGACAATTATTTGTGATTGATATTTGAGCGTTTCCAATGTACCAAGAGAAGCTTCCCTGGTGGCTCAAATGGTAAAGAATCTGCCTGCAATGCAGGAGACCCAGGTTCACTTCCTGGGTCAGGAAGGTCCCCTGGAGAAGGAAATGGCAACCCACTTCAAGATTCTTGCCTGGAGAATTCCATGGACAGAGGAGCCTGGCGGGCTACAGACCATGGGGTCTGTAGAGTTGGATACAACTCAGTAACTAACACACACAATATACCAAGAACAAGGCTTTAAATGAATCTCACAATCCAAAAAGTTTGTGTCCTTGTTACTTCACATTTCACAGACGAGGAAACTGAAACTCTTGAAAATTCAGCACCTTCAGTGCTAAGTGTCAGTGAGTGCCAGTACTGGCATTTGAACCTGGTCTGTCTGATTTTAAAACTCCTGGTGCACTGAGACAACCCAGAGGGATGGGATGGGGAGAGAGGTGGGATGGGGGGACACATGTACACCCGTGGGCGATTCATGTCAATGTATGGAGAAAACCACCACAATATTGTAAAGTAATTAGCCTCCAATTAAAATACATAAATTAACAACAACAACAAAAAACTCCCTCTTAAGTTATTATTCCACTTCCTTGCTGTCATGAACTGAAAAGATAAGAGAGGTAAAAGTGACTGATATTAAAGCAGACAGTGGGATGAAAGGCTGTTAACTAAGCCTCTTAAAGCCCCAAATGAAGATCATGACAGGACCAAACTGTGCAGAAAAGAAGAGGAGGGTATGGGAAGAGGAGCCTTGGGTGAGGAAGAGCCAGCAAGAGGGGCTCAATCGCATACATTTATCTACCATCTAAAGCATTACATGGAGAAGGCAATGGCACCCCACTCCAGTACTCTTGCCTGGAAAATCCTATGGATGGAGGAGCCTGGTAGGCTGCAGTCCATGGGGTCGCTAAGAGTCGGACACGACTGAGCGACTTCACTTTCACTTTTCACTTTCATGCATTGGAGAAGGAAATGGCAACCCACTCCAGTGTTCTTGCCTGGAGAATCCCAGAGATGGAGAAGCCTGGTGGGCTGACGTCTCTGGGGTCGCACAGAGTCGGACACGACTGAAGTGACTTAGCAGCAGCAGCAGCAGCAGCAGCAGCAGCAAAGCATTACAGACAAACTCTTCCTTTATTATTAAGCAAATTGTTTTCACCTGAAAACTTTAACTCCCTAACAAACACTCCAGCATCACAATACCACACAGTAAAGAGCAGGTCATTCCAAACGTGCATGTAGATAACCATAGAGAGAGTACTGGTTATATATTTGGTGACGTGGTCAATTGGTAAATGAAATGGAAAACTATCTGCTGCCTTAACAACTACTCCATCAAGTTACCTTCTCTGAATGAGCTCCTTGTACAGCACTCTCTGTTAACCCACCCATTAGAGTAAGAGTGAATGTCTCAGAAGGATGGACCTGGACTCAGGTCTCATTGGCTTTGGACCCTAGACAAGCTTCACAAGAGCTCTAGGCATCATCTCTAACATATGCCGAGGAGATCTATCCTAGGGTTATGGAAAGGACTAACTGAGATGATACATGTGAAACACTTAGTATGAAGACAATGCTTACCCCATAGTAAGTGCTCAAACAATTCCAAGTGCAAGTGTGCAGTCATGCCCGACTCTTTGCAACCCCATGGACTATAGCCCACCAGCCTCCTCTGTTTATGGGATTCTCCAGCAAGAATACTGGAGCCATTTCCTCCTCCAGGGGATCTTCCTGACCCAGTAATTGAACCACATCTCCGGTATTGCAGGCGGATTCTTTACGGAGGAGCCCCTGAGGAAGCCTGCTTTAACATATTAGCTGTTGTTATTAAAGATGTTATAAGATAGGTAAAGCACTTTATAAGCCCTTCAAGGCAGTCAGAGGCATCCTTTCTCTTTGCTACTGAAATTACCAATGATATTCTTCTGTTGAGGATATAAAAATCTATGATTTAGCACCTCTGAATTAGACAAGCACACTTCTGCTTTGGATGGTACCATTTATTCATGTGGGATAGAGATCTAGTTAAGCACAATACACTGGAATTCCAGTAGTAAAATCTTATAGCTACAGTGGTCTGGGGTCAGGGGTCAGGCTGCTCTGCTAATCTGAACATTTCCTCTCGGGCTTTTTGTTTCCCTCTGGCTTCTTGTGAAACTGCTTGCTGGGCTCAAATGCAGTCAGGGTTTGCAGTGCAGTTGAATGATGCTCCTATCGCACAGTTGTACAAGGTTTTGTTTGGGTGCTGTTCGATCAAAATGATGTAGGGGTGGGTTGGGGGAGGGAGTGCAATCTACTGCAGCTGTTCATCATTACCCAGATAAGCTGGAGAAGCCTCCCAATTAAACTTCATGTGTAATAAAGCCAATCAGTACATGAAAACAAGAATTTCTCATTTACTGAAATTATATTTGGCTTGTAATTGCTGTCTGGGAATGTTGAGCCAGGTAGAAAACATTAAGAAAATTGTCCTCCTCCCCACAAATTTAAGCTTGGTGATCACTGAAAAAAAAAAGACCAAGAACTTCATTTGATAGCCTAAGCTGTTTTTGTTCTGTTTTCAATGTAAGAATAGAAATATACATTATTTTCTCTGCTGTAAAATAATAAACTAAAGCATACTTGCAACTTTAAACCTGAAATAAATGTATGGGGCCTATAAATGTTTTCCTAAGTCCTTATGGCTTAAAAATCTAAACAACAGAAATTAATTTGAAAACATATTTTCCTTACATGTATGTTTCATCTTATCAGAGAAAGAAAACAAAGTAAAGAAAATGAAGCATTTATGTAAATAAGAGATGGACACATCACCATAAAAAATAAGGCCAGTCAAATGATACCATTTTTTGAAATCTTGCTGCATATATATTAACTGTACTATCTATGCTGGATGATCAATATAATATTAAGGGTGAGAAGAATTAAGCCTCATTAATTTTGTGACTAATAAGCCCTCAAATATTTATTGAAATGACTTTAACTTAATTGAATTGAATTATATTGACTTGAATCAGGACAATTATAAGTCACTGCCACTATACTTAAATCTCCAATCTAACTAAAGAATTAAAATATAAATGCATGAAATTTTGAATGGTACAACTATGAATAACAAAACATGACTATATATAATTTTAAATAATGACTGTTCTCCAGAACAGTAGTTGTTTATCTCTGTCCACCTTCTCTCCAACCAAACATGTGCCATCAACCTCATGGAAAATTCAGTGAATGGGGGGATGGACCTTGAGTTTCCAGAACTATCTTTTTGGTTGTGAACTAAAGGCCAAAGAAGATTATGATGAATATGAGCAACAGTTACCTTAAGAACAGTCCATTCAAGGGCTAGTGCAAAGGATGAATTTCACACTGTTGAAGCAGAGGCAGTGAGTTATGAAAGCAGTCCACTTAAAGTCGCACTGGCAACTTTGCAAATGTCTACTCAGCCAACAGTGTCCTGTTGAAATACCTTTGAAATACCACCACCTGGGATCTTACAGTTGAAGTGTGGTTTGGGGCTTGTGCATATTAGTGCACACACTTAGTAGCTGTAAAGGAAGATACAGATTCAAAAGATAAAGAGGAGGATGTGAAACTCTTTAAGTATATCTGGAAAACCTTCCTTCCCCCAGAAGTGATATCAAGTTAACAGAAAAAAGTAAAATTTGCTGCTGCTAAAGATGACTGTGATGTTGATTTTGATAATAGGAAAGCTAAAGAAAAAAAGCTCCAGTAAAGAAATCCATATAAGATACTCCAGCCAGAAAAATGCACAAAAAACAAACCAGAATGGAAAAAACCTCGAAAACTTCAACAACAAGATCAAAGGTCAAGAATTCTTAAAAAAAAAAAGGAAAGAACTCCTAAAACACTGAAAGAATCTAGTTCTGTAGAAGACATTAAAGCAGAAATACAAGCAAGTATAGAAAAAGACGGTTTCCCAGAGTGGAAGCCAACTTCATCAACTATGTGAAGGATTATTTCCAGATGACTGACCAGGAGTCTACTCAAGATCTCTGGCAGGGGAAGTGGAGGAAGTCTCTTTTAAAAAAAATAAGTTTAAATGGTTTATTAAAATTTTCCATCTAATTTCATTTCTGTAACAATTGACATCTGGCAGTCCTTTTCATAATGAAGAAGAGAACCATCCCTACCATGTCTGATAAATGTTACCCAGATTCCATTGCCAAGAGTGTGCTGTCCAAAATGCCTAGTTTAGTTTTTAAAGAAGGAACTCCACCCTTTGCTTGGTTTTAAGTACACATGAAATGTTATCATAGGGCATAGGTATAGTGGTAGGAAGACAAATGGAAATGGTGAGGAGACAAATATACACATGAAATAAATTCAAGATGTTAAATAAAAAATCAATCAATGTAATCACTGTATCATGTCTGACTCTTTGAGACCTCATGGACTAGAGCCTGCCAAGTTTCTCTGTCCATGGGATTTCCCAGGCAGGAATACTGGGGTGGGTTGCCATTTCATTCTCCAGGGGATCTTCCTGGAGTCAAACCTGATTTTCTTGTGGCTCTTGCATTCGCAGGCAGCTTCTTTCCAACTGAGCCACCTTCAGTTCATTTCAGTTCAGTTGCTCAGTCGTGTCCAACTCTGCGACCCCATGCACTGCAGCACACCAGGCCTCCCTGTCCATCGCCAACTCCCAGAGTTTACTCAAACTCATGTTCATTGAGTCAGTGATGCCATCCAACCATCTCATCCTCTTTCATCCCCTTCTCCTCCTGCCTTCAATCTTTCCCAGCATCAGGGGCTTTTCCAAGGAGTCAGTTCTTCGCATCAGGTGGCCAAAGTACTGGGAGTTTCACCTTCAGCATCAGTCCTTCCAATGAAGGACTGATTTCCTTTAGGATGGACTGGTGGGATCTCCTTGCAGTCCAAGGGATTCCCAAGACTCTTCTCCAACACCACAGTTCAAAAGCACCAATCTTTAGCACTCAGCTTTCTTTACAGTCCAACTCTCACATCCATACATGACTACTGGAAAAACCATACCTTTGACTAGATGGACCTTTGTTGGCAAAGTAATGTCTCTGCTTTTTAATATGCTTGTCTAGGTTGGTCACCTTAGATAAATATAAATAATGATAGACACACAGAAAGTTGCAAAAATGGCACACAGAATCCCATTGATCTTTTACACAGCTTCCATAGTGCCACCTTATATGACTGTAGTATAATACCAAAACCAGGGAACTGACATTGGTACTGATAACTACAGTCTTCATTTGATGTTCACTTTTTGCCTGCTACTCAATTGTGTGTACATGTGTGTGTGTGCTTATAAGCACATGTAGTTCTATGAAATTTAATCCCCTGTATAGAATTGTGTAACCACTACCAAGTCAGGACACAGAACTATTCCCTCACCACAAAGCAACTCTTTTTGTATACCCCATTGTAATCACACCTACCTTCTACCACAGTCACTAATCTGTTCTCCATTTTTATTGCTTTGCCATTCCGAGAATGTTATATAAGTAGAATCATATAGTATGTAACCTTCAGAGACTGTCTTTTTCCATTAAGCATAATGCCCCTGAAATCCATCTAAGTTGATCCATTATGGCAATAGTTTGTTTTTTATGGTTGAGTAGTATTCCATGATAGGAGAAGGCAATGGCAACCCACTCCAGTACTCTTGCCTGGAAAATCCCATGGATGGAGGAGCCTGGTGGGCTGCAGTCCATGGGGTCGCAAAGAATTGGACACAACTGAGAGACTTCACTTTCACTTTTCACTTTCATGCATTGGAGAAGGAAATGGCAACCCACTCCAGTGTTCTTGCCTGGAGAATCCCAGGGACGGAGAAGCCTGGTGGGCTGCCATCTATGGGGTCACACAGAGTCGGACACAACTGAAGCGACTTAGCAGCAGCAGTAACAAATTATTTGTAGCTTGCCATGCAATTAGAACCTGAGAATTTACTCTTTTTTAATCAAAAGTTATAAATGATCCTGAGGCACAATAATATTTGATTGACATAGGAGCCTGGTAGGCTGCAGTCCATGGGGTCGCTACAAGTCGGACACGACTGAGCGACTTCACTTTCATTCTTCACTTTCATGCATTGGAGAAGGAAATGGCAACCCACTCCAATGTTCTTGCCTTGAGAATCCCAGGGACAGGGGAGCCTGGTGGGCTGCCATCTGTGGGATCACACAGAGTCGGACATGACTGAAGCGACTTAGCAGCAGCAGCAGCAGCAGCAGGTGGCTCAGTGGTAAAGAAAGAAAGAATACTTCCACTAATTGCAAAGTGATTTGTTTTTTATTACTCTATTCTTCATCTATTCATTCATCCAAAAAGTATTAATTGAGGACCTTATATGTAGAAGGCACTGAAGAGTATAACTTAAGATTCAGTGATGGAAAGTCCTGGCAGACAATTAAAAAATGTAACAAGTACCAGGGTGGGTAAGCACAGGGGCTTAAGGAGATTACAAGTGTGGCACCCCACCCAGTGATAGTAGATATAGTTTGAGACTTGAAGGTAAAGTAGAATTAGCCAGGCAAAGAGGGACAGAGGAAAGAATGTAGAGAAAAAACCATGTTTAAAAGTTAACAATAGAATAACATGCCTTGTTCAGAAAATTTTAAGATCTTTGGTATGGCTGGAGAAAGAAGGAAAAGGAATAGACATAAACATCTAAATGCTCAAATATTTTAATCATATTACTTTAATGTCTCTAATAAAGTAATATCAATAAATAAGAATCAATGGCTATGAAAGGGTGAAGTCATTTTTCTTAAGCAAACAGTAATTGCTAATTGCAGCCTGAAGGGCTTTTGAAGATTCACTTGCAAATAAACTTCACCTCATTAAACTCTATTAACAGCATTTTTTTTTTTTTTAAGCTTCTAACCCTGCCCAAGAGTCGTTGACCTCAACTTCAGGGTCAAGAGATTTGCTTCAGGCACTTATTTCAGACCCCAGATTTTATGGGAACTAAGTACTCTTTCTTAATCCAAGCGTTCATCTCTGCTGAAGGAAATTGCTCTGTTCTCTAAATGACACTAACACTTCACTTTTCAAATACATGTCAGCTGTGTTGCTGAACAACTACAGCATATGTCATTCTGCTGCCTGAGCCAGTGACTCAGAGAAGCTGCCCGTCCAGCAGTGTGTGTGTGTGTGTGTGTGTGTGTTTGGAGAGGCTGGAGGGGATTAAAATATAAGATCCCAGTTGAAGCACTTTAAATTGCTAAAATCTCTGTAGCACTCCATTGGAACCAAAAGGTGATGAATTCTTCAACTGAACTGTTGAAAAAGTTATCAAGAAAACTGAAAAGGAAAAGGAAGTAAGTAAAATTTCATTTTCAGAGGTTAACTTTAAAAAAAAAAACCAAGTCTCATCTCACTGGGGATCTTTGCTGTTCCAGAATGGCTTTAGGTTCACTTAGGGATATTTTAGTTTTATTTATGTTTTGGCAAAATTTATGAGCTGCAGATCATTTCCTGAAAACAAGACACTCATACTGTCACTGCCAACACTGGAATAAGTTTCATTTTATCAAGCAAAATTATTCAGGCTCACAATTTTTAAAAAGAAAAAATGTATCCCGGATGCTACAGAGGACTTTTCTTCTTCTGGAACTCTGAGAAGAATAAAGCCATGGTGTCTACTTATGGGAGCAATTCTGCATCAGAAGACTCTGACCTGGATGTCTCCACCAACCAACTATGAATGAGGGCTTGCCGCTGCCATCACAACAAAGCCTTAATTAAGAACATTTCTGAACATGAGGCCATGTAGACAGACTAGCTATGGAGCAGATCTTCTGATAAATTTGAGGGTATTTCAAGAGCCCACAGAGCACAACATCTAAAATCAGGGCTATCTTAGAAAATCTAAGCCACGTCAGCACTGTTCCTACCCTCAGTCGACTTACCATATTAACCCTGTTGACATGGATGAAGACCAAACCAAAGAAATAAGAACATGTGGTAAACATGGTTAAGAATACATATTCTCAGCCAATTATGTTTTTTTCACTGTCAGCAGTTATCAAATCCTTTGAAGGCTCAAAATGCTATAATGGAAGGGCATGTCAAAAAGCCCCACTAGCCAGCTTCTCAAGCTCCTCATCTTTGCCACTTTATGTAATAAAACTAAAAAACACACTCTCTTAACCAGAACTGAGGCTAGGGAGGTGTGTGTGTGTGTGTGTGTGTGTGTGTGTGTTGGGACAGGTCAGAGCTTGAACACAACACTAAAGAGATTCTACCCATGTCATTATTAAATACCTTAAGCCAATATTATTGCATTTGTGACTGCCCTCTTCAAAAGGTAACTCTGAGTGTGACAGGCCACCCCTTAGAATATCAACAGCCCTTGATACTTCCCTAAGGACAGCCTGAGAGTAGCAAGGTCTTTCTCTCCTGCCTTGAATCCATGTTCACCCAACTTTGGCCCTTTGGTTAATGGAGCATTCAATATGAAAATAAATAAAACCCTCCTCCAAATCACTGCCAGTGTTATGGCGATTGGTCTTCCCCAAACTCCTACATGTGTGTGTCCCAGGAGATGGGTGGGAAATTAAATAGGACGGGCAGAAGAGCAGCAAATTTCAAACTAAACTTTTCCTCCTTTCCTCCCCACCCCCAACTCCTTCCTTGAGTCTTTGTCCTCTGCCCTAAAAGTGTCTTGTTTTTTTCCCCTCTTGTCATCTGGCAGCCAAGAACCCTGAATGCAGCTTAAAGAAATAACATATTATGGAAACATCCTTTTATTAAGACAGCTGACTACATATGTTAGTGCATGTACTCATTCTTTAGATTGCTATGCCATTTTAGGACAGAGAGAGAATTTGGATGCAGTCTTTATGCTATTTTTTAAAATTTCATGTGCTGTGGGAAAAAAAAGTAAAGCTTGCCATTTTTCATTTTTGCAAGATTATGAGGATTAAGGAGTATTTTTTCCATCCCAAGATTTAACACGACTTTGAAAATTGCCCATTAACTCCCAATGAGATCTTGATATTGTAAAGCCTGAACAATCTTTAAAAAGCAAACGCAAAATATAGCTAATTAACAAGGAAACAAAGATCCCTTTGAAAGAATGGTATGGTACGTTTCCGGAGTCTGGCCCAGAAAAGATGAGAAAGGTGATCCTCAAACATTGGCAAGTTCAAGCCTTTAGGCACCACTGTCTTTCTGCAAATGTGCACTTTCCAGCTCACATATGAGACCCTGCATGTTTATAAACTGGCTGTTCCTTTCTTGCCCTTCCCTCTCCTGTCTCTTTTATAACCCTTTCTCTTCTCTTCTATAGGAACTAAGCTGCAGGATGGTAAAAGGAAATGATTTCATTAGGGTGGAGAAGGAAAAAGATAGAGCTTTAGTCACAAATCTTGGAAGTCAAATGTGCTGTGTAAGAAAAACAGCTGCCTGCCAAGCCACCAGCTGAGCCTCCTTAAGTGGCAGAGCCTTGCTAAAGCAGATGCCCAAGGGAGGGCGCAGTGTAGGGTGGGGACAGGGAAGAGACAGAACCAAGACTTGCACCGTGGTTCCATGTTCACAATTCTCTCTATCCTACCATCCTTTCCCTCTCTGTTCGAGCAGGAGCAGTGCTCTCCAGAGATCTAGAGTGCTCTGCTGGCAGTCATAACTTCTCTCTCACAAACTGCAGGGAAAGTGAAAGGATTACTAATCTTCTCTGCCTTGGATTGCACAAAATGCCTATTTCTTAGATCATTGCATAATGTGCTCACTCTGAAAACTAGTCTAGAAATAGTTTCAAAAAGTAAGATGCTTTTAAAAACTTGGATTTAAGATTCCATCCCAAACCAGAAAAGCACAGTTAATCCTCAGGGGGAAAAATATTGCAAGACATGTGCTTACTCTCACTGACTCTTGCTCATCCTGTCGAGCTTTATCTCCAGCACACTTCAGAGAGGAGGAGATGCAGAATGTATTAAAATGGTCTGGGTTTTCAGTTCACAATCACACCCACAATGGATGCTGGTGGGTTTCCTTATGTGCAGTGGGGGAACCTGGATCCTCAATCCAGCCTTTGGGGGGCTCAGATTTGGGAACAGCTGTGAACTTCTTTAAATACCTATTTTATTAGTGTCTCTATTAATACTTTTGGACGGAAATCTTGGAAATCTCACATTTATTTCTGTCCTCATAATGAGAGGATATTCAAATTATTTAATTGTTTGATGACTGGGGGGTCTTTTTTTTTTAATTAAAGTCCACCATCTAACCCACCTCTTTCCCTTTGTCATCTCACTTCCTTTCTAACTCCTTCTCAAGGGGAAGGCCTTGTCAAACTGATTCAGGAAATTGTAAGATATTGGCTGGGTGACAATTCACTAGGAAGTAGGGTCAATCTTCATCAATAGACCCCAGCTCACTTGCATTTCTTATGGTCCTTCTAGAGAACAGATGTAACTGTTCTTTTCAACATCCTTTGTCCATGAAACTATTAAGAGGGTACCTTAAAATCTCTTGGCTGGGCACTACAAATACTACCCTATTCGATTTTATCACTAAGTCTTCATGATAATCCATGCCGCTGCTGCTGCTGCTGCCGCTAAGTCGCGTCAGTCGTGTCCAACTCTGTATGGCCCCATAGACGGCAGCACAGCAGGCTCCCCCGTCCCTGGGATTCTCCAGGCAAGAACACTGGAGTGGGTTGCCATTTCCTTCTCCAATGCATGAAAGTGAAAAGTGAAAGTGAAGCCGCTCAGTCATGTCGGACTCTTTGTGACCCCACGGACTGCAGCCTACCAGGCTCCTCTGCCCATTGGATTTTCCAGGCAAAAGTACTGGAGTGGGGTGCCATTGCCTTCTCCAGATAATCCATGAAGTATGTACTAATATTATTTCCATTTTACAGATGGGAAGAATGAGTCTCAAAGAATGTCAGTAAGTACAAGTAGAGAGACAGCATCTAAAAGGAGGAAGTCTCTTCAGCCCTTGCTCTTGACCTCTGAACCTATGGGGCCTTTCATCTTAAACTCTACTGCTGGACACTCTGCATGAGTTCTGATATCCTGCCAAGGGTGCTCACGCCCAGTGCTCCCAAAATGGGGAGTGATTGGGGTGGGGAGGGGTCCTTCTACAGGCCACAGTCAGCTCTATTCTAAGCAAAGACAGAAGAAAGCCATGATCACCCACTCATTCCTATATGGGTTCTTGTTTTTTAACTTCTTGAAAACCATCCTTCAGTCCTGCCATAACCATTCTTTCTAAGGGCAAGGCATATATCTGTAGACCAAAATTTTATCCCCCAGTCTCCCATCAGTGGGTGATTGGACTCTTTTGTGTTTTCTTTGTCATGAGCAGCACTGCTGTGAACATTCTCAAGATCATGCCCTGTTGCACGTGTGTGGGTTTCTCCTAGGAATTTAGGGAGATGTGGAATACCTGGGTCACAGGTATGAGGATGGACTTTACATTTACTTTACAGGTCCCTGGCAAGTGTACCTCCTAGTTTAGGTTCAAATGGGGACCCCATTCCACAGGAAAGTAGTTCCTCCAAAGATGTAAGTCAGAAGCCCTGCAGACTCTAGATTGTGGAAAATAGCATACCGATGAGCCTTAGGCCACAGATAGCTAAGGACTTTACTTACAGTGGTTTAGAAGGGCTCTGAGCTAACATTAGAACCATGTTAGGAAGATCTGTGTTTTCATGATGTCTTTTTATGATCGAGTTGGAGTTTAGCAAACTATGAGTAGTTACTTTCATACTGTGTGGGCTCAGTCATTCTCAATAAATTCTTTTACTGGTTTGTTGCAAATATTCAAATTAAGGAGCTTCTCCAAGTATTGTTATTGCTACCTCTTGACCTGGGGGAGTGACGTAAGCGCACTAACAAATATAGCAAGATTCTAGTATCTGAAGGGAGCAATCAGATAAGTCAGATACTGTTTGCAGATATTGCCTTACTGGCTTATATGGGTATGCTACATTAAACCACCATTGTAGAGATGCTTCTCCATGCCAGTTATATAGAACTGTTTTCATTTTCAAAAAAGAATCCAAATTCTGTATTTTTTAATCTGATTTTAATTTTTTTTAAGTTTTCTCTCTTTTCCTTCCTGCCAAATTATTAGACATCATTTCACTTTCTTTTATAATTATGCTTGCTTTTCCCCTTATGAAATAGTTTTATAATCCACTGTGGGCTTAGAAACCACTAGCCAAACCTGTTATCACTGTGGGTAATATGAGTAAATGAGGTCCGAGAGAGTCTGGAGAGGCTTTCTTCCAAGTAAAATGAATCTCATGGACTTAACTTCTAAGGGTTGAAGACCTTTTTGCTCACTTTCTTGTTCTCAGTTGTGTTTTCAGTGGGAGAAGAAATTAAATGCCAAAATTCAAATTATTTAAGATAACTGAGCAAAGGATTCAGATCACAGTTCAGATTCTATTTCAGTCCTAAAGTTTGATTTCTATGTGATTAAGTAAGAAACTTAATCATCCCAATCTCTCTCAGTTTATGGAACTAGAAAATGAAAATGGCCACCTCTCCTAAGGTAGAGAAAGGCTTAATTATCATCATATACCTATTTCTTCAGCCGGATAGCCTTGCCACAGCATGGCATTATCCTAGTGAATTGAGATTACTTAGAGCATGTTGATCCCTGGTTAGAAACTTCTAGGAAAGTCCCAAATTTCTAAGCCTTTCATTAGGCTAAGAGCCAAGTAGCTGAGCTTTCCTAACAGATATTCCAACTGGTACAACAACATCATACCAGGCCTGAAGGCAACTATTCTACATAGTTGAAGAGAAAAAAATCCAGAATATTGGGTATCTAGAAGTGGAAGTTTGTCTTAAACCATTATAATAGTGTTATACTGAAGTGGATCAAGTGAAAGAAAAAGTCAAGGAGAATGGTACATTTATCCTTCTAATTATCTTTGA
Source organism: Bos indicus x Bos taurus (assembly GCF_003369695.1). Lineage (NCBI taxonomy): Eukaryota > Metazoa > Chordata > Mammalia > Artiodactyla > Bovidae > Bos > Bos indicus x Bos taurus. The sequence continues at coordinate 38,267,475 of NC_040084.1, forward strand.
CTAAAATTTGCCAAAGCAGATAGCAGCAAGCTCAGTGTGGTATATTGCAAACATGATCACAAACTTGTCACTTTGGGCCAGTAGGACATTATCAAACTGGACACAAGCAGAAGTGGAACTGACTCTTGCACACTGGAACATGCCTTCTCATTGTTCTGATAACCTGCCTCTACCGTGTAAAGAAGCCTAGACTAGCCTGCTAGAGAACACAAGAACTTTTAAAGGAGAAGCAACTTCCCCAGCTGACAGCCACCCAACCCCCTCAAAGTAGAGCCACCCATAGCTGACTTCAGACACATGAGTCTGAAATTCAAAAACAAATGCAAAGAACCATCCAGATGAGCCTAGCCTAAATTGCTAAGCCCCAAATCATACACCGAGTAAATGGTGATTATTTTAAGCACTAAAGTTTTGAGGTGGCTTGTTACTCCATAATAAACCATTGCTACATTGAACATCTCTTTCTCCTTCTTTCTTGCTGTCAGACTTCAAATCAGTCAAGTGATTTAAAGGATGGTGACCTAATCCCCACCTCTAAGAATGAGTCTTGATTGATCTAGACCATTGATCTACTATCTTGCCAATTATGGTTTATTGTCTATGCCATTGATATCTACAAGTGGCAAATGATCTATTGCCATTGACTGCTAAATAATGAAATCTGAGGGGGCAATCTGTTAGGAGGCTGGATCTTTCTCTGCTTCTAGATACTATCGTGTATGGCTATGAGACCTGGAATTGCTGCGGCCCAAGGATAATCAAGATACAGAGAAAACCAAGAGACTCTCAGTAGCACAGAGCTGGAGCTCTCACAGCCTGTGCCTGTGGCCACAGCCCCTGCTTCTGGGCCTCTAGTGATGGGAGAACCTGAATTTCTCTATCATCTGTGCCAGTTTGAATAGGGGTTTTCAGTTTCTTGCCTTCCTTGAATACTCACTCCCTGTATAGCAGGACATGCAAGCTAACAGCTAGAAATGTCACTTGAAATAAACATTTTACAGCTATTGCATAAAAATATTTATCTTTTAAAAAGAGAAACATATAACAAACAAAATATTTATTTTTCATGTTTCCACACACTTTGATTTTATTACATTCTGGAAATATTCTTTGATGTAAAAAGAAACAAAATTATGCTGGTGTAGCAGTGAATACAGTTTTGGGAACATAATTTCAGAGCTACATATAGGCTTGGGTAGTTATAACCAAAGTCAGTTCTAAGACCTAAAGAAAAATGTATTTATTCATCTCTTATCAAATAAACTGATAAATCTGGCCTTTATAAAGTGCTAACTAATCTTGGAGCATAGTTTTTCTACTTGTGGATGGAAATAGTAGCTTTCAATAGAAATTAGTAAATACGCTGCTGCTGCTGCTAAGTCACTTCAGTTGTGTCCGACTCTGTGCAACCCCATAGATGGCAGCCCACCAGGCTCCTCTGTCCCTGGGATTCTCCAGGCAAGAATGCTGGAGTGCGTTGCCATTTCCTTCTCCAATGCATGAAAGTGAAAGTGAAGTCGCTCAGTCGTGTCCAACTCTTCACGACCCCATGGACTGTAGCCTACCAGGCTCTTCCGTCCATGGGATTTTCCAGAGTTGCCATTTCCTTCTGGAGTGGGTTACCATTTCCTTCTCTGTAAGATGTCTGCCAACCACTAAAAGAATTTTGAGCTATGGAACACTGAGTAAGTACGAAATTGTTTTTATCCATTTTTAAAAGCCTGTGCATCTGTGATTACCTACACATTGATACGGAACTTAAGTGCAACAAACTACCAAATGTTTATTTCTGGAATCAAAAATAATGTTAAGCAAGAGTCCACATCCACTCTGCATATAGCTTACTCCTGAATTAATTCAGTGAAATGACACATCAGATGCCTTTTTTAGAGGATGATTTTTTCTCTGCATGCATTTGCCAAAATGCATTCCTTTACTTCCAGAAATTCCTCAATAGGTTTCTCTTGAAGTACTCCTTGGTCTAATTAGTGGAGAAATGCATGGGACCCAATACAAGGCTCTGAGAAGTATTGCTGTTTATTTTTTTTAAACTTTGTTTATCCTGTTATCTGTAAGATGATACTTTGTGAAATGCTTTAATATAATCTATTGACTTGGCAAATTAATAGGCAATGAGGTTCAAAAAGGATACAGGAGTAAAAATTGTGTAGATATGTTGAGGCTGGATGATTGGGAAAACAGTGGTTATTTTAATATGAAAGGAAGCATGAAGAAGGTTTCAGGTGTGGGGAAATGATGAGTTCCATTCTGAGCATACTGAGTTTGATGTGAAGACCCCTTTGGGGCTATAATTGTTCATTAGCTGGAAATTTAGGACTAGAGCTTACTAGACCAGGTTCCCCTGGCAGCTCAGATGGTAAAAAATCTGCCTACAATGCAGAAGACCTTGGTTCAATTCCCTGGGTTGAGAAGACTCCCCTGGAGAAGGGAATGGCAACCCACTCCAGTATTCTCGTCTTCAGAATTCCATGAACAGACCATGGGGCTGCAAGTGTTGCAAACAACTGAGCGACTACCACACACAAAGCTTACTAGAATGATCCTGACCAGAGATTAAAGTTTCATAGTCACATACAGAAGTAACAATTAAAGCCAGGGCAATAGATTAAATTTGGGAAGGAGCTTATGAAAAGAGAAGAAAGCATGCCAAAAGCAAAACATCTCACTGTATTTAGGGAGCCTGATCAGAGAGTCCGTATCATTTCTGTCCTTTATTGTGCCCATCTTTACATGAAACGTTCCCTTGGTATCTCTAATTTTCTTGAAAAGATCTCTAGTCTTCCCCATTCTTTTGTTTTCCTCTATTTCTTTTCACTGATCACTGAGGAAGGCTTTCTTATCTCTCCTTGCTATTCTTTGGAACTCTGCATTCAAAGGAGTATATCTTTTCTTCTCTCCTTTGCCTTTAGCTTCTCTTCTTTTCTCAGCTATTTGTAAGACCTCCTCAGACAACCATTTTACCTGTTTTGCATTTATTTTTCTTGGGGATTGTCTTGATCACTGCCTCCTGTACAATGTCACAAACCTCCGTCCATAGTTCTTTAGGCACTCTATCAGATCTGATCCCTGGAATCTATTTGTCACTTCCACTGTATAATCATAAGGGATTTGATTTAGGTCATACCTGAATGGTCTAGTGATTTTCCCTACTTTCTTCAATTTAAGTCTAAATTTGGAAATAAGGAGTTCATGATCTGAGCCACAGTCAGCTCCCAGTCTTATTTCTGCTGACTGTATACAGCTTCTCCATCTATGGCTGCAAAGAATATAATCATTATGATTTCGGTATTGACCATTTGGTGATGTCCATGTGTAGAGTCTTCTCTTGTGTTGTTGGAAGAGGGTGTTGGCTATAACAAGTGTGTCTCTTGGCAAAACTCTGATAGCGTTTGCCTTGCTTCATTTTGTACTTCAAGGCCAAATTTATCTGTTACTCCAGGTATTCCTTGACTTCCTACTTTTGCATTCCAGTCAAGAATGGAGATACCAGACCACCGGACCTGCCTCCTGAGAAATCTGTATGCAGATCAAGAAGCAATAGTTAGACCTGGACATGGAACAAATGTCCAGACTGGTACCAAATTGGGAAAGGAGTACATCAAGGCTATATATTGTCACCTTTCTTATGTAATTTATATGCAGAGTTCATCACACAAAATATTGGGCTGGATGAAGCACAAACTGGAATCAAGGTTGCCAGGAGAAATATTAGTAACCTCAGATACACAAATGATACCACCCTTATGGCAGAAAGCAAAGAACTAAAGAGCCTCTTGATGAAAGTGAAAGAGGAGAGTGAAAATGCTGGCTTAAAACTCAACATTTAGAAAACTAAGATCATGACATCCGGCCCCATCACTTCACAGCAAATAGATGGGGAAACAATGGAAACAGTGAGAGACTTTATTTTTTTGGGCTCCAAAATCATTGCAGATGGTGACTGCAGCCATGAAAGTAAAACATGCTTGCTCCTTGGAAGAAAAGCTATGACCAACCTAGACATTATATTAAAAAGCAGAGACATTACTTCACCAATAAAGTCAGTCTAATCAAAGCTATTGTTTTTCCAGTAGTCATGGATGGATGTGAGAGTTGGACCATAAAGAAGGCTGAACACTGAAGAATTTATGTTTTTGAACTGTGGTGTTGTAGAAGATTCTGGAGAGTCCCTTGGACTGCAAGGAGATCAAACCAGTTCATCCTAAAGAAAATCAGCCCTGAATATTCATTGGAAGGACTGATGCTAAAGCTGAAACTCCAATAATTTGGTCACCTGATGTGAAGAGCCAATTCATTAGAAAATACCCTGATGGTGGGAAAGACTGAAGACAGAAGGAGATGACAGAGGATGAGATGGTTGGATGGCATCACCAACTTAATGGACATGAGTTTGAGTAAACTCCAGGAGTTGGCGATGGATAGGGAGGCCTGGCGTGATGCAGTTCATGGGGTCTCAAAGAGTTGGATATGACTGAGTGACTTAACTGAACTGAACTGAACTGAACTGATGGTAAGAACCTAAGCTTTATGGAAAAGGCTAAGAATTGAAGGAGTGCAGAGGAATGAATGGCCGATAAGCACTGTCTTAGTACGTCATTGATGAAAGGAATGAGAAAGATAGGTTGGTAATTTAAGCAAGAGAATAGAGGGAAAACTCACATTTTTAAAATGTAGGATGGCTTAAGCTTTTCTGTAGGCAAAGGAAGTGATTCCCGCTGTAAGCTAAAAGGGAAATAGTTGATAAAGTAACATTTCAAAGAAGTGGGGGACTGAGGTCAGGAGCCTGGTTGCTATTGATGTAAGACAAATTGATAAAGCCTTTTTAGAGAGCAATGTGACAATATCTATCAAAATTGTAAGTGTGAGTACCCTTTGATCTAGCAATTTCACTAATACAATTCTGTCCCACAGAAAAACTATAGCAGGTGTGCAAGGATATTCATCATAATACTAATTGTAATAGCAAGAAATGGAGAACCTAAATGTCTTTCAATAAAGAAACATCTAAATAAATCATGGTAGACCTCTTCTACAGGATAACACACAGGCATTATAAACAATTATATATATATATATATATATATATATATATATATATATATATATATGGAATGAAGCTGAAAAGGAATGAAGTTCAGTATCTTTCCACTGAATGGTGGAGTGGACTGCATAGCTCTCCTGGAGCAAAAACCATGTCTGTTTGATCAGCTTGTATACCCATACCCTAGCATAGAGCTTGACCCAGAGCAGGTGCTCAATAAATACTTGCTAAATGGAATGGTGATTTCAGAAACATGTTGCAGAATAACATGTAAAATGCAAAAATATACATGCTTAAAATATATATGTGCAGGTTGGCATGTGTGTAGGAAAACATTCTGGAAGACTATTCAGCAAATTAATTCTCTTTGGGAAGTAGGGTTGGATGGGAAGTAGAGCAAGAGAAGTAAGTACATATACTTATTTTATTGTGACTTTTATTTAAGTATTTAAATTCTTATTTATTTATTAATATTCATTTGGCTATGCTGTGTCTTAGTTTAGGCATACAGGATCTTCATTCTTTGTTGCAGTAGGTGGGATCTTTATTTTTTTTTCTTTTTATTTCTTTTTTTTTTAATTTTATTTAATTTTTAAACTTTACATAATTGTATTAGTTTTGCCAAATATCAAAATGAATCCACCACAGGTATATATGTGTTCCCCATCCTGAACCCTCCTCCTTCCCCATACAGTTTCAGCATGCAAGCTCTTAGTTGCAGCATGAGGGATCTAGTTCATCAATCAAGGATTGAACCTGGACCCCCTGCTTTGGGAGTACGGAGTCTTAGCCACTGGACCACCAGGGAAGTCCCTACACTATTATTTTAATCACTTCTGTATTTTCAAATTCTTAAATTCAAACATGGATTTCTTTCATAATTTCACTATGTCAATAAAAGATACAAAAATCACTGGGGAAAAGGAAAGAAGAGTGCAATAGAATGGACTAACCTTGAACAGGGTCAACCTCCTTCCCTGAAAGAAGGTAGTGAGCAAAGCCAATGTTACAGAAAGGAGGAGAAACTGAGCCCAATAATTTTTATCAATAAAGTAGGAGCCAGTGTCATCCCTAAGAGTGAGGGTGGTGGTAACTGGCATCTGAGAAAGATCGTGAAGGTTCGGAACATGGACTCTGTTTTAGAGCTGGGGAGGCACTGGAGATGATTCAATCTAACCACCCATTTTCACAAAGACTTGTCAAAGAACACACGTTTTTGTGAGCAACAATGCCAGTTCGGTACAACAGCCTCTAGAGATATGAAAAAAACAATTCAAAACTGATGAATACATGGATTGCCAGGCATTTGTGAGGACTCTGAAAAAGTTAAGAAGGAATTGTAATGTAGCATCTATGTCATACATGGCATTCTGTGTCAAGGCCAGGCAGAGAAGCCGGAGCAGAGGCAAGAAGTAGTGAAGAACAGGCAAGATGCTAAGGGGAGATGGTGATGAGTTCTGGCAGATGAAAAGAAAAATGTTTCAAACAATAAATACATAAAGAAATGGAATGAGGAGCTGGAACTTGTGAGCTAATGAGAAAAATTCTAAGCTCAGGAAAATGGTGTCAAAATGGGAGACAGTTGCAACAGGGACTGACAGATTGGAGTTTAGATCAACGGGCTCAAATGAGGGATAGGTCACTGGGTTGTTCCACTTTCATCTGAAGAATCATGTCTATGCTAGCATCATGTGAATAGATAAGAGGATGGAGGTGCTGCTTCAATTGTAAAGGCAATATTCACTTGCCTAATAAAATATGAAAGCATGCCAGTGAATGAAAAGTCTGTTGGTGAATGCTGACCTACCATTTCGAACAAGTTTAACAAGCAGTTCAGCCCTTCAGGAAGACAGTGACTGATTAAGGCTAAACGCAATAGCAGTTGTGTCTGACTGTGACTTAACAGAGGGGTGACTTAAGGACAAGAGAAACATTCTTAAATTCTTTTCCTTTTGTGGTCAGCAGTGGCCTTATTTTTTGTCTGATCTACAGGTCTGAATCTGGCAGAGTTTAAAATGATAAGTCATCTTTCTCTTTCCTTTACTGCATTTGATTTATTCCATGAATTGTCCACAGGCTTTCCTGAGGTACCTATCTTCAGGCAGAAATGACCAGATCCTGAGTTTCATTATTCTACTGGGAATGGTCACGGAATAGTGCTCTCAGTCTTGCTTTCTAAACCATCCATTTGCTCCTGGCCACGGCCAGAATCATCATGGTGTCTGGGGATGGGTCCTTTTCTAGAAAATCAGAGCTACAAAGCTGAGTGGAACCCCAGACTCGTCCTGTCTCTTTTTTATTTTACAGAGGGAATAAGCGAAGGCCAGGGAACTTGAGATGAGCTCAAGGCTGTGACTGAGAGGAGCAGCCCTGGGATGGAAACATCAGGTCTCCAGCGCCCAGGCCAGGGCCTCTTCTCTCCACTGTGCTCTTCCCTAGGCCCTTTAGGGATCTGCTCGTCAGCACTCATCATAACACCAGGTTAAAAACCATACTAGACCTTTCCCAGAGGCGATCCCACTGAATTAAGCACAGAAATGTCACAGGCTCATCTTCAGTAGCTAGCTGGAAAGTGAAAGTGTTAGTCAACCAGTCATGTCTGACTCTTTGTGACCCCATGGACTGCAGCCTGCCAGGATCCTCTGTCCATGGGACTTCAAAGACAAGAGTACTGGAGTAGGTAGCCATTCCCTTCTCCAGGGGATCTTTCCGACCCAGGGATCAAAGCTGGGTTTCCCTGTATTGCAGGCAAATTCTTTACCATCTGAGCCACCATGGAAGGCCCCAGATAGCTGGAAGAACTGCTTGTTTCAAGGTCTTTAGTATACAAACATTTTCACCCAGATTTCTTCCCTTAGAATACAAGCCTGGGCCATGATAAACCTAGTCCTTAAATTGTGCTCAGATAGCCCAGTTCACAAAGAAAGAGAATAAGACTTCATTTTTGTTCAGTTGTTTAATGATGAAATATGTCTCCTTCCATACATACATTCCCTCTCTCCAATCCCATGGGAAGAGATCACGCCAGGCAGAGAACTTGAAAAGCAGCCTTTGCGTCTTGGTCTGCTACTGCCTGATGTTTTCCTTTCTCTCAGTTTCAAGTTGGATAATGGTGCTGACTCCACAGAGTTGTCAGGAAAGTTACTTGGGATAGTGTAAGTGTCAGCATTCTGCTTACTCAAAATGAAGAGAAATGAAGTCCTATGTAAAATGTCATAATTCTAAAACATTTTAGTAATTATAGAGTCTGAATTTGAGTGCCTGAGAATACTAGACAGGAAACCGTCCCTTAAATTATGGTCTGTGTGCTGTGTTGTGCTGAGTTGCTTCAGTTGTGTCCAACTCTTTGTGACCCTATGGACTGTAGCCCGCCAGGCTCCTCTGCCCATCGGATTCTCTAGGCAAGAGTACTGGAGTGGGTTGCTTAGTTCCCTAGAAAAGCCTGTTTACTTCTATGAACTTATTCGTATGGATTTTTACTATATCTGAGTCAACAAATGAAAATTCAAATAGAGAACTGAGTCCGTTAAAGGCATGATTCATAATAAAAATCACTTTGGACTGAAAGAGCCAAGTAATTAAGAATGAAGTAGTTGAAGCTATGAATTATCTGGATGGTGCCAAGGAGTAAGATGGGACCTTACAATGAAGCGCTAGATGTTATCTTAGATTAATAATGTGACCACAGCCATATGACAGACTGAGTAGCAGGCTCCACAAAAAATGTTAACAAATATTAGGTACCATATTGATAACAAAGCATCTATAATTAAGCTATTGCTTCTGAATATTAAAATGACTAAAAGTGAAAAATAGTTACTGAATTGCTATAGATAACAGAGAATTCTATTATCATCATTAACCTATCTCTCTGTCTTTTAGTTTTCTCCAGAACACATTATTCATATAACCATAGTAATAATACTAAGTTAGTAGTAATAATAGCAGCTAGAATTTATTGAGTGCTCACTATTGCCAGGCATCATTCTGGGCAATTTATACACATTAACTTATTTTTACCCTCACAAAAACTCTATGAAATAGGTACACTCCCCATTTTACAGATGTGGCAGCTGAGGCTTCGAGAATGAATTAACTTCCCAAGATCACACAGCTGGCAAGTAGGAAAATTGAAAACAGACAATCTGAATCTACAGACTGGGTTTTTAACAAATACATCTAAATCCTCTTCTAATAAATGTCTCCAAACTGACAAACTTATGGAAAACCAATATACACCTTGTTTGCTTTTCTGTTGTCTCCTTCTAGAAGAATAACATAGCTGCTCTGTTAGTGATCTATTTCTCACTAATACACTCATTACAGTCTCTTTCAAAAATCACATTTATTAAATTCCTACTTTTTAAAATCAGAATCCTTTTCTTTGTATCAGAAGCCTTGGGAGTTGATTTAATAGGAAAGATTAGCTTTTTATTAAAGGAAATATGTACTTGTGTATGTATGTGCTCACTCAGTCGTGCCTGACTCTTTGCAATCCCATGGACTGTAGCCTGTCAGGTTCCTCTGTCCATGGAACTTTCCAGGCAAGAATACCGGAATGTGTTGCCATTTCCTACTCCAGGGGGGTCTTCCTGACCCAGGGATAGAACCTGAGTCTCTTGTGTCTCCTGCACTGGCAGGAGAATTCAACACTGAACCAACCACCTGGGAAGCCCAGTGTGTACTAAACTTTAGGTAAATATAATCAAAGACAGTGTAGGACTTTTGAGGAAACAAATGAAGACCAAAAAAAGGAGAAGAAGAAAAGAAAGCAAGAATGAGACAGAGGAAGGGAGAAAACTATTAGTGGTTATTTGGAAGTAGTTGAAATAGTCAAAGTAAACCCAGGGTCAGTAATTAATCAACTTTACTTAAGTATGAAGTATATGATGGATAGAAGATGTCTTAAGGAATTACTGTCAAGCTGGCTGAATTACCTTCCACTGGCAGAGGAGAATGTGTTGTTGCCTGGCAAGCTCATGATGGTGTGTGTTGGCAAGTATAAAACCTTGTTTTCTTTCTCAGCCTATCCATTCCCTTCAAGGGTGAAGTGTCAGGGGAAGGGTGCAGGGGGCTGACTTGAAATTCAGCTCAGTTTCAAGGAAAAATTGGTTTTACAAATTGAGATGGCTGTGATGCAACTGGATTGACCCAGAGATGGGGAGTTAGGTTTGGGAGACACAGTGACGGTTCATAACCATTATTCTATGTGTCACCTGAAGCCTAGACTGTTATTGCAACAATCTCCGAACTCGTCCCCCAGGCTCCAGTCTCTCCACTCCAGCGCTCTCTCCACATGGTTAACTCGCCTGTGAGCCTCTCTCTCCCCTAGTCGTAAACTAACTCTCAGGTCCATACTTATCCATTCCATACTATCTCCCACTATCCACCCAAATGAGCTTCTCACAGTGACTCAGCCAGTCTGCCCTTGCCCTTGCGTGAACATGCATGTGTCTTCACTTTTCTATTCCTATGTCTATACTGCTCTATTTGCATGACATTCCCTTCTCCATGTCCTTCCCCCACCAGTCTTCCCATGCCTAATTCCTATATTTTTGTGGAGATCCAGCACAAATCTATAATGCCTTCTCTTAACTGAGCTCAAAGGGTTCCCTTCCTGCTTAAAGCAATGGATTTGCACCCACCTTGACCACCTACTGTTACCTACATGCTACAAATCTTCCTTACTAGACTACAAAGTTGTCCCTAGTATTATCCACAGTATGACCCACAATGGCTTGTAGATCCCAAGTAAAAACACAGTTTGTGCATGATGTATTATGAATTTATAATGTTTTAAAAACAAGTCTTTAAAACAGGAAGGAGTACAGTGTAAGAATCTTATATGAGTCATTTAAAAAAAAAAAAAAAATCTTGTCCAAAACTGAATGTTTCATCATCTCTGTTACAAACTTACACCTTCAATTTTCCTTTCCATGTTAGTAATGGCAAATCAATCATTTAAGTCTGCTCAGGCCAAAAGTTGGAGAAGGAAATGGCAATCCACTCCAGTGTTCTTGCCTGGAGAATCCCAGGGACAGGGGAGCCTGGTGGGCTGCCATCTATGGGGTCACACAGAGTCGGACACGACTGAAGCGACTTAGCAGCAGCAGGCCAAAAGTATGGACCTCAGCCTCAAGTCCTTTCTTACTCTCATTTCTCATATCCAGCAAATTTCATTAGTTCTACATTCAAATAAATCCAGAATCTCATGACTCTTCACATCTAATGCTAATACTGTGGACCAAGCCACCATCATCTCTCACCTGTACTATTGCAAAAGCCTCTGAATAGTCTCCCTACTCCTTCCCTCATCTCTTTCATCAAATCACATCACTTGTGTACACAACCCCCAGATACTTCCCATCTCACTCAAAGCAGAAGCCAGGGTCTTTACAATGATCTCAAAGGTCCTGCATAATCTACCCAACATGGTCCCCTGCCTTTCCGAATTTATCTCCAACTACTCTTTATCTCAATCGCTTTATTCTAGCCTCTTCCTCAACAAGGCCTGCATTTTCCATACTCTGCAGCCTTCAATCTCTATCACACAGCATTTTATTCTTATCCATAGTATTTACTTGACATAATGGATTCCATACATATATGTATTTCTCTTGCTTGTTTATTCTGTTTCTCCTAACCTTGCCTCAGTAAGAATATAAACTTCACAAAGGCAGAAATTTTGATCCAATTCTCATTTACTCTATTTCAGAGTCTATAAAAGTGCTGTTTTTGAAGTAGACATTCAAAAATATGTGTTGAATAAATAGCTGATGAATAAATCTTATTTAGAGTGTTAAATTTTCAAAGGCTGTAGGTTACCTAATGGATATAGTGGACAGAGACTTGAGAATCTTTCTTCTAAATGTCAGAATCTGCACATTTGAACTTTTAGAACAGATCAGTTTCTCATTTGTTAGAATGAGAAACTATTCAGTTTCTCAATTCCAGACTATAAAACACTGTGGAAATATAAGGCATTGTTATGGTTATGTGCTCCCTATTTGAAATTTGTTTTCTGAAGTCTGTTGATTTCCCAAGGTGAGCATGTCCAGCATGTGTTTTCTGGAGAATAATGCAAGGGATGCAGAGCAAGACTATAGAACACTTGAGTTAGCATCTTACAGCCTAGTCTGCAGCTGCTCACACAAAGCAGGTTAGAACACATTTTGGCCCTCCGCCCTGCTTATACACCCGTCATACAGCAAGTCTCCTCTAAAAGAGTCTTCTCTTCCCTTTGTGGTGCTGGGGGTGGGGTACGTGCAAGGACACACAAAGCCCTTTTCTCAGACCTTCTCTTTTGAATGCTGCCCAATTCTCCTTAATTGTATAATTTCATTGTCAAGTCTCAGGTGCTCCTGTTTTCTATTGATCTCATCCCTGAGTTAATGGATGCTGATGCCTCCCTACTCAGTTGATTACATAACCACAGAGCATCCGTCACTTCCCTTTAGCCTGATGAAGTAATTATTCTAGCAGACCTAAAGGAAGGCCATGGCAGAGGCAATCGATAGTCCTCATTAAGACCATTCTCTCTCATCTGTTGGTTTCATCCCTTTCTCCATCAGGCTTGGATCAGGACATCCTCATTGCTATTATCATTCCCAAATGCTCCCTGAGCCCCTTCTTCATGGGGACAATCCCTGCCCTTGAGGCTGATGGAGCCACTGTGAAAAGAAAGGACTTCCCAGCCTCCTACTGGTCCCTCAGCACAGCACTTATCCACACTAGCCAATCTTCCTAAAATGCTGATCTGAACGCTGTGAGCTATACACAGTAACACTGGTGTTAAGTGATATGACATAGAGAAAAAAATATATACGGTTTGATTCATTATAGAAATGAATCAAAAGAAAAAAAGTAGATGGAATCTTTAAAATGGACATTTATTAAAATATATTTTACATACACAAAAATATATATAATGGAATACATAAAATATAAGGATGATGGAATTCATTAATATAAATGCAACAGAAGGCATATGCATTTTCAGTGTTGTCAGTCATTGCCCCAGAGTGGTATGATTCCTGGTTGCCCCTCACTTCCTTCTTGCTGGATATCTGTAATTTCCTATTCTACTGTAATTATACTGTATTTTACTATACTTAATATATTTGGTTTTTGAAGCTGAAACTCCAATACTTTGGCCACCTGATGCAAAGAGCTGACTCATTTGAAAAGACCCTGATGCTGGGAAAGATTGAGAGCATGTGGAGAAGGGGACGACAGAAGATGAGATGGTTGGATGGCATCACCGACTCAATGGACATGGGTCTGGGTAGACTCCGGCAGTTGGTGATGGACAGCGAGGCCTGGCGTGCTGCGGTTCATGGGGTTGCAAAGAGTCGGACATGACTGAGCGACTGAACTGAACTGAATATATTTGGTACTTTAAAAGTTCTTTAAATGCCAACATGAGCAAGTCATTTCCGGGCTTAAATTTCTTAACTTGAGAAAATGGATCACAATTTTATGATGGGATTGGTCACAGAAGCAAGTATGAGCTCTCCTCTACTATGAGATTTCCAGCTGACCATCAAGTAGCAGAAGTTAAGGTTGAAGAGGGGCTCTTCCGCACACTCTCCTCTCCAGTCACGCATCTCCTCTTTGAATGATTCCAGTGGGAGTTCAGGCCACCTGAGGAGAAGCAACAACAAGAGTGCTGGGAGAGGATGGAGCTTTTACAAGTGGTTCTCCCCGTAGATAAAATGCCACGCTGTACCCTTCAGAACTGGTTAGAAGGTAGGTCTCATGTTCTCACCACAATTAAAAAAAAACAACAAAACACCTTTTTTTTTTTCTGTTCAAAGTTGTTCTTCCTCTCAAAAGTCTTCTCAAGCTATTGAGCAGGACGTCAGTGTAACTGAGAACAGCTCCCCAGTCTTCAGATCTGCATTTGGGAAGGATCCTTCTATTGCACCTAGAAGCGAGTAGGAGGCTGGGAAGCCCTTTTTCCTTACAGGGCTCCTCTCAAGTCCCTGAAGGCCATGCATAACTATGCATTGTGAAGATGGGGACTCAAAGAGCCTTTGGATATCCCATGGTCTTCCCACCCTCCTGTGGCATTGGGGCTCTGATGCGTTTGTCCTCTACATATATGGTTTTCCCCTTGGACCACCATTCTTCCCCTCCTCTCCACAGTTAAGATGCACTGTTTCCCCCTTCTGCAGCCTTTGCCCACCCTCCCTAGCCAAGTCCCAGTAAAGGGCTTGTTCTATATAGATACTTTGATGTTGTGTAGTCGCTCAGTTGTGTCCAACTCTCTTGTGACCCCATGGACTGCAGCCCTCCAGGCTCCTCTGTCCGTGGGATTCCCCAAGCAAGAATACTGGAGAAGGTTGTCATTTCCTTCTCTAGGGTATCTTTCCAACCCAGGGATCGAACCCGTGTCTCCTACCTGGCAGGTGGATTCTTTACTACTGAGCCACTAGGGAAGCCCATACAGATACTTAATTATCAGGATATCTGGACTTCTGCTTTCTATTCCTGGTAATCACTTTTTATTCCTTACAAGGGTCTACATGTGGTCTGTCCCACCGTTCTCTGAATTCCTTGGGAGACAGGATCATGTTTTTATTATTTTACCCTCAGCATCTCACATGCCACATAGAAGTGTTCGATAAATGCTGATTAAATAAATAAGCAAATTAATGAATACATTAAGTAGATAATGGACAGAAAGGATGCAGGCGGCACATGCTAAGGCCAGATGGGGCTGTGACAACTGTCAGAGTCAGGAGACTAAGCACAGAGAGCACGTATTACCCACATCCTGAACAAAAGCCTGAACAAACTGATGGGTAAAGAACCACTTTTAGAAGTCCCATCCTCTCCCAGAACTCTTGCTGTTTCTTCCCCTCAGGTGGCCTAAATTCCCACCAGAGTTGCTCACAGAAGAGACTCGTGACCAGAGAGGAGACAACAGGAAAAGAGGAACAGGAAAAGAGACACCCTGCCCCCGCCCCACCTCCTTCCTCACCTTCCTGCCACTTGACTATCCATTAGAGACCACATGGCAGGGAGAGCTCATACTTGCTTCTCTAACCAATCTCATCACTAAATTGTCACTAGTACACAGTCCCCACAACAATCCTCTGTCTAATTATGTCCAAGATTAGCACTTAAAAATCCAAAATAGCATCTGACGTGACTTTCTATTTGCAGAAGGGCACATGGGATGCATTAACAACACCCTCGCTAGATCCTTGGATGCTATGGACAGGCCCAACAACCAAGTGCTGAAGGGAGTGAGCAGCCCTGATATTTATCTGTTGATAACTGTAGTAGGGGACTCAGAAGAGAATTCCAGAACCCTCTGTTGATAAAGCCTCCAAACCACCAGATCAGCTGCTGCTAGAACTAAAAATAGCTTGGTCTGGTTGGGAAAGGATTGGTCTAGGAATCAGAAGGCATGGGACCCTCATCCTGCACTAACCAGCCTAATGTCCTTGCCATGTAACACCATCTAGTGAAAGTGTTAGTCGCTCAGTTGGGTCTGAGTCTTTTCGACCCCATGAACTGTAGCCTGCCAGGCTCCTCTGTCCATGGAATTCTCCGGGCAAGAATACTGGAGTGGGTAGCCATTCCCTTCTCCAGGGGATCTCCCCAACCCAGGGATTGAACCCAGGTCTCCTGCATTGCAGGCAGATTCTTTACCATCTGAGCAACCAGGGAAACCCCATTTAACCTCTTAGCCTATTGCAATGTTGTGCTCTCTTCTGTGCACTGGGAATGACAGAGCAGCACCCCTTCCACCACAGGGCAGGTGGGAGTCCCAGAAGAGAGAGTGGACATGAGGTACTTGCTGAACGCCTGGAGAAGGAGACAGGGAGAGTCGTGATAAGAGAGCAGTCACACTGGAGACACTTCCCAGTTATAGTGTTAGCAGAAATAAAATTCTCCCTTATTCAGGCCTTTGATGGTCTTGAGGTGGGCCTTTGGTGATGATTACCTTTGTTCTAGTGCCTTCCAATTTGCCATAAAATAGCCAGTATCCCTCCTCACCTGCCTGCTCTGTCACTCTAAGATCCATGAGTGCCTCATTCATGGTTATACAGGGAAGTCCCAAGCAGCAACGAGAAATGTGAACAGCTATTTTCAGCAAATGGAAGGTTACTCAAGTCACAGGATAAAAAAACATAGTTATTTTTTCTCTTTAAAAATAAAGATTCTATTCTTTTTTAAGACTTTAAAATACAGTGTAGTTAAATACTAAATACTGAGCACTAACTTTATGCCAGGCTGTGTTAATGCTTTAGTCACATTATTTCATTACTCAATGAAAGTGGCATCATGATCCCATTTTACAGATGAGGAAACTGACATTCAGAGAGACCAAGTTCTGTCAAGCTCCCAGAACCACTGTAAACAAACCTAGGATTTGAAGCCTATTTTCATTCATACAAAACGCATGTTCCTGTGTATTACTTGCTTTGTCTCAAAAATAATAGAACTGCCTTATGATCCAGCAACCCCACTGCTGGGCATACACACTGAGGAAACCAGAAGGGAAAGAGACACGTGTACCCCAATGTTCATCGCAGCACTGTTTATAATAGCCAAGACATGGAAGCAACCTAGATGTCCATCAGCAGATGAATGGATAAGCAAGCTGTGGTACATATACACAATGGAGTATTACTCAGCCATTAAAAAGAATACATTTGAATCAGTTCTAATGAGGTGGATGAAACTGGAGCCTATTATACAGAGTGAAGTAAGCCAGAAGGAAAAACATAAATACAGTATACTAACGCATATATATGGAATTTAGAAAGATGGTAACAATAACCCGGTGTACGAGACAGCAAAAGAGACACTGATGTATAGAACAGTCTTATGGACTCTGTGGGAGAGGGAGAGGGTGGGAAGATTTGGGAGAATGGCAATGAAACATGTAAAATATCATGTAGGAAACGAGTTGCTGGTCCAGGTTCGATGCACGATGCTGGATGCTTGGGGCTGGTGCACTGGGACGGCCCAGAGGGATGGTATGGGGAGGGAGGAGGGAGGAGGGTTCAGGATGGCGAACACATGTATACCTGTGGCGGATTCATTTTGATATTTGGCAAAACTAATACAATTATGTAAAGTTTAAAAATAAAATAAAATTAGAAAAAAAAAAGAAAAAATATGATATTCACCACACACACAAAAAAATAATAGTAGTATCTGTAGAAAGAAGACGAGGAGGAAGAGTTAGAAGTACACATTTAACAAAAAATTAAAAGCTCGTATGTCTTGAATAAGTGTATTTCTACCCCCACTGCTCAGGGCTCTCAGAGAATCTGAACACTACCTGGCAAGCAGGAAAAAGAGACTCTGAATGAAACAAAAAGTGTGCAGTTAATTGACATTAAACGAAGGACAGGACATAATCCTTCAGGAAACAAATGTGAACAGCTTCTGTGTACTGATGAGGTCTATGTCTGAAGTCAGAATATTATATGTACATAAATAATAGTAACAATAATAAAAATTACTATATTGAAAGTTTTTTTTTTTTAACTGAGAGTGGGACAGGATATTTGAGCATCAAGCTTTTCCCCTTTAGAGTCTGGTCATCTTGTCTCCCAAAATAAGTTTCTTGAAGAACCAACCAAACCAAATATATATGCTTAAGTTCTTTTACTTAATTTAGCAAGTTAACCAGCTTATGTGGAAGAAGATGATCGTAAATTAGCTTAATGGTTCATTACAATACTATTTTTATATCTTAAAATGAGAACATTACAGATACTTTGGGATATAGGAAAGCTTTTTGCTTCTTCCAGCTTTGGTACTTTTGCACTATACCATTTTGTTCTTGAAAAATCAACGACTTTAGCATCAGATTTACCTGTTCTAGTAGTACTTTTACCACATACCTATTACCAAATGTATATAACAATACTTACCTCATTATAGTGAAAATGGAAATAAATTACATAATGCAAACTTTTGACACCTAGAAGGTACTCCAAAAAAATGGACATGTCATCTCTTCTGTCTCTGAATTTGTGGCCTTTATTTCGCAAGTTTCAGTGTGGTATAAATGTGAAAGATAGTTTTGGAATCAGTGAGAACTGAGTCCAGCTTTCTACCAGCTGTGTGATGGGCAAATGTCCTAGTCTTTCAGAACCTCCCTTTTTAATTCTATAAAAAAGAAATAATAGTCCTATTTTGCAAAAATGCTGTGAGGCTTACAAATAACACATGCAAAGTATCTGGCATATGATAGGTGCAAAATAAATGGCTGCTTTGTATATCCTTAGATAAAATGATTTTTGTCCTATAAATAGAGCTAACAGGTTTATTGAAATGTTTTATTGCACGACAATTGTGAGTGA
Source organism: Bos indicus x Bos taurus (assembly GCF_003369695.1). Lineage (NCBI taxonomy): Eukaryota > Metazoa > Chordata > Mammalia > Artiodactyla > Bovidae > Bos > Bos indicus x Bos taurus. The sequence goes on from NC_040084.1 coordinate 38,285,871, forward strand.
TTTCAAACACCTCAGAACTTAAGTGTCTTAGATAAAATGATTTTTTTCCTATAAATAGAGCTAACAGGTTTATTGAAATGTTTTATTGCACGACAATTGTGAGTGATTTCAAACACCTCAGAACTTAAGTGTCATTGTATGAGTGTCTCATCTAATCCTTTTAAAGACATGTTTGGGTCTCATGGAAATGTTTAAAGCTCCTTATAAAGCCCATGAATGCAAAGGTATCTTAGCTGTAGGGGCCACCGACCCATCCACATGGGTACCCCAACATAACTGTAGCTCAACTTCACCCCAAAGTCTTGGAAAGGTTACATGACAGACAGATGTAGTAGGCATGAGATTACAGGCCAAGAGGAAGAGGTCGGGCTATAGGCAGTATATTTGACAGGCTCATACACTGCAAGCCTTGTTTCGGGCCCCTTACAAAGCACCGCTTTAGGAGGAAAACAAGATGTTCTTTGTAAATAAAAGTTCATGCATTTGAGTAATGAAGTCATTTTCCAGCGCTGGAGTGAAAGATATTCTTTTCCCAAGCCCTCTGGGTGAGGACTATTGGGAGGAAGAGGGTGGCCAGCCAGTCTCCAGGGAAGGTATGAGCACAAAGACCGCAGCAGCCTATCCCTAGAAAAGGAGAAAGCTGCCCAAGGAAGTGGGTGCCCTCTCCCCTGCCATCTGGGAGCATCCACCTCTGGCTCCAGCCGGAATCCCTTTCCCACCCACTTTCCTGCAAACCAGCGGGGCCACATAAAAGATCTGCATAAATATAGATAAGACATCCGGCACCTTAGCTAAATAAATAAGAGAAGTGAGGAAGCAATTACAAAAGCTGAATATTCATCTGGGGCACTTGGAGGGGCTCCAAACTGAGAGGGGAGGGGAGGACGCCAGGAAAGGCCCAGCCAGAGTGCCTGAAAGACCAGCTTGGAGGGGGAGGTCCTGGAAGAGAAGGTAAAAAGGGAGTGGTAAGAATGGGTGTGGGAAGGAAGCCAGGGCAGCGCAACCCTTAGTCCCCACCCGACCGCCGGGGACAGGAGGTGGCCTCCGCTCCCGGGCTCGTCCCAAACCCATCCGCCGCTCCATGCTGAGCTTTAGCTTCATCCATCTGTACATTCTTTAGCCAGTGTCTCTGGGGAGAGAGAGAGAAAGTGAGAGAGGGAAACAGAGGGGAGAGAGAAAGAAGAGAGAGGGAGGCAGGGAGGGAGGCCGGCTCTAGCTTACTCTCTCACTCTCCCTTTTTCTACTAAGTTGCTCCCGGGGCTGCCCTGAGTTCCCACATCTGGATACCGCAGACGCAGAGAAGGTACCATAAGCGAGGCACCACCGCATCACAGCGGGGACTGGCAAGGACTAAGAGTGGCCGAGCCCCTGGACGAGCCCTGTCGGATGTCAGCGGAGAGATGGCTTTGAGCTCAGCCTGGTGCGCAGTCCTGCCCCTGTGGCTCCTCTGCGGCGCCGCCTGCTCCCGCGCCGCGTCTGGGGACGGCAGCGCCTTCCCTTTTGACATCGAAGGGAGCTCAGCGTTCGGCCGACTAGACCCGCCTGAGACCAGCGAGCCCCGCGTGGCTCCCGGAAGCCTGCCGCCTGCTCCCAAGGTACAGTGCCCCTGCCGTTGTCACCCGACTGGGGCACCTGCGCCCCGCGCTGCGTGTGCCACACTCGTTGTTCCCCTCCCCCGCCTTCCCTTTTCCACCCGCCTTGAGAGTTTCACCTGGACGAGGTCAGTTCAGAAACTTGAAATAAAGAGTTTTACTTTGTACTTTGGATTTGGACTTTGTGAGTTGAGAGCGGAGACTTTGGAACACGTCCTTGTTCGAGCTGGCAAAAGGGCATGTGTCCTGAATACTCTGAGTCAGTAGGCTAGACTCTCACCTAGGGCCACAGCGGCACTTCTGTGACTTTCTGCCGTTTGTATGTTCCAGTAGAGGCATTTTTGTCAAGTCACACCTCATAATGTGCGTGCCCTGCCACTGGCTTCCTGCTCCTCCTCTCCGTGATATTAGGACAGTAGGAACAGCAGTGCGCAGCCAATCTTTCGGTCACAAATTAATCAGAAGGTCCTCAGCAACAGAGGAGGGTGAGGGGTGGGTGAGGGCACCAAAGAAGCTGTTAGGAAACTGCAGAGCAAATACCTTAAATAGACAGGGGCCATTATATTCCAGAAACAAGAGGTCATGATGAAAGTCAAGCCCCAAACCAAATGTAAAAATGATGAATATATGCTATTGATGATAGTCAAAGAGCTGTTGTTTGAATTCCTTGCAATAGCATTTACATTGAAAACATAACCAAAGTGTAGAAATTGGGTAAAGGAAGATGGATCCAGAGTAAGTGATTTAAAAGCTCCTTTAGCCAAGACAGACAATAGCATGTCCAGTGCGTGGGGGATGCTAAGTAGGAGGAAAATGAAGTCACCTAAGTTCATGGGAAAAGAAAGAGCAGTTGACCTAAGAAGACACACATACACACACCCTATAGCTATGGTTACAGCAACTGTAGAACCAAAGCTATTATGTGGATTGATGCCATTTCTAACAGCACTGAAGTCTGGATTATTGCTACTAGTCCTACTAATTGTTAGTATAACTGTAGCTTTATTAATTACTACTGATAAGATATGCTGCATGAAGATGGTCCTTCTCCAGGAGTGAGCTCTACCCACGCCCTAAAATGAGGGGAGGATGGGTAGGGCCAGAGCATACTAACCCCTATTGTGATGTGAAATGTAATCCCCATGAGAAAGAGAGGCATGCCTTCTAGTCAACTTTGTACTCAGATTCGGAGAGAAGCCAGATCGGGAGACACTCCACACAGTGGGAAGGCTTCACTTCTCTACAGGCTTGGAATCAACCCCTCAGGAAGCATTATCTCCACCTGTTGCTTTGAGTGTGGAAAGTTCCAGGATGAAATGCTTGACTTAAGAGTAGGAATGCCAGACAGAATACAGGACACCCAATTAAATTTGAATTTCAGAAAAACAACAAATAGATTTTTAGTTATATCTCAAATATTTCATGAGATGTATTTATGCTAAAAAGATTTTTCATTGTTGATCTGAAATTCAGTTTATCTGGGCATTCTGTATTTTTACCTGCTAATTCTAAAAAGACAGGCGCACATAACTTTTTGTAATTCTCCTCTCACAAAAAGTAAGAAAATCATTATTTTATTCTTAGGGAAACTTAAATTTATTGCTGAAACCCCAAACAATTTCTTATGCCCTCACATACCCAGTGAAATAATATGAAGTCAGCACATCAGAGTTTTAGATTGCAGGCTTTGCAGTCTGATGATCCCAAGCTCAAATTTTAGCTTCTGTGCTCCTTACCTTGAGCAAACTACAGATGCCCAACTTGCAGATAAAGAAACTGAGGCTTAGAGAAGTTACTGATGTCTACATCATACTTCATATACTAACTGTGATGAAATTAGATAAAATACATAGAGGGCTTAACACAGTGACTGACTGGAAATGCTTTATACATCCCAAGTGTTGTCTTTATTATTATTATGAGCAATACGTGGATTATTGGACTGAAAGAGACCCTTATTTGGGAATATTTCTCAGAAGTTTATTTTTATGCTGCTATTTTACTTAATATTGCTTGTCTGTACCTTTTCAATCAAAAAGAATGTCCTGTAGTGAGTTAAATTTGTAACACTGTCAGAGACTAATAGGTTCAGAATGCCCATTGAGGTTTTTGGTTTAGGGAAACAGAAAGAAGCTATTAGTCATTCAAAGTATATGATGTAGAAAGGGTGGGATTGGGGTAATTATGTTCCCACTGCATAGTTTCACATAATGCCTCCAGTCAGCCTGTGGTCCCACAGCGATCCCAGTGCCCCACCAGTCGGGTTTCCCATGCTCTTTATAGCCAGGAAGGAGACCTGAAATCAAATACATTCTGGAGATTTAATAACATGGTACAGCCACTCTGATGAATTGGTTCAGGAGGCTGTATTTTCATCTATAGAAAGAGAACATGGGTTCATACAGAACATTATTCGTGGGAGGTTCGAGAAGTGGATGGAAGGATAGTCTAAAAATATTCATTTTATTTGAATTGGATATATACATGTGTGTATATATATGTGTATATAAATGGTTATTCCTCAATTTGCCTTCAAAGGGAAGGAAGAAAAATATTAACGCAAGCATGGAGCAGTGGAAGGTGCTAGGCTGGTGGTCTTTCTAAGGCTCCCCCATGCTCCTCCATAGCAGGACTGACATCCTCTCCACCCCTGAGCCCTCCACCCTCAGCACAGAGGTAGGCACACTGGTGCACAGTGTGAGTTGGAGAACATACGCACTAAATGTACATTGAGGAAAAGGATGGGATGTGCTGGCTGACCAAGAAGGAAGGCCCCTCCCTACCTTCTAAAATAAGCACAAGCTTCCCTCAGGATGCAGAGAATGTGAAAAGAGGAGCACCCATGGGTAACTCTGTGCTAGTTGGCAGGATTTCCTCACTATCTAGGTGAGGAAAACACTAGCTTTGTTTTTTTATATAAGCAGATAATTTACTGAGTCCATTATTCCTGAGTATTTGGTGACAACAATGATTTTCAGTAGGTAGGGGTGGGGAAAGGGGAAACTAGGTAGTGTCATAAAGTAGATTTAGTATCCTAATATTCCACATTTAAGAAAACAAAGTCTTAATTTTATTATACAAGTGAATAATAGGCACAATTGAAACTAGGCACAAATCTTCGTGGCCAATATGGAGACGCAGAAGAACAGGCGGGGATGCAGGGACAGAGAGAGTAACATCCCCAGAGGAGGGTATCCAAGTGTCCTTGGAAAGAGTGACATTCTTGTCTATCAGAAAGAAGCAGGAGTTAAACAAGGTCACAAACTCTAGGTTAGAGGTTGATTAAAAGAAACCATTAGTTGGGCATATTTCTCAGGACTTTATGGTGCTGTTTTACTTAATATCACCATTTGTCTATATTCTTTGTGGCTGGAAAGAAGCCACCCAGAGACTCAGAAGGAGAATGGGGACTCTGCTGGAGGGGCAAAGTGTGAAGTGGTGGAGTGCTACAGCACTGTTACTGCCTTTGGTAGGTTATTGAGAAAATAAGGGAAATAACTGACAATATTGAGCAAACTTCTCTGACAGGGGAAAACAGGAGTTTATCTCCTAATAAACCTAGTTTATCTCCTGGGTTTTGCTGCTGCTGCTGTTAGCTTCCCTCCAAGAAAATTGTGCCCCATGAACTGCATGTACAAGTATACCCTGCATGAGACAAACCTGCTTGCTAAAGACAAGCACTATGAAGGAGACTCATTCTGATGTACTTTTCTTCTAGACTCCCTTCATGGTCTATTTGTGATGCTGTACTCCAACACATAGTTAGGTGCCTGGCTACTAAAGGACTGCAGTATGTTTATTAAAAGACAGCTTAGATCTCTTTCACTATCTGCTTTCCTTTTCCTTATCTTGCTCCTAGACTTTGAAAGAGGCTCTGTAGAATCACACTAAGACTTCCAGTCACTGGCCTGGGCCATCATTCTGTACCGTTCTTCAACAGTGTGGTTGGTAATTTGACACCCTCACATCCACCCTGACACGCAGTCATTATTTCATTCACTTATGTGTGTGTGCTCTGTCGGTCTGACTCTGTCTGACTCTCTGTGACCCCATGGACTGTAGCCCACCAGGCTCCTCTGTCCGTGGAATTTCCCAGGCAAGAATATTGGAATGGGTTGCTGTTTCCTACTCCAGAGGATCTTCCCATCCCAGGGATCAAACCTGCGTCTCTTGCATCTCCTGCATTTGGCAGGCAGATTCACTATCACTGTGCCACCTGGGAAGCCTATTTCATTCAATATCCTCCAAAGAGGAGGTTTTGAGTTCTGCCATGTAAACAGCAATAAAGCAAGGGCCAGGAGGAACACAAAAAAAAGCAGTCACATTCCAACCCTCAAGGAGTAAGCAATCTAGGATAGAAAGATATATATATAGCCACTATATAAAGCAGAATGAATTCATGTTCTGTAAGAATGACTATCACTAATGCCATGGGGGTAATATAGAAAAAGTACTACTCCTGGGGTAGGAGAGCAGAGCACAGCCACTCATCAAACACTGAAGAAGGCTCGTAGGAAACATTATTTTAGAAGAACTGGCATATAGTAACAACAACAACAATAATAATAATGGTAATACCGTGGCCTATAGATGACATTCATTGAGTATTTACCATGTGTCGGACACTGGCCTAAGCACTTGCCATGAGTTACTTCCTTTAACCCTCATAACAGTTCAATAGACTGGCATAGTCATCATCTCATTTTACAAACATGGAAACTGAGGCACAGAGCATTTGCCCAGGCATCCTACCTGGTAAGTGGCACAGCTAGGAAGGAGTTTATGAAAGTAATTCAACTTGCAAGAGTATCTGGGAAAGTGTGGCTAGGTAAATAGAACTATATGTGGAAATAATTTTTGTCAAAGTTTGGGAATAAAATGAAGGTATATAAAATACCATTCAAAGACCATTTATGCAGGGCTTCCCTGGTGGCTCTCAGATGGTAAAGAATCTGCTTGCAATACAGGAGACCTGGGTTCAATTCCTGGGTGGGAAAGATCCCCTGGAGAAGGAAATGGCAACCCACTCCAGTATTCTTGCCTGGAGAATTCCATGGACAGAGGAGTCTGGCGGGATACAGTCCATGGGGTCGCAAAGAGTCGGACATGACTGAGCAACTGACACCTGACCTGCTAGATGAATAGCACAAATTACATGGCCTATATTACAGAATTTATTATAAGATTGCTGAAAAACAGAGAATTCCATTTGCTGTGATCCTAAAGTTCTCAGATGTAACCAGAAGAAAAAATTTTAATTGTGGTAAAATATACACAAAATTTACTATTTTAACCATTTTTAAATGACATCAGGTACATTCACCATTCATCATCATCCATTGCCATCCATCATCATCACCACCATCCATCTCAAAGCTTTTTCATCTTCCCAACTGAAACTCAATACTGTATACATTAAACAATAATTCCCATTAGCCTTTTCCCCAGGCCCTGGCAGCCACCATTCTACTCTAGGTATCTCATATAAGTGGAATCTACTTGTCTTTTCTTATCTGCCTTACTGCACTCACTATAACGTGTTCAAGCTTCATCCATTTTGTAGCATGTGTCCAAATTTCATTCCTTTTTAAGGCTGAATGATATTCTATTCTATGTATATATCGCATTTTGTTTATCCATTTACCTGTTGGTGGACATTGAGTTGTTTCTACCTTTTGGCTGCTATGAAAAGTTTTGCTATGAACATTGGTCTACAATTATCCATTTGAGTTTCTTCTTTCAGTTCTTTTGGGTATATACCTAGAAATAGAATTGCTGATCCTATGGGACAGAGAAAGTTTTGAAGCTCAGATTTTTATAAAGGCCAAGCAAAAAACAACTGGGCAGTGAAAGGAACATGTCCTATGAGTGATGGGGCCCAAGAAACAGCAGAGGAAGCGTGCCTCTCCTGGGGGCACCCACCTCTGTGTTTAACGAGAAGATAGAATCTGGATTCTTCAGTGAAATTGCTGACTCAATTTTTTTAATGCCCTGAGGGAAGCACAGCTGATGGTCCAGTTCAGCCTGAAGACTGTTTATTTGCAGTCCTCTGCTTTACATTTGAAATTCACCTTTCATCAAAGGCGTAATGTGCGCATCTGGCCGGACAGATGTGGTAGGAATCTAGCTCCCCTGCTTTCTAGCTGTTTGACTTTTAGGCAGATTAGCTCAGAGGCTTGGTTTGTTTGGTTTAAAATGAGTACAAATGTATTTGCCTTATTTGTGAAATTTAAGTGAAATTATGTATAGAAGCTGCCTAATGCAACGTTTGCCCTCATTCTCTCTTCTCTCCTTCCCTCCTCACCCTCTTCCTTCCACTATCTGTTTTTATCTACCTGCAAATTTATGTTTGTAGTATTTGCTTATTTTCATCTAAATTTTTATTTATTCTGTAAATTTGATTACTCTCAACTTTGGCTTACAAATTTGTTGATTATTCAACATTGGAGAAGGAAACTAGCTTAATTATTATAATCATTGTATCCCTAATGGTTCTTTAAACATAACCTTTCCCCAGGAATCTGAGTAGTTAAGAAAAATGAATGAGTTTTTCAAAATCTCGAAAAAGTTAAACAAAAAGAAAAAACGCAATAAATTTGATATGACAAGGACTATAACTTTTTTCCCCCATTAATAATTAAATTCTCAAATCTGACTTGTTATAATTTCCTTAAACATATAATGCCACAATACTCCTCTCCTTTAGGAATGGAGTTTTTCCTTGCTCAAAGTAACCAAATAATGATGGCCAGACATAATTCTGAGACATTTGATTGATCAGAAACCATTAAAATCAGATCATCAGCACATGCTCTGAGTTCCAAAACTTAGCATTTCCAAACAATCACGTGTTTTCTAAAGCAGGTAATCTGCTACTTGACTGAGATATAGTCATCACATAGAAGAATATTTAAGTATCTACTCCAGCATTTGCCAAAGAGCAGCATTCTTTTTTCAGCTGTTTTTTCTTTTTGCTCCTCGTGTGGTACAGTTAAATTCTGGGAAATGGTTTACTAAAGGGAAGTTTAACCACAGATGTTTGTAATTCCAACTTAAGTTTCCCATCAAAGTCTTAATGAAATTCAGCTGCCAGCAGTGCAGCTCTGAATCTGAGTCTTTTTATCCTGAGAAACTTGGGGAAAACAGCATTCCGAAGATGAATGGTAGTGGGAAAATGTCCATATTAAAGCCCAAATCCTGTACGTAAAGGAAAAAAAAATACACAAAGAAATAAATTCTTAAAAAAAAAAAGAGAGAGAGGAGTGGTCATATTGAGTAACATGCAATATGGCCCTCTTTTCACTTCCAGGAATTTCTTAGTTTGTGTGTTGTGTTTTCTTGGAAGCTAGAGATTCTAGTGTTTACCTAAATGGAGTCAAGTATCAACTTTTATGACTCCATGGGAACCAATGAGTTGGAGAAATCCCATAACATTAAAAGCTGCATTAGCCCAAGTCTCTTGGAGACTAGAGCAGTGATCCGTGCTGCATTCTACAGCTAACAGGACTCTCGAGCACAGTGCAGACTCTGTATATTAATATTTATTTTGAAATTATGCCCTCCATTACAGGGAGTGGCATGGCTGCTTTAAAGGAGATCGGGATGTCTAGAGATCAAAGACGTCCTCACTTAAATTCACCGTGGACGTGACTGCTACGTGCTATGCTGTTGTCTATTTACAAAGTGAACTACAGCATGGCACCCTGCACTGAGCAGCTCTAAAAAGCTAAATGTGGGACCAAAGGATGCATTTTATAGACACCAGCAGAAGGCAAGACAACTGTCTAGCAAAGCTTTGAATTATGGGATGCCAGGGCTGTAGAACCATTTAGAATCACAAGAGCCAGAGCAAAATCAGGGTTTAAAATCATGGCTGGCTTCTTCTTCCATAGCAGAATTATTCTATAGTGCCTTTCAAGATTCACAGTCCCAGTGTGTATGCTACTCTTTGATAAACAGTGCTATAATCTGACAAGCTAAGTGTGCCCTAAGTGTAACCTCTCTTCCTGTTGGTATGCTATTAGTCTGGGAACAGCAGAGCGGTTCTGTCATCTGTGATTCTGTCAATCCTCAGGTCACAGGTGAGGTGCTAAGTGCCTGTTATTTGGAGGCTGAACTGAGTCTGAAAGCCTGGAGACCGGCCAGTGTTTCTTTGTGGTGCATGAATGATTGCCTCATTCTGTATTGTTCCCTTGGAATTATTGTCTGTTGTGACTAATGCCAGCAGACACCTTGAAATGCGACTTAAACCAGAGACAAGCCCTGAAGCCTCTACTGCAGCACAGAGTTCAGCACAGAGGAGACCTGTTTGAATGCCAGCCAGTGGGTGGTTATCCTGGATGTGTAACTCTATTGGACCTTGCAGTGGGAACTGTAAAATCAAAGGGATCACAGGATATTAGATCCGGAAGGGGAGTTTAGGGATTCAAACCCTCTCATTTTATAGGTAAGGAAGTTGAGTCTTAGAGGGGTTGAGGTGCTTCACTCAAGGACACAAAGCTCACAAGCAGCAGTGCCAGGAATCATGTCTTCTGACTTCCAGCCTTATTTTCTTTCAAATTGTTTCAAGGGACTTAATCATCTTTAGCTTTAGAACTGGGAATCATTAAGTGTTTTACATATGTGTGCTGTGCTTAGTTGCTCAGTCATGTCTGACTCTTTGCAACTCCATGGACTATAGCCCACCAAGTTCCTCTATGGGGATTTTCCAGTCAAGAATACTGGAGTGGGTTGCCATGCCCTCCTCCAAGTGATCTTCCTGACCTAGGGATCGAACCCAGGTCTCCCACTTTGCAGGTGAATTCTTTACCATTGAGCCCTGGTGGTAAAGAATCTGCCTGCCAATGCAGGAGACACAGGTTTGATCCCTGGGTCAGGAAGCCCCTGGAGAAGGAAATGGCGATCCCATATTCTTGTCTGGGAAATCCCATGAATAGAGGAGGCTGGAGGGCTATACTCCATGGGGTCCCAAAAGAGTCAGATATGATTTAGTGACTAAACATCAACAGTAATATATATATGACTGCAGCCTTGAAATTAAAAGACCCTTACTCCTTGGAAGGAAAGTTATGACCAACCTAGATAGCATATTCAAAAGCAGAGACATTACTTTGCCAACAAAAGTCCGTCTAGTCAAGGCTATGGTTTTTCCTGTGGTCATGTATGGACATGAGAGTTGGACTGTGAAGAAGGCTGAGCATCGAAGAATTGATGCTTTTGAACTGTGGTGTTGGAGAAGACTCTTGAGAGTCCCTTGGACTGCAAGGAGATCCAACCAGTCCATTGTGAAGGAGATCAGCCCTGGGATTTCTTTGGAAGGAATGATGCTAAAGCTGAAACTCCAGTACTTTGGCCACCTCATGCAAAGAGTTGACTCATTGGAAAAGACCATGATGCTGGGAGGGATTGGGGGCAGGAGGAGAAGGGGACGACAGAGGATGAGATGGCTGGATGGCATCACTGACTCGATGGACGTGAGTCTCAGTGAACTCCGGGAGTTGGTGATGGACAGGGAGGCCTGGTGTGCTGCAATTCATGGGGTCACAGAGTCGGACACGACTCAGCGACTGAACTGAACTGAACTGATACATAGATAGATAGATAGATAAATAGATATAGATATCTTTAAGAAAAAAAAAAACTGATTACTTCTAATATACTATCCCTAGAGGAGGAAATGGCAACCCACTCCAGTATTTTTGCCTGAAGAATCCCATGGACAGAAGAGCCTAGAGGGCTATAGTCCATAGGGTTGCAAAGAATCAGTCATGACTAAGCAGGCATGCATGCAATATACTATCACTTCACTCTTCACTGTTTCTAGTTAACCTTAAGTTGAATTATCAATAGGAAAGTCTCCCAGAATTGAGTAGAGTGGGAAAAAGCACTGAACTGTGAGTCTGGAACTAACTATTCTGGTTCTTGGCCATGCCACTGACAATCATATCACCCTTATCAGTTCAAGGAACCTGAACAAGTCCCTTCATCTCCCAGGGTGACTCGAAAAGAATATAACAAAATTAACAAAGTCAAGGTTAATGCAACCAACAAAGTTCTATAATTGTCTAATAAATAGATCAAATTATAAACTGTTAAAGAGAAGCCAACTTAAGGAGCAGAATCACTCAGAGGACAGCTTCTGTCCTAGTTAGAACCCAAAGATGTAGAGGGAAACATGGGGTCCTGATCTGGTGAAGAGGGTGGATGGGAATGGTTTAACAGAGTCCTTGTTCCTGCTTCCTCAGAACCCCAGGGGCAGGACTGAGGATGGAATGCAGAACAGAGCACTGGCCCAGCCATGGACATGAGCCTTTCCAAGGTGACTCACCCAGGAGGTTCCCAGGCAGTATCCAGGACAGAGACCTAAGTGTACCCAATGAACATTTACAGTCTCCCACATCAGGGTTCCTGGATACTGCTGTCTGCCCCTCCAGACCCTTCAGGGTGACTCTAAGCATTAAGCTCCACATGGAAAAACAGGAAGTATGACAATAGACAAGATGAGGGACATGGGGACTCGTGTCCATGTGTCTTCTAACACTTAAGTGACCTGTGACCGAGGGTCCAGAGAGGAGACTGTCTTTTCACTCTGCAAAAGGAAGGAAGAGCCAGTGAGAGATTACTGACTCATCATAAACATCAACTGAAATCACTGTATTATAATAGACACAGTATCGCTGCTCCCAACTGAGCCTTTATGATAAGGTAAAGAGGAAGCCTAATTTGATAGCCTTTTCTAGCCTGGGCAGAAATCAGAACTCAACATTTGAAAGCAAATATTTTTTGAAAGGACCTTTCTGGAAATCAGAATCGTCAGTGTATCAGAATTGCCCAGGAGCGTGAATGACTATGGGGAGGAGGAGTCGACGTCATGGAGACACCAAGCATGGCCCAAGGGCAGCAGCGCCAGCAGCACATGGGCTGGTGTTGGGCATGCAGACTCCCAGGTCCCACTCAAGAATCAGAATCTGCATTTTCTACCAGATGCCCAGGTTGTTCACAGGCACATTAAAGGATGAGAACCACTAGTCTCAAAAGTGCAGCTGGGCTTAGACTTTAATGGACTTCAGGAAATTGAGAATCCAGAAAAGGAAGTGTTTTTGACGTAATTACAAAGAGGCCTAAAATATAAAACTAAATCATGGCTGCAAGAGTAGGAGAGCTTACAGGTTCACCCCAGTACTAGTGCCTGACCTGGAAAGGTACACTTCAGAATAAAATTCAAGCTTCAAAGAAAACCGCTGCTTCGAACATCACTTCCTGAAAGCCTGGCGAGCACATAGTAGGTATTCCGGATGGGGATGTCAAGAAAGACATGAAATGAGAGGGAAGGTTTCTACTCTCTCCTACACTACTCTCCTCCCAGCACATGCAGCCTAGGAACAGGACCACTGGAGACTCTGTGTCCTTCAGAGGAAGGGAGTGGAGATGGGGAGAATTTACTCATGGAGTCTTCTTGAAAACAGGGTATTTCCAGACTCAAAATAGTGGGATTATAATGTTTCTTTTGCTAATAAGGGAGGCTTTCTATAGGGAGGATGATGTGACTTTGGGGAGGGAGGAGTATGGTCTCTGATATAAACTAGAAAGATACTGACAAGAGATTTGGAAGAGCTAGTTCCCCAAAATGAAAATTGCCAAGGCTAGTCCTCAAGCTAGTGCTTTTCTAGACGGGGCTGAGACTTGCAGGAAAGTGCTCCTGAGACAGAGCCTCTGTCTCTTCCTGCATCAGTGGAGTAGTCCCCACCCTCCTGGATGATTCCAGGTCTCTCTGATGCAGCCTCAGCCCTGAGAGGGCCCCTTGTTATTTTATAACAACCTTACAGGACAGCTGTCATTCTTTTAATGCCTAAGCACCTGCTTAGCACTTGCTGTGTCCTAGGCATTGTTTGAGACACTATTATTAGTTTTGCTCATAGCATAATGAGGAAGGTACTACTATTAGCACTATTAGTCTACAGAGGAGGAAACTGAGTCGTATAGAAGTTGAATAAAAAATTGAGTTACTCATTCAAGGTTACAACGCAGGGAATCTGACTCCAAGCTTTTAATCTCTGTCTTGTAAATATCCTCTAACATCTGTTTCTAAATCTCAGAGTGTCTTACAGTTGCTCAGCTAACAAGGGTCCCCGGTATCATCCAGGAATGCCAGAGTGGTCTTAGTAGCTGATGAGTTTATTTAAAGAACACTGAATTAGTGGTATGTTTATACTTTGACTTGTTTTTCAAGTTCCAGAGTAAACTCACTCTATCATCTCAGTAACAATGGGAGGTTCTTCTTTGGGCAGAAAAGCCTTAAAGATTGACATAATATCTGAATGTGTATGTATTTATTTATCTCCACCTAAGCTAAACATTAATCGCTTCAGTGGCATCCTGAGTTTACATTAGGAACCTATAACTTGAAAGAACTTGATAGAAAGCTAAAGAAAGAACTTGAACTGTAGTAAAGGCAGAGACTCAGGGGAAGTGATTAGACAAAGTATGTCCACTATAAGAAAACTGAGTGAAGGCTTAGAAACTGTTTATCTTTCAATTTTTTTTTTTCTCTATAAATGACAGTATGGAAAGAAAGGGAGCTTAGAAACTGCAGGTTTCAAGTCAGACCTAAAAGACATATAGGCTGTTAACTTCTTTCCTAGGAATTTTCAAGCACTATATATTAATAAAATAACATGTCTGAAATAAGTGAGTTACTCACTCAGCTCAAAGTGGCTAAGAGCTGAGAGGAACCAGGCAAGGCATCAGTGATTCCATCTGGAACAAACCCAGGTAGCCTCTGCCCTCCTGAACTAGGACAGCTCTGCTAGCAGTCACTTGTGGGGTCTGTTGTTAACCTTGGAGAAAGGAAGGTGTTAGAGCAGTGCTTCCCCAGATCGTCAGGCCCAAGAATCTCTACTGCTTCTCCTGTTCCTCTAGTCTCTGGTTTGGAACTCTTTTGCTTACTGTAGTAGTTTGCTTGGGCTGCCATGATGTTATAGCACAGACTGGGAGATTTAAACGATAGAAATTTATTTTCTCACCTTTCTGGAGCCTAGCAGTCTGGAATCAAGTTGTCAGGATTGGTTTCTGGTGAGAGCTCTCTTCCTGACTTGTAAATGACCATCCTCTCTTTGAGTCCTCACATGGCCTTTATTCTGTGCACATGGAGAGAGAGAGAAAGAGAGAGAGTGAGATCATCCTCTTTCATAAAAACATCAGTTCTATCAGATTAAGGACTTACCCTTCTGATCTCACTAAACCTTTATTACCTCTTTATATGCACTACATCCAAATACACTGATATCATGCACAGAACTTTAACATATGAATTGGATGGGGGTAGGGCAGGGAGCGGTACACATAATTGAGTCAATAACACCTACCAAGGGAAGTATGTTATGCAGTATCTCAGTTTTTAATGAGGCAAAGTAATTTATAACAGCAAAAGAGAGCTTCTGATAAAATAATGTGTTATCACTCTGTATTAACTTCAGCCAAAAGCAAAACAAACACAAAAATTTAGCGTTTCAGTTCAGTTGTATGTTTCTATGAGCATGTCACAATTAATTTTATTAGATATTTTGAAATATGAAGAGCAGTATATTCAGTCTTATATTGCCACTTTGTATTCCTTAGGTGTCCAGAGACACTTGATTGATCAGCATCAATGTTTTTGTTTTCTTATTTCCAAAGGGTACCTACTACCTCAGCAACTTGCTTTGTATGCTACAAGGATGCATAGAACACAGTCAAAGAGATAAAATAAGTAACTAATAGTGTACGACAACTAAATTGGTATGTTATCAAAACTCTTATTTAGGAGGGTTTAGAAGGAATATTCACTTCTAGTGGGAAGTTCATAGGTGACTTCATGGAATAGGTGACATTTAAGTTGAATCTTTAAGACTGAGGAAAATTCAAGCTGAGGGGATCAGATAAATAAAGATCAAAGACACAAGGTTCTTCTGAAAAGGGAGATAGTCCAAATTGGTGGGACTGGACAACAATGAGTCACTGAAAACTTCAAACCATAAAGAAGCTCAATGAGAATTCATCAACACTGATCTGGAAAAGGGCTATTGGACGGATAAGGCAGTAGGCAACAGGAAGCCTGGAACCAGAGTAACATGTATTGGTAATTGTCCAGGAGAAAGTAAGAAGGGTCTGGATTTAGATGGTGGCCATGGTCTACAACAGAGAAAACAGATGCTGATGTCATTGCAGAGATTTTATTAGATGACTTGCCATGTTTTGGAGAGCAAGGATGACAGAGGAGTCAGAGGTGCTACTGTAGAATTGTACTATATTATTGCAATACAATTGTAGAACTGTAAATACATCATAGGGAAAAATCTCTTTAGAGACCTTTTAACACAAGACCTACTAAATCAGTAGCTTTCAAACTGAGGCTTCATGAAAATGCCCTGCCTCAGGTACAACTTAGGGTGTGGGAGTGTGAGCAGCAAGAAGCAGGGACTCTGCTTCCTTTAACCAGTGTATCTTTTTAATCAGTTTCATAGGTGAATTCTATTTGAGATTTCCCTCATGTAGAAAGAGAAAAAGGGAATTCTTTGCTCTACAGTGTTTGAGAATCATGATACTGGGCGCTTCCAAGCTGATATTCTAAATCATGACGGATCTCCAAAATGTTGCCCAAAGTCTCATTCAAATTAGTGCTTCCTAGGCAGTGTCTCTGTGTTACACACACCTGCCTCAGAGTCACTGTGAACTGCTGATTGCAGAGCTTCCGGTGCTCCAAGCACCTCTGCTGCAGCTCCAAACACAAGCTAGAAATCTCTGAACAATTGGTGCTCTCCTGAGAGATATTTTTATGCTTCCTGTTCCTGTCAGAAGATATTTCTGGCCCTTTCCTAGGAAATTAGGAAATTCCACTTTTGTCTCAGTTATTACCTGGGAATGCTGAGCAAAACAGCAAATGAGTTTTGTAAAGTTTTGGAGAGTGGTATTGGGCAGAGCAGATGATGGTATCTTTCAGCCCTCATAGGAACAGTCAGATGTTTGCATGGTTCTTACTTTTCTAAACCAATTATTTCATCATTATTAACATCATCTTAACTTAAAATCTAACCACCCTTTATCACCTGCACTCTGACCTAAAAAGATAACTCTTGGTCTTACTTTCCCCTCCCTCAACACAGGATTACAACCATCTGTAGTCCTTCATCTCCAAAGGCCAAAATGCTTCCACTATGAATGCTATGTCTACTAAAAGGGAGAAAATAAATACTTTAAACTTTATCTTTTTTTATTTGAATAAAAAAGTGACACCTTAAGCTTTTCACAGTGTCATTAAAGCAAGCTGCCAGATATTTTATTTTGCCTTATGACATATGTTCAGAATACTGAGACAGAACTGATCTTCTGATAAATTAGGAAAGCTCCCTATATATCTCAACCCAAGTTTAAAGAGCACAACTTTCAAAAAGCTGCTGATATTGGACAAATGTTATTTATAAATGAAAAATAATGGAATTTCCAATGACTAACTTAATCAAAAAACAATGTTAATACTTAAAAGCTTCCATGATTTGCAAGATATATTCATATATATTTCCACCTTTATTCCTTGCAAACCAGGCAGGCTAGCTGTTATCAGTCTAATTTATATAAATATGTTAGTGTTAGGCTTCCCTGGTGGCTCAGACAAAAAAGAATCTGCCTGCAATGCCAGAGACTGGGGTTCCATCCCTCGGTCAGGAGGATCCCCTGAAGAAGGGAAGGGCTACCCACTCCAGTATTCTTGCCTGGGAAATCCCATGGACAGAAGCTACAGTCCATGGGTTACAAAGAGTTGGACATGACTGAGCTACTAACATGTTCACTTTCCAAAATGTGGACATGTTAAATAATTTGCTCAAAGTTTCATAGCATGGAACAAATATGAAACAGCAGGAAGGTTTACAGAATTCTAGATCATTAGGATGGGAAAAGCCTAAAAAGCATCATGCCACAAATACCATTGAAAGAGGAGGAAACTGGAGCCTGAAGCTAAGTCACTTCCTCAAGGTCCCACAGCAGGTTTCCAGAACTAGAACCACCTCAAGTTTCCTGACTTTTAGAGCAATCCTTTTGTCCTACTGAATCACAGCATGGGCACCATGCTGCTGCTGCAAAGTCGCTCAGTCGTGTCCGATTCTAGTGACCCCATGGATTGCAGCCTACCAGGCTCCTCCGTCCATGGGATTTTCTAGGCAAGATTTTCTAGGCAAAAGTACTGGAGTGGGGTGCCACCATAACCAAGGCAAATAATAGGGGTGAGAAACATCTGGTGATCTGTGTGTTGGGATATTAAACAAGTTGGATCAGACAAGAGTGTATCCATGTTCACTTTCTTGTTGTGACATATCACCATTGATGCCTTATTCCTAAATAATTTAACTACTAAGATATCAGAAATTCTCTTGGCTTTTGATCAGTATATTTATCCAAATTTTTAATTTAATTTATAACCACACTACTCGTAGCTTCTTTCCTTTCAATAATTTTTCTTAGGCCCCATATGGCTACTGATCTCTTCAATTATGCTTTCAGCACCTATACTTAAAAAGAAAGCTTTCAAGTGCAGTAAGATTTCAGAATTTCCGGCTAGAGTTTTTCTGATGGTCATATAAAAATAAACAACACATCCTGGATCTCAAAAGGAGGAAAGAAAAAAGATCTACTTCAAAAATGAACAATGACCCTTTTGTTTTAAAACAATTGAAGAACTAAGTTTAAAAATTCCCAGACCACATTATGTCTGCCTTTCCTGCTGCACACAGTCATCATTCAGGTTTCCACATGACTTTAAGAAATTTCCCTCTCATCATGCAAAACAATTACAAGTTGAGAAATTAATGAAGAAAATTAAATGTGTGCTGGCACCAAAGTGGTCTCTTCTGGCAGTTGTACCCCACTGTGACTGTCCCAAACTGCTCTGTAACAGTTCTGAGTTTCAGCATCTCCATTTTTATCTGTGGAGCTTTTTCACTGCTGATCTCAAAGCCAAGTCACCCTACTCTTCTAACAGAAAGTTTCTCAAAGACAATCTACCAATTCCCAACAGAACTATAGTTAGTAAAATCCAGGGACTACCCCTGAAATCCAGCCTGCTAGGCTCCTCTGTCCATGGGATTTCCCAGGCAAGAATACTGGAGTGGGTATTTCCTTCTCCAGTGGATTTTCCCGACACAGGGATTAAACCTTCATCTCCTGCACTGGCAGGCGGATTCTTTACCACTGAACCACCAGAGAAGTACCCCCCACCTCCACACACAAAATCCAGGGATTGCCCCAGAAATAGCACTGCTTAGATGTGCCCCGAGTCTAATAGGGAATGAGAAATAAGAAAGACTTCAGGGGGTTAGGGCAGCCCCGACGTAGTCAGCAAAATAAAAAGGTCTCTGGGAGGCAGAACAGCTCTAACCTGCTGCGCACTCAACGGTTCACTTTCGAAACAGTGGGCACCATCATCCGTTGTTATCCTCCCGATCTTTGTTGTGGGGAAGATCCTCAGTATGGTGAAAGTAATACTGTATCTAGGAAAATATAAATATATTTGTAAGATCAAGTAATTATCTTTATGGGGGAATGATAATACTCTTTGTAAGGTGCTTAAAATCTCTGGGCTTTATTAAAGGGCTGGGCTCTTCCTACTCTCAAAGACTATCTGTGATTATTTTGGCAGGTGAAGTACATTTTTCCTGTGACCTGTGTTTTTGGGCCTGCAATATATCAAAATGTTCAGTGGAAATAAGCCTTTTGTTGTTTTCTTTTTGCAGAACATCTTTTTGTCTGCTCTCCCATTCAGTTGTTTTGAAAGCTAACAAGTGTTGTACCCTTGTTTAGATTTTAAGACATTGTATCTTCATCTCTGATTATCTAAACTGTTTTGATTTTCCTTTGATTACAGTCTCTCTTTTTTAAATCTGCTAACATAAATTCATCTAGAAAATGTGCTCTCTCCTCAAAGTCATGAGTCAGCATGGATTTCCTTGGAACTTAGCTCACATCATCTAAGAAATTTACAAACTTTTTAAAAGGAGAAAAAACTGAAATAGCAGTCAAAGCTTTAAATGAGGATAGAGTTTTGCTCTGTTTCAACTGTTCAGTGACTGGGCTATTGACAGTAGAGTAAAAAAACCCAAGTGCACAAGGTTCTTGCTTTAATTATTAATAGATTCTCAATCAATTAAATCAATCTTATAGCTACTGAGAGGGCCATACAACCAGGTATTTCTATTATCATGCTTTGGCTCATCTCACTTTTGCTTAAAATGCATTAGATAGCAGAATGAAAGAGGATAATATGAAAATATTCTCTTCTTATAGTTGAATGGCATTATCCCTATGCACAAATTTTGACTTGGAAATTATTGTCAGTTCCAAACTCCTAACTCCTAGCTACATAACAGTTCTTCATGGGATCCCGGTGACGACAAGGAATTAATGAGGCTTCTAGGCATACCTAACACTTAGTTCGGGGTTTAGGGCATGCCTCCCGTGTTATCTATGAAAACAGAAGGTGGTGTAGACAGAAAGTGGTATCTCCGTGTGGGTATACTGTAAGCCAGAAGGTTGCTGAAGATGTCACATGAGTTTAATTGCTAATATTAAACTAATCCTTCCAAAGAAAATCCCAGAAAGTAAAAAAAAAAAGTCATTCCATCTGGTGGCTTTTATTGAAGGTTACTGGGGGCTGGGAGGAAGGGAGCAGGGAGGATGCCTACTTGAAGCAATAAAACAATGAGAGGAATATGAGTACCAGCCTCTCTGCCTTATGGGAAGTGATTAAAAACCGTCTTGTGTTTTCCAGCCTTTTGGCTTCAGTGTTCTCTTTCAAGAAAACGCTGCACAGATGCTGCCTCCTCTGAAGGATCATTCTTGATCCACTACCCACCTCCAGGTTAAAAGTAAATTTCCCTTCCTCTTCACGCTCTCAGCATTTCTCTGTACTTCTCCTATATTATGACTCTTAGCACTTTCTACTGTATATTATAGTAAGCTACATATATACCTTAAATGCCCCAACTAACCTCCTGCAGGCCAGAAGTATCCATAATTCATCTTCTGGTTCCCCAAATTGCCTGGCCAAGTGCCTTCAGGATAATAGCTGCTCCAGAAAATAGTTCATGCTTTCCTTATTTGTGGAATACCTGCTTTGTGCCACACACTAAACTGGGCCCTGGGTAAACAGTGCTACATCAAAGAGAGACGCAGAGCGAGTAAATGACCATACCAAACACTGAAGCCAAAACGGTGCTGAGTTTTCTATTTGTGGCACATGTGCTTTCTGACATAATCCTGTCATATACTTCTGATGAACAAATCAGCATTCAGTGAACCATGGTGTCCTAGGCTGTTCATTCCAGGAGCTCTGTGCCACGGGCAAGAATGCCTTTTAAGCTAAAAGCTTTGTCTTTCCCACTGTATATGGAAAAATTGACTATGCACTTTCATGGAGAAGGTCTAGCTAAGAAATGTTTATATTGGAACAAGCCCCATCTCTAAATCTGGGCTTGTTGTTGAATGGTATTTTGTTTCCTTGGATCAGGGAAGGGGTCTGGAAACATCTGTAACTAAACGATCGCTTTAAAATCAGTACAATTTTCCCCGCCTTATATGACAGATAACAAAATTACTTTAAATCAAATACTCTCAGCCTTCCTCATCCATTTCCTTTCATAAATGTGTATTATTTTGCTGTCATTAAAACAGCAGTGCAGAGAACAGATCTACGGCACTTGAGGAATTGTCATCTCTACAGTCATTTTCTTTTCACTTTGTGTACTTTACCTTCACTTTTATAAACATGCTTTAACAGAATAACTATCTGGATCAAAACAGTAATTTGGGGACAAAATTTAAAAGCTACAAACAGATGATACCAGATTGTAAAGTGATTCTGAAACTACCCTTCAGAATTTTTACTAAAAATAAAATGTGCAGGTTATTTATGGTATTTATCAATGTAAAATGGAATGAAATAAAGATTTAAACTAAATAGTATTTTACCAAAATCATAAAATAAAATTTTAGAGGAGGGAAGTTAAGGAGAAAAACTGTGGGAAATAATCCCAAATAAGATGAAAAGAATGGAAATTCTATACCAACTTTGAATATCATTCATGTTCTAAAAATAATAGAACTTATGAACAGTTCATGATATTGTAGTTAACATTTTGTGAGTATAGATTTACAACTTGTTGGAAAAGTTTTTCTCTTGTTTTGTTTTTTAATTAGCTCCCCAAATTGAGGAGCTAAATGTTCAGGATGGTAACTCATTTGCCTTGCCTTCTGTAAGCAGTTAGTATTTGATATATTTGTTTATTTATGAGCTGTTTGAAAACAGCCCTGTCATCAGAGTCTCTGATAGACCACCACTCTGAAATACTTCATTTGTGGCCTAAAAGATTCCATCTCCTGAGCCTTCTAAGTGCTTGACACGTAGAGATGTAAAATGTTAGCTTAATGAATTCTACTGCTCCCATTCTGCAAATAAGAACCCTTGGGGTTAGATCACATTGTCATTTGCCTCGTAAAATTTGTCTTGTAAAATACAACAAAGGCAGCACGTAGGTTCAACTTACAATCCTAAGCTTTGAGCCACTCACAAACCCTCTGTGTGGGATCTAACCTCCTTCAGTGTTGAAGGACGAAGGTGTTGGTTTCATGGCCCAGTCAAAATGGGAATGATGGTATTTTATTAGTACAATTTACAGGTCATAGTTTTCCTGCTAGGTGGGGCCAGATGTGTGTCAAGCTGTCATACATTCTGCCTAACGAGACATCTGCTTCTGACTCATAAGGGGAAACACCTGCATATGTTACATGAAGGGGGCATCCTTTCCCAAGGCCCATTGTCAGATCCCTCAAATGAAGCAAGGGAGGTGTCAGGCATGCAGCTGGATGTCACATAACCAGCTTCTAACAAGAGTTGACTTCTTTAGTGAGTAATTACATTATTTGCTTCACAGTCTATTTCTATCTGCGCGAAATAGAAACTGTTAAAAATTGAAACACACCAGCTATAAATTATTATATTTCAATTACAAATAATTGCCATATGCCACATCTAGTAATGCAGAGGGCTGAGGGACAGTGTTTCCTATCTGAACTGAGCCACACACTCACCGCAAACCTGAGCGAGGTTTACAGTGTTCTCCTCCCTCACCTGCCCAACTGCTCCATCCCGTCTCACCCCACTCCCTCACCTGCACTCCTGGGGACCAGTATTCAGACCCTTTGATGATTGATAGCACTCAGTTCTGAAATTTAGGAGATGGTACTAACGGAATAACTTTAATGAGATTCTTCATAAATCTAATAACCATGAGCAAAGTTGATTCTTATCCCAGATATGCCTGGGAAAGGCAGAGATAGACCATGTGGGCCAGTTTGCAGCCGCAGATGAGGTATGAGCTTCAGCACAACCTTCGCTTTTTTTTTTTTCCCTTTGGCCATATCATGTGGCATGTGGGATCTTAGTTCTCCAACCAGTGACCTGGGCACTGGAAGGCACTGGACTGCCAGGAAGTCCCACAACCACTGGACTGCCAGGGAAGTCCCACAACCCTGCACAATTCTTAACATCACTTTCCTCATCATCATCAAAAAGAAGTGTGGTTTAGTGGAAGGCACACTAAAGGTGGCATTAACTTGCTCTATGTAACTGACTTTAGAGAAGTCCCTTATTTTTCTAGGTTGCAATTTTCCCAACTTTAAATGAGAGGTTAGATGAGGGAACCACTAACATCCTTGGCAGCTCTGGAATCCTGTGATTCTGTAATGCCAAGATACATTCACTACATATTCATTAAGCACCTGCTATGCAAGGCACTGAGGATACACTGAGAAAAATCCAGATTCTGTTCTCAGGGAGTTAAGTCTTCTGAGGAAGAAAGCCAGTGAACCAGGTGTCACTGCTGAGCTATGTCCCATAAAGACAGACTTAGAGCTTAATGAAGAGCTATCAGTTAAAACAGACAACGCTGGCACAGACACATCCAAAAGGAAGGCAGAAAACTAATAGCTATTGAACCCCTTCCATTGGACTTTAAATGCACAATATTAGTCGATCCTCACAACCACTCTGGGAGATAAAATGGTGATCATTTCCTTTTTTTTTTTCCCCAGGAAAAAAAAAAAAAAACAAAACCCTGAGACTTCATGTTAAATAAGCCAGGCAAGGTTAGTAAAACTGGAATTGGAATCAGATCTCATGCTTTCCACTGCTCCAGTTTGTCTCCAGGGGATTTAACTACAGTGAATTATGGCTTCTCTAAGGAACAGATTGTAGTACACCACATCGATACACATAGGAGATAAAACGGTGAGGTCTAGAATCTGGGGGTATCCTCAATGCAAACATATTTGGAGGAGAGATTCATTCAACAAATATTTACTGAGCTGAATCACTGCCAGATGCATGGTTGACAAATGGGGACTTGAACATGGATATACATGTGTGCACTTCTTAAAATGCCAAAGAGTAGATTTTCAACATATTCTGACAACTTGGGGTGCAAATTCTAAAGAAAAATTACCTACAGATATATGTTACAGGGGGAGTGGAGGATCTATTAGCTGTTGGAAGAATAAGGAGAAAAAAGAGAGAGAGAGAGCACATTTGAAAAGAAAATTGCCCTACCTACGAAATGCTCTGAATTTAACAACTAACTGACTGCAATTCATTGAGAAATCTATCAAAATTGATACTTGAAAGGGATCCTTCCTTTGAATACAATCTCTTATCTATGTGGATTCCTTGAAAATATGCTTTATAAACTGAACAGGGGAAATCTGTCACTTCTCCCAGATTGTTATAAATTATCAAAGAAGGGTCCAAATATGTGAAGTACAATCCATCTTTAGATGGTGCAGTTTCAGTCTCCAGATGGATAGAAGTCAATTCGCTACTTCTTTTCAGTCTATAACTGGCTATTCCAAAAATATGCTTTGTTAGAGACACTCATATCCATATACTTTTCTGACTGTGGTCCCTAATAGAACCACTTAAAAATCTGTTGTCACCCCAAATTAATATTTAGGATGATTACCACTTAAAAAAGACCTTTGCACTTCAACAAAGAATAGTTATTTTCCAAGAATGGATGAAATGTACATGAAATGTAAAACTGGGTTCAGGATGTTGGAGGAGATCACAGGTGTGGTTATGGTTTTGCCTGCTTTCAGAGGTAAGTCCCAACTAGAATAAATAGGCACCCTTAAAGTCCTCCATATTGCACAGGTAGCCTAGGACACATAGCTTTACTGACAGAATAAATTAATAAGTGTAAATCAAATTGTCATTTAAACATTTTAGAAGAATCTAAAAGTTGATGTATGTTTTAACTTAGACAGACATACAGACATGTGAAAGGCTTCCACATAAGATGAGGTAGTTATTAGCTGTATGGTAGAAAACAAAGGAAGAACAAATTAAGTAAGGAATGTTCTTCTGCTTATTTTTTTAACTGTGTGTGATAATGGTACATAAGATGAATAACAAGGAAGTTAATATACACAGGCAGCTGAATCTATTGTCATGACCACATTAGTCACTTCCTAGAGATGATATTTTAGAGACCTCACCAGGTCTAGACATGGAAATCCAATAGCCAGCCAATCTAAGTGGGACGTTTCATTTTTCTTCCTTCCTTTTGTTCTTTCTCTTCCTTTCTTTCTTTTTCATGAGCATTTGTATCCCCTACATGTATCTTAAGAAATAAAATATTGCCCATATATCTTCAATCTCACTCCTCTCCTTTACTCTTAAATTGCCTGATTTGGTAGGTTTCAATTTATTTCTTTTTTTTTTTCCAATTTATTTCTTATACTTTTCTTTATATGCATGCATCCCTACACATTACATAACATAAAATTATTTTTCATGTTTTAAAATACAATATAAATATTATACTGTTTCTATTCTATGACTTGCCTTTTTCTTTAATATTTTTTAAAGACTCATTCATGACTGGAGGTTTTAATTTCTCAGATTTGTCAAATTGCTCTTCAAAGTTTTTAAATGACTTTTCCCTCTCTTCGTTCTTTCTTTACAAGTTCAAGTCCACTTTTTCAACTAACATATTTTCAGCATCTACTGGCTATTTGTTAATTACTCTAATATTAATAGATAATAAGGATACAAAGCTGAATAAGACACTATCCCTGTTCTCAAGGAGCTCATGGTGATTTCAGGGGGGCGGGGGTGGAGCATAAATTAAAACTTGCAATTGGGACTGCACTGGCAGTTCAGTGGTTAAGACTTTGCTGTCTTCCAATGCAGGGGGTACAGGTTTGACCCCTGGTCAGGGAGCTAAGATTCCACGTGCCTCATGGCCAAAAAACAGAAGCAATGTTGTAACAAATTCAATAAAGACTTTAAAAAAACTTGTAATAGCATGTTCCATGTGCTCTAATGAGGTGTGTACAGAGTGCCATGTGAACACAGAGGAGGAGCAACTGAGTCTGAAACTGAGGAAAGGATTCATAGGTGATAGAGATAAAAAAGGCACCCCAAGACCCTGTAGCACAGTACATGCAAAGTCAAGGTGATCAAGAGAATAGTATGCTGTGGGGTGGAAGAAATAAATAGTTAAATTAGAGCAGAGGGAGCTGAGGTTGAACGTGAAGAGATCATTAGAAATTGTATTGTGAAATAGAAGCCTTGTATGTCATGCTAAGGAATTTTACTTACTCATGTATGCAATGAATAAAGAGCCACTGGGAGGTCTGAGGTGGAAAAGTAGTATGGTGAAGTTATTAAAAATTACCTCTGGTAGTAAAGAATGGACCAGAAGGCAGAAAAACTGATGATCAAGAGAAGAGTGAAGGTAATTATGATAATCCACGAGAGAAATGCCAAGATTCTGAGCTAAACATTGGTATTAGGAACAAGGAGGAAGAGTTATTTTGCTAAATATTTCAAAGGAAGAGTGCAAACTCTATGAAATAATAGTATGCAAAGGGTGACAGGAGGTGGGATTAGTCTTACTCAAGTGGAGGCAATAAGGGGTGCATTGTGTACAGAGAATTTTAAAACAGTAATAAAACTTACTAAACCACAATCTGCTTTTTATTAGCACTGTGTGCCAGCAATTCTAAATAATGTCCATGACAAAATTCTCTTCCCTAAAAAATCTTTTGTTGTCTAAGTTCTAACCAGTCACTGTGGTAACTGTTAAGTTTTAACAATATAACAGAAACGTAAGTTTCAAATTAGCAGATTCCAGTTAACTTAACCTTGATAAACATTGTATCCTACACAGAAATTAATTTGGAGAACATCCAGTCCTACTGTCCAAACAGATAGAGATATTCATTTAAAGAGTAAATTTATAACAATTCAGAATTGTGTAAAGTAGTTTCTAACTTGAGACTCTAAACTCTGTGATACTTCATTTACCTCCATTTAAACCATATATTTGAAATAAACAAAGATAGCATAGTGCTTGTAAAAAAGAAATAAAATGTGAGTACTTAAACTTTGTCATTCTATATGCAAACCATTCCCTGATTCTTGCAGAGTTCACTCTTTTGGAAACATTTCCAAATACTACATTAATGCAAAATACATTCATGTGATTTAAAAGCATTAATTCATTACTTTTTCCTTTTATGTTCCATAATCTTTATCATTAACCGAGATATAAGAAGAAAAATAGATTAGGGAGAAAATATAATAAGGTCACCGTGGGATACATTTAAGTCCATGTGCTTACAGACCTGGAAAAGGACTTGTCTAACAAGCACTTAGAAACAAAAGCATGGCATAGAAGAGTGAGATCGGTGTTATGTAGCGAGTTTTGGGGAGAGGTTGACCTCACCAAACAAAAGTATATAGATAGAAAACAAGGATACAAAGGTTATCTTGGGGAACACCAACCAAGTAGGAGCAGCAGAGGAAGAGGAACAACCTACCTTCTTTCCCCTCAAATGCTCCCTGACCCCAAATACTGAAAAAGACAGGCAGGAGCAAAACCCAAAGAGGGAGCTTTCCTGCAGAGAGAGGAGAGAATTTCAAGGCAAGGGGGTGGGGGGAGGCGGAAATCTCAAAAATATTAAGTGCTGGATAAGAACAAGTAACATTGGAAAAGCAAAGCCACAAAGACATCACCTGACAGCTTTGTCAGGGCAGTTTCAGCAGCACAATGGAGACAGAGGCTGAGATCGGCATAGAAGGAAGCAGAGCCAGTGTGACTGAGTTCTCACTCACCAAGCTTGGCTGGGCAAGAATGGAGGAAAATGAAGAAGGGGCAGAGCTGAGGGAAGGTGTTCTTACAATTTGAACCTGAGGGAAGAAGTCAGGGCTCATCCAATATAGGACTTGGCACCTAACTGTACTCTGCTTCTCCTCATCCCTACGGGTGCAAAGAGACGGGTGGCACGTTAGAGAGGGAGGCTAGGTGTTGGAAAAGAGCCCGCTGGCCACAGATGTGCGAGCCCCAGAGCATGGATAGAGGGTGAGTCTCTCCTAAGAGGAACACGATGTCCTCTGAAGTGGGCAGAGGACATTAGGACGAATCACGATAAAGATGAGTTTTGAGAAAGAGAAGAGAGGTAGTATGAGATTTTGCACCCAATGACCTCCATCTTCTCATTAAAAGAGGAATGGTTATCTCCTGAGATTAAAAGGATAGAGTAGAGATTTGGCATGCATTTCTCCTTTCCTACTAATTCACCACAGTATTTCTTCTGTGATGCATAAACCCATGAGGAAGAGCATAAAGAATGACAGGTACTGCCAGTCACATTCTGCTTTGCATCCTGAGTGGTCCAGTGTGAAAGCAGCAATGAACTATACCGGGTACCTCAAGACAGAAACAGGTACATCTACTAGCAATGGAAATTGATGAAATACCTCAAACAGAGGGCTCATCAGAGGAAGCACTGCTGCCTTCCCAGGGCACACTAAACAGGAGCCATTGTCAGTCTATAGACAATTAAACTTCTCAATTTCTTGTAAAAAGTAATGATAATTTAGACAGACATTTGCAATCCTGTGGGTAATGATCAAATTGGAATATCTATGGGGTCGCACAGAGTCGGACACCACTGAAGTGACTTAGCAGCAGCAGCATAAAGAGCACTTAGCTCAGTGCCTGGAGTCTGTCAACAAACATTAGCTGTTATATTATTCACAAAAAGCAGTTGAAGAGGACAGAGATGTCTTCATCTTACAACACTGATTCCCACTAAGCGGTTAAGGAGTCATATCAAAATCCCCTAAACCTTGTAACTCTGAAGTTATTTCTCTCTCCTTGCTCTTAAGGCTAGCCCTTGTGGTTCGCATCTCTTCCTTTCTTGGAAATGTGTCCATGGCATTTGCCCCAGTAAATTAAATAAAACTGAGTCAGTTTTCAGATATTAAAAAAAAAAAATTTGGCAGAGGCTATGTTGTGTAACCATAACTTGGAAGGCAAGGAGTGAAACGCACAAGCCAGCAACATGAGGCAATGTGAGGAGGGAGGACCTGGAGCAGAAAGGCAGATGCTAGCAGATTTCTTTTCTTTCTTTCTTTCTTTTTTTTTTTAAGAAAAATCAAAGGGGAAAAAGGCATTGCTAAAGCCCCATTATGTTTTATAAGTGGTAATCACTACTATAAATGAGCAACTTAAAAAGTGTTTTAAGTAACTTTTCAAGGAGGAAATTAAAGAAATTTTCATCAGCATTAATGAACATAATCATGCTCCAATCCAACTCTTCAAAAGAAAATTTTTTATGGCTCTGGGGCTCTAAACTTTTCTTGTTTGATCCTCTTGGTTTTACAACTAAGGAGAGCTATTTATTAGCATGCACAGTAAGTATTTCATCACAGCCTGAGTCTGGTGTTATCTACAAGTCCAAATAAGCATTTGATCAAGTACGGGGTTTGAGAACAGTTATTTGAGATCTTTGAGTGGAGTACTGGTTTCCACGCCCAAGAGAATACCAAGAAGACCTACAAAGTGTGCTGAGGAATAGCCACAGAAATACAAAGTAAATGCCACGATAAATCTCTCCGCTCTACAAAATTAAACGAGCTGACTTAACTGTGGACAAGATAGTGGTGTTGTGTTCCTCAGAATTCCTCAAGACCTAAATCAGTGTCTCTAGTTCATTTGATTATTAAATTGAGGACTGGAGAGCTTTATAAGCTTGCCAAGGAATGGCAGATAGAGCTCCTAAGCAATAAGCACAAAGGTAGTTCTAAGAGCCAACTGGGAGAAACCAGCACCATGGTTTGTGTTCAGCTGATACCCTAGCTTTATGATGCCAATCCTAAGAAGAAATATCTTGGAATTGGATAAACCCCTGAGGAATGTTGAAACCACTTTCCTAATCAAGCTATGGTGAAATCACTGTCAAAATTTAAAAATTAACCTTGCCTATTGAAATGTAGGGAATTTCAATTACGCAAACAAGAGCTTAAAGAGACCCAAGGGAGGATACATGGGTAATTCTCTCCATATTCAAGTAGAGTCAATCAAAAAGGCAATTTCTTGCTAACTGTAACCCATTGCATAATGCATTTAACTTATTTTGGCACTTCCATTACAGTTTTGTATATGAACAATCAGAACATGTTAAGTCCTATCAAAAAAAAAAAAATAGGCAAAGTTATCAATAGCTTAATTAAGGACTGCTTTCCATGACAGATATTTTATCTTTTGTTTTTATAGATATAGAAAAAATAGCCTGTGAGATGCCTGCATGCATGCATGCTAAGTCACTTCAGTCGTGTCTGACTCTTTGTGATCCTATGGACAATATGCAGCCTGCCAGACTCCTCTATCCATGGAGATTCTCCAGGCAAGAATACTGGAGTGGGTTGCCATGCCCTCCTCGAGGGGATCTTCCCAACCCAGGGATCAAACCCATATCTCTTATGTCTCCTGCATTGGCAAGTAGGTTCTTTACCACTAGTGCCACCTGGGAAACTCGTGAGATGCCTACCCATGTAATAAATTTTTATGTTCTTAGAAGTCACTCTTCCCCAGCAAAGGCTAAATTGATTGATTTTTATTTTTTAATATTTATTTTTATCTATGTATCTGGTTGTACTGGGTCTCAGTGGCAGCACGTGGGATCTTCGATCTTCGTTGCACATGGGGGATCTTTTAATTGCAGCATATGAGATATTTATTTAAGGCACGCAGGATCTCTTTTAGTTGCAGCACGTGGGATCTAGTTCCCTGACCAGGGATCGAACCCAGGCCCCTTGCACTGGCAGCCCGGAGCCTTAGCCACTGGACCACCAAGGAAGTCCCTAAATTGACATTTTTAAATAGATTAAACTACTGGTTGCTATTAGGTCCCTAGATACTATCTGATTTTAATTCTGCTCAAGTTTTAAACAGATGGACGTCAGCATTGTGTAAGATCCAGAGACCCTTGAGTAAAGGCATAAAGCTTTAGATCCTAAATTAGCATAACATTCTATCTTAAGGTGACTAAATTTTAAGGTGACTCACACATTAAAAATGAAAAAAATAGGTCAAATCCTATTAAAATAGGCACAGGGCTGTGGAGTATACTCTCAGTAATGGAATTTTATTATCATTAATTCATTATTTGTTGGAACTGGAGATGAGAGTCTGTTTCTCTCTGGGACATCAAGAACCTACTCAGAGATCTCAAGATATGTCTCACTCTCTCAGATGACAACTTCAGGCTCCTCCTAAGTCTGGTCAATTTTGCCATTGTTAGTTTTTTAATGGGTGATTGGAGACCTCAGATTCCTAAAGAATGCTATTAGACCATTTAAGCTTTTTAGTCAACTGGGCTTTTCAACAGTAATTTTGAAGGTCCTCAGTTCAGTTCAGTCCCTCAGTCATGTCTGACTCTGTGACCCTAAGAACCTCAGCACGCCAGGCTTCCCTGTCCATCACCAACCCCTGGAGCTTGCTCAAACTCTTGTCCATCAAGTCAGTGATGCTATCTGATGGTCCTAGAGATTCAGTATCTATATGAAAGCAGTGGCTTGTAGCCAATTCCAATTAATTGGCTCCTCTGTGATAATATTTGGAAAACACAGTGAGATTTTTGTGAGTTTTTAACTTGAAACAGTATTACTTTGCTTGGTACTCACTTTATTTGATAACTCCAAGAGATTTTTAGGGATTTGTCACAACCAAAGGATGCAGACTGAACTGTACTTTAAAAGACTACAATTTAAGAACTTTTAAGAAAATTCAAAACGTATGATGACAGTATTGTTGGTTTAAGTCTAGTGTTTTCAAGGGGATTTTTTTCAATGAGGACAAAAATGATCAGCTGTTTTTCAATTTGTTAATGTGGTGTATTACATTGATTGATTTGCAGATATTGAAGAATCTTTGCATCCCTGGGATAAAGCCCACTTGGTCATGGTGTATGATCTTTTTAATGTGTTGTTGGATTCTGATTGCTAGAATTTTGTTAAGGATTTTTGCATCTATGTTCGTCAGTGATATTGGCCTGTAGTTTTGTTTTTTTGTGGGGTCTTTGTCAGGTTTTGGTATTAGGGTGATGGTGGCCTCATAGAATGAGTTTGGAAGTTTACCTTCCTCTGCAATTTTCTGGAAGAGTTTGAGCAGGATAGGTGTTAGCTCTTCTCTAAATTTTTGGTAGAATTCAGCTGTGAAGCCGTCTGGACCTGGGCTTTTGTTTGCTGGAAGATTTTTGATTACAGTTTCAATTTCCGTGCTTGTGATGGGTCTGTTAAGATTTTCTGTTTCTTCCTGGTCCAGTTTTGGAAAGTTGTACTTTTCTAAGAATTTATCCATTTCTTCCACGTTGTCCATTTTATTGGCATATAATTGTCGATAGTAGTCTCTTATGATCCTTTGTATTTCTGTGTTGTCTGTTGTGATCTCTCCATTTTCATTTCTAATTTTATTGATTTGATTTTTTTCCCTTTGTTTCTTGATGAGTTTGGCTAATGGTTTGTCAATTTTATTTATCCTTTCAAAGAACCAGCTTTTGGCTTTGTTGATTTTTGCTATGGTCTCTTTTGTTTCTTTTGCATTTATTTCTGCCCTAATTTTTAAGATTTCTTTCCTTCTACTAACCCTGGGGTTCTTCATTTCTTCCTTTTCTAGTTGATTTAGGTGTAGGGTTAGGTTATTTATTTGACTTTTTTCTTGTTTCTTGAGGTATGCCTGTATTGCTATGAACTTTCCCCTTAGGACTGCTTTTAAAGTGTCCCACAGGTTTTGGGTTGTTGTGTTTTCATTTTCATTAGTTTCTATGCAAATTTTGATTTCTTTTTTGATTTCTTCTGTGATTTGTTGGTTATTCAGCAGCGTGTTGTTCAGCCTCCATATGTTGGAATTTTTAATAGTTTTTCCCCTGTAATTGAGATCTAATCTTACTGCATTGTGGTCAGAAAAGATGCTTGGAATGATTTCTATTTTTTTGAATTTACCAAGGCTAGATTTATGGCCCAGGATGTGATCTGTCCTGGAGAAGGTTCCATGTGTGCTTGAGAAAAAGGTGAAATTCATTGTTTTGGGATGAACTGTCCTATAGATATCAATTAGGTCTAACTGGTCTATTGTATCGTTTAACGTTTGTGTTTCCTTGTTAATTTTCTGTTTAGTTGATCTATCCATAGGTGTGAGTGGGGTATTAAAGTCTCCCACTATTCTCCAGAAAGCAGGAATAGAAGGAACATACCTCAACATAATAAAAGCTATATATGACAAACCCACAGCAAACATTATCCTCAATGGTGAAAAATTGAAAGCATTTCCTCTAAAATCAGGAACAAGACAAGGGTGCCCACTTTCACCATTACTATTCAACATAGTTTTGGAAGTTTTGGCCACAGCAATCAGAGCAGATAAAGAAATAAAAGGAATCCAAATTGGAAAAGAAGAAGTAAAACTCTCACTATTTGCAGATGACATGATCCTCTACATAGAAAACCCTAAAGACTCCACCAGAAAATTACTAGAACTAATCAATGATTATAGTAAAGTTGCAGGATATAAAATCAACACACAGAAATCCCTTGCATTCCTATACACTAATAATGAGAAAACTGAAAGAGAAATTAAGGAAACAATTCCATTCACCACTGCAACAGAAAGAATAAAATACTTAGGAATATATCTACCTAAAGAAACTAAAGACCTATATATAGAAAACTGTAAAACACTAGTGAAAGAAATCAAAGAGGACACTAATAGATGGAGAAATATACCATGTTCATGGATTGGAAGAATCAATAGAGTGAAAATGAGTATACTACCCAAAGCAATTTATAGATTCAATGCAATCCCTATCAAGCTACCAACGGTATTCTTCACAGAGCTAGAACAAATAATTTCACAATTTGTATGGAAATACAAAAAACCTCGAATAGCCAAAGCTATCTTGAGAAAGAAGAATGGAACTGGAAGAATCAACCTACCTGACTTCAGGATCTATTACAAAGCCACAGTTATCAAGACAGTATGGTACTGGCACAAAGACAGAAATATTGATCAATGGAACAAAATAGAAAGCCCAGAGATAAATCCACACACATATGGACACCTTATCTTTGACAAAGGAAGCAAGACTATACAATGGATTAAAGACAATTTCTTTAACAAGTGGTGCTGGGAAAACTGGTCAACCACTTGTAAAAGAATGAAACTAGAACACTTTCTAACACCATACACAAAAATAAACTCAAAATGGATTAAAGATCTCAATGTAAGACCAGAAACTATAAAACTCCTAGAGGAGAACATAGGCAAAACATTCTCCGACCTACATCACAGCAGGATCCTCTATGACCCACCTCCCAGAATATTGGAAATAAAGGCAAAAATAAACAAATGGGACCTAATTAAACTTAAAAGCTTCTGCACAACAAAGGAAACTATTAGCAAGGTGAAAAGGCAGCCTTCAGAATGGGAGAAAATAATAGCAAATGAAGCAACTGACAAACAACTAATCTCAAAAATATACAAGCAACTCCTACAGCTCAACTCCAGAAAAATAAATGACCCAATCAAAAAATGGGCCAAAGAACTAAATAGACATTTCTCCAAAGAAGACATACAGATGGCTAACAAACACATGAAAAGATGCTCAACATCACTCATTATCAGAGAAATGCAAATCAAAACCACTATGAGGTACCATTTCACGCCAGTCAGAATGGCTGCAATCCAAAAGTCTACAAGTAATAAATGCTGGAGAGGGTGTGGAGAAAAGGGAACTCTCTTACACTGTTGGTGGGAATGCAAACTAGTACAGCCACTATGGAGAACAGTGTGGAGATTCCTTAAAAAACTGGAAATAGAACTGCCTTACGATCCAGCAATCCCACTGCTAGGCATACACACTGAGGAAACCAGAAGGGAAAGAGACACGTGTACCCCAATGTTCATCGCAGCACTGTTTATAATAGCCAGGACATGGAAGCAACCTAGATGCCCATCAGCAGATGAATAGATAAGAAAGCTGTGGTACATATGCACAATGGAGTAT
Source organism: Bos indicus x Bos taurus (assembly GCF_003369695.1). Taxonomy (NCBI): domain Eukaryota; kingdom Metazoa; phylum Chordata; class Mammalia; order Artiodactyla; family Bovidae; genus Bos; species Bos indicus x Bos taurus. The sequence continues at coordinate 38,320,895 of NC_040084.1, forward strand.
TACTCAGCCATTAAAAAGAATACATTTGAATCAGTTCTAATGAGATGGATGAAACTGGAACCTATTATACAGAGTGAAGTAAGCCAGAAAGAAAAACACCAATACTGTATACTAACGCATATATATGGAATTTAGAAAGATGGTAACAATAACCCTGTGTACAAGACAGCAAAAGAGACACTGGTGTATAGATCAGTCTTATGGACTCTGTGGGAGAGGGAGAGGGTGGGGAGATTTGGGAGAATGGCATTGAAACATGTATAATATCATGAATGAAACGAGTCACCAGTCCAGGTTCGATGCACGATACTGGATGCTTGGGGCTGGTGCCCTGGGACGACCCAGAGAGAGGGTATGGGAAGGGAGGAGGGAGGAGGGTTCAGGATGGGGAACACAGGTATACCTGTGGTGGATTCATTTTGATATTTGGCAAAACTAATACAATATTGTAAAGTTTAAAAATAAAATAAAATTTAAAAAAAATAAAGTACATTTGCAAGATTACTAAAGGATATCATTTACCAATATCAGTATTAAAATATTTATATACACATTAAAATGGCACTTTGACATATGTTTTTACTTTTTATCAGACACTGAGTTTACTATATAATGTAAAGGAAGAGAAAGTTTGTAACTTAGACTAATATTTGTCCAAGTTATCTTATAATCTATATGAATATTAAATTACTTGTCCAAAAAAAATGATCAGCTGTATAAATGTTTGATCAGCTGTATAAATGTTATCCTCTTTGTTAAGAAACAATCTTAATTATAACTATATATAGTGAAATAATTAACATTGTAATTATGTGATGAACCTCTGGATATCTGCAGGGATATCAACATATATATACTGTCATTTTGAGTTCTTTTAAATATAAGTGGCACATGGATATACCACACTAATTTCCTCCTAAGGATCATCTAGTTCTAATTTCTATAAATATAAAATTAGTCAAGTACACATACATTGACTTTTACTCCAAGTCAGACATCACACTAATCATAACAAAGTAAGCAAATGGCAATTTTAACTCTTATTCTTCAAAGGCAGAAGTAAACGTTATTGATCAATCCAATCTCAGTGTCAGAGCAGGAGGCAAGCTGTGTATTAAGAGTGGCTCAACAGTGGAGAGCTGTAAAAGGTCCACAAGTGATTTAGTGGAAAGTAATTGGTCAAAACAACAATGTGGCTGAAGTAACTTGTTTAGAAAGTAAATATTCTCATTCAGTGGCTTTTATATATTAATAATTGGCTATATTTTTAAGCATGTGCCTATTTTTTTTTAATTTTCTGGGCCTTAAATGAGAGAGTTTACATTTTTATTCATTTTAGCCTGCTTTGAATTTGCTGTTTATAATAGTAAAACATTGGAAATAACCTGAATGCCCAACAAAAAGGGTTTGATTAGCATATATTAATGGTACACCAGATGGTTAACAGCTCAAATTGATAGTCAAACAATGGATCTAATTTCTGGGTCCACCATTTCTTATCTGTGTTTTTTGATCTGGGTAACAATTACTGTAAGCCACACAGACCTGATCAGCAAAATGCAGGTAACAGAAGCTACCTCACAGGGCTATGGTGGGGTAAAAACAAAAGACCTATGCAACATGACCAAAGCAGTGACTTAAGCATGGCAGACATTTATGCTCAAGTAATTTAAAATGTGAATTAAATACATTTTAAAAACTTACTTATTTACGAGGGGCATCATGGTATAGTAGAGAAACAAGATTCGGGTCAGTCTGAACCTCTTACAAATCTCTGTGATACTGGATACATTGCTAATCTTCTCTCACTCTCAGTTTGTTCACTGCTAAAATCCAAGTGCTGTGCTCCGCTGTGCTGTGCTTAGTCGTTCAGTTGTGTCAGACTCTTTGCAACCCCATGGATTGTAGCCCACCATACTCTTGCCTGGAAAATCCCATGGACGGAGAAGCCTGGTGGGCTGCAGTCCATGGGGTCGCAAAGAGTAGGACATGACTGAGTGACTTCACTTTCACTTTTCACTTTCATGCACTGGAGAAGGAAATGGCAACCCACTCCAGTGTTCTTGCCTGGAGAATCCCAGGGACGGAGGAGTCTGGTGGGCTGCCGTCCATGGGGTCGCACAGAGTCGGACACGACTGACGTGACTTAGCAGCAGCAGCAGCAGTAGGCTCCTCTGTCCATGGGGAGTGGGTTGCCATGCCTTCCTGCAGGGGATCTTCCCAACCCAGGAACTGAACCAGGGTCTCCTGCATTGCAGGCGGATTCTTCACTAGCTGAGCTACCTGGGAAGCCCAAAATGCAGATATTTACATCTAATTCACAGAGTTGCTGTGAAAAGTAAATACTATAACATGGATAAAGTACTTATCACAATACTTGGTACATAGACTTTCAGTAAATAGTAATTATATTATGATTATCATCATTATTACAATTATCATCCTTGTTATTATCATCAATTTTTTAAAGGTTGTGGCACCATGCCAGAAGGTACATATCCCCCAAGTGCTCTCTAAATCACCCATCCACGTGTTATACAGTTGTCTGCTGTAGGTCAGTCTTAGAAAGGTAAGAGGATTCAGGGTGGCATTGAAAAATTGATTGTAAGACTTCTTCTCTTGCTTACACACACATGTATATACACAAACACATCTTTGTTTAGTAAATTCTGGAGAATACTTTCAAGGAAAGCAGACAGGAATATTTTCTTTGTGAGAAGACTATTTGGCTTTCAGTTCAGTTCAGTTCAGTTGCTCAGTCGTGTCCGACTCTGCAACCCCATGAACCGCAGCATGCCAGGCCTCCCTGTCCATCACCAACTCCCAGAGTCCACTCAAACCCATGTCCATTGAGTCGTTGATGCCATCCAACCATCTCATCCTCTGTCATCCCCTTCTCCTCCTGCCCTCAATCTTTCCCAGCATCAGGGTCTTTTCAAATGAGTCAGCTCTTTGCATCAGGTGGCCAAAGTTTTGGAGTTTCAGCTTCAACATCAGTCCTACCAATGAGCACCCAGGACTGATCTCCTTTAGGATGGACTGGTTGGATCTCCTTGCAGTCCAAGAAACTCTCAACAGTCTTCACAGGCCTCTAAACATCACAGGTCTTGGATTACTTAAAAGCTTGTTAAGCAGGAACAAAACTAAAAAAATAGCCACATTTTCATTCTTAAAGATATCACAAAGGTCAATTTTATCAGTTTCTATAGAATTTCAAGAAGAGATTTAGTAAATATTAACAGAACTTTCTGGGGGGAAAATGATGAAATATTTTTACATGAAAGAATCAGCCTTAAACACTCTTCCTAAGGATACTCAAGTTCTCTCGAACCACTTAACAATCTACCATTCCAAGAAATCCTCCAAAGTTCTACAATACAAGGTCTAAGGCATCAAGTGTATGGGGTCTAGTAATGGCATCAGAAGCTCCCCGTATCCAGGATTTTTATTATCTGATAGTGGTACCTTCGCGTGAATTTTAAAATGGTGCCTCCCTTCTGGATAGGTGAGTTAGAAAATACAATCCTTCCAGGTGTACAAAACCCAGCAACAAAGGAGCTGGCCAGGCTTCCAACTTTTGGTGTCCTCTCAGCAGGGGGCCAAATGACTGTTCCACACAGCCTTGTCCCTGCCTCCCTTGTCTTCCATCTCTCACAGTATGAGACCTGAGCCAAGACATCTTTCACATAAGGTCAGAGCCTTTGCCTAGTGAGTCAGTAAGTGGATAATGACAGAGTGAAGTCACCTCCTAAACTTAGCATAAAGTAAAGATTTCATCTAGTACACAGTCTATGTAGTGGGTGCCTGGACTGTGATGAGAAAGACTGCAGACCCAATGCAGCCCCAATAGAGAGCAGTGAGTGGGTTAGCACGATTAACCGCTGGTTTCCCACAGCATGTATGCCTCAGACGTCCTATCCTAGTCCAAACCATTCAAATCACAAGCGTTCATTGAGCAGTGACCGTGTACAAATCACTGTGAGTGCCTCTTTGAAATAATCTTTTCAAACCTGGTCTCACAAAGAAATTTCACGGGGTCTTTTAAAAATACATATCCCTCAAATTTTTTCAGTAAACCTAAAATTATTCTAAAATACAAAATCCTCCCCTTTTTTGTTGCTTTTTGGGTTTTTTCTTATGTTGTGATAATTTTAGTTTTTTAAAAAATGAGTTTCTTAATTTAGCTAGGGCCTCAGGGATATAAGAGATTAGTCACTGTCATATTTAAAATGATGCATTCATTCAGGGCAAATCTTAATTTTCTTTGTCTACTTCAGAAGAAAGAGCTGCAAGAATGCCTAAAAGACTTGAGCTACTATAAATTTAAAACACCCTTACAGAAATTTGATTCCTTGGGCCAGAGGAAGGTCTTTACTATAGTTGATGGTACAAGTGGAGCTTTTCATGTACTGCTTCCAGGCATCATGTACTGCTTTTCATGTACTGCTTCCAGACTCTCTGCCACCAGCAGTGTGTTTTTCTGTTTCAAATACACCTCCGGTCTCTGCCCCACTCCTTGGAAGGCATAGAAACAGAGGCCAGAATGGTGGTTACAGGGGCTGGGATGGGAGACAGGCAAACTGAGAGAGGCTGGTCAGAGTATAACTTCCAGTTAAAAAGCTAAACAATTCTGGTTATCTAATGTACAGTTAGTAATACTGTATTATACATTTTAGAGTTGCTAAGACAGCAAATCTTACATGTTTTCACCACAAAGAAGAAATGGTAATTATGTGACAAGATGGAGCTGTTAGCTAATGCTATGGTGGTAATCATTTTGCAATCCATACTATCAAATCAGCATGTTGTATATCTTAAACTTATACAATGTTAGATGTCAGTTATATCTCAGTAAGGCTAGAGGAAACAGTTAAACAATGTTGTTTTTTTTTTTTTTTTTTGCCTCGCTACCTTTCTCTTTTTTTTTTTTTAAATTTTATTTTATTTTTAAACTTTACAATATTGTATTAGTTTTGCCAAATATCGAAATGAATCCGCCACAGGTATACCTGTGTTCCCCATCCTGAACCCTCCTCCCTCCTCTCTCCCCATACCCTCCCTCTGGGTCGTCCCAGGGCACCAGCCCCAAGCATCCAATATCTTGCATCGAACCTGGACTGGCGATTCGTTTCATACATGATATTATACATGTTTCAATGCCATTCTCCCAAATCTCCCCACCCTCTCCCTCTCCCACAGAGTCCATAAGACTGATCTATACACCAGTGTCTCTTTTGCTGTCTCATACACAGGGTTATTGTTACCATCTTTCTAAATTTCATATATATGCGTTAGTATACTGTATTGGTGTTTTTCTTTCTGGCTTACTTCACTCTGTATGATAGGTTCCAGTTTCATCCATCTCATTAGAACTGATTCAAATGTATTCTTTTTAATGGCTGAGTAATACTCCATTGTGTATATGTACCACAGCTTTCTTATCTATTCATCTGCTGATGGGCATCTAGGTTGCTTCCATGTCCTGGCTATTATAAACAGTGCTGCGATGAACATTGGGGTACACGTGTCTCTTTCCCTTCTGGTTTCCTCAGTGTGTATGCCTAGCAGTGGGATTGCTGGATCGTAAGGCAGTTCTATTTCCAGTTTTTTAAGGAATCTCCACACTGTTCTCCATAGTGGCTGTACTTGTTTGCATTCCCACCAACAGTGTAAGAGAGTTCCCTTCCATGACCAAGTGGGCTTTATCCCAGGGATGCAAGGATTCTTCAATATCCGCAAATCAATCAATGTAATACACCACATTAACAAATTGAAAAACAAAAACCATATGATTATCTCAATAGATGCAGAGAAAGCCTTTGACAAAATTCAACATCCATTTATGATAAGAACTCTCCAGAAAGCAGGAATAGAAGGAACATACCTCAACATAATAAAAGCTATATATGACAAACCCACAGCAAACATTATCCTCAATGGTGAAAAATTGAAAGCATTTCCTCTAAAGTCAGGAACAAGACAAGGGTGCCCACTTTCACCATTACTATTCAACATAGTTTTGGAAGTTTTGGCCACAGCAATCAGAGCAGAAAAAGAAATAAAAGGAATCCAAATTGGAAAAGAAGAAGTAAAACTCTCACTATTTGCAGATGACATGATCCTCTACATAGAAAACAATTTTTAAAATACAATATTTATTTTATTAAAAAATATAGATTCTTTTGCTTCACCATCAGACCTACTGAATCAGAAACTCCCCAAATCAAATGTCCTTAACTTGGGCAGTTAGAAAACTCAGAAACTACTGGTTTGGAGGCTCCTGAGATAACTAATACTTAGCCCTTCACTACTGTTATCCATTCCCCTTTTAATTAAAAATTTCACCATATGTGAAATTAGGTGGTCTGACTTTAAAGCTTCTGGTTATCTAATAACCTTTCCTCTCTTTTGTTCCCTAGTGGAAACTGAAAAAAGGCTTACCATCAACTATAAAGTCTCCATTATAAATTGGTCCCCTCTCAGCCTTTTCACTTAGAAAAACAGAATTTCTTTACCTTTTCTTTATTAAAAAAATGTCATTGTGCTCTATTAAACTTCTTTCAAACGGAATATATTAAATTTTAGTTTTAGGACTACAGTGTTTTTATACTGTGAATGGTATCTAGTGAGTCTCTAGAGAGAAACAAGCAAGAGGAAATGGCTTTGTGTAACAGTCAGGGACCTCAGCCAGATACAATGAAAAGTTTCCTGGTCAAAGGACAGTACAAGCTACACTGAGTCAATGGGGGGTGTGATGGGAACCCTCTTATTTTGTAAGTTTGTGGAAACAACCCAGATTCTTATCTGTCTGGAATTCTTTAGATGTAAATCTGTCTGATAGGCAAGGACTGAACTTCCAGACCTGTGACGGCATGGCATTTCTGTCTTGCAGTGCTGAAACATTCCAAAGAAATGCAAAACACATATCTGTGAGCCAGGAACCATGGCATAAAGGATGAACAATCTCACAGTTTCTCAACCTGACTCCTAGTGACATTTGGGGAGGGCCATTCAGCAAATGCAAGGTAGGCTACCATCACAACCCACAGCATCTCCGGGCTTAATTATCTCACCACCAGAAGGAAGGAAAACAATGTATATCTCACAGTCACGCGGATAAACAAAATACAGGGACGGCACCTACACACAACCCACGACATGTGTAAAGATTCATTAACTTCCTGACCCCTCCGTTCAAAACTTTAGGATCTGAAAAGAGGATTTTTTTAAGGGTACAACTTTATGAGGCACATCTTTTAGGTCGTTCTGCCACAGCCAATAATTTCTGAACCCGTTAGGTCTTTATTCACAGGGACCACGATGTAGTTCTTCACCCTAATGTGGTTTTGTTTTGTCTTGTTTTGGAATGAAAGAAAACATTAGAAAATTTCTCCTTCATTGTTACCTAAAATCTTCTCATTCTTCCTAACAATGTTCGACGGTGTTAAAGGTGTTCCTGTTATTCTCAGAAAGTGACAGGAGTTCGCGCAGTGCAGACGAGGTCACGGTGCGGGCAAGCAGCTGCTCATTGCGAGAATCGGGCACCATTTGTTCTCGCGGTGTCCAGACTGCGTCAGGAGCCCTCCCCCGCAGCCCCCCAAAATCGCAAAGAGTGGGAAAAGAGGAAAGATATATGACAAAGACAATTGAATGGTAGCATAAATAGTTCATTTCAGTATGTGTGCTGTAAAGAAATATGTAGATCGTTTACTAATCATCTCTTACTCCTCCCAGAAAATGTTGCCCAAAATTGACCTTTTCAATCACGAAGATGCTTTTGTTGTGTCTGTTTCAGAAATGTGACGCTGGATTCTTCTTTGCCTACTCGGAAGAATGTCTGCCCTGTGACTGTAATGGTAATTCCAACGAGTGCTTGGACGGCTCAGGACTCTGTGTGGTAGGTCAGGGGCATATGTCACTTTTCATATATTTCACTGAGCCTTTGCATCTCTGGTGGAGATGAAATATTCTTCCTGGACATTTGAGCTACGGAGGAGCAAACTGCTCATCATGCTTTCTCTTTACCCTTCAGCTTTTCCTGTAAAACACCTCATATAAACTGCTTATGATTGTAAGTGGCCACCAAGGTGTATCTGTGAATGTGCCCCTGGCCCTGGTGGTAACTGCCCCACCACTTTCGGCAGCTGATTTCCAGCTATCAGCCACTGGGGATGGACCTGAAAAATAATACACAGAGGAGGAAACCATCCATCCAAATTCCTCTGTAATAGTATAGTTTGCCATATGTTTGGCTTCACTCCACATAAACCCGGAGAATAAAACAGTTGTTTCATAGCCTATTTTATAACTTAAGATAGTCAGGTCTATAGATCAAAATTTCATAAAAAAAAAAAAATTTGAACCAAATAGCTAATAAAAATGAAAACTTTGGCATTGTGGTCTTTGTAACTCTGTAATCAAGCCCCCCTCCAGAGACTTTTTCCCCCTTAACTGAAATGAATTTTCTAGTAGACAGTGAAACATGATAGAGATTTATGAAGGAGACTGAGAAACCTTTTAGCAAAAGTGCTTGCTATGTATTTCCCATTTTCACGGAATGGATTGAAAACCTAGTGAAAATGGAGATTGAAATATTTACCGGAAGTGACTTCAGTAGAAGTCGTAGGAGGCATTTTTAAAGACTTACACTCTAAGATCATGTTTTCCTTCATGAGCTATATACTACATAGCAGAAGTGGATTCTTCTAGTTCCCAGGAGGCAAAAGAAGCTTTTCAAAATGCAAGAATATTTTTGCATAAACTGGAAACTGCAAGAATACTTAAATACACCTATCTACCTCAAAATTAGCATAATTGATGGCATTAGGCAGATGGTTTTGATTATAAGTGATCTTCATGGTGTGTACATGAAGGTGTTGTTTTACCCGCACATTCCATTAAGATGCAAATTAGAACATTTCCATTTATTTTAAAACTAACAATTCACATTTTTCTAGGGACAGAAGTAAGTGGCAAACACTAAAGGTTGCTAATGCATTGTAGTGTTTGTTTAGTCCTGCTGTTTCTATTTTCCCCTTCCCCCATCTTCTTAAATAACCATTACCTCCAGGATGTCCTCTGTAGCAGTGTAGGCACATGCAGCTGCCAAATCGACCGACCCCTTTCTAATGCTTCCATCTCCGGTTTCCTGTTATTTTAATCCCAGTGACATTTGAAAAGAGAATCCCATGAATGCACTTGAACTAATAATGTACATCTCTGATAATTTGACCAATTAAGGGCTCTTCCTTATCTGGTTTATTTAAGTGTAAGACAATGGGGACTGGCCAGCCCATCAGCTGCTTTTAGGCAGTCAGTAAGATGGAAGACTGAAATAAAGGGGGAAAAAAATCTCCTGTTATGCCTGTGGAGAGCTATGATAAAACTACTCTTCCTTACAATGACCTTGTCAAGAAAGGAGCTATCATGGTTTTATCTTCGACCTGGACTTGAACTTCCAAAGGGGGCGGTCATCATGTGATTCCTTCATCGTTCCTGGGGCATACAAGGTTCTGATAAAAGTTTGGGGATGGACTTGGGTATAAACGTTTATAAACACACTCAGGTCAGTTGCCAATCCTCCTGAAATTACTTTGTTCCAAGATGGAACATAAAAAAAAAAAGCCATCTTACTTATCCTAAAACTGGTCCCTCCACCTCACTCTACCTAGAGGGAAGTGTCTTTTCCCCGATTAATATATGCTCAAAGGAAAAAAAAAACACACAGGTATATACTATACATGGAATTCAGAGTGAAAAATCACCCACAATCTTATCTCCAAGAACTAAACATGTGTCTATATTCCTGTAAATTTAATTTAGGTAAGTAAGACTAGATGATGGGCTTCCCAGGTGACTGAGATTGTAAAGAACCTGCCCGCAATGCAGGAGACTGGGTTCAATCCCTGGGTCAGGAAGATCCCCTGGAGAAGGAAGTGGCGACCCACTCTAGTATTCTTGCCTGGAGAATTTCATGAACAGGAGCCTGGCAGGCTGCAGACCGTGGGGTTGCAAAGAGCTGGACACGACTGAGTGACTAACACTAAATGTAAGTGAGGAAGCAGAAGAGGCTTGCCAATATAAAAAGAATATGTTGTTACCTAGTTGGCAAATACATTGTCTGTGGTGGCACATTGGAATCAAACTCATATTTTTCTGTTTCCTTTGTCATCCTTGTTCCAGTTTGCTGGTCAAGCAGGGCCAGCTTCTCAGCTCCTGCCCCGTTGGAGCTGTAACCCCAGCTCATTCTCAGCTCCACCTAACACCTGGCAGCTCACTCTGGGCACCAGAGTTTCAGTCAGTTCTTACAGTTTGCCTGACCCACCTTTCATAAGCAACCAAAAATAAACGGCTTTTTTTGTTTCATTTTATTTTGAAGGCTTATAATGCCTGTCTTGTCTTCCCCTATTTGTTTTTAATTCTCCCTCCATTCCCATGTTCAGTTTCAATTTAACCTTGTATTTTACAAACTGATTTTAAGAGACTAAGCCATTTGACAATAAAATACAGAGAGTAGACAAAGTTATGCTACCGTTTAGACATACCAAAAAACTTAAGAGATTTCTTTACAAAAGGATTGGCAATTCTTCAAATGCAGAAAGGTGGCCAAATGAAAAGTGGCTTAACTAACGAAATCCAATATGTATTGATGGTCTTTCAAAGGGCACCCTGCATCTTATCAGAATTTTGGTGCATTGGGGTTTCAGCAGAATCAGCTAGGCAGAGCCCCAGAGGCCAGGCAGCTCCAGTGGGCATGGCAAATTCTCTAGGAAAGCACCTGAGAGAGGCATGAGAAAGGAATTAAGGTGTAGAAATAAAGCAGACAGATGGCTAGTGATGGGAATGCCTGGTTACTGATAACCCATACTTTATCCCAGTTCTAGAGGCTAGGTACAGAGAACCAGGAAGAGGTCATGACTAAGGCCAGTTACCACCTAAAGAACCGGGGCTTCATCATTAGCAGAAAGCATGGAGCCCACTGACCAGAACTAGGGTGGAGAAAATCTGACTTGAAATTCACTACTTGCATGGGGTTCCTTAGATTCTTTTGACTAGAATTGATCTGTTGATTTCATTTATCCACTTAACAAATAAGCATTTTTTGAGTACCACTTATCTGCCTGATACTATTCTAGGATCTGGGTTAAGTGGCCTCCACTGTGTGGACTGAAGGGCTGTAGGGCAGAACACTAGTTGAAAATGCCTGTGGATGTGACCAATGTAATGAAATTCAAAGTAAGAGGACCATGGGAGCTTCAGAAATATATGCAGAAACCCCCACTTGCTCAGTAACAATTAAAAAAAAAAAGATAAGGAAATTTCGAGGTCTGTGCCAGAATTTCAGGGGAAAAAAAAAAGCTAAATTTGAATGAAAATAGATTTGAAACCACTCAACCACAAAAACATAATTGAAACCTAGAGAGAAAACCATCAAGCTGTTAAGTGTTCATATCTGGCTGGTGGAAATGTGAATGGATTTTTATTTTCTTCTTTTCCCTTTATAGTATACCTGCCCAAGTGTTCTACAACTGTCTGTAATAATTTTATAATGAAAAAGATTGATGTTCAGATTAACTTCTACCTCACCCTAAGCACAATGGAGAAAGGGAAGTAATTCAACATATTTAAGGCTAATGAATTTTTTATTACTCCCAAAGCCTAATTAAAACCTAATTCAGGAAAGCAAAAATTTTACATCTCTAATTTCTGTAGCATCTTTCAAACTCTCCTTTATGTGTGTAAAGCCAAAATCAACCAATCTAAGTCCCTTTAAGACTATACATTTGTAATCGGTAAACCAACACCCTCATTAGGTATCAAAGAGAAAGAAGAAACTGAGTAATAGGAAACTTTTTTTTTTACCCGACTCCAGTACTCTTGCCTGGAAAGTCCCATGGACGGAGGAGCCTGGTAGGCTGCAGTCCATGGGGTCTCGAAGAGTCAGACACGACTGAGCGACTTCACTTTCACTTTTCACTTTCATGCATTGGAGAAGGAAATGGCAACCCACTCCAGTGTTCTTGCCTGGAGAATCCCAGGGACGGGGAAGCCTGGTGGGCTGCTGTCTATGGGGTCACACAGAGTTGGACACGACTGAAGCGACTTGGACTTAGCATAAAATCAGTATCTAAATCGAGAGCATAATTCTTACATTAAAATCTTGACAATTTTCCAATCTGTTGCAAGCTTGGAAAAGCCCACATTTTGCAAATAGTGATTTATTTCCTTGCTAGCTAAAGTTTTGAAATAAAGTCATAAAATTACATGTGCAAAGGATTCTAAGGATGGCTAGCTCAGTGGAGTCCCCTGGTGCTTTGTGCCTCTAGCATAATAATATGATGAGAACCAAGACAGGTAATAAGTTCTCTATATGTTGTTTTTCCTTCTTCCAACCCTGAACATGCCTCTCTTTTCGTATTCCCCACCTCAGTTAATGACAGCACCATTCTGCCAATCCTCCATACTTAGATGTCCTTCGTGCTTCATCAACTTCCTTTTTCTCTTCACCGACGTTTAGCTGAACACCAAATCCTACTAGTTCAACCTAGGAGAGAGCCTCCTCTGTTCTGTACCCTCCTACTGTGTTAATTCATGCCTGCAGCATCCCTCCCTGACGACCAGTACACCTTCCCAACTACTCATGATGCCCTGCTCCAGACTCTCCTTCCGTAATCTGTCTTCCTCACTAGCAATGGAGATATTTTTTATAAACAACTTAATCAAGGCATCCCCCTTTTCTAAAATCCTTCAAGGATTTCTATTCCAGCCTCAGTGAGCTTCTCACTGCCATCTCCCTGGACATATTTTGAGAACCACAAGTCTAGACAGACTACAGTGACTCATGAAGCATCTGACCAGCCACTAACCTGATCCTTTTAGGCTTTCTTTTCACCTTATATTGGTGCTGTGGCCCAGGTGTCTAGAGACTCCATTTCTCACATGAAGGAGACACAGCTGGTGCCCAGATGTCATTCCTGACACCTAATCTGCGATTGATTTCCAGACATAGCTTTCTTAACCATTGGCCAAAGATTCAGAATGCTTTTTTCATTTTTAAGTGAGGTCAGTTTCATTAAAAAATTAAATTTTTTAAAATTTTCCCAACAACAATATACTATTTATTATTGTAATTTTTTAATGATGCTAAAGCTGAAACTCCAGTACTTTGGCCACCTCATGCAAAGAGTTGACTCATTGGAAAAGACTCTGATGCTGGGAGGGATCGGGGGCAGGAGGAGAAGGGGACAACAGAGAATGAGATGGCTGGATGGCATCACTGACTCGATGGACATGAGTCTGAGTGAACTCCAGGAGTTGGTGATGGACAGGGAGGCCTGGCGTGCTGCGATTCATGGGGTCGCAAAGAGTCAGACACAACTGAGCGACTGAACTGAACTGATTGCCATTTTTTTCCTTTCTGGTTTTTCTTTTTTTTTTTTTCCTCCTTTCTGGTTTGTAAATGGCAGAACAATGAAGGTAAAGGATATTTGCAGTCTCGGAGTAAAAGATTTAAGAAACATTGTATACTGTCTCGGCTAGATGTTTGTTTTACAGACAGAGAATAGAGACCTAGAAAAGTCAACTGAGTTGTTCAAGTTCAGTCATCTAGAACCGGAAGAGCTAGGGAATTCTCCCTGCTGCCGGCCCTGTCCCTGCCAATATCACAGAATGTACTTCATTTACCTTTTAGGAAATTTCATAGTTAGCTCTTCAAAAGAAGGCAGATGTCTAAAGTCAGTGTTTGCACTCTGAGCACTCAGAGGTCATAGTGATTTGGAGGCTTTTCCCTTGAGGGTAGTTGCTCCCTGTGGCTGCCATGGCAGAAATAGGGCCCTGACAAGGAAGCCAAAGCGCCCATGGAGTCGCAAAGAATGGTCTGACATCTTACAACAGTCCTGTTTTCTTCTGCACAGATGGCTTTCATCTGTCCAACAAGGACTCGGACTAGTTTGAGCCCACTCTAGAGTAGCCCTGCCAGATTGCTTATGGCTTGTGCTGCATGCTAGGTCACTTCAGTCATGCCCAGTTCTTTGTGATCCCGTGGACTACAGCCTGCCAGGCTCCTCTGTCCTTGAGATTGTCCCAGCAAGAATACTGGAATGTGTTGCCATGGCCCCCTCCAGAGGGATCTTCCCGACCCAGGGATCGAACCCACGTCTCTTACATTTCCTGCATTGGCAGGCAGGTTCTTTACCACTAGTGCCACCTAGGAAGCCCTGCTTATGGCTTAAATTCTGGGTAGTTGGACAGGGCTCATTGGTTTTCCCTGGGATAAGAGACTGCCACCAATTTTGAGCTGGCTCTGGGTGTGGGTTAATTTCCTTTACTTGCTCCAGATACTAATTCACCCTTTCCCAGTTTGGCCTTCCTCTTTCTTTTCAACAAATATTTGCTGAAGATTCACTCAGCATGTGATGCAGTGTTAAGAACAGTGAGGAAAATGTGTTAACATCTTGTTGTCTGCACATCACACTCTATTTTTTCAGTTTCTCATCTGTCAGGTGTCCTGAACTAGCCTCTTAATCCTATTCTGTTAACATAATTCTAATCTGCCGGGGTTCAGCCCCGGTGGATCCAGGGAATTCGAAGCGGGGACGGCGTCGGCGAGGATCAGGAAACAACTGCTTAATTAAACGTTAATTAAGGACATAAAGAGTAATAGAATAAGGATAGCTCAGCAAGAAAATTCAGTGAAGAAAAGAGGCTGAAATAAGGATAGCTCAGTGAGGAAATTCAGTGGAGAAAAGAGGCTGAATAATTCAGCCAGAAGGTGAGAGAAAGAACTACATGGGGAGACCAAGTTTCGGTGAACAAGGCCCGCACTCTATTTTCCAAAGTAGTTTTTATACCTTAAATTATGCATAGAGGATAATGGGGGAAGGGGTAGAGTCATGCAGTAAGCCAGGCTTTCTTGCTGCAGACTTATCATATGCAAAAGTTTAGGTGATTTGCATCATCTTCTGGCCCGGAGGCCTGTTAACATTTTAAGACCCTTTCTTCAGAAAACTTATTTTTCTCTAAAGGTGATAAGTCAAGTGCCACCCTCCAAAAGCATTAGATAAAGTTGCATTCCTACAGAGCAAAGGTGTGGTGGGCTATAAGAAAAAGAATTAACTCAAGGGTCCCAGGTTACAAACATTAAAGCTACTATTTACACCAATTATATTAATCAATACACTGCCAGGGACACAGCAGGTAAGGGATATGGAGACTTAGCAGCAAACATTGGCGCAACAAGTGAAAAACCCTTCACCAATACAATTTCTAATCAATCTTTTAACTGCTCAAAGGAATCTGTATTTAGACAGTTTAGAACATCTCATGCCTCTCACAGTTGGGATGCTCTGAGCAATCATATGTGGCCTGAAAAACCTATTCAGGCAGGCTAGAGGATTTCCAAAGGAGTTTGTAGATTGAAACACTGTCACACCCAGGAATTATTAACTGGAGCTGTAAGCTAACTCGTGTTTCAGAGAGAGGTAGTGGGGGACAGCCCCCCATAAAGTCAGAGGTGTAGGTGAAAGCACAAAGCAGAAAGTAGGCAGACTCTGGTATTGGGGGTAGATGCTCGAGAATTTCCAGGGAGACTCCTGAGGCTTGATCCCACCTTTGCGTATGCCAAGCCTCCTTCCTCATGACCTTTGCCATGGGCGGAGCTCGCTCCCTGAACTAATCAACAGTCAAAGGTGGCTAATGGCCATGTCTAATGGCTGATCAATTGGCTAAAGACCATTCAACCATGATAGCTGTGGCCCACTGTCTAGTGTGTGGCGCTTGAAGTCCAAACTGTTAGCGAAACAGTATGACACTTTCCAGTGCAGTCATTTTATGACTCTTTTGGGAAAGGAACCTTTTCTCCAACACACTGGAGAAGCAGTATAATACGGGAATTTCCAGCCTAACTTCTAGAGCCAGATTGCCTGAGCTGAAATCTCACTTTTGAGACACACCTACCATCTGTGTAACACTGGGCAATTTGCTTAACCTCCTTGTATCTCTATTCATTTTGTAAAGTGTGAAAAAAAATAGAATTATTATTAAATTATTATTATTATGAAATTATTCATATTATTATTATGAAATTATTATGAAAACTAAATTAGTTAATCCACATAAAATGTTTAGAGCAGGACTTCACTATTATTTTATTTTGAACCTCAACATAGAATGTAGAGACAAAATAAAGAGCTCAAAGTTAAGTTCTCAGTCCCTCCATCTTGCCTTCCCCAAGATTCCTCCACAGAGCCCTGTTTGAAAAAAGTTAACTGTTAAAGTTCTGGTGCATAGGTGTTACCAGGGGAATTGCTCAAACAGTAGGGTGTCTCTTCAGTGGTGTTCTAATTCTAGTAATACAGTTTTTCACTGAAAAGCCTATTCAAACTTTATACACTCTGGTGAATTTAAAGATGAAAACATCGTCATGCTACTGGCGTTGCCCTGTGTGATCTAGTCTAGTCCAGTTGGAGAAAATACCAGTAGACCTGCATCACTGCCTCTTACAGAGGACTAGTGAGAAATTAATCCACCAGTTCAACAAACAGCTGCTGAGTACCGCTCCATTGAAGCTGATGGCAGTGCAGTGCTGAGAGACATGTAGGGGGAAGCCCTGCTGAGGCTGGGTGTCCCTGCCTGCTCAGTTGCGTCCGACTCTTTGCAGCCCTATGCACTGAAGCCCTTCAGGCTCCTTTGTCCATGGGATTTCCCAGGCAAGAATACTGGAGCAGGTTGCTGTTTCTTACTCCAGGGGATCTTTCCGACCCAGTAGTTGAATCCGCGTCTCCTGTGTCTCTTGTATTGGCGGCGGGTTCTTTACCACTTTGCCACCCGAGGCTCGGAGCTGATGATAATGTGTGTAGAGAAGGAGGGAAGGATCAAGGAGGGGTCATCAGGAACGAATCCTGAAGCTCTCAAAGGCCTGGTGCAGATCTTGAATAATAAACAGGCATTCTAGGCAGAAGAATCAACTGTTGTGAGCTTTTCCTCCAATTATCCCCACCATAAATGGAAGAATCACACAATAAACCAGCTTACTATTTCTCATATATCATTACACAGATACCAGCCCATTAGCTGAATATTCTTTATCTACCTTCTAGTCCATTTATACTTTACTTGAACACATTTTATTCTTCTGAGCTCATAAATTCTTAAAATGTTCCCCCAGTGTTTATCAGGAGGGGATTTTTTTTTCATTTCATATTTATTCCTAGTCAGTAAACTGATGCTTCTAGGATATTCAGAGCTTGATCATTCTGATCATCATTCTGAATTGAAATGAATGGCTAAAATCTGCTCTTCACACCAACTCTGAAGAGCGCCCCCAGGCTGCCAGCGCACGGGCAGGAGTGTTCCCCATGGTTCACACACTTTGTAGCATCCACTGGGCCCAGCATAGCTCCTCTGTGCTGACCGGTAAGTATCATTATACACCATCTGTTCTGTCAGGCCCGATATCCCTTTTGCTTGAAATACTGCTTGATTCCCACATTTGCTGTGTATAAAATTTCTTGTGTGCCCTTGTCAATTTTCTTATCTTTTTGTCTCATAGCACTGCCAGCGGAACACAACAGGCGAGCACTGTGAGAAATGTCTAGATGGTTATATTGGAGATGCCATCAGGGGGCCCCCCCGGTTCTGCCAGCCATGCCCCTGCCCCCTGCCTCATGTTGCCAAGTAAGTCTTAAAGGAAATAGCCTTTTCTACTGCTTATCCCCTTTGTTTTTCTTTTCTTTCTTCTCCCTATATAGAGTTCTAGGGTTTTTGTACAATCAAAATTGAGTATCTCCTGTTGTAATGAGATTGGAAAAAGTACAGGAAAGTTTTCTAGCCCGAATCCACTTTCAGGAAAACTTAAACACTTGCAGTATAGGTGATGACTCTGTGCCCTAAATACTGGGGGTGGGTTGCAGGACACATCACAGACACAGTGAAGTTTCCCAAGCTTTATAAGCAAGGCAAGTCTCATTTTTTCTCTGCTATCCCTTAACCTAGAGAGATTGCAAATGGTGATACCAACACAATTATAATTCAGTGTTCTCAGCAGTAGTAGTTTCTTCCAACTCACAGAGCAGACCTTTTCTACATGTGGCAGCTAAGTGGATTTTCAGTTAGAACTAGAGCATAGATAAACAGAATGCTTTAGACCAGTCAGCACATAGAAGATTTCTGAGAAGATGAATTTTCACTTCTGGCTGTGTTTCCTGAATGAGAAGTAAAAGACAATATGCATACATCTTAGTGGAAATAATGGAATTCTTTTCAGGCACATATATGTATAAATCCAGTAGTCAAGTCAGGACTGGCCATTTTATTGGCTTAAAAATGTAGAATGTAATGTAGAATTAAAATGATGTAATGGTATTTAGTTTTCCAACATTTTGCATACTCTGTATCAGGTGCTCTTCTGATTATTTGGATGTAATATTTCCTTGATAGTTGTTGTAAAGATTAAATAATGCATATAAAGTAACTAGAAAAAGTCCTGAATGCCTTACATACACACACACTCTCTCTGTCTCTCTCTCTCTCATACACACACACACACACACTCTCTCTCTCTCTCTCTGTCTCTTGTTTTCCTTTTTATTATGGCTTAAGACAGGATATTGAAGATAGTTCCCTGTGCTATATAATAGGATCTTGGTGTTTATCCACCCTATACATAATAGTTTGCATCAGCTAACCCCAGACTCCCAACCCGTCCCTCTCCCACCCCTCTCCGGCCACCTGACGACCGCCAGTCTGTCCCTATGTCTGTGAATCAGTTTCTGTCCCATAGCTAAGTTCATTTGTGTCATTTGTTCCATTCCACACATAAGTAATATCATCCCACACACTTTCTTATAAAGAGAAAAGAGATGACAGCCAAGTTTCCCCCTGTGTTCCCCTTTATTGAACACCAGTGTCACCTAACATTTCACCTCATAGCTTGTGATTTGTTCAGAGCCTCTGATGAGTCTGGCAGGCAGTGAAGAAGTCAAAAGCTTTACAGTCCCATCTTTCTTTAGAAACCATTAAACTGCCTTAGCCCTTGCTTTGTAACTTTTCCTGTTCAGTGGTATTAATAACGTGTACAGAATGGATGGTTCTGAGAGTGGGAGTGGAAAACTCAAACACTGTTCTGTTATTTTTATTCAAGCATGTCCTGATTTATGAGCTCCCTTTGCTTCATCAAGATATATTATTTAATTGTTCATTAATATTCTGCTCTCAAGCATGAGTCTTAACCATATCTGATGGTGTGTTCAATGTGCCGTTCCCTTACCGTGGTGTAGTTATTTTGTTTAATATATTTACCTCCAACTTTCTAATAAGTTTCACTCATTCTCCTACATGAACAAAGTTGCTATATAGCATCATCTGCTCAAAGCAGGTTTATAAGATTAGAGCTGCAGTTTCTTTAGAAATTAACAGATGAATTAGAAAGGTAATCCCAAATTCTTCATTGTGTTGTCTGACTTTTGTACTTTTTTGCACCATACATACAACAATTACTTATCTAAATTATGTGACATTAATGCTTTGAGATATGAGGCTTCTGGAACCTCATTGGCTGAGAAGTCTTATCTACGTAAAATCAATATTAATCAGGCACTTATTTCGTGCCAATCATGTACTGGTTGTTGGTCACAGTTGTGAATAGAATGGTCAAAAACTCCTGCCTTCCTTAAAATAGATCAGATTACAACAGTATTTTGACGCTTCTAAAGCATTTGACCTCTTTATCTATGAGACAGATTATCCAGTGTCTTAGTTCCTCAAGAAGCTGTTTTGAAGATTGTTAATGCTTTTAAATAAAATAAGCAGAAACTTGCCAGTTGGGTAATGAGCTTCATGTCTTAAAAGAGAAAACAGAGGTAGTTCCATAGGCACCAAGAAATACCATTTCTACCCATGTTCTTTCTCTGCTTGTGTGTGTAGATCTGAGTTCAAAAGAGCAATTGAGGGACTTAGGGAATGATTGTGCAGTTAGGTACATATTCACAGATATTCATAGATATAAAAGCTGAAGTTTCTAGAGGACAGATTTGAGATGAAAAAACCTGTTGAAAATTAACACAAAAGCAAAAATATACAAGCTGTAAGTAAAGAACATATGTGAGAGTATGGAGGAATGGGGAAGGGTAGGAGAGATCTGCTTTCTCTGTAGTGGCAATTGTTCTATTTCCTGAATCCCTTCGGGGAGAAAACTGGCTCCAAAAAGCTGGGAGTAGTCTGCAGTCAGAATAGGACAAATTGGCCTGGATCCTATAAAGTGCTAGTCTTTGATCTGGCCTTATTATTGACTGAGTTAACTAATCTCAAATACTAATCAAATATCGTATAAAATCAGACTCCCCACTGCCTCTTTCAGCTTTTCTTAAAATTCATATTGCTGCTTTCTATAAAAATCATTCATATTGCTGCTTTCTATAAATATTAAAGTGCCAGGACTTTTATTTGAGCTTTCAGAAAGGCACCATGTGTGGAATCTCAGTTCTGTTAGAAAGATACACTAGTTGAGCCTACAGACCCAGGATTTGGATCCCCAGTTGCAAGAGCCACATCTGAAAGCAAGAAAGTGATGCTTAAGGGAGTTTTGCAAACAAACAGTGCTGAGTCTGTTTTCCTTTAAGTTCCCTGAGGGTTTTTCAAAAGCACAACTCCCTTCCACTTGGAAAGAGCACCATGGTTGTTAGTGTGGCCTGAGAAAGGCACAGTGATTTCATTTCCCTAGCGCCAAACAGACTTTAGCCTAAGCAAAATGTAAACAGTTAATGCTGATGAAAAACCAAAAAAGGAGCTCTCGATGGCCCTACTGCCCCTGCGTCTCCCTCCACCAAGACCAGTGGTCACATAGCTGTTCCCAGGGTGCATTTACACAGAGCTCAGTTATTTATTTGGGGTTTGGCCAAACATCCTCCATGTCTACTAATTGCTCCAAGTAAGGAAAATGTCATCTGTTCGTAACAGTAGGACTTAGCTCAAAGAAGATAACTCCAGGCAGATATTTCATGCCTTCAGGCCATGGGTGGGCCACTGGGTGGAACATCTTCAAAGAAATATGCATGTTCTGGACGCTTAACTGATGGTGTTTCTTTAAGGAGGCTGAGGAATAAGAACAAGAAAAATAAAGGATAAATGCCAAAGAAATGTAATTCATTGGAGTGTTTTTAACCAAACTGCTAGAGAAAATAAATTGTGTGTACTGCCTTTTACTGAGAAGCACATGTTGTTTTCTGATTGATTTTATAAATGTATTCACACAAAGCAAACATACCCATTTGCTTTCCTCCGAAGACCATTAGGTCTTTGCTGATACATGCAGAAATGTGAGAACAGCAGGTCACGCTCCATGGATTGTACACTACCTAAGCCAAAACTAATTTAAAAGTCTTTAAAATTTTGTATACCATCCTCATAGGGATAGATTCCTGTCAACGTAGAATTTTCAAAATGTATAGAGTAATACTCCATTTCCCTGCCTTGATAATTCAAATATTTATTCTGCTGAAACAATGTTTGTTTGTTTTCTGTTCTGTGTCCTCTACTTTTTATTATCAAAAAAAGAAGAAGAATCAAGAGAGAGGGTTTCATGGACTAGAATCCTTTTACTGTGGGTCCTATTTTTCACTTGAGTACTTGCTTTGTGACTTTGGTCAGTTGAGCCAGTCCCTGCACCCTTTATTCCCAACCTTAAGGTACACATGAAAGAAATTAAAGTTCTGTGGAGATTATAAAGCATAGTTTAGAACTGGCTCATGACGTTGAAGAGTGAAAGAGAGCTAATGCAGGAAAAAAGAGGAAAACTTTTAACATCACAGAAAGTGACGGAAAAAAGAGAAAGTTATCATATGAATCTAAAATCACAGGTAAAATTTGCTTATTTTATATCCAGCTTTGGAATATGTGGTTTAGACTTGCATTAAATACACACACACACACACACACACAGATATACGTGATGTTCTACAAATTCCCACTGTTTCAAGTCAAAATAATGAAGTGCCTCTATGGAAAAATAAATGAGGTAGACAGAAATGGTGTCACCAGTGCTGTGTCACTTTCTGTCTGAGCCTGATACTCGAAGCTTTCCTAAAAGGAGGGAGATTTAATTTAAATGAAGCAAGTGATCACACCCATTTGACCTTGAGGGGGCCAACGTAGAGATGATCTAATCAAAATTAAGACAGCCTCTTCAGTGATGTATGGAATTGACTTCTAATATTCTCTTTCAATTCTAGTTTTGCAGAGTCCTGCTATAGGAAAAACGGAGCTGTTCGGTGTATTTGTAAAGAAAACTATGCTGGACCTAATTGTGAAAGGTAGGCTCCTGAATACCCCTATGCTCTGTGATGGTAAAGGAAACTTCCTGTTTCCTACATTCCTCAGTTCTGCCGTGCTCTCATTCAATAGGTCTTAAGAAGCAATGACGGATAGCATTTCAGAACCCTTTAGGGGAACTTTCCCAAACCCCATGCCGTAGATACAACTAGAAGAATGCTCCCTAGGGACTTCCCTGGTGGTCCAGTGGATAAGAACCTGCCTGCCAACGCAGGGGACCACGGGTTCAGTCCCTGGATGGGGAAGATCCCACGTGCCACAGAGCAACTAAATCCGTGTGCCACAACTACTGAAACCTGTGCTGTCTAGAGCCTGTGCTCCACAACAGAAGCCACTGCAGTGAGACGCCTGTGCACCACAGCTAGAGAGTAGCCCGAGCAGCAGCAAAGACTCGGTGGAGTCACAAGTAAGTTAATTAGTTTAAAAAAAAAAAAAAAAAGAATGCTCCCTAGGCGTCCATGGCTACATCGCAGGATAAATGGGTAAGGAAAGAGGAAAATGCATGTCTGTATTTTGAAGAGATGATTTTGGCAATGGTCCTTTCTCTCTCTCTCTCACTGAGAACTAGTAGTACAGTAATTAATGTCCAAAAGAGAGGGAGAAAGAGAGAAAGACTTCTTCAGGCATTCCTTTATTAACTGGTCAGTTAACAGTGATACATTGAAAAAGGCACAAACCTATTATTTAACCTATTTTTTATACCATTTCCTCTCCTGAAAAGTAATTCCATGAATTTGGATTTTCTGAATGCCTTTTTTGGTATTTATACCTAACACTTTTTTAAGTTGCTTTGGGCTTTGCTCAAACAGGAAAGGACTTGGCAAACTAGAGTGCACGGCTTCCCACCAAATGATTTCTGGCAAGATATTTCCCATCCTCCCTCAGCTGCTCACAGGTTTCTAATTTAAAAGGGTTTTCACTAAAAGAGTCTCACAGAGAGGTCTTCTTATTTTTAACACAAATGCCATTAACGTTGGCCTTCCCATGTGTTTAGGCAGCAAAATGAGGCGTGGTGTCCTCAGGACAAGGAAGGAAGGGCCAGAAAGGACCGGTCAGATGTCTAGTTCCATATCCCCATGGCCGTGGGGCGCTCACTTCACACAGCACACTGCCTACTGCCCTGGGTGGGGCTCACAGACTCAGCCTAGGGTTCAAAAGGTAAACCTTAATTACCGTTTCACATCCAAAGAAAACACCCTCCATGTCTCAAAGTGTAGCTCTGGAACTCTTTTGAAAAAGCCAGTGTCTATGGAACGTAGAAAATCTCTATTTTGAGTAGATTGTTATTGTAATTGTTAAATATGCAAAATATGGATAATTCTTTTGCTAAAGAGTTGTGGGATTTTTCCCCCTTTTTACTGTAAGGGAAGAGGAACATGAAAGCTAAGAGACCATGTGAATGTCATCCTTTAGGGGAACCGCTAGAGATGATCAGACGACCTTCGGCTGATGACTGTTGGTGACTTGCTTATTCTGTATTTCTTTATGTGGGGGCCCAGGAACGTGAACCATCCGATTTACTCATTATCTGGCTCCTCAGGGATGTGAGAGGTTGTTCATCAGCCAGGGATGGAGTTTCTCATCAGTGTCTGAGGTTAAACTCAGTTTAGTCTGATAAGGATTGAGCAATATTCCTGGCTAATGGGTGCTGGATGGCTCCTAAGAGGGGAATTAATAGTCTTAGAGTCCTGCTGACCGAACACACATTCCCCCAGAAGTGAAGTAATCTGGTCCCCAAGGGCTCAGTTCTACAGAATCACACAGGGGTGTGGATAGGGTTCTGTCGGCGACAGTGGGGGGCCTGGCACAAGACAGCAAGTACCCTCAGACGTGGAGCTGTGGGTAATAAATCCCCGGGCACACGTTGGAGGCTCCTGGAACCTGGCATTAATCAGCAAGGCTCAGTGAGATCTGCTGCTTAGCTAGACCTGGATTGATAGGATGGAGGGGAGAGCACTAGTTTGGGAGGTGGAAGTAAAGTGCTGAGATGTAGTGTCAGCCTGGCTGAGTCCATCTCTCAGCTTTGGATTCCTTTGTGATCCCTTTGTGATTCTCCTGGTAAGTTATTTGATCTCTATGTGGCAATTTCCACATCTCTAGAAAGGAAAAAAATGAAAAATACCCACCTCATAAGACTGGTGTGAGGAATACTGTGAAGTTCTTAGTATGGGACTTAATCTATGGGACTTAATAAATGCTCGATAATAATTATGATTATTGACATATAATGACATATAATGACAGTGTGAGTCATTGTGCCTGTTGTCCTGTTTCCACCACTGGCATAATGTGTGCTTGGGACCAGTTGGCTTGTTTCCCTAAATCTCAGTTTCCTTAACTAGAAACGGTGCCTTTACTATGATTGTCTCTTATGTCCTCCCTCAGCCTCACAACTACCCCTAGAGGTGCTCATATTTTATCATTTTGCAGGTGAACCAGGATTTGGAAAGTTTGGGCTAAACATTTGTATTCTTCTCCCATTCTGCCTTTCCCAAATGTCTTCCCTAAGAGTCTCCTATTTTAAACGTCGATGATTAATGAGCTAGATGAACTTCTGATATGGAGGAGAAAAATGGTTAATCTGTTGACTAGATGCTCTTTGACAGGAGGCTACATCTACAGGGGTGCTGAAAGTAAGCGTCTCTTCCAAGACCTTTCATCTGCTTTAGGGGAGGATCAGTTAGAGCAAATTTCTTCATATTTCCTGTCCATCCTTCCTTACACCCTGCTCTTTTAAAGAGAATATAGTGAGGTCTTTTACATTAAAAATTGACCTGATAATCCAGGGAACTCTTCCTCAAAATAGAAATGACCACGGAAACAGATTGTGGTGGAGTGGAGGTAAGATATGGTCTCTTGTCCTCAATGAAGTCAAAGCTAGGGGAGAAGACAAACCTCAAAAGCATTGATTGCCAGACAGAAAAAAGGAAACGCCAAAGAGAAGGCTAGCAGAGGCTCTTCACAACTGTAGTGGAAGGAAAGATTTCCTTCCCATGGAGGGGCTGGGTCATCTCACAGGAGGTGGCCTCAGCTGCTTGTGATTTCTTTGACTCTGGAACTGAGGGGAGGGGGGTCTCTGTTTTGAGTTTAATCATCAGATTGTTAAGTTTTTCCAGTTAAACTTCATCTAATATGTTTTCAGTTAATTTGTAAACTCAAATCCGCCCACAAGATCTTTTCAAAATATGTAGCTGGTTTGTATGGCTATCTTGTTCGTCCAAACAAGAATGCACTGGGTGTTTCTGCACTTAGAGATCTTTTAATCAAAGGTGGTTTTCAAGTCTGACTTTGTGTATGTATCTCCTGGAAACCTTTGGACTCCTGGGCCCTGCCTAAACCCCTCCGTGCCCCACTGAAAAGAGACCTCTCAGGTGAGGCTGGGGACCCATATTTTGACTCCCCGTTGGGTTCTCACAGCAGTCGTCTCACTGGCTTGTGAACTACTGCTCTGTTTCAACCTTTGATACCACACCCACAAACTATAAAATAGTGCTTCCCAAACTGGGACCCAAGAGCCACAGGTGTCCTCAGAAATATTTGTGGAGGTTCATGGGTTCTCAGCGAGTTTTTTCTTAATTTTGTGTTTTATTTCAGTGATAATCCTGAGGGGAAAAAAGTTCACTGAAACATGTTCTATACATTCTGTAGTACCATGTTATAATAGAGGAGGATCTGTCTGCCTCAGAGCTCATGGCTGATGATGTGTCAGTGAGACATTATAGACAGCTGGAGGTCCAAAGACATGACATTGAGGCAAACTGAGTCATCATACAGCAGAAGATAATAAGAAGAGGTGCCAAGAATACCAAAAGAAGTATACAGAAAAATCTTAATGACCCAGATAACCATGATGGAGTGATCAGTCACCTAGAGCCAGACATCCTGGAATGCAAAGTCAAATGGGCTTTACAAAACATCACTACGAACAAAGCTAGTGGAAGTAATGGAATTCCAATTGAGCTATTTCAAGTCCTAAAAAAAGATGCTCTTAAAGTGCTGCACTCAGTATGCCAGCAAATTTGGAAAACTTAGCAGTGGCCACAGGACTGGAAAAGATCAGTTTTCATTGCAGTCCCAAAAGAAAGGCATGCCAAAGAATGCTCAAACTACCGCACAATTGCACTTATCTCACACGCTAGCAAAGTAATGCTTAAAATTCTCCAAACCAGGCTTCAACAGTATGTGAACCATGAACTTCCATGTGTTCAAGCTGGATTTAGAAAAGGCAGAGGAACCAGAAATCAAATTGCCAACATCTATTGGATCATAGAAAAAGCAAAAGAGTTCCAGAAAACATCTACTTGTTTATTGACTATGCCAAAACCTTTGACTGTGTGGATCACAACAAATTGTGGAAAATTCTTCAAGAGATGGGAATACCAGACCACCTTACCTGCCTCCTGAGAAATCTGTATGCAGGTCAAGAAGCAACAGTTAGAACTGGACATAGGACAGTAGACTGGTTCCAAATCAGGAAAGGAATACGTCAAGGCTATATATATTGTCACCATGTTTATTTAACTTATATGCAGACTACATCAGGCAAAATGCCAGGCTGGATGAAGTACAAGCTGGAATCAGATTGCTGGGAGAAATATCAATAACCTCAGATACACAGATGACATGACCCTGATGGCAGAAAGCAAAGAACTAAAGAGCGTCTTGATGAAAGTAGAAGAGGAGAGTGAAAAAGTTGGCTTAAAGCTCAACATTCAGAAAACTAAGATCATGGCATCCAGTCCCATCACTTCATGGCAAATAGATGGGGAGACAATGAAAACAGTGACAGACTTTATTTTGGGGGGCTCCAAAACCACTGCAGATGGTGACTGCTGCCATTTAATTAAAAGACGCTTGCTCCTTGGAAGAAAAGGTATGACCAGCCTGCTGCTGCTGCTGTCACTTCAGTCGTGTCCGACTCTGTGCGACCCCATAGACGGCAGCCCACCAGGCTCCCCTGTCCCCGGGATTCTCCAGGCAAGAACACTAGAGTGGGTTGCCATTTCCTTGTCCAATGCATGAAAGTGAAAAGTGAAAGTGAAGTCGCTCAGCTGTGTCTGACTCTTAGCGACCCCATGGACTGCAGCCTACTAGGCTCCTCCATCCATGGGATTTTCCAGGCAAGAGTACTGGAGTGGGGTGCCAGACAGTGTATTAAAAAGCAGAGACATTACTTTGCCAACAGAGTTCCATATAGTCAAAACTATGGTTTTTCCAGTAGTCATGTATGGATGTGAGAGTTGGACCATAAAGAAGGCTGAGTGCCAAAGAATTGATGCTTTTGAACTGTGGTGTTGGAGAAGACCCTTGAGAGTCCCTTGGACTGCAAGGAGATCAAACCAGTCAATCCTAAAGGAAATCAGTCCTGAATATTCATTGGAAGGACTGATGCTGAAGCTGAAACTCAAATACTTTGGCCACCTGATGCGAAGAACTGACTTATTGGAAAAGACCCTGATGCTGGGAAAGATTGAAGGCGGGAGGAGAAGGGGACGACAGAGAATGAGATAGTTGGATGGCATCACCGACTCGATGGACATGAGTTTGAGCAAGCTTCAGGAGTTGGTGATGGACAGAGAAGCCTGGAAAACTGCAGTCCATGGGGTCACAAAGAGTTGGACACGACTGCGCAACTGAGCTGAACTGAACTGAGTCCTCACACAGCACAGGGCAGATCATGCATGCTGCAGTCCAACAGTCCTCTACCATCTCACATTGCAAATGGTCGTTCAGTTGCAACAACATCATCTGTTGCCTGAATTATGCTGCTAATTTGAATTTGATTCATTTTATAGTTTTGTTGTGTTTTATTTGGAAAATTTATTCTGGTTTTTCAAGATATATAAGAGTCATAGACATAAAGAGTTACACTTAGTTTTCTTTTTGAAGTACTTAAGGATGATTTAAGCAAACACTGGAAGAGATAGTCTGTATAAATGTTTTCCTTTTCACAAGGATGCATACAACATACATGTTTGTGCAACACTGGTCTAAAACAGGAAAGACATGAGCCTCTTTAGTACTGTGCAAAATAGCTCAAACATGCTGGTCTTCCCAGTAAGGTCCGAGTTATTTAGCCTACTCTGGGCCCTGCCTATCTCTTCCCAAAGCCCTTTCTCACCTGATAATTTAAACTCCCCATACTGGACCTGCTGCTCTTAACACCAGCTGTAGAGCTGGTGCAGCCACATATTGTTGCATTTAGATGATGATCATGGTGATAATGGTAAAAATAATCAGTAATATTTACTAGTGCTTATTGTATGCCAGGTACTGTTGTCAGCACTTTCTTTGCAGGCAATGATACATTTAAACCTCAGAGAAAAATCCTATGAGATACCATTTTCATCCTTATTTACAGAAAAAGAAAGTGAGACACAGAGAGGTTAAGCCATTTGTTCAAAGTCAAACAATTTTTAAAAATCTCTTTGAACTGTGAGCTTCTCAACAGTAGTATCTTATTTATGTCTCTCTTCATTCTTCCCCCATTACAGTATCTAGAATATTGTAGGCACTGAGTTACATTTGTTTCAGTAATGCTTCTTTAAAACTTTTTTTTACTAAAAATCCCAGAACTTTTATTATTCCTTTAAAAAGACTCCATGCAGTGACAAGAGTCAGACATTTCTTGCACCATTTGATACCCTACTTCTCATCCCATGCCTGGAAAATCAAAGACCCAGAATTGAATAGAGGTTGCAGATGTAAGTTATCTTCTGATGCAAATAATTATTAAATGAACAGTCATATGGACAGGAATTTTGAATCTCATTCTCCTTCAGAGTGACCTTCCCTCTGCTCCTAAGTAGTACATTTTATTTAAAGATGGAGGGGCCTGAGACTCAGATCCTTGAAGAGATTTAATCTAAGGTCACACAATTGACCCTCATTGTTCAATGAAGAGTTTTCAGTTACTCAACATATATGATATCCATGTCTAAGTAGTCCATATTGTCTCTTGTGGCAGCTTTAACGGTGTACCCTCATCCATTCAGCTCTTTGGGGGATTGAGAGACATGCTGAAACCATATGAGGATTTATTAGGTGGCTCTTATTGCTTAAGGATCAGGAAAGAAAAATGGGGCAAATTAAAGTAAATTTAAGGGAATCTGAAAATCTAACAGGAAAGACTAAACATAATATCATCAGAGACCATGATGATGACAGTGACAATGATTTTGATAATGACCTTGAACTTAGAAAAAAATAATGAAAAGGACGAGGAAGCTAACATTTATTGAGGATTATATTATGATTCAGGCTTCCGAGATGGCGCAGTGGTGAAGAGTCTGCCTGCCAGGGCAGGAGACTCAGGTTCAATCCGTGGGTTGGGAAGATCCCCTAGGGTAGGAAATGTATTCTTGCTGGGAATATCCCATGGACAGAGGAGCCTGGAGGGCTACAACCCATGGGCTCGCAAAGAGTCAGACGCGCCTGAACACACACCATATTATGATTTGGTGAATTAGTCTGATTCTTTATGCAGGCATCATGTTTTTCATGATGTTCTGACATAAGCTGTCAGACCTGTTATCTGTACAAAATTCTTCTCATAAGCCCTACTCTTGGCTGCTCCATTTCTCGATTCTTGCCCTGTGACCTGGAATGGGTTACTTATATTTCCCTAGCTTTAGTTCCCAGTCTTTCGTAGGGAAGTGGAGAGCATTTATCTGGTACCTACTGTGTAACAGATACTTTTTTTTCTTTGTTTAATTTAACCCAAATGACTATAGAGCCATGTCCTCCTCAGAAAAGCTTCTGTGCCACCTGGGCTGGGAATTTTGGCACCTTTGATAAAGGCATTCAATGAGGGCTAGAATGTAGCCCTGGGAAGAGAAGCAAAGGAGAAAGAGCAGAGCACAGGGAAAACACTACAAAAACTCCCCAAATAATAGTTTTTCATCAAAAAAAATTTTTTTGACCAAAATGTTTTTTCCAAAAAGCATATCTTTTTTCCCCCCATCTTGCCAAATGATATGATCACTGACTGAAATGACAAAGTTCATATGTCACTGTTTTTTCATTTGCATTGTATATTTATCAGCTCTATTTTCTCTGAGTGAATTAAGTCATTAGTATAACTAGAAATGAAATTACAGAAGCAAATAAAAGTGCATCAGTCCTGGGTACCTGGACTCCAGTGCTGACTCTGAATCCAATTCCTGGTCCTTCTGTATCCTTTGTAATTTACTCTTAGAGGGCAGGAATTAGGCATATTAACAGATAGCATTTAATTACTCACCTGTTATATCATTAATGGGTTAATTAGTTGACTCATTAATGCCATACTTGTGGAGTGAAAAGAGTATAAACTTGGGAGTCCCACTCGATGCTTGAGCCATGTAGTGGTGAACCAGTCATCCAGCTTCTTCATCATCTGGTTTCCTCATCTATAAACTTGGAGTCAGAGGGGGCTTAGTACAAAACCTTTATGTTCTCATGCTATAACATCTGTAGGGTAGAAGTTGGGACTGTGACTTCAGAGTTGCCTCTGAGACTGCCACCAAAAGATGTTCTTGAAATTCAAAGTAACTCAAAGTAGGTCTCTACTGTGGTTGAGATTCTGACTTAGAGAAGAGAGAGTTTGGTTTTTCTCTTGTAGAAAACCAGGAGACTGCCTATGGAGATCAAAAACAGTGGAATCAAACAGAGAAAAGAAAGTAACTGGCACCTGGCTTCTGTGAGTTTGGACAAATCCGTTCACTCCCAGACCTCAGGCTCCCAAGTTGCACACTGAGGTGGCAGATCCACATCCCATTTTAGTGAGCCTAAGAATCCTAATATTCTGTGTGGTGGACTGCAGCCCAGGATAGTAATTCAATCCAGCCGTGAGCTCCACAGAGGAATGATGTATGCTGACTTGGGGACCAGAGGGCCTGTAAACTAGAGGTACAGAGACATGAGTATGAATAACAAAATGTATCAAACATTTCCTCTTTGTGGGTTGTGTGGCACTTAACATTCATTCTTATCTTCTTCATGGTCCTCAGTATCTAGAGTTTGTATAATTATGCCTAATTCCTTTCCTGTTCTTTCAGTGCATAGGCTGTGTGTTTTTCCTCTTCCGTCTCTCCATGCCTTACACAAAATAGACATGAATTGTCCTTCTGTTGGTTGAATTCACTCATTCATGTAAAGCAGCAGCAGTGTGATCCAGGGTGGAGTGAAGAAAAGAACATCAGGGTCAGAGGGTCTGGGTCATATGCTGTCACTTCCTGGCTGTGCGAGACTGGGAAATCAAACTAGCCTCTCAACCTCAGGATGCCAGGCCTGGGTGCCCTCCCTCCTGGGTGTCTGTGGTAACTAAATAAACTTACCTAGTTGAAGCCATGAGATGCAATGCAAGTGACTGAACATACACCATCATTACGATTACATCAAAAAACCGAGACAGGAATAAAGCCTGGGAAAACATACACAAAATGTTGAACAGTGATTTTGTTAAGGTCTTGGGATTACAGGTGTGATTTTTTTTTTTTAATTTCTCTGTTTTTCAAATGTTCTGAATCATAATTCTTTTGCTTTAAATGGAGGCCTTTAAAAATGTGGTGTCTTATTATTACTGGCTGGGTCTTATTGGTTTCCTTGGAAAGTCTTGCTTTCCACTCCCAAGGCCAAGGTTCCACCCGAGGCCCTCCCCACCCAACCCCGGTCTCCGATTCCAGCCCGCAGTCCATCCTGAACTCTGATGCCAACACTGGCTTCACTCACCATTACTTTTATCACACATGAAAACCTTCACTGGCTCTCTTCCTTTTTCTCTCTCTTCAAAACTAACTCCTCTGCCCAACCTTCAGTCCCATGATGGTGCAACTGCACGTTCTTTCCAGCCACTCCCAAAGCTGCTTCAGCCCACCTTAGCCAGTCTTCAACACCAATTTAGGGTCCACAGCAAAACAGGGACAACAGCCAGCCAGAAAATGTGTATGTTGGCTCAAACCGTATTCTTACAAAGTTTGAAGCAACCTTTAAAAACCGAGATTTCACATACAAATCCAAACTTCAACATTTCCTTTAAAAACAGTAAGATTTACAGGACAGATCATTCCCTCACAGGTATCCTTTGGAAACAGTTGATAGGAGCTGAGAAACACCTGCCCCCTCAGATGAGGCCTGTGGTCCCATCACGCTCAGCAGGGCTTCTGCTGGCCTACAGGTTACCTTTTGGAAACAGTAAAGAAAGGCATTTTTCCTCTGGGCAGAGGCAGCCCCACCCAGAGTGTGCAACTTGGCAAAGCCAGCAAAGGCTGGGAAAGTATCAGTCTCTGCTCTCCAACTGGGCTGGATTCTCTTCATTAAGGACCAGCTGGCATGACCATAGGCATCAGCTCTGCCCCCACAACAAACGCAGCTAGGTATCTGGCCTCTGTAGGCTTATACATCTAAAACCTACAGAGTAATGGCCATCTGGCTCCAACTCCACTTATCTGTGGGACTCCCTCAGCTCTGCCCTCTGCTTCATCTCCACACTGTCTTCTTTCAGTCACAGGGTGGCTGCCAGAGCCGGTCATGCTGCCTGCCTCTTTATTCACCTGCGGATGGAGAGAATGCCTTCACAAAGCCCTCAAACAAGAGCCCGAGCTCCACTCCAACTGAATCAGTCCTGTGCCAAACCATTTTGACTGGGACAGTGCCAGGCACTGATTGGCTCAGGTTTAGTTTATCAGAACAATCATTCTGGCAAGGTGGAATATATACCAGTGATTCTCAGTAAAGGTATTATTAAAATTTTGTCCAGAACAATTCTTAGCTGTGCCCTAGTGGCAAATCTCATGGCCACTTTTAGCATATCTAGTACCACCATCCTATGGCAGCAGTGCATCCCAGTCATTGGGGTGTGACCACAAATGCCCACAAACTGGTTATAGCCAGACACTCCTGCGCCTGAAGGTCTTGCTGAACTGAACAGGCTGGAACACAATGGAGAGGGGGGATTAATTCTGGGAGAACAGTCCAGAAATTCATTATACTTTCTTCTAAGTAGGAAAGAAGACAAAAAGGAAGAAAACTGTGGATGCTCAATTTTTAACGTGTGATTCCCCTTCAGATGTGCTCCTGGTTACTATGGAAACCCCTTGCTGATCGGAAGCACTTGTAAGAAATGTGACTGCAGTGGGAATTCAGATCCTAATCTGATCTTTGAAGATTGTGATGAGGTCACTGGCCAGTGTAGGAATTGCTTACGCAACACCACTGGATTCAAGTGTGAACGGTGCGCGCCTGGGTACTATGGAGATGCGAGGAGAGCCAAGAACTGTGCAGGTACAGTGCTGTGCACACGACTGCAGCCACCCGACAGGCACACGCGTGACAGGAGCAGGCTCTCTGTCAGTGCCAGGTTCAGGTGGATTTCTCTTGGGGACATACTGCAGTTACCCCCTTGACACTTTCCCAGGGTAGTATGGAGTCTCAGGGTGTGCATCCCATATTCATAGGGGTAGATATTTTTGTCACGAGTAGTGTAACTTAGCTCATGGGTAGAATGAACCATGAGACACTTAACACCAGTGACCTTTTGTCTTACCATCTTCATGTCCTTCCAGTTTTGACCAAAGAAGTAAATCAGACTTCTGCAGATAACCTATCATTGACCAGAGGACTGAATGAAAGCTTGTGTGGGTCACATCAATTTTCTTATTCTGCAAACTATGTCTTTCTTTTTAGTTATATTTGGTAAAAGTTAGCATTTCAGTGAAATAGGTTAGCAAATCCAGGAGTAGTTTCATCCCCCTATTTCTTCAAATTATCAGAGAAAATATTTCAGGGATAGTATCTTCCTGGATAGACTTCAGTTAGACTGAAAAGTACCAATTTTATTTGGGATTTCTCCAATCCATTTACCTCAGAGAGTGAAGCTCTTCAGAAGTAAAGTTAAATTGCCTTCCTGCAGGATTAAAGGAAGGCTGAGACTGAGTATTCCTTCCTTCCGCCTTTGAGATGAAGAAGACTGAGGAAGAGGTATTGTGCTCTTGTGGCTTGCTTCAGTTAGAGATACTCTCACTGAAACAGGTTTCCACTTAAAGAGATTTTTAAGAAGTGAAGAGTTTGAAATTGAGAAGAAAACAAATATGATCTGCAGAAGTCACAGAAAAGTAACCATGCCTCCAGGAAAGCTGTGTGCACAGAAACATAGCCCCGAGAATAACAGAGGGAGGAGAGGAACACTGTCCAGTCAGACTAGAAAGAAGTGGGCATCAGAAAGAGGGTTGGCAAAGCCAAAGACTTAAACATTGGCATCCTGATTCTCAAAATATTGACTAAACTCATGTTTAAATGGCATGGATGCAGATCACTCTTAGAAAAGAAGCTAATGTTGGAAGCAATAATGCATGACCTTGCTGAATTGTTTCATAAATCTGAATTTTGTGGAACATTTTAACAGCCAAAATGTAATAAATGTATGTTATCCTTGAAGCCAATATTTTATGATTATTCTGTAAAGACAGTTAAGAGGTGGGAGGAAATTCACAATTCTATTCCAGCTTACTGCTAGCCTACATAACTGAAGAAATCCTTTATAAATATTAAAAATTAATCTCCACCCCAAAAAGCATTCTTGAAAATCATCAATAGATTAATAATGGGCTCTCAAGTCTTCTAAATTCATGTAAATATGGTCCTAATTCTTTTCACAATATTGTTCCCAGCTGTCCCACTGGTAGCTATCATTGGGAGGTTTGGAGTCAGTCTTGCCAAGGGTCAAGCCCTGTAGGAGCCAAGAATCGCTCTTGGGTCCCCTCACTCGCTCCTAGTGGGCGGCTCCTCCCTCACACCTGGCAGTAATCAAACCTAGACTTGAATTAAACTAGAGAATCTGACTGCGATAAAAGGATGACTTGGATTCCAGCTGAATAATGGACTCTGTGATCATTTTGTACCTTGTGAAACTGACCTGGATCTCTTTGGACTGAAGCAGTTGCAGAGTCATGTCAGAATCTCGAAAAGTTGGGAAAGGAACCCTAAAACATTGAGATTTATCTACTTTTGGCCCAGGGTCATCTTTGAAAGTCTCACCAAGCTGGGGCTTAATTGGGTAAGAGGAGTAATCCCTAAATCATGTATTCCTCATGATCTTAAGAAAGAATATAAATTAATCCCCACTGAAGAATTATATACTGATAGCAAGTATTTCTGCAAACCACAAAACATTGTGATACTTTAGGCATTAAGAAAATGAATCCCTAATCTCTTGTTTTTGTTTCCCACAGCGTGCAATTGTGGGGGAGGCCCATGTGACAGCATAACCGGAGAGTGCTTGGAAGAAGGTTTTGAGTCCCCTACAGGCACGGACTGCCCAACCATAAGTAAAAATAACCGTACATGATTGACTAACCCCACTTTCTCTAATATGCTGCAGGTGTAGGATTAAGAAGATCTATGCAATCCCACCCTCTCTAGAAACTGAGTCCCACCGTTGGCTTTAACCCTGTCTGTGCCTCAACCAAATGGACCCTAAGCAAAAGACATTCAGTCCACTTGATTCCAATTGGCAAATAGCAGGTTGCATTTAAACAGCTCTATTTTAGAAAAATTATTTTTTTCAAGTCTTTAAGTTCAACATCTTACTTAGTAGGTAAAGTTGGAAATACAGTTCCCAATGACTGAGTTCATTTTAGGTCCTTTTTCTATATTATATCTTCAGATCCTCAGATAATGTAATCCATAGACAATGCTTTACAACATTTGGTAAACTCATATACCAAGAGATTTAACTTTTCCCCAGATCACTCCAAATCTGAAGTGGCACCAGTAATATAATATTCAGTCCTTATGAAAAGGAGCTGCCTTCTCTCTTTCCTGTCTTTCCTGTCATTCAAATCATGAAAGTGAAAGTGAATGTTGCTCAGTCGTGTCCAACTCTTTGGGATCCCGTGGATTATACTGTCCATGGAATTCTCCAGACCAGAATACTGGAGTGGGTAGTCTTTCCCTTCTCCAGGGGATCTTCCCAGCCCAGGGATTGAACCCAGGTCTCCCACATTGCAGGTGGATTCTTTACCACCTGAGCCACAAGGGAAGCCAAGAATACTGGAGAGGGTAGCCTATCCCTTCTCCAGTGGATCTTCGCAACCCAGGAATCGAACCAGGGTCTCCTGCATTGCAGGCGGATTCTTTACCAACTGAGCTATCAGGGAAGCCCACTTCAAATCATGAGTAGTCCTAATGGTCCAAGAACCTGCTGAAACATTTCAAAACAAATGCCCAGAGCCAGTCTTAATGACTTCTCAAGCATCCTTTAAGCCAGTAGCCTAGAAAAGTCCATGATTGATTTTTAGAAGGATTTAAGGAAAGTTTTGCCTTAGAAAGCCTTCTATCAAGAAAGTAACTAATATTTGGCTTTAAGTAGAGTGTTTTAAAGACTACTTTAATATTAGATATCTCTTCCCCCAAACAAAATCATCTTGGCCTCTCAGTCCCTCTGGGCACAAGAGATTAATATCACGATGAACCCCATATTAGAAGGTGACACAGGATGGAAGGCACAGGCTGGGCAAAGTTTGCATACTGACAGCATAGGTGATCCTCTATGCACAGTCACTTTAAGGACATCAAGGTGCCTGCTTGGCCTCTCTGTGTCTCCTCCACCAGCCTGATGTTCTGGCTGGGGAGTCATTACTTAGACAGAGCATATGAGGAAGACCTCATTAAACTTCAAGTAACAAATTAACATATTAACAACCATTAACCCTTTAGTCTCCATGTATCAGTTCTCTAGACGAGAGTATATCTGGTGGAAAGAGGTTGGAAACAGAAAAATTTCAAAGGGTGTCCTTAGTGAGTGTGTCCTAGGAGGGCATTGGTTTGTGGGGGTGATGACAGTGGTCAGAGGAACTCGAACATGAAATGCAGGAAGCAGTGAGAAACCGCCACCCTCCTCACCACACGTGCAGGGTCGTCAGCTGTCAGAGAGTAATATTAGCAAACAGTGAGGTCCTGCCGATCTATTCAGACAGGAGGTCAGGCCATGGAGAGGCACCGGGCCATCCGTGCAGTGAGGAGAAAGCACTGGAACCTGAACAGTCAGTAAGGAAAGCTGCTGGGAAATGAGGAATGGCAGGCGAGTTCCATCTTCACTGGCCGGCACCAAGCGGAAACCCACAGCCTGACGTGGAGGGCGTCCTCCCAGACGGCTTTCCCCTGACCAGAGAAAAGTGGGGAGAAGGTTCTTTTCAGCCACCCGCCGTCTCTCAGATGCCTTGCCCTTTGCGCTTCCTTTCCTCCTCAGCTCAGCCATTAGCGTTCATGGTAACCTGCTTTTCAGTTGCATGTTTGTTTTTTGTGTTTTAAGCAGGGATAGTGCCCAACGTACACTTTGGTCATCTGAGGCTCTCTGAGTATAAGGACTAGTTCCGTGGTCCAGAATATCTCCTCAGGAAACAAAAATACGAACAGTATTAACCAAGCAAGGGCATATAATGACCAACTTAGAGCAGAATGCTTCCCAGCTGACCTTTGATTTTGAGGAAATGACATGCCATTGTACCACCAGGCTGCGATAAATGCATCTGGGATCTGACTGATGACCTTCGGTTAGCAGCGCTCTCAATTGAAGAAAGCAAATCCGGCCTGCTGAGTGTGTCATCTGGTGCCGCAGCTCATAGGCACGTGAACGAAATCAACTCCACCATCTACCTCCTCAAAGTATGAAGGAATGGTTTACTTTCTGTGTATTTTCACTCTGGTTTCACAGGGTCACTCCTAGTACCTCCTACCCTTTTGTTATCTGAGTCCAGTAGTTATATTACAGATTGCTAGACCTCGGAAATTATGAAAAGTTGATTAGAGTCATGCGCTCCATCCTAAACCAGGAGCTGTCATCTATGAAAAAGGTTAGCGGAAAATGAAATGACTGAAAAACTAGTATCTACGTACAAAGCTATTGATAGAGGAGAAACACTTATTTTCTTAAGCTGTACATTGGTTACTTAAGTCAACATAGCAAACATACTATTACCTTAACTTCAGTTTGCTATGTTTTCATGGGTTTCTCTGAAAACTCATACACTCTTGTTCTCCATTTTTCCTTTCTTTCCTCCCTCTTTCTTCTGCCCTTACCATTCCATCTCACTGACAAACATTTTTGCTCATTTTTCCATACTCACACACACACTCAAATACACAAGCATGCTCACGTGCACTGTTTCTCTTCCTTGGTCTAGTGGTTAAATCTGATAAGCAAGTTAAAGGCAGACAGTAGTCAAAAACTGTAACAGTGCTTTTAAGAGTTGTTTTTTCCCTCTCTAAATAATAGGCTTCTATCACAACCAACAGATACTTTTTAAAACAATGATAATCAGCTGAAAGGTTAATAGAACTAATTCCAGCATACTTTTTTATTTTGTTAGTCAAATTAGCGTAGTGGTTAAGAGCATAAATTTTGACACCAGAATGCCTAGATTCAACTCCCAGCTCTGACACTTACTAGCTTTGTGACCTTGAGTAAATTATTTAACCTCTTTAGTTTTCATTCCCCTCATCTGAAATTGAGGATAATTATTACACCTATCTCATGGGTTGTTGAGAGAATACAGTGAGTTGTTATATAGAGAGCAGTCAGAATAGTATCTAACATAGAAAGTGCTCAATTCTCTGCTTTTAGGAGGTACAAATAATATCCACAGCAATTGCCCAAATCGGCAAAGTGTAGAACAAAACAAAAATCACAAAGTTTTAAAGCTGGATGAAGTCTTAGTAAGCACTCTGTTCCCAGTTTAGGAATTGTTTTTTGTCCAAACTCATCTATTTGGACACATGAAGGCAGTATTCTCAGAGGAGTCACCCAGACTCAGTCCTCTTGATACTGCTTGAATCCTCTTTCCCCAAAAGGACAGCTTCAAGGTAGAAATAGTTATTATATCAGATATAATAATATTGTAGCTGATAGGAAGTCAGTGCCCAGATTGAAGGACTTACTCCAAAGTAATTGAAGGAAAGCTACACCTGGTGCAAACTCCTCAAAAATGGAAATGAAAAGGGCAAACTGTCTGAAATAAAAATAATTGTTCTCCTTACACTAGAAAGAGGAAACTGAATTTCTAGAACTCCATTTTCATTGATCAAGGTGGGTTATCATTTCCTCGAAGACCTGCCAGAATTGAAATTTTAAAGCTCAGACACGCAAAGCCACCGCCCGTCTATATTGAGCCTTTTTGCAAATTTGCAAAAGGTACCCTTTCCCCAGAACCAGCACAGCCCACACCAGATTCTCCAGCCTACTGAGGGGAGCTCACAGAATTTCTGTCCCCAGAGCTCTCAGTCCCCTCCTGCAGACCTCAGATTTCATACCAGCTTGTAGTAGCCTGTGGACCCCGCTATTTTGAGAATAAAGGCTAACTCTGTACTGTAGTCCTCTTACACTGAAAGGGTTTTCTGTGTATTTTTATAAACCTGGTGTGCACATCTACTGACTATGGAAAAATACGCATTTGTTTTTTTTTTTTAATCCACAGACAAAATTGTCAGAAAGAGAAAACCAGTATGTCCTAAGAAAGATACAAATCAACAATGCTGAAAACACAATGAAAAGCCTTCAGTCTGACATGGAGGAATTAGCTGAAAGGGTATGTATTTGGTTTCTGAGACTAACTTCAGTGAGGGATTTAGCTAGTGTAAGACTGGCTAGTCACAAATGATTGAGGCTTAACACAGCCCAGAAAAATGCAGGGACCCAGGTGCCTTAAGATACATCAAGGCAAAACCTGAGGATAAAGTTAATATGTTTGGTCTCTACTGTATCTTCCCATTTTGATTGGTTTCCTTGAAAAACCATGTTTATGGGGAACTTTCGTTGTGTTTGCTGCTGGTAAATATCGTTGATATGTATTTCACTTGGATATTCGTTCAAATGTTTGCCTTAACATTTTATGGCTAAGAGCAATAGAGCATCTAGAAGTAAACTTTATTATATAGCATATAAACTTTAAATGCTTGCTACAGGATGCATTAAATAATGAAAGAGGAGAAATTGTGTTGAGAAAGCAATTTTGCAGTTTGGCAGGGGAAAAAGAACACTTTGGACCCTCATTTTTTACCATATACTATTAATAAAATGAACTTCGAACAGATTAAAGACTTTAGTTTAAATCTAAAATTTTCAAGAAAACAGAACTAGATAATTATTAAATCTTGAAAGGAAATAAAAATGCAATTAAATACAGTATGAAGAATTATAGTAAAAAGAAGAATAGATTTGACAAGGTAAAATTGCAAATACTCAGTAAAACAACTAAATAAATGAAAAAAAGTCAGTGAGACTAAGAAAAATGTTGAGGGAAATGTGGCTTCTAAAAGCTCTCACAGATTAACAAAAACATTAAAACATGAGCAAAGTCATTCCCCAAGGGTCTAATGGAAAAATTTCCATCTAATAAAAAAATAGAAAATGCAACTAAGCTCCAAGGCACCATGTTTAATATACTAAAATCTTTAACACATTTTTTCCCCTGATTATGTTCCACCAGTTCTGCCCAGAGTACCCTGGAATTTCTGCTTTCAGATACTAATATTTGACATAAACTGTTGTTCTTTTCAGAAACAATTCTCATTTTCTGCAAAAATAGTGGTTAAAATGACTCTGATAATCTCTTTTGACCTTGGACCTCTTAAACTAAGAGATTATGCTTCTAAAAATATGAATTACTTTAATTGAATCCTTGGAAGATTCAACTGCTTTTAAATGCATATAAAAATTGAGTCCCCCTTTCTCCATGCAACCATCAACATTTGAGGAGCAGCGAGATCTCTTAAAGTTCAAAGGAAAATACCATGAAAGAAATCTTTGTGAAAACTCATTGTCATTTCATTTCTATGTCATGGCTGGAACTTGCTGGAAGTGTCTCAAATTCTTGAGGAAATGTTTTCACCAAGATTAGTTCCTCCCATAGCTTAGACACAGAGTTACTGATTGTTTTCTTATACAGTTTTCCTATTTCCAATATTAATTAAATTCAGGTTTTCATGGGGAGGAAATAATGTAAGCTTCAAAGGAATATCACAGTAGAAAAGGCTCCTGAGCAACAAGAACAGACCACCAAAGCAGGAAGTTGATGATGAAGCTACTAGAACATTCACCCAGTTGTTTCCATTGATTCTTACTGAAAATAACATCCTTCTTGTTGTGACATCAACAGTCCTGATGGTACAAGAACCTGCTGAAACATTTTGAAACAAACACCCAGAGCTAGTCTTAATGACTTCTCAAGCATCCTTCAAGCCGTTGGTCTAGAAAAGTTCATAATTGATTCCTAGAAGGATGTAATAAAAGCTTTGTCTTAGAAAGCCTTCTATCAAGAAAAGTTCACAATATTTAGCTTTAACTAGAATGAAGAATGTCACTGTAGATTCCCACAGTGTGATAAAAATCACAGTAATGTTGCCTCTTAAAATTGAAAATGTGGTTGATCCTTGAACAACATGGGTTTGAACTTCGAGGGTCCACTTACACATAGGTGTTTTTTGATACTATGGTGCAATGGTATTACATGATCCACAGTTGGTTGAGCCCAAGGGTATAGAACCTCAGATATGGAGGGCCAACTGTGAAGTTACACGTGGATTTTCAATTGTATCAGTGCCCCAAACCCCTGCATTGTTAAAGGGACAACTGTATCCTCTGTATGCAAAGTATCTGTTACATGAATCTAATGTAACCCAAATCTCACAGTTTACATTAACTTAAAGTTGCTGGGTTTTTGCCCCAACTTCCATATCTAAGTCCTCTAGCCCTCTTTTGATAAATCCTACTGCCTCTTCCCACCCCGTACTTAGGGAAATTTACCTGCCTCCTGAGAAACCTATATGCAGGTCAAGAAGCAACAGTTAAAACTGGACGTGGAACAATAGATTGGTTCCAAATTGGGAAAGGAATACATCAAGGCTGTATATTGTCACCCTGCTTATTTAACTTATATGCAGAGTACATCATGCAAAATGCCAGGCTGGATGAAGCACAAGATGGAATCAAGATTGCCAGGAGAAATATCAATAACCTCCGATATGCAGATGACACCACCCTTATGGCAGAAAGCAAAGAGAAACTAAAGAGTCTTTTGATGAAGGTGAAAGAGGAGAGTGAAAAAGCTGACTTAAAACTCAACATTAAAAAAATGAAGATCATGGCATACAGTCCCATCACTTCATGGCAAATAGATGTGGAAACAGTGAGAGGCTTTATTTTCTTGGGCTCCAAAATCACTGCAGATGGTGACTACAGCCATGAAATTAAAAGACTCTTGCTCCTTGGAAGAAAAGCTATGACAAACCTAGACAGCATATTAAAAAACAGAGACATTACTTTGCCAACAGAGGACCATATAGTCAAAGCTATGATTTTTCCAGTAGTCATATATGGATGTGAGATTTGGACCATAAAGAAGGCTGAGCACTGAAGAATTGATGCTTTTGAACTATAGTGTTGGAGAAGACTCTTGAGAGCCCCTTGGACTGCAAGGAGAGCAAACCAGGCAATCCTAAAGGAAATCAGTCCTGAATATTCATTGGAAGGACTGATGCTGAAGCTGAAGTGCCAGTCCTTTGGCCACCAGATACGAAAAACTGAGTCATTAGAAAAGACCCTGATGCTGGGAAAGATTCAAGGTGGGAGAAGAAACAGACAACAGAGGATGAGATAGTTGGATGGCATCATCGACTTGATGGACATGAGTTTGAGCAAGCTTTAGGAGATGGTGAAGGACAGGGAAGCCTGGCATGGTGCAATCCATGGGGTTGCAAAGAGTCAGACATGACTGAGTGACAACAACAGCAACTTCTGGGAAGCCCCTAAAGGATGCCCATGCATTTGTGTTCCCAAAGAGCTGCTGCTCAAAAAAGTCTCGATTTTGCCACTGCTGATCATGTCTGTAATGAAATACCAAAGCCTCTGTCAAGATTCCACTCTCCTGTGTTCCCAAAGGCACCATGCTCAGAACCAGAGTGGACTAGACTACAAGCAGAAGTGAAGATAGTGACCCTCTCCCAGTCTCAGTGCTGCCCTTTGCCATCTGGATCTAGAGCCCAGTCTCCCAAGAGCTGGGTCAGGAGGATGCCACACTGTTCCCTACACTTCACCATCTCCTCCATCTCATCCATACTCCTTCAGCTACAGCAGCATGTATGAAGACCTTTAGGATTGGAAGGAAAGTAGGTCACTTCCATACATCAAAAGCCTCATCTCCAATCCTGATAAAAAGACAAGACAAAAAGTCAAAATATATTTCAATTACAGTTGACCAGAAGACTGTACCCACTCCAGTGCTCTTGCCTGGAGAATCCCAAGGATGGAGGAGCCTGATGGGCTTCCATCTATGGGGTTGCACAGAGTCAGACATGACTTAAGTGACTTAGCAGCAGCAGCAGAAGACTGTAGAACTTCAGCCTTGGCATTGCAGAAGATTAATTTAAAAAGCAAGGAACAGCAGACAATGCTGAAGAGGTTCTCAGAGGCCAAATCGTGAAGAACCTTGCCCACCATACTCATCCTATGGACTTTGGAAGATATTGGAGCATTTACCTACAACAATGAGCTGATTAGGTGCGAAGTTTCAGAAACATTGCTCTGCAGTGGGGATGATAAATTGGTGAGTTTAAGACTGAAGACAGGGACACCAGTTAGTAGACTGTCACAGTA
Source organism: Bos indicus x Bos taurus (assembly GCF_003369695.1). Classification (NCBI taxonomy): domain Eukaryota; kingdom Metazoa; phylum Chordata; class Mammalia; order Artiodactyla; family Bovidae; genus Bos; species Bos indicus x Bos taurus. The sequence continues at coordinate 38,364,843 of NC_040084.1, forward strand.
ATCCAAACAAGAGCAGTCCGTTGCTACCTTGTGTTCATTGGAAAGGAAATTGCAGTGAACTGGGATAAACTGAAACTAGTGGTGGGCAACAAGAAGAGAGGACAGAAGGGCGAGTGAAATAAAAGTGATTCAGTGACCAGTTGAATATGAAGAGTTGCAAAGATGTAAGCTATTAGACTTGGAAAGATAAATGGCCAAGACTGATAATTCAGAATGGATTCTCTGGACCTCGTCAGGTGAAGTACCTGTGGATGCCAGAGATTTGAGTCTGTAGCTCAAGAGAAGAGATCAAGGCTGGAAAAGTATTTCAATGTTTAGGAGATAGTTAAACCCACACAAGTAGACATCACCATACAGATAGTGAAATGGCACACCAGTATTCCTACTGCCGTTTTGTCCGGCACTGCCTCTGTTTATGCTTATCTTAGAGTTATTATTAGAAGATCCCCTTTCACTCTCAAAAGAGTCCAGACCATGCTAGATAATGATTAGCATCCTCACTCAATAGAATAGTATTCTAGGTACACTATACTTTATGCCCTGTATAGTACATGAAATTCTTGCCACCTTTATGTCAAATGTGTGTCAGAATTCACTGCTGAGGTGAGTAAGTGATTAATCCATTTGTAATGCTAAACATCAACCAGCTTACAGTTGTGAGCTATTTTTTTATAGTTTTCCTTAGGGCAGGATGCACCTGTTTTACCATGTGCCCATATCATTATTTTCCTTCCATAATCAAAGTTAAAGAAAGCCGTAGAACTTTCAAATAAGGCATCACTGTATATTATATCAGTAATTTTGCAGTTTAAAGTAGCAGATGTTCTTTTTGCTGCTGTCTTTTTTTAAATATATGTATCTAAGCGCCCTCTGGTGTTGGTCAAAAGAGCTTGTCTTTGAGTTATCTTCTAGCTGTCTCATTACTTCGGTGAATTCAGTTTCCATATCAAGAAATAAATGAACACAGTAATAACAATAAACCTTTTCCCTTGAAGGATGAAGCCAAAGTCAAAAATATGCATGTTGTATTTTGTAAATATAACTGAATTTAAACTGGACCAAAAATCAACTTTAAACATTTTTTAATGTTTTATAGGTCTGTGTCCCTATTTTTTAAAAGTAGGGAGGGATGACATCAAGAATAAGATTCATTTTATTTTCTACATCATCTAATTTTAAAGTGACCACAAAGCTTGTGTTTCCAGAAAGCATTAGAAAAGGGCAAGAGGGAGATTGAAATTGTGGGAAAAGAACATGTGACTCAGATTGCTGTGTCCATTCAGAGAGCATGCATTTCAGCGACGGAGCTGCAGTATTGCTGCACAGGGAGCTTTGTTTGGAGGGATTTTGGATACAGTGCCAATGAAAAGCTCCTGGGGCATGTGTTTGCTGGGATACCATCTCCGCATTCTCCTCCTTAAAGGGCCAGTGGCTTGGGTTATGCTGTGTGATGGTTGTTCAGTCACTCAGTCACGTCCAACTCTTTGTGACCCCAATGCCTGTAGTGCTGGGCTCCTCTGTCCCTGGGATTTTGCAGACGAGACTACTGGAGTGGGTTGCATAAAAACATTCCAGGTAAAAGCATGGCCTAATCCTCCCACTGCAACAAGAGATAAAAGGAGAGAGATTTGAAACAGCCACTCTCCTGTTCTGGGGGCCTACTAGCCAGCACTCTGTGTAGCAGGTCACCTGGCAATCCAGGCAGATACAGCTGAACCAGAAAGACACTGGGCAAGGCAAGTGGGCGCTTGATCAAATGCCAGACTGAGGAAGTGTCCCACCTCTTAAATATAACCCATGAATCCATCTTTCTGATGCCAGAGTATGTACCCAGCCCCATGCTGTGCATCCAGGCCAGTGTCTTGGCCTTGAACCATTTTTTTAAGACATGCTTCCCTTGTGGCTCAGACAGTAAAGAATCTGGCTGCAATGCATGAGACCTAGGTTCAATCGCTGGGTCAGGAAGATCCCTTGGAGAAGGAAATGGCCTTCCATTCCAGTATTCTTGCCTAGAGAATTCCATGGACAGAAATGCCTGGCGGGCTATAATCCGTGGGATCGCAAAGAGTTGGACACAATCAAGTGACTACACTTTCACTTTACTTTCTCTTCTGTCTTTATACACACAGAGATAAATATGCATGTACACATGCACACCCACACATCCTTTCTTCAGGAGCCACATTTGAGTTGGGGGTTCATCTTGACAGATCCTACATGTGAGTTCTGAAACAGAGTTGAAAGAATGAAATCAGCTTCTCAGAGAAGAACTTCATTCACTCCGAGCCAAAACTGCTTGAGTAATTATTTGTACACAAGTGCCTTCAGTGTTGATGGGAATTTGGAAGGCAGCACTGAAAATAGCCTTTAGCCTAGTGAGCATAATCCTTTCAATCTCTGTGGTAATTTAGTTGCAGCAGTGCCTGGACCACCCAGAAGCCACTGGATGCATGGAACATTTTGAGATCGGCCTGCTTTCTCAACATGTTTCCCTTTGAACCCTTAAGCATTTCAGTCAGCACAATGTCAAACTGATCAGCAGACATGGATAATTCCCTAGTCTGGCATCTTGAGATACAGTAAAAATTCAAAGGGTAGATTACTTACGAAAGATGGGTGGTTTGGATTGAACTGTGACTGATGGCTTAGGAATAGAAATAGCATCTGTAATTCTAAAGCTAGTCATCACATCCATCTTCATGCATGAGTCCATTTTATATGTTACAGAACTTTCGCATGTCGGGGAAATTTATGTTTACAGAATACATTATGCTCACCCACCCCCACATGCATATACACAGCCTTTCCTTCTCGTAAAATTAATCTGTTGTTTATACGGATTATTTATAGGAAAGCCAGGCTGCAAGAAAGGTCCAGTTGGCTCAGAAGGAAAGCATGGATACCATTAACCATGCAACTCAGCTTGCAGAGCAAGCCCACAATATGAGGGATAAAATCCAAGGTAAATATACTCTCTACTGGTTCAGCTCCATGTCAGGGAATCACTCATGTTATTAACAACAATAAAAGTAATGGCTACTGTTAGTGTTTATTGTGTGCCAGGACCTGTTGTTAGAGTGTTACCTTTTCAAACTCATGTAAGATCTTCTTTGACATTTGTTTGTCTGGGACTTCTGAGCACTCATCTCCGCTGTCTATTTTCAATAATAAACGTGGAGAGTAGAGGAAATTTCCTGACAGTACAGTGGTTAGGACTCAGGCAGTGCAGCCAAAAGGAAAAAAAAAAAAAAAAGAGAGAATGTATGTAAAAAATCATTCCCTTTCCACTCATTTCACAGAAGTGAAATGCCAGTATACCTTTCCAGTAGAGGAAATTACATTCTGTGTTGTCTCTAAAATGCAAGAGTTGAGTAGGAGTCACATTTTTCTCAGTTATTCACAGTGAAAGCCCTGCCTTTAGAATGGCAGCAAACTGTCCACTAATCCAAGTTATCCTGCGCTGTCTCTCTCATGCTGTCCTAAGAACCAGGCAGGTGCATGCTCTGGTCCCCAGTCCAGAAGAAACGCCAAGAGTGGGTGTGGAAGAGTTCTTTGCCTTAAAGCATAAAACTGGCAGATTTACCTTTCTTCTTGAGGGTTTACTTACTTGTATTCCAGCTTCTCATAAACGCAGGCTGCATTTTGAAGACTATCTTAATAGCATGCTGAAAGCAAGCCTTCAGTTTACCAACAGAAAACAGGCGATTGCTTTGGTTCTAAGATAAAGAGAATTTACTTGGGTTACAGTCTGCTAAGATACAGTATTTGTGTGTTTCCATAGTTTTTATTATCCTATATATTAAGAGCTGGATGACAACTACAAGTACATCTCAAGGGCACAATGACAGTAAAGGGACCCACAATGGAAGATTCATATCTTTATACTGAGGTAGAGGGAGCATATTCCAGGACAAGGGATGTATTGAGCCAAGATTAATCATCTGCTGTATTTCCTTCGGTGCCCATAATACATAATAAAAACAAATGGTATGCATTTCAAACATCCCCTGCTCCCATCCTTACTATTTCATGCTTTTGCATCTACCAATAAAATGTTCTTTCCATATAATATTTTATAGTTAAAATTGATTTATTCAAAAAGTAAGATTAAACCTAGATTAGCTGATCTCATCTAATTAAGAAATAAATGTCCCTCTCGGCAGCAGAAAAAGCTAGCATCTTAGATCTTAGCCATTCAGGGGAAAAAAAAAAAAAAAAACAGTTCACCTTTGCTGTCTAACTCAAATTGTGATTCTAGGGTATTTCATTTGGAAGGAATCTAAGCCTTCTTATTTGACCCTTATTTGACCCTAGGACATAGAATAAGAAGGAAAAAATACAAAAGAAATGTAAATAGAAAACAGTAATTTCTATCAGTTTCTACCTTTCGAAAGTAATGTATGAACAGCCTTCAAAGACCAAAAGCATAAATGTTATTCTCTGTATTTCTTTTTTCTAATCTAGAGCAGACATGGCTAAAATAAAATAAGCCAGATTGTAAATATAATATCTGCATCAAAATGCCAAGAAATTCAGCATTGCCAATGCTAGATCTAAGGAAAATATATATGTTTAGTTTATTTCAAGGGTTAATATTTTAGACTTTACTTGAGAAATGAGTATTTAATTCCTTCTTGAGTTTTGTTGAAGTATATTTTAGTTTCTAAAGCTTTTATCAGTAATATTTACAGCACTGAAAACCTCTTCCCCTATTTATCTCCCTTGCTTCAGAATTCAGGGATGCTGCACACCAGGAGTGTGTCATTCCTTATTCCCAGCCATCTCTAAAGTAACTACTGGTGACCTTCAAGCTATTATCCATATGAAATACAAGCCCTTATCCTGGTATGATTTATGTGAGACCAGTGTTGTTTACCCATCTTGTCTGGCCAACCACATAGATCATAGTAAACCACAGACAGACAATTTCATTTATGCCAGGAAGATAAAATGCTTCCTCCTGGAGCTACCATAGGACAAGGTGGCAATTACATAACTTTCATCTGATCATATATAGTAGGAAGAGGGAACCAGAGGCCTGCTCAGCTCTGCCAGTATTCAGACAACCCATCTATTGCCTCTGAGCCTCAGCCGTCCCTCTGGTTCTGAAATGGATACTACTTATGGATGTAGGCTGAGAATGACCCAGAGTCAGAATTGAACAGTCTTGCCAGGCAGTCATACCACAGAAGGCAAACAGCAGTTGCAAAAAAAAAAAAAAAATGTATATATTAATGAGCAAAAGCTCACATCCTGCTGTAAGAAACCTCTGTGTTATATCTAGTCTGTACAACAATCTGAAAGACTAACTTGAACAGCCATCAGTGTACACTCATTTTGGCTTAGAGCTTAGGTAAAATCCTTGGCTAAATTACAATTAATATCTCCAATGCTTCCTATGTGTGACAGGTGATACATCAGAACATTTTCTCCAAATTATATATTTTATTATATAAAAGACTGATCAAAGACCCTAGATTTGTGTTTCTTAAATATTAACATTTTTTACTCGTACTAAAATCAGACTCAACTGAAATCAGAGCAAACTTGGTATTAATTCCATTCCTGTTCTGAAGTTGCCAGATGAAAAGCAAAGAGTGACTTCCTTTGGTTTAACCTCTCCGTGGAATATATGATGAACTCCAGGGCCGACACCAGTATTCACAGCATGACCACCACCACGCTGTCTTTGCATCAGGTCTCTGTCTCCGTTTTAGGATCAGCCCTGCCCATTGCCCTCTTGTTTGTGTTTTCAGTGACGTCACTGTCAGACTCCCCAGCACTTCCCCCTCCTGCCTTCTCTCACTGTGCCCTTCCTTTCAGAGATCAGCAGCAAGATGCTGTATTATGGGGAAGAGCAGGAACTTAGCTCTGAGGAAATCTCCGAGAAGCTGGTGTTGGCACAGAAGATGCTTGAGGAGATCCGACGCCGTCAGCCGTTCCTCACCCAACGGGAACTTGTGGACGAGGAGGCAGACGAAGCCCATGAATGTAGGTATATTCAGCTTCTAGAGGCCAGCACATGTCTGCTTCCTTTGTGGGTACAGGAGAGGACACCCAGTCACAGGGCAGCGTTTGGTCAAAGCAACCAATTCCCGATATTCAGAGTCACTGAGCATTAAAAGTGGCCTCAGGGAGTTCTTCAGGATAACTTGACTCTATATATATAGACCAGGAATTTTAAATCCAGACCCAACCTTCAGCTTTTGAGAAACTGCTGAGATTCCACAAGGAATCTACAAGATTTTACTCCTGAGGAGAAAAAAATAGAAATGTAGCAGCTGGTGAAAAAACAGGGGAAGGAAAGCTAAGGGAAGCAATTCCCAAAACTTCAATAAGAGAAGTCTCATTGAGAAGGCAGTAAAGATGTAACAAAACAAAGCCCAGCAACATTGATGTTCTGATGTCCGTGAGTGACTTTTAATGACTTTGAAACCTCACTGGAAATTTAACATTTCCTTTAATGATTAATGTAAATAACAAACCACAGTAGTATTAGTGAATCTATGACTTGGTCATTATATCAGTTATCAATTACTGTCTCACAATCTACCCCAGACATTAAAACAATAAGCATTTATTTGTTCATGATTTCATAGGTTGGCAGTTTGGGTTGGACTCAACCTAGACAGATCATCTCTGCTCCATGTGGTGAAGTTCACTCACATGTCTGGGCTCTTAGCTGGGATGGCTGGGCATCTCCCTCCACGTGGGGTTTTATTCTCTGGGAAGCTCACTGAGCTTGTTCATATGGCAGAAGCCTTCCAGGAGGGCAAGAATGGAAAGTACAAGGTCTCTCAAGGCCTGGCCTTGGAACTCAGCAATGTCATATTCATTCCATTGGTCAAAGTGAAAGTGAAAGTTGATTGATCATGTCCAACTCTTTGCAAGTCCATGGACTATACAGTCCATGGAATTCTCCACGCCAGAATACTGGAGTGGGTAGCCTATCCCTTCTCCAGGGGATCTTCCCAACCTGGGGATCAAACCCAGATCTCCCACATTGCAGGCGAATTCTTTACCAACTGAGCCACAAGGGAAGCCCAAGAATACTGGAGTGGGTAGCCTATCCCTTCTCCAAGGGATCTTCCCAACCCAGGAATCAAACCGGGCTCTCCTGCTTTGCAGATGGATTCTTTACCAACTGAGGTATGAGGGAAGCCCTCTGTTGGTCAAAACCAGCCCAGATTCAAGGGTGAGGAAAAAGACTTGACTCTTGATAGAAGAGTTATAAAAAATTGTGTCCATTTTAATCTACACAGTCAACAAAAAGAGGCTACAGGTTTGTGTATCATATTTCAGTTGTCACTGTTATTTCACAATGCTAAATTCATCAATAATTCAAGAATTTTAGTAGTTACTGGTTTCACCCCTAAATCTTATTAGTTAACACACTGATAAGGAAGCACATGTATTATTATATTACCAATTTTTATACATCTTTTTAGTGCTACATATTTTATCTTGTACATTTAAAAACATATAAGAAGGGATCTGAATGAAGGCTTTGCCAGGTTGTAAAGGGGCCCATGATACAGAAAGGGTTAAGAACACCTACATTAGATCATTTTCCTACAATTGTCACTGTCAACTTCTGTTAAAACTTGTTGTGAATATTTTAATAGAGGAGTAATTTTGGCATAAAGGTATATTGTGATAGCAGACTTACAAGGTCTTAGAAACAGTAAGAAATAAGGCAGAATCTCAGGCCCGTTTCTGAGTGCAGATTAGGCCAGCAGTCAGGAAGGCTGGAGCTCTCATGTCACAGCCAGATGCTTTGCCTGTTTGGGGATTTAACAAGACTACTCTGGGGAAGTGGAACCAAATACATCTCCCACTTAGCAGCCTTCCACCGAGTAAAGGCATTTTTTCAGCCACTTTCTCTACTCAACCGTGAACTTGTATCTTCTGTTCATGATGATGAAAGTAAATACAAAACCTCAATAAGACAGACTGATAGTCCCTGGAGAAAAAATAGAATCAAGGTACAGAAGCAATGCATGTAACTTTGATTAGAGAATTAAGACATAGGCAAAGTTTAAGAATATTTCATTGCCATTTAATCTTTCAGAATAATGATTCTGGAATAATGATTCCAGAATAATGATTAAGTTTGACCTAAATAAAGGAGCTAACTAAAAATAGCTGCCTGGAGAGAATACAGAAGATGAATGGTTGTACATTTGCCAATAATAGACAAAATAATTGGAGATATCTCTAACAGTAAAACTGTAGTATATCCAAGTTTCGTTTGTATGGTAAAGCTATTAATAATCTGTGTAATAATAAACCTAGTTGAATGACATCATTTCCACATAAAGCATCATCTTGACAGGAAAACTAATCAACTCCCTTTTTAGCTGATGGTGGTCTAGAATGGTCCAAATTCTACAAAATAGTATTTAAAACTTCAAATAATGGGGCCATTTTTGTGACCAACAGCTTTAATCGCTATTGCTAAAGACGTCACCTGCCAAATTTGCATCTTTGCTTCTGTGGGCTGGGATGGGAAGAGAAGGGAGGAGCCCAGACTGAGTTTCTGTGTGCCTTTCTCCCCAGTGCTGAGCCAGGCTGAGAGCTGGCAGAGGCAGTACAATGACACTCGCTCTCTGTTTCCTGTGGTCCTGGAGCAGCTGGACGACTATAACGCCAAGCTGTCAGACCTCCAGGAATCACTCGACCAGGCCCTTAACCATGTCAGGGATGCTGAAGACATGAACAGAGCCACAGCAGCCAGGCAGCGGGACCACGAGGTACGGTGGACACTAAATGTAAATGCATTTGGGGCATATATTAATACAACACGACGTTATCCTAAGAAGAGACAGTTGGTAAACAGTTTTTAAAATATTGGTACATTTAAATCTTTATTTTTAAAATTATCTGCACATTTTTTGCCACTGTCATTTGCTGATATAAGTGTGCACAACTAAAATCAAGTTGAAACTGGTGCAGTTGTTTACCTTGTGCGTTAAGAAGAATGCAGTTGTTCTTCGTGCTTCTGTCCGCCTGTGTTGGATGTATTTCTCTCGTTTGCAACTGAGAAAACAAGGCATAATTCCTGTGTATAACTTCTTTTATACCGAGAGTACTAAAAATCTCAAAGCAACCCAGAACCGTGTTAAGGATATGTGTGATTTTGGAAGGGCCTGATTAGCAAATCTCACAGCCTGACTGATCAGCAGCTGCAGAGGTAGGGAGTCTAATTCAAGCTAAGGTCTTACAAAGAGGTGAAAAGATTTCCCGGGCTTGGCCAGAGCTTGCCAAAGCGGTCACCTTACGGGGCCAGGATTTGTGCATGCCCACACCTCCAGATTTAGAACTGGTGGTGCTCACACTTCTACCCTGAGCAATACATGCACTCACACCATCACTGTGAATGGTCATTTTCTGATAGGAAGACATGTGCCTCTAAAAGCAGTGTCAGAAATAGGAAGCAGCTATGAGCAAGCTCATTACTTCAATTATGTTATCAGCAAACCCAACTTAAATTAGGTTCTCCAAACTGATTTTCAGTCATCGCTACCTTTCAGTAAGTCATCATCAAATTTCCTAAATAAAAGTGAGTTGTACTTATTATTGCCATTTTGCACCACTGAAGCAATCTCTTAGCCAATATGTTTTAGTATAATAATGGTCAGGATAGCATTTTTGTTTAAAAACAAAACCATGATTATCTGGCACAACAAAATTATGAGTGTAACACAAAATAAATTCTTTAAGCAGAATTTAAGAAAGTTACTGGGACTCATCCTTATCCTTGAATTTTTCCCACCCTCACGTCTCGTCAACCACAGGATCTGGCCCATTTTACCTTTGGAGTATTTTTAACTATCTTCCATCTTTTCCCTTCCTCTACGACTTCTCCAGTGTGGGCCTTTGTTATTTCTCAACTAAAATAGCCTCCTCCACTCCCCTCCATTCTTGGTTCTGTATTGTGATCATCTGCTAGTGGATGTCTCCCCCATTCACCATAAGTGTTTTACTATCACATTTCACTGTAAGAACTACAGTATGGCTTAAAAAAAAATAACACCAAAATTGCAATCCTTATACAAAACCAAAAATAACCACAAAGTTTGATCATTTTGTTGTGTGCAAATAATAGCCACACAACTAGTGATTACATTATTTATTTTGTCTTCCTACTCCCAATGTGAAAGGATAACAGAATAATAAAAATCTGTATCAGATGAATATGAGATTCTGTCTATTTAGGGACTCTGATAACCAAAGTTCCACCTTCCTAAGACTTTCTCTGTCTCTTTTTTAAGTATGAGGAGACTTTTATTTTTTGCATATGTGAAGTGGATACTGAAGCATGCTGAAAAATGCTAATTATGTCATTTTTCACTAATTATTAGTTTCTAAATTTTCTTCTGTTCAAATTGTCCATCTCTCTGTGAGAATACCTTTGTTTCAAAGCTAATTTTCTTCATTTCTGTCTAATTCTATGTCTGGCGAGTGACAGAAACCCTTTAACTTGAAGCACATCATTTCCAGCTACTACCGATGAGCTCACCAGGCAGTGCTGTTTGCACATGGTTTTGAAGCTTGGTTGTTACTTCAGGGTGTTAGCTGTGTTCCCACAAGGCAGCTCAGATAGACGAGCTTCCAGAAGGGATCATATCTCAGATTCTGTAACGGGAAAACTGCTCTGAGAGATCTAGATAATACCAATCTTTTTCACCCTTCTTCCTTACATACTTTAAAATATTGCTTTTGTGCAGAGCTATATAACTACCTGTCCTTGTGAAGACAAGAATGGTTAACCCCAGATAGTCATACTGAATTAAGCTTGATGGATTTTGAAGGGATATTGATTTTTTTTTAAGTTCTTACTTTAAGAGGATGTTCAAATGAGATGCTTTTCTGTCGCCAGACCTATGTCTTCCCCTGTAGCAAGGTATGTGGAGAAAATGGGTTTCATTCTTCTTTTCCACTAAATTAGAAAAGAGAGTCCAGGGAGTGAGACAGGACATTAAAATGAACTTTAAAAGTTTTAAAATATGTCATTCAAGTGTAGGCTTTTGTAATGAATTCTGTGATATCGTACCATAACAAAAATTTCAATTCCAATTTAAATTTACCATTTCTAAAGTAACTTGAGCTCACTTTTTACTCAGATTACAAAATGAGGCTTTTACTTTTTCCCCTCCTAAAGTTTCACTCTGTGTTCCTTTCAATCTCTGAAGTGCCACAGTGTCTCTTCAGAATCACAGCATCCCTGACTGTAAAACTCCAGAGTGGCAAGTGTAAATGAAAGTGTTCATCAGAAAACATATCCACACTTGGAACAGCCCAATGGAAAAATGGAAATTTCTCCAAAGAAGAAATACAGAAGGCCAAGAGGCACATGAAAAAGATACTCTACACCACTAATTAGTAGAGAAATGCAAATAAAAACTGCGATGAGCTGTCAGTTCACAATGGTCAGAATGGACATTATTTAAAAGTTTACAAATAACAAATGCTGGAGAAGGTGTGGAGAAAAGGGAACCCTCCCACAGTGTTGGTGGAAATAAAAAGTAGTGCAGCCACTATGGAAAGCAATATGAAGATGCCTTAAAAAACTGGCAGTAGAACTACTATATGACTCAGCAGTCCCACTCCTTGGCATATACCTGGAGAAAATCACAATTCAAAAAGATGCGTGCACCCCAGTATTTGTAGCAACACTATTCACAATAGGGAAAATATGGAAAAAAACAAAATGTCATTGACAGATGAATGGATGAAGAAGATGTGGAATATACATACAGTGGATTACTGTGTGTGTGCTCAGTAGTGTCTGACTCTGTGACACCATGGACTGTAGCCTACCAGGCTCCTCCATCCATGGAATTTTCCAGGCAAAATTACTGGAGTGGGTTGCTGTTTCTTTCTGCAATAGAATACTACTCAGCCATAAAACGGAGAAGGCAATGGCACCCCACTCCAGTACTCTTGCCTGGAAAATCCCATGGATGGAGGAGCCTGGTAGGCTGCAGTCCATGGGGTCGCTAAGAGTCGGATATGACTGAGCGAATTCACTTTCACTTTTCACTTTCATGCATTGGAGAAGGAAATGGCAACCCACTCCAGTGTTCTTGCCTGGAAACTCCCGAGGACGGGGGAGCCTGGTAGGCTGCAGTCCATGGGGTCGCTAAGAGTCGGACACGACTGAAGTGACTTAGCAGTAGCAGTAGCAGCCATAAAAAAAGAACCAAATAATGCCATTTGCAGCAACATGAATGCAACTAGAAATTATCACACCAAGTGAAGTAAGTCAGAAAGAGAAAGACAAATCCCATCTGATATCACTTATATGTGGAATCGAAATATGGCCCAAATGAACCTATCTCCAAAACAGCAACAAACGTGTAGACAGGGAGAAGAGACTTCTGGTTGCCAAGGAGGGGTGAGGCAAGGGAGAGGGATGAACTGAGAGTTTCGGGTTGGTAGATACAAACTATTGTGTTTAGAATGGATAGACAACAAGTTCTAATGTATAGCATGGGGAACTATATTCAATATCCTATGATAAAACATAATGGAAAAAGAACATTAAAAAGCAATGCATATGTGTGTGTAACTGAGTCACTTTGCTGTACAGCAGAGGTAGCACAGCACTGTAAATCAACTATACTTCAATTTTAAAAATTTTGAAAAGGAAAAAAAGGAAGAAAGAGCTCCCCTCGTAGCTCAGTGGTAAAGAATCTGTCAATGCAAGAGATACGGGTTCTATCCCTGGTCCAGGAAGATCCCACATGCTGCAGAGCAGCTAAGCCTGTGTGCTACAGCTACTGAGCCTGTGCTCTAGAGCCCAAGAGCTGCAACTACTGAGCCCATGTGCCACAACCACTGAAGCCCGTGTGCTCCACAAGAGAAGACCCCTCAATGAGAAGCCTGTGCGCCACACTAGAGAGTTGACCCCACTTGCTGCAACTAGAGAAAAGCCCGCGCAGCAATGAAGACCTAGCACCACCAAAAATAAATAAATAAAAATTTTAAATATTTTTTTAAAAAGAGGGACAAACTATATCCACACTTGGGCAATTTACCTCTTCAAAACACCTGAACATCTAACATAAAGAGTAGAAAGAAGCGAGATCAGAATTTTATGCTTTGATATTAGGGTCACTTTAAATTTCTGAAAGGACTTTAAGATTCTTTCGTATATATTTTATTCCTGTCCAGATGAGGTATTTGTGCCTGGCCCAAAGTTAGCACATGATAAATGCTTTCTGGAATTAGGTCACTTTTCAGTGACTGCAAATACGGAGCCTGTGTTCAGTCCCGTAACCTTGGCCCCACTTCACATTTATGGAGAAAGAAGCAGGGGCCCTCTTTGGAGTGTCAGTTCTCTTTGATGTGGTGGCACTGTAAGTAATAATCATAACTAAGTTCTTCAAGGCTCCTGAGGAGCTTACTTTCATTGTCTCCATTTTATAAATGAGAAAGCTGAGCCTGGGCTGGGTGGAATTCCCCAGCGTGGCACACCGACTCATTGGTGGGTCTGAGATAGGATCTGTCTGAGTGCAGTGACAGCAGGCTGACAGCACTCTCCCTAATGCCTTCCTTATCTAAAGTGACTGTCTATTTCTCTCTCCCTTGCTTTTCCTCCTGCAGAAACAGCATGAGAGAGTAAGGGAACAGACGGAAGGGGTGAACGCATCTCTGAGGACGTCTTCCAACTCACTGATGATGCCACGACTGACCCTGTCAGAACTTGATAGCATAATAAAGGTAAGGACACATGTGACTTTTTCAGGTTAATATTCATAGTAGGTTAGAACGTTAGCTCAGTGTCACAGAGGAGCAATCGACTCCATTCTATCAAGTTAGGTGGCATTGTTAAACTAAGATCAGGTGACTGCATTTTTCAGTTTCTTTCATTGTTCAGTTGCCACTAGCCACATATGGCTACTTAAATTTTAAATTACTCAAAACAAAATAAAATTTAGGACTTCCCTGGTGGTCCAGTGATTAAGAATCCGCCTGCTAATGCAGAGGACAGAGGTTCAATCCCTAATCCAGGAAGATTCCACGTGCCGCAGAGCAACTTAGCCCAAGCGCCACGATTGCTCTGAGCCTTCATGCCGCAACTACTGCTGTAAGCCTGCTCACCCTAGAGCCTGTGCTCTGCAACCGAAGAAGCCACCCCCAGGAGAAGTGCCCGCCTTGCAACCAGAGAAATCCCTCTTGCAGCAAGGAAGCCAAAAGTAAATACTTTTAAAAAATTCCTGTCACGTTAGCCACGTTTCACGTGCTCAGTAGCCCCACATGTGGTTGGTGGCTGCCATTTTGGGCAGCACAGCCAGTCACAGAAAGTTCTGTTGAAAGTGCAAATGTAGATGCATCCTACCCACTCTTTATGCATAAGTTGTATGTTTAATAAAGCTGGGATTCAAAATCAATGAAAGCCACATTTTTTTAAAGTAGAAATTTTACAATAAATGCAGTGAACCAAACTATCGCTGAAGTACTCTCGGCTTATTTTTATTACCTTCAAAAGGATATTATCTTAAAGTCATCTGATCCATCCTATTCTTTGACAGTTTTAGCTTCCTTTCTGTCCCTACTCCCATCTAGTTCCCCAGTGACATCAAAACCCACATGAATGAGTCTACCAGCTCTCAGACCTCCGGTTCCTTCAACTTCTCCTGTCCGATAAGCTCTTCCTCCCCATCCACCTCTGTAATCCCTCGTATGACCAGACCCAGGTCTTATCATCAATAAGAGTACCTCTTCCAAATCCCAGTATCAAGCACCTCTCTCCCTAAGCTTGGAGAAGGAAATGGCAACCCATTCCACTATTCTTGCCTGGAAAATTCCATAGACAGGGGAGCCTGGCAGACTGCAGTTCATTGGGGTTGCAAAGAGTCAGGCACAACTGAGCACCCTAAGCACCATCTGTTATCGCCCTTACTGTAGAGTGTACACCCCAGAAACTCTCTAGCCACTCCAAAACCTCCTCCATCTCATTCGTGCTACTCCTTTCATAGTCTTCCTTCCTTCAGTTCAGTCGCTCAATTGTGTCCGTCTCTTTGTGACCCTGTGAACTTCAGCACGAGCAGCTCAAATTATCAGTATAATCATTCTTTGCAAACACCCTTTACTTCCATACATACTTCTTCCTCTGTTATACTCACCTGAGAATTCTAATCTCATAAACCAGTAAACCCAAGTACCCTCAGCATCGTGGCCACTCCAGAGAAGCCAGTATGACTGGTGGGAAACCTACCTCCCGTCTATCAGTCTGGCTGGTGAACTTGCTTCATGCTTCATTAAAAATGGGAACAATGAGAAGAGAACTCCCTTCATTTTCGCTCCCCACATCTACCAGTCTGCTTGCATGTGTATCCTACTTCTCCCTTCCTTTCTGTTCTAATTAGTGAAGAGTCCCTTTTCCTATCAGAGTTCAGCCCCCCAACCTGTGTTCTAAATCCCACACTTCCACTGCTCAACAGTAGGGTTGCTGGGTTTCAGTCCATCAACTTGTGGCCTCTCTTTTCTGTTTTGCCCAGTTCTTACTCTACTGAATCACTACTGCCAACATAGAAACGTAGAAACATCTAGTATCTGATATCTTTTAAAATTAAAAAAAAACTTTCACATCCTCTCTGATCTCTGCACCATTACTCTGCTTCACAACAAAACATCTCAAGAGTTCTATATAGTTGCCATTTCCACCTTCCAGCCCCCCACTGTCTACTGTACTCAGCCCATTTGGAGAAATTACTGGTTGTCGTCAGTGTTGGAGTCTCTGAGGAGAACTATCAGTAAATGCTACCCACCTTCAGGACCTAAGTTCTAAAAAAGTTGAAAAATAGTAAATATGAAGATCAAGAATATCCCCTTTATTTCAGCTAATTGAGGTGTGGCTTTTTAAAAGATCTCTTAGCCAAGTGGGGTGGCTGATACTCAGTACCAGCATTAGCAGGTCTGCCCACTGAAATTGCCAACACCACAAGGTTCATGGTGGTGCCCCGGGCAGCTTGCACTGTATGGAGGAGCACAGGAAAACTCAGCTTTCTGCCGGCAGCTTGCTCCCTGGAGGCAGCAGTCTGGAGTTGAGCAGAGTCTATATAGTTATACCCCCAAATTTACCAATTAAGTAAACCACTTCTCCTCTCAGAGCAAAATAAGGAAAAGGTGCAAAGGTCACTAACTGAGCTCCCTTCATAGAGATGTAGCATCACATCAGGAGCTCGAAAAAAGTGCTCCTCACTAACAGCTGGCTTATGTCTTCTAGATAAAAAAGAAAATTAAGTGACCTGCTGAGAATCAGATAGAGGTGAGGGCAGGAATTCATATTGGCTTTGGAACAGTGACAGTGTTTAGAATCACTGTGTTCAATGACCAGGAGAGCAAATTTCTTTTCAGCGTTGAGGGCCCAGCCAAGGCTGGAAGTAATAGGTTTATAGCAGCATCCTATGTGTGATCTTTAGCCAAAATCATAGGTCCACAGTTGAACTGAAAATTAAGAGAGGTCACATGTCAAGGTGAGTGTCAGTCAGAGTAGTCAGCACAGGAAGTGCAGGTGAGAGGTCAAATAAGATGAGAACTGAATGATAACCATGAGACTTAGTAGCTCAGAAATCAGTAAGTAAATTTCTGTGTTGGTGGAGCAGTGGGGTAAAAACCAGACTGGAATAAGTCAAAAGTGTGAATTTTAAACTGATGAAATAGAGATAGCATGTATAAACACTTTATTTGCAGAGGGGTTCTATTTTGCTATGAAAGGATTAAAATTAGGGAGAAGTGAGGACAGTGGGGCGTTTCTACTTAGTTTTCTTTTTAGATGAGAGATGGCAGAGCATGTCTGAATCAGTAGAGGAGTTGAAGATGCAAATAGGTAAATATCTATGTATATAGTCTTTTAGACTTCCTGGTGGCTAAGCTGTAAAGAATCCACCTGCAGTGCACACAACGCAGGTTTGATCCTTGGGTGAGGAAGATACCCTGAAGGAGGGCATGGCAACCCACTCCAGTATTCTTGCCTGGAGACTCCCATGCACAGAGGAGCCTCGTGGACTACAGTCCATAGGGTCACAAAGAGTTGGACACAATTAAATCGACTAAACATGCACACATAGCCTTTTAGACTCTTCTGGATCTGGCCTGAAGCTGAACTTCACAGTAAGGAGGAATAGAGATTATCTTTGGTGCTCCCTAGGAAAAATATTTTAAATCCCTCTAAATTCAATTTTTTTTCAATATTTTCTTTAGAATGCATCAGGGATTTATGCCGAAATAGATGGAGCCAAAAATGAACTTCAAAGAAAACTATCCAACCTGAGCAACCTCAGTCATGATTTAGTTCAGGAAGCTGTTGACCATGCACGGAACCTTCAGCAAGAGGCTGATGAGTTGAGCAGGTAACACCCTGGTTGTAAGAATGCAGATATCTCCAGACTGAGTAACTTATTTTTGTTCACTTTCACATGACAGGGTTGCTGGGATACTGTGTTAATAGTTTGTTTTTAGGGTTGGGTTTGTGTGTTTGTTTGTCTGTTTGTTGGTTGGCCAGTTTGAGAACAAGTTGTTTTTTCTGAAATTGCTCTGGGGAGACAGTTTTTCAGTTTTAAAAAATCTGTCAGATTAGAGATCTGTGTTGTAGCGGGGTAGCTCTGTTCCACAAGTAATAGGATAACCTAACACGTTTTAGTTAGGGATATAACTGCTCCACAAAATATTATCAGGTAAATCAGATCCCTCTGCAAGGTCTAATTCTGCCGTCATTTCAGAGACAGCATGAGCTTTTCATACCCAGATGTCTTAAGTAAAGCTGGTAGGAAGTCAATAATATAAGGGACTTGTGTCAAATCCTCTAGCTGCTCCACAGTGCCTAGCCGGAACTATTTTATTTCAACACCTGTTAAGAGAGCATTGGTTGATGGTTTTCCTCAAAGTATCTAGAAGAGAGTCATAAGCACTCATTTAATGTTAATTTAAATGTACTAAAAGATTGGAGTTTAATTCATGATCCTGAAAAAAATAGGTAAATAACGAGATCATTGAAAAGAAAGATTGCAAATCTGGCAATTAGAAACAAGGATTGGTAAAGGTCATGAATTAAATAAGAACCAGTGTTCATTTCTGTTCAAAACTAAATCAGCTTTTTTTCTGATTGCCAAAATTTTCAAATATCCTTCCAAGTCTCCCAAGAAGAGAGGGCAGGTTTGGAGTGGGGATGGATAGATCATGGGTAAAATCTTGGTGTGTGAGATGGTGTTGTATACAGCTCAGTGTCATGTTCCCAGGAAATGGGTTTTTTATCAAGCCAGTCAAATGGAACTTGGAGAAAATGCTATCTTTGGTAATAACTGTATTGGTAGGTTATTGTTTTTGAAATTAATTTTATGGCTGTCTTCGTCGTTCTTTTGTCATTTAGTAACTACAGCTGTTTGGGAGTTCCCCGGTGGCTCAAATGGTAAAGAATCTGCCAGCAATGCAGGAGACCTGGATTCAGTCCCTGGGTTGGGAAGAACCCCTGAAGAAGGGACAGGCAACCCAGTCCAGTATTCTTGCCTAGGAAATTCCATGGACAGAGAAGCCTGGCAGGCCATAGTTCATGGGGTTAAAAAGAGTCAGACACCACTGAGCCACTAACAGCTCATTGAATGGGATACCAACACAAACCTCTAAATGTCACCCAGCAGCAAACAGAGTTCTAGCTAGAACTTCTAAGGAAGTAACCCCAAGCTGTACATGAAACATAATCATAAATATCAATCACCTTAAGTCTCCTTTTTATGTTTAGCATATTTCTACATATATTAAAACATCCAAATTTATAGATGTTCTCCCTTCAGAATGTGAATATTCTTCAACATCTATCTGGTATACCCAGTAGATTTGCATATTTTGTCTCAAATAGAAATACATACAATTCATCAAGAAGCTTCCATTTCAAAAGAACATTTTTTATTTTGTATATTATTATAGTACCCTTTTTGTGCCTAGTAATGAAAACAAAGAAAGGCTTTTTGTTTCAAATTCTTAGGTATATCTGCTCACCAACTCTAGCCAACACAATTTTTAAGTATTTAAAATATTGGTAACATTTTATACCTTTTATCCATTTCTTTTAAAACCTTCTCAGATTTTACTCTCTTTTCCATTTCTGAACAGGGAGTTATAGGGAGATATAAGTAGCAAACATTTGGATCAGAATTACCTTTGCAGAGCAGGGCTGCATTATAATTTTCATGGGCTGTAAAAAAAAATTTAATTATATGTCATAACTACCTTGGTATAAAAGCTAATGTAAGAATTACTGTTATCCTCACTTTTCTTCTTCTGATTAAAAAAAAAAAATTAACGTGAAAACATCTTTGTGGGCCCTTAGTGTGCCTAATAGATATCAGCCCTATTGTAGAGGAGCCAGAGTGATGGTGAACTTGGACAAAAGAGAATAGAGTTGCCAAGGAAATACAGAGGAAGTCTCTCTGAGCCTAAGCCAGTGCGCAGAGACTGAAACTGCATGAAGGAGGCTGAGAAACGATTAGCTGAGCTCAGTAGGTCCAGGTGGTGTGAAGAGAGGAGCCAGTGTAGGATCTGTAGTGTCGTGTAGATCCCATCACAGTGACTCTTCTGAGAAGTTACTGATGAATAAAGTGATACTAGTCATCCGTATCCAGAGTTGGGGGGGAAAGGATGGAACTGGTGGGTTTAAGACTGAATAAACTTAAGACAGAGGGTTTAGGATGGGCTGCGGAAGTGAGGGTGGCGTTCATAGTATAGAGGAAGAAGAAGAGTTTGTCAGTAATATGAATTACTGTGTGGATACCCATACAGTTTGAAATTTCCATTTAGGAAGTAGTTTAAGTATAATAATAAGCCCTGAGATTCGCTAGATGCCAGGCACGGTGCCAAGCACTAAACATATTTTATGCCTGTTGGACCTCACTTCAATCCTTTGAGGCGCATATTGTTATCAGCCTCTGCATGAGGGTGTCTAGTGCATGATGTGCTGTGCTGTGCTTAGTCGCTCAGTCCTGTCCTATTCTTATGACCCCATGGACTGTAGCCCTCCAGGCTCCCCTGTCCATGAGGATTCTCCAGGCAAGTATACTGCAGTGGGTTGCCAAGTCATCCTCCAGGAGATCTTCCCAACCCAAGAATTGAGCCCAGGTCTCCCTCTTTGCAGGTAGATTCTTTACCATCTGAGCCACCAGGGAAGCCCAGGAATACTGGAGTGGGTAGCCTATCCCTTCTCCAAGGGAACTTCCTGACCCAGGAATTGAACCAGGGTCTCCTGCATTGTAGGCAGATTCTTTACCAGCTGAAGCCCCCCAGTGCATGATGGGTACCAGTAAATATTAGCAGAACCTTACAGGAGTCAGAGGAGACAAAGGCAGAGAAAGTGGTGTAAGGATCAGGGTGATTGTGAGGTGGGGCTGTGCACTTAAGGGGAGCAGCTAGGCCTCAGGAATGAGACAGACCTTAACCATGTTTGCCTTGGGCAAGTTGTGCACCCTTCCTCAGAGCCTCAGCAACTTTTATGGGAAAGGAATAACAATGTCAACTTCACAGGTGTGGGAAGATGTAGAGATATAGTATATGGAATGGGGCTGACCCAGTATCTGCATGTGATGCTCAATACATATTATAACCCTTCTTCAAGAAATATGTGATCCGTTATATAAAAGAAAGAGATAAGATTGAATAAATAGAGTGAAACCAGCTAATATTTATTAATAACACCATGCTGAGGTTATGCACCCTCTCTGAGAGCCTTACTTTCTTTGACAGGGAGGGAATAACAGTGCTGATTCGGGTAAGCAGTAGGTGGGGATGAATGTAGGTTCATTCCTCTGCCTGACGCCACCACATAAACAAGCTCTTGCTTGAAGAGGTGCAGATGCTGTTTTAAAATCAGCATTTCCTTTCCCTGAGGCTGCTGCCAGGCAGGCAGTTGCCAAGGAGCCAAAACAAGGTGAAGTCTTGAAAGAACTAAAAGCAGAGGAATGGGAAGACGATGTGCCCCTAGGAAAGGCCAGGAGGTGGGGTGGGGGGCAGTGGAGGGGTGAGGAGGGGGCGTGTGGGTGAGCACTGCCCAGCCAGGTAACTTTAAAAAAACAAAAAGGAAGTGCCTATAGTCCTGGAAGTATTCTAATCAGACTCTAAAAATGGCCCTATTTCCCAAGGAGGTAAAAAGAGGCAATAATGCCAGGTTTGTTCATTAACAGGAATTTGCACAGTTCAGATATGAATGGACTGGTACAGAAGGCTTTGGATGCTTCAAATGTCTATGAGAATATTGCCAATTACGTTAGTGAAGCCAATGAAACAGCAGAACAGGCTTTGAACATCACTGATCGAATTTATGATGTGAGTATTCCCTTATTTTAACATTCATTTTTATATCAATATGTTGCCTTTTCCTGGCTTATGACTTTGTTTCCTAATGTCATCTCTTGAGCTTCCAATGTCATTCAGATGGCAGAAAGAGTAGCAGAACTGAGAAAAGATCATTTTATTTATGTTATGAATGCTTCAGTAGTACAGGTTCTTCGAGATGTGTCATACTCCAGTCAGTGAATGCCAGTTCCTTTAACATAAGCTTTTTTAAACCTAAGTCCCTGAATAGAAAATATCGAAGACTAGTTCCTGCTGATACAGAAGATTGTTGTTGTTCAGTTGCTCAGTCGTGTCCGACTCTGTGACGCTGTGGACTGCAGCACGGCACTAGAGAAGATACTTTATGCATATATTCAGATTTCCTCAACTCAAAAACATTGTTTATTTAACAGCTTCTTTGTAACAGGCACTTTCTTTGGTGGGGCCTTGGCCAGGCACTGTTCTGAGTTCACTGAATTTTCTTCAAAAACCATTTATCTTGTAAATATCAAAGATATTATTTTTTCATGTTTACATTTGACCTTAATTTCGAACTATGAAATGAAGCTGTATGAATTTTGTTTGCTGTTTAGCAGATAAAGTGTAAACCATTTAAATCCTAGAATGATGAAAACTTGATTTCTTTTGCTGTCATTCCTACTTTCTCTCTCCGATTCCTTTGTAGGCTGTGAGTGGGATTGATACACAGATCATTTACCATAAAGATGAGAGCGAGAACCTCCTCAATCAAGCCAGAGAGCTGCAAGCAAGGGCAGATTCTAGTAAATATCTTCACTTTCCTGTCTGCCTTCTGATTTGTAGCTGCTTCCCTCCTTCCACACAGTGTTTCTGCGTGTAAACAGAGGTTACAAAATTCTAGAAATAGAAAGAAGAAATTCTGTTTCATTTCAATATTGCCTTAATAGTTCCTGCTCATAGTCAAGGTATTAAAAAAGCAGCTGTTAGATATTTTAAAATAAATTGTGGTTTTAAAAAATTTCCATGTAGTAAAATTACATGGAAACATATAGTGGATATTCTTGCTAATCAAAAAGACTAATTAGTAGAAACTTGCTATAAATACCAATTTTCAGGGAGTTATTACCATAAAATATGCTTCACCCTAAAATTATATCACACATAATGTAACCTTTCTTGAAGAATTCAGAAGCCCTTTAAAACTTTACCTTGAAGGTCTTCTCTGGTGGTCCAGTGGCTAAGACTCTGACCCCAGTGCTGGGGGAAGGGAGGCGGGTTTGATCCCTGGCCTGGGAACTGGATCCCACATGCCACAACTAAAAGATCCTGAATGCTGCAACAAAGACCTGGTGCTGCCAAATAAGGAAATGAAAATAAATATTCAAAGTTTACCATGAAGAGATGGGTCAGCACTGAGTCAGGAGGACAGGGTACCGCAGAGCCCTCTGGTTTTTTTGCACTTTTTTGTAGTTTGTATTCTACCCAGTTGCTGCATTGAGGACAACCCTAATGACCACATGGAAAGAAGCACTTCCAAAGGCTGAGGCCTGCATCTGCTAAATCAAACAGGTCGAACATTGGGAGAGGGAAGGAAAAACAAAAGTGAAATGATTCTGGTTAGCTTTGAATCTTGTTGCTGCTGCTGCTACTGCTAAGTCGCTTCAGTCGTGTCAGACTCTGCTCGACCCCATAGACAGAAACCACGAGGCTCCCCCGTCCCTGGGATTCTCCAGGCAAGAACACTGGAGTGGGTTGCCATTTCCTTCTCCAGTGCATGAAAGTGAAAAGTGAAAGTGAAGTCTCTCAGTCGTGTCCAACTCTTAGCAGCCCCATGGACTGCAGCCTACCAGGCTCCTCCATCCATGGGATTTTCCAGGCAAGAGTACTGGAGTGGGTTGCCATTGCCTTATTACAATCATTGATCATATATCAAGCTATGCATTTGATCAACTGCTTCAAGTCTAGTCATCATTTCCGTTGAAAGCTCAGTCATATACTTGGTAATACAAGAAATAATAATCTTGTGAAACAAGCAAAATACAAATGGTATAGTTAATAACATTAGTGGAATTAAAAGTAAATATTTTAGCCATGAGCCTCCCACACCAGTTTTTTTTAAAGATTGTCAAGACTAGGGAATGGGTCACTTAGAGCAGAAATCTTGAATCTTGTTATTTACTGTTAAAAACAAACTGAAAATTTTTACTAAAACTTACTTATCTCTGGGGCAATGAGCTCATTCCTAAGGATATTCGAGCATTGACTAATGAGGTCAGAAATCCATTATCTAGCTAACTTCTGCCACCTAAAAACAAAGACTAAGTTTGAAACTGAAGATTTCATATGATTTCATCAAAGTAATTAATCCCAAGTCTAAATGTTCATTTTCTCTTTTTTTTCCAAAGAAAATAAATGCACTTGTTTTTATATGCAGACTCTTTAACTATTTAATTACATAAAACAACTATTTTCTGGGTGAACAAAGGCATTAAAAATGCTGTTTCTTCATTCTAATTAATTTATTATACAAGTCTAGTCTTACACATGCTCTTTAGAAAAGAATTAGAATATTAACAGTAAAGAATTAGAATATCAATAGTAAAATATTTTTGGATAAATGTCATATCTGTGTATTGCTTTTGTAGTGAAGACCAGAATATGTGGGTCTTTGTGATGCAGTGACAAAGTATTTTAGTCTCCTTAATAATTTGCAACGTATTTTCTCAGTCTTGTCATTATTGAGTTGTTGAACCTTGTGAAAGCAGTTTTTCTATTCTAATAATGCTATCTCTTCAAAGTTGCATATTTTATGTGCAGATTAGTCTCTCTGGTTTGGTCTCTGAATATTTTGCAGATCTGGTCGCCTATTTCATGATCTTGTTTGGTTAAATCCCTTCATATGTTTATTTGCAAAAGAGACACCTATGGGGACTTAGGACTGTGTGGCTCAGAACTTGCTTTGCTTTAGAAAATATGAGTGTTTGTAATATAAATTCACATTTTCAGATTGAATCATATTCATCTCTTGAGTTATATTGTAATTTCAGATTACTGTTAATTCATTTCCAAATGAGTTCCAATGATCAGTAATCTTAATTCACCAGGTTTCCTTTTCTTCATTATCTGTGTCAAATAGTTAACAGTCTGTAATAAACTCAGGAAGCTACTATTTTTTAAAATCTTCTACTGAATTCATTTGTAAAATGGAAAATGTTTATGTAAGACAGTAAGTTCCAAATAGGACAGACATTTTATGAAGCATTTCTTCTTTTAAACATCCAGCCCCAAATAGATTTTCTTTCTTCTATTTTTATCAGACTCCAAATATAGTTAAATATATTTAGCCTCAATGTATCAACCAGTGTTTTTTGCAGTAACAGACCCAAAAGAAAGAGTGAATAGACTGCTGTATCACAATATGAAAAAGTTGAAGCTAAACAGAGAGAAGGCACAAAGCAATTACAAAAGATGTTTAAGACCCTCCTTGAATTCTGGGGAGTTATTGACACTAACCAGAGGAAACAAGAAAGAAGCGCTTGTACTTTAGTTATGTTGTACTTGGTACAAAGTACATTGACAGAATCAACTAAGCATCACCTATATATACATACCCGTTATACACATGTATGGGAAAAAATAACTGTACAATAAAACCAAGCACACCAATACTGTATAATTGAAAAGAGACAGTATACCATGGGAGAGTATATATCTGTAAGCCCATTAGAGAGAAGGAAAAGAAGAATGGGAAGTGAAGAAATTACTTATCTGTCAAGAAACATACATTTCTTGATGCTTTGGAAGTAAACAAAGCATGAACCGATTCTTGGGAAGTTGATCCTTCAGTTTAGGTGACGAGATTTTACATTGTGACTTGTTTAGATTTGTGCCAAGAGAGCCCCAATTAAGGTCTATGCTACAAGAACATTTTCAAGAATAATTTTTCAAGAAAAGACTTATAATCAAAACAGGTACTAGAATGAATGGAAAATCTGATGTATGTAATCTGGAGAACTGTATGTATGTGCATATGTATAATAAATCTAATCAGCAATTAAGCCCTCCCATAAGAAAATCTCAAGGCTCAAATGGCTTCACTAGTGAATTCTCCAAAACACTTGAAGAAATAACTCCATTAGTATATAAATTCTTCCAGAAAATAGAAAAATTGGAAATCCTCTGTTTTTCCATGAAGTCAACAAAATTTAGACATCAAATCCTAAGGACATTATAAACAAGGAAAAATATAAGCCAAATTCTCTCAGGAACAAAGATGTGAAAATCCTATCAAAAAATTGGCCAATCAAATCTAGCATACATAAAATTGGTAATACATGATCAAGTTAGGTTTATTCCAGAATTTCAATATTTTAACATTTAAAACATTAGTAGCAATTCACCACATTTACCAGACATAGGAGACCACTCATATGCTTATCTCACTACTTTCAGGAAGATCATTTAACAAAATTCAGTACCCACTCATGTTTTAAAAAAACTCATAGCAAACTAGGAATAGAAGGAAACTTCCATAATCTAACAAGGAAGAATAAAATAATATTCAGCAAGTATATATTCATACTGAAATATTGAAAGCTTCCCCATTAGGATTGGAAATAAGACAAGGACGACCCACATTATCAATTCATTGTGTAAGTACCTAGTTTAATTCTGGGTAAAACAATTAGAAATTAACTTTTAAAATAACACTGTTTGCCATAACAAAATACCTAGGAATAAATCTGATGAAAGATGCTAAGATCTTTACACATCAAACTATGGTACACTACTGAAGAAATTAAAAGATGAAATAAATAAATAGAGATCAAAAGGAGAATTTAGATCTAAGGAAGAATAAATAAAAACTGTATTATATTTATATATATTTAATATATATAAATACATATACATTTTTATATAATAAAAACTTCCATTAAATGAAAGTTTTTATTATATTAAAAACTCTATAAACTGTATTATTTATATATGTTTTTGTTCAGTTGCTCAGTTATGTCTGACTCTTTGCAACCCCATGGACTGCAGCAGGCCATGTTTCCCTGTTGTTCATCATCTCCCAGAGTTTGCTCAAACTCATGTCCTTTGAGTCGGTAAGGACATACAACCATTTTGTCCTCTGTCGTCTCCTTCTCCTTCTGCCTTCAATCTTTCCCAGCATCAGGGTTTTTTCCAATGAGTCAGCTCTTCGAAACAGGTGCCCAGAGTATTGGCGCTTCAGCTTCAGCATCTGTCCTTCTAATGAATATTCAGGGTTGATTTCCCTTAGACTAACACAAGCTGGAATCAAGATTGCCAAGAGAAATATCAATAACCTCAGATATGCAGATGACACCACCCTTATGGCAGAAAGTGAAGAGGAACTCAAAAGCCTCTTGATGAAAGTGAAAGTGGAGAGTGAAAAAGTTGGTTTAAAGCTCAACATTCAGAAAACAAAGATCATGGCATCCGGTCCCACCACTTCATGGGAAATAGATGGGGAAACAGTGGAAACAGTGTCAGACTTTATTTTTCTGGGCTCCAAAATCACTGCAGATGGTGACTGCAGCCATGAAATTAAAAGACGCTTACTCCTTGGAAGGAAAGTTATGACCAACCTAGATAGCATATTCAAAAGCAGAGACATTACTTTGCCAACAAAGGTTCGTCTAGTCAAGGCTATAGTTTTTCCTGTGGTCATGTATGGATGTGAGAGTTGGACTGTGAAGAAGGCTGAGCGCCGAAGAATTGATGCTTTTGAACTGTGGTGTTGGAGAAGACTCTTGAGAGTCCCTTGGACTGCAAGGGGATCCAACCAGTCCATTCTGAAGGAGATCAGCCCTGGGATTTCTTTGGAAGGAATGATGCTAAAGCTGAAAGTCCAGTACTTTGGCCACCTCATGCAAAGAGTTGACTCATTGGAAAAGACTCTGATGCTGGGAGGGATTGGGGGCAGGAGGAGAAGGGGACGACAGAGGATGAGATGGCTGGATGGCATCACTGACTCGATGGACGTGAGTCTGAGTGAACTCTGGGAGTTGGTGATGGACAGGGAGGCCTGGCGTGCTGCGATTCATGGGGTTGTAAAGAGTCAGACATGACTGAGCGACTGAACTGATCTGATATCATCTGAGTGGTTTGAGCTCCTTGCAATCCAAGGGACTCTCAAGAGTCTTCTCCAATATCACAGTTCGAAAGCATCAATTCTTCAGCACTCAGCCTTCTTTATGGTCCAACTCTGACATCCGTAATGACTACCGCAACAATCATAGTTTTGACTATACGGACCTTTGTCAGCAAACTGTCTCTCTTTTTTAATACGTTGTCTAGGTTTGTCATAGCTTTTCTTCCGAGGAGCAAACATCTTTTAATTTGATGGCTGCAGTCACCATCCACAGTGATTTTGAAGCCCAAGAAAATAGTCTGTCACTGTTTCCACTGTTTCCCCATCTATTTGCCATGAAGCGATGGGAGTGGATGCCATGATCTTAGTTTTTTGACTGTTGAGTTTTAAGCCAGCTTTTTCACTCTCCTCTTTTGCCTTCATCAAGTGGCTCTCTAGTTTCTCTTGGCTTTCTGCCATAAGGATGGTGTCATCTGCACATCTGAGGTTATTAATATTTCTTCCAGCAATCTTGATTCCAGCTTGTACTTCATTCAGCCCAACGTTTCTCATGAGGTACTCTGCATATAAGTTAAATAAGCAGGATGACAGTATACAGCCTGACGTACTCCTATTCCAATTTTGAACCAGTCCATTGTTCCTTGTCTGGTTCTAACTGTTGCTTCTTGGCCTGCATACAGGTTAGGTGGCAGGTAAGGTGGTCTGGTATTCCCATCTCTTGAAGAATTTTCCACAGTTTGTTGTGATCCACATAGTCAGAGGCTTTAGCATAGTCAATGAAGCAGAAGTAGATGTTTTTCTGGAACTCTCTTGCTTTCTCTGTGATCCAGTGGATGTTGGCAATTTGATCTCTGGTTCCTCTGTCTTTTCTAAATCCGGCTTGTACATATAGAAGTTCTTGGTTCATGTACTGTTGAAGCCTAGCTTGAAGGATTTTGAGCATTACCTTGCTAGCATATGAAAGGAGTGCAATTGTTTATTTATGAGTGTAATGTATTATATATATATATATATGTAGTTTTTATATAATAACTTACATTAAGTGTGGGCTTCCCTAGTGGCTCAGACGGTAAAGTGTCTGTCTGCAATGCAGGAGACCTGGGTTCGATCCCTGGGTTGGGAAGATCCCCTGGAGAAGGAAATGGCAGCCCACTCCAGTATTCTTGCCTGGAAAATTCCATGGACCGTGGAGCCTGGTAGGTTACGGTCCATGGGGTCGCAAAGAGTCAGACACGACTGAGCGACTTCACTTTTACTTTACATTAAGTGGAAGATTTGAATTTGTAAAAATAAGAGTTACTGCCAGAATATATCTGTAGATTCAATATAATTGCAATTAAAGTACCAGAACTGTATATACACATATGGGATGTTTCTAGAATTTCTTTGGAAATGAGCGTGGATAGGGTAGACAAGAATAGCCAGCACAGTCTTAAAGAACAAAAAAACAGTTGGAAGATTTAAACTACTCAAGACTTTTAACTGTACAGAAATTAAGACAGTGATACAAAAGATATAAAAAATTATAATATTCTGTCAGATCAGCCCTGGGATTTCTTTGGAAGGAATGATGCTAAAGCTGAAACTCCAGTACTTTGGCCACCTCATGCAAAGAGTTGACTCATTGGAAAAGACTCTGATGCTGGGAGAGATTGGGGGCAGGAGGAGAAGGGGACGACAGAGGATGAGATGGCTGGATGGCATCACTGACTCGATGGATGTGAGTCTGAGTGAACTCCGGGAGTTGGTGATGGACAGGGAGGCCTGGAGTGCTGCGATTCATGGGGTCGCAAAGAGTCAGACACGAATGAGCAACTGATCTGATCTGATCATTTCTTTTGAATAAAGCTTAAAAATAGACACAGCTAAGGAACAGAGGTAGGACTACGTTCGGGTAAGCATGGAGGTCCCAGGAAACCTTAAAGGGCTAACCATGCTCTTTTTGTTGCCCTGGGTATTGGTTATATTTGGCGTTCAGTTTGGGAAAATTCATCAAGCCATGTGTACCATTTTCTAGATGCGTGTTGTGTATCAATTAAAATTTTATTAAAACAAGTAAGAAAAAAGAACTATTCTTATCTAACCAGTCTGCTCTTAATCAGCTGTGCATCTAGGTGTTATTAGTCATAGCAGTACTATATTTTTCAATCAAAAAATTAGCCATTATCTCTATACCTTTATGAGTTACTTTATGACATCCTATATCACTCCCAAGCAGTGTTACAGGTTTTCTGCAGTCCTTTACCTCTTAACTGAAGTACCACTTCCCAGAATTGGCGTTCTATGTTTATATCATATTCAGAATATTGCAGATGACTGCATTGTACAAGGGGCTTCCCTGATAGCTCAGTTGGTAAAGAATCCCCCTGCAATGCAGGAGACCCTAGTTCGACCCACTCCAGTATCCTAGCCTGGAGAATTCCATGGACTACATAGTGCATGGAGTCGCAAAGAGTCGGACATGACAACGACTTTCACTTCACTTCATTTCCATGGTACAAACCAGAATTTTTTTCGTTGAAACAGAGATTTCACCACCCCACCCCCCAGTCTTTGCCCTGCTTGTACTCTTTTGGCTTCTCCTCCACAGGCAGTGATGAGGCAGTGGTGGATACCAGCAGGCGCGTGGGAGGAGCCCTAGCAAGGAAGAGTGCTCTCAGAGACAGATTAAATGATGCCATGAAAAGACTGCAGGCCGCAGAGAGAGGTGAGGGTCCCAACCAAAACGTAAGCTCTTCTGTTTGTTCACTAATATTAAGGGAAACCTCTGAGGAAAGAGTAGGTGATTCCCTGCTTATTAATCTTTTTATAAATAGTATTGCTTTCTGATGACAAAAGAAACTTCGTTTATCTCACACACACACACACACACACACACACACACACAAAAGTCCTGAAAGATAATAAAAGCTGTAGCTACATCACCTAGGGATGACAATTAAATTTAAGAGCATTTTCCTCCAGTCTTGTGTGTGTGGGGGTGTGGGTGTGTGTGTATGTGTGTGTGAATGAGATCAGGATGTTTATACTGTTGGGTAACCTACTTGTGAACATTCCTTTTCATTAACAAATAAGCCCCAATTTGGTTATTGGGTTTCTCTGACCCCAGCAATAAACAGCTGCTCTCTGTTAGATGGCATGTCTTTCTTATAATGCAAGCAGAGAGACCACCTAGCCAGAGAGGGAAACAAGAGCACTCATGTTGCCTAATCTGAAACTATGGGGGTATCTCAGAAAGATGTGATGGGAAGCAGATGTGCCTTTCCCAGCATAGTGAAAGTTAGCACATTACTGCTGGATGTGGGGTTTCACTACACGGAGCAAATCCGGCAGCAGTACCACCGGACACCAAAGCCCTGGCCAGATGGGTCCATCTGATCGGCGTCATCAGAGCTACTACATGCTAAGCCCTGGGCTGCATTTTACAAACATCATCTCATGTGGGAAAGTATTGCTTTTAGGCTGATGTGAACCCCAAGGCTTGTCAAGTCTGGGGAGCTTGCTCTGAAAGGTACAGCAACACAAAGACGATGACCCAGGATTCAAAGCCACAACCGTCACGAGTTCAGAGCGTGAGAGGTTGAGTTAAATGTTTCTCTGGTTAAAAAAAAAAAAAATAAGAAGAAGCTAAACCTCACCTGAGAGATTGTTAATTGTTTTTATTTACAGAATTAATGCATGCCCATTGTAGAAAAATTAGAAAATATGGATAACAAAAGAGAAAAAACAAGGGAAATCTGTTATAATTTCATTATCTAGGAAACAAACGTTTTGTTGTAAACTTGTTTTTATTTTAAATATATAACTTAAAAATTGCACTATAGATCTCTTTTGAAACTTACTTTTCTTATTCAAAAATACCTTTTCTTACCAATTTATGTCTGTACTAGAGCATCATTTTTATGGCAGAAGGAAAGTGATATTTACAGTGGATTTCAAGCAAACATTTTATGAGTTAGTATCTCATACACATTTTGTATAGTTTTCTCACCAGGTCTCTAACTTGAAGTAATACTACTCTTTAAAAAAAAATTACCTCTAATTTTGAAATGTTTTAAATGAACTACATTATTTTATTGAGACTTTAGAGTCTTTCAATCTCATTTGTCAATACTGTTTACAGTATTCTTATGCACCTAACTTACACCATGATTAACATGCATATAAAGGTCTCAGTTTGACTGAAAAGCCTAAATTTGAGGTCTGTTTCATCCCAGTGATTAAATGAGTATTCATGATCCCATCAAAGGCCCTACTTCTTTGCAAAATAAATGTCCTTGTGCTCTGTGTGAAGGTGATGCCCAGCAGCGCCTGGGTCAGTCCCAGCTGATCACCGCGGAAGCTAACAAGACCACAATGGAAGTCCAGGAGGCAACCGCCCCGATGGCTAGCAACCTAACCAACTGGTCACAGAATCTCCAAAGTTTTGACTCTTCTGCTTACAACACTGCCGTGGACTCTGCCAGAGATGCAGGTATCACCTAGCAACTTCACAACCTGCATCCAGTTGAGGGACTGGTCATTAAACCCTGCATATCTTTCGTTAAGAAGCAGTGTTTTTTCATTTGAGTTTTAGATTAGAATGTTGTAGAAGTTAACTTGTGTGCTTAGTCGCTCAGTCACATCTGACTCTTTGCGACCCCATGGACTATGGCCCACCAGGCTCCTCTGTCCAGGCAAGAATACTGGAGTGGGTTGCCATACAAAACAAGTAAATAAAAAGGCATATTGTAATATGAGAGTTCATAAAGACTCTAAAGTGGCTCCATTTCTCTGAGAGAATTGAGGGGAGAGAAACCCTGTTTTGTACACATTTTCATAACCAACATTTAATGCAATGCTTTAAATGTACTCTACTGCCTTTAATGTTAAAGACTGTTATACTATATAATAATAGTCATTTTATAGTATGGCTCTTGTGGTCAGTGATCCAAATAACATACACTTACCTCTGTATTAATAAACACACTAAACTGATAGTAGCTAATTATTTACCTAATTTCTTTCCTTTTGTTGGAGAAGCAGTTTGTTTCCTAAGTACAGAAAAGAGATGTTTCCTAGGTCCTCACTGAAATAGTCTCCTGAAGCATGAAAATGAAAGTAGCTCAGTTGTGTCTGACTCTTTACGACCCCATGGACTGTACAGTCCATGGAATTCTCCAGGCCAGAATTCTGGAGTGGGTAACCTTTCCCTTCTCCAGGGGATCTTCCCAACTCAGAGATCAAACCCAGGTCTCCCACATTACAGGTGGATTCTTTACCAGCTGAGGCTCCAAGGAAGCCCTGTTCTCCTGAATCTGAGTTTAATTTGGCTCCAGGAAGAGGCTTGCTTTTGCTCAGCTGCTCATGCTCGGTGACCATGCCCTGCCCTTAGCTAGGAGTTTGCCCAAAGGTATTTGTTTCCAGTGGTTCTCAAACACGAGTGTGCATCAGAACCACCTGGACCCCATCCCCATATTGCTGGTCTGGGGACCACACATTGAGAACCACTGCTTCAGTCCATGAAACTTTTAAGAAAGCTATGCTATTCTCTGTTTTGGATTTTTTTTTTTTCCATCAAATTGTATCCTCATGATTTGTGCTCTTTTCTCTGTGTAAATTATATATCCCCTCCTCCTCCCCCCCCACACGAAAAGAAAATAACCTTAAAAATCAGTATGGTCTGCTCATACTACCACCTTTGTCTAGGATCATAGATCATGACTCCCCAGCCCCCAACCTTGGCACCACTGCCACTTTTCCGGGCATGCTCCCTTATTTCTTCCATCCAGCTCTGCTGCTGCTGGGACCACTGCAGTTGGCATTGTGATGTGTGAACAGGCATCTTAGGAAAAAACCTTCCCACCCACCCCACCTTGCCCAACATTTCTTTTGACCTGTTATATCAGTTAGAAATGTAAGCAGAGCTTGTGCTCTTTAGTGAAACATCTGTGTACTTGTCATGGGTCCCACCCTTTAGAAATGTACATTGTATATCAGCTTGCTCTGCATACAATTTATAGATCAATATGTATTGTAAACATTGCAGGATAGAAACTGATTATGCTTTGGACTTAACTATTAATTTTTTAGAATTAAATATAGTTTCATTATTTTCTTATAAAATTAGTTTCTTATAGTTCTACCAGAAATAACCATGCATTTGTTATCTCTTCACCTGATTGCTGAAATAGACTTAACTACTGAGATATCTACTCAAATGATTCATTTTTATTAACCACAGTTGGAAACCTGACAGAGGTTGTCCCTCAGCTCCTGGATCAGCTTCGTACGGTAGAACAGAAGCGGCCTGCAAGCAATGTTTCCGCCAGCATCCAAAGGATCCGAGAGCTCATTGCTCAGACCAGAAGTGTTGCCAGCAAGGTAACCAGTGAAAAGAGTCATTATCAGTCACTCGGTGATAAGGACAGCGTGAGGCTGAGCTTAGATCCTTGGGCAGCTTCCAGAGCTGGGAACTTTCTACTGTATTATCCAGCTTGATAGTTCTCAGCTCCATCTGTTCATTAGACTCAGCGAGGAGATTTGAAAACCAAACCAATTCCTGGTCCCAACCATAAAGCAATAATCGGGCTCTCTAGATGAGGGCTCAAAACCTGTGTGTTTTTTTGTGTGTGTGTGTTTTTTTTTTTTTTTTTTTTTTTTTTGAAGCTCCTCAGTGATTCTTAATGGGTAGCCAAGATTCAGAGGTATACATTTAGCCTAGTCAACATAGCTCATAGAGCAAAAGGAACCAAAGAAGGCCAACCCCAATTAAAGACTCAATTTTACTATTGCTATTCATTATCCTAACAGCTATATTTATGTAATTACTAAATGCAATATTCTTGCCCATCTGCCTTTTCAAAGAATTCTCTGGCACAGCACAGATGATACGAAACTTTTACTGACCTCTCCACAGGCGTAACACATAGCAGCTAAACTGAACAATTTCAACAAAGCTCCCATTCTGACATGCTACACAGAAGCAATACAACACTGTAACTAGTGCCAGCAGTGATAGGAAATATCCTAACACAACAATCAACATTTTCACTGTGGCACAACAGGGCTTGTTCTTGGCCCCTTTTCTAATTTGTTTTTTATTCATTTATAGACCACCATGATTTTTTTAACAACCAAATTGTATGGTTTTATTTTCTCAATTGTGAGTCAACCTGAACAGACTATTGGCCCTAATTATGGACAGAATTAAGAACTGGAAATCAACTGTTTTGTAATGAAGGAAATTATTACTGCTAAATATACCCAACTTTTAAATAATATATGTTAATTAGCCCTACGCCACAAATCACCTTTTAGATACCTTGGAGAACATTTCAAAAAAGATTTATTGTCAGTAAATGGCATTTCCAAAGCTAGGTTTCTGTGAATGCCTTCTGGTACTTTTATTTCTATGGAGTAGAATTTGGGAGCCTTAATCACCTAAAACCATTTTCTGAAGAAAGTCCTGGCAATGCCTTGGGGAACCCACACAGCTCCCCAAAGGGAGATGCTTTCTAATACAGATAGATATCTTTTCAAACTCTCAATTTTTACAGACTTTAACCCCATATACTACTTGATTATTTACTAAGATGTATTGTATTCTTCTCAACTGGCCACATAGGACAGCTGCACTTTAGGCACTTGGAAATATAATCATGAACTCACTGGCCATCAATATTAACTAAATTAATATTAGTCAATTGATGTAATATATCTAATTATTCATAAATATTTGCATAATGGCATGAATATACACAGTCCTTACACTTCTGAATATTCTGAAAATCACCTTGAATCAGACCAGGTTGGCATGTCATATTGGGCCTCTTAGAAATGCATTTTCTGAATTGTACTTCATTGTAATGCCTTTCTAAGGATTATTATAAGGAATGTCTTAATGAAGTCATCATTACAGTTATTATGATAGAGCCAGACACTGGAAAACACTTTATAGTTACCTTGTTTCATCCTCTTAACAAATCTTTTGTCCTCATTTAATGATGAGGAAACTGCAGGTTTAAGTGATTTGCTCATGGTTCCACAGCTAGTAAGTGGTAGAGCCAGATTTCAAGACCTCATATAAGACTTAGAAGCTGAGTCTAGACCCCTCCCAACTGTCTAAACATGGTCTAGGATACTGCTCACAGCCTCACCAGCGCTCCTCTTTTGAAGACCCTAGGGAGAAGGTCCTAGCTGTATTAGAACCCAAGATTAGTTATTATTCTCCTGATCAGTTAGTTGTTAAATTTATGGGCCTTGTGAATTGTATAACAAAGTATCCTTTCAAGCTGTTTAGTTCACTTTAACCAAATAGGTAGTTCATTGTGGAATTCATATTTACCCTCATTCTTAGACCTACTTTGTTGCCTTTTTGTTTTGCCTTTTTCTTTCACCTAGCTTTAAATTTAAGCTGTATTATCTTCTTTATATCCTTTCTCCAACAAGATAAGGACATAAGTAAACAAAGGCTTGGAGGTCATGAGTAAAGCTCAGAGACCGCCTAAGAAATGAGGGAAGCCCACTGAGAACCATGGGAAAGCACTATGCCCATTTCTGTACTGCTGCGCTTTAATGAAATAATTTTCTAACTTCAGATCCAAGTCTCCATGATGTTTGATGGCCAGTCAGCAGTCGAGGTGCACCCCAGAGCCAGCATGGATGACTTAAAGACCTTTACATCTCTGAGCCTGTACATGAAGCCTCCTCCTGTGAAGCAGTCGGAACTGGCTGTGACTGCAGATCAGTTCATCCTGTACCTCGGAAGCAAAAACGTAAGAGCAAGTGGTTTTACAAGATGGAATTACATTAAAAGGAAAGATAAGTGCTTTTCTCTTGCCTCAAAAAAAAAACTACCTGTGCAAACAAACAAAATTCCCATTCTAGCACCTCAGAAGGTGTAGATCAGAAGGCCAAGACTAAAGTAGCAATTCCTTCTTTGTGTGGGACAGGTAATTCTTCCTCTGTGGGGGATATTTCTGTGGTTTCCTCATATCACCCTCACACTGCAAACTCAAGAGTCTGAATGCTGCATTTCAAAGACATCCAGAGTACAGAGACTTACTATATTTAATGCTGAACCCTGCTTGAAGGTATACAGCAGTCGGTATTGGCAGGCGGCATTATATTTCCAGATTAATGAAACAAGGTTAGCACCTTCCGGGCAGCCATCAAATGTCCACAAGCCCAGAGTTGCTTGCCTTCCTGTCCAGGGTATACTTAGACAGGCACAGAGGGGTGTGGTGGGGGTGGGTAGCGGGCAGGGGCTTCACACTGATGCAGCCATAGGGAGGCTGGAAAGAAGGAGGCGCTGCCCAGTCTAACAGGCACTCTGGTAATAATTCAAGCCAGATATGCCTTATAGACAGCCAAACATTTAGATTGCTAATTGTCCTTTAAGGAAATGAGAACAAAAATGATATTCATTCATATAAATTTTATTTACAAGACTTCTTAACATTTCAGGCCAAAAAAGAGTACATGGGTCTTGCAATCAAAAATGACAACCTGGTGTACGTTTATAATTTGGGAACTAAGGATGTAGAGATTCCCTTGGACTCGAAGCCTGTCAGTACCTGGCCTGCTTACTTCAGCATTGTCAAGATTGAAAGGTAAAGTGAATCCATGATGCAGGGCTGATCTGCACATTTC
Organism: Bos indicus x Bos taurus; assembly: GCF_003369695.1. NCBI lineage: Eukaryota > Metazoa > Chordata > Mammalia > Artiodactyla > Bovidae > Bos > Bos indicus x Bos taurus. The sequence continues at coordinate 38,401,903 of NC_040084.1, forward strand.
GTAAGAAATCTGTTGAATGCACTCACGCACACACAGATACATACACACAGTCTTTCTGTGGATGTTGTTCCTCTTTCTTCCATTATTTATGTATTTCTTCACAAGTACCTTGGTAGAAAACAAAAAATTAGAAAAAATAGTCATCACTTCTAAATAGAAATCTGATTATTGTTTTTTTTTAATCTGGCCAATCTACAAATCCAGTTCCAAGGTGGACTGTGGTTTTTCCCCTTCCCATTGATTGTTGACATTGTGTAAATGCTTACAAAAATGACAAAATCAAGTCACCAAGCCTGTGATGAAGGGATTTTCACATTCTGACATTAAAAAAAAAAAAACACGTATTTTATACAAATTATCTGGATACTAAGGAGTGAAAATTCTTTATCTGAACAGGGTAGGAAAACATGGAAAGGTGTTTTTAACAGTCCCAAGTCTAAGTAGCACTGCAGAGGAAAAGTTTATTAAAAAGGGAGAATTTGCTGGAGATGACTCCTTGTTGGATCTGGATCCCGAAGATACTGTGTTTTATGTTGGGGGCGTGCCATCAAACTTCAAGGTGAGCTATCCAGCCATATTTTTACTTAATTGCAAATCTACAATGATTGTTTTTAGAAGTCCACAACACCTACAGTGACTCGGGGTTGATTGGAAACCTTGATACATTAAAAACAGAGTTTAGGTCAGTGGGTGGTAGAATTCTGAATCAGGGTCTGTAAATATGCTGTGTAAATCTGATCTCTGCTACATATATTTTCATAGTGTCAAATACTTTCATGCTATAGCTAAAACTTGAATATCAAATGTGTTTCATCCTGATACCTGCATTTATAATTAATATTACCCAACCTACTGCAAGAATGCCTGTACCTTGTAGGTTTATAGCTAGTCTTCAGGTGTACAGATGACAGTTTCAAAAACTCAGTTATTTCAGCTGATACACAAGCAGGAAATGAAATACCTGGGATGTGGAAGGGGGTAGGATCTAGGGAGACAGATGAGACCTGATGAAGGGCAGATTCAGGAAGGGCCCAAGAAGATAAGGAGTTGATCTACAATTTCAGGTGCAGAACTATTACTCACTAGTTAGAGGCACAATATTGAACTTTTCTGAGAATTACTTTCTCTCTATCTGAGGACAGGAATACCTACCTCATGGAGCTAGTGTGAGGATGGACTTTGGTCATGAATCCATTGTCAGGCGAGTGACTGGCACATAGTATATGCTCAGTAAACCCACACCCTCTCTGCTAAGATAGGAACAACTGAACAATCATTCTATATCTGAATGGTTTAGCATAGAATAGACACAAACTCAGGTCTAGAATGATATTTCTGTCAATGGGAAGGTCCCCTTGACCTTTGTCTCCCAGCCTGATCTGTGTGGACTAGATGGAATGTAGTCATGGGAGAATTGACTTCACTTTGTTTCACAGCTCCCTGCTAGCTTAAACCTGCCTGGCTTTGTTGGCTGCCTGGAATTGGCCACTTTGAATAATGATGTGATCAGCTTGTACAACTTTAAGCACATCTATAATATGGACCCCTCCAAATCAGTGCCCTGTGCCAGGTAAGAGCATGCTAAGAGCACTGAAAATTTGGTGGCTATGCAAATAGGACAAGTGTGGGTCAATACTCAGGTTTTCAGTCTTTTCTTGGGGAAAATGAATTTTGAAACTGCTTAATAGTCATGCATGTAAACAACTTTTCAGTTCTTCTCTATCATAACGAGCATGCACAATTATTAAAAAGTTAAACTCCTAAATTGCAGCTTTGGTTTTGGATTACAGAAACTAGGGTCTCACTAGAACCTTCTGTTATCTTAGCACACAGGGTGCTAAGAAAAAAAATCCATCACAGACAGTTTTTTTTAAATGCTTCTTTATGTCTCACATGCAGACATCAGGACTTCATTTAAATGCTATAAGACCCATGGGAAATGTCATGAGAATGGGTTGAAAAGAACCTCATTTGAAAGCATAACAGATACTGTCATGTTTATATGATCCTCGCATTTTTATTTCAGAGACAAACTGGCCTTTACGCAGAGTCGGGCTGCCAGCTATTTCTTCGATGGCTCTAGTTATGCCATAGTGAGGGATATCACAAGGAGAGGGAAGTTTGGTCAGGTGACTCGCTTTGACATCGAAGTCAGAACACCAGCTGACAATGGCCTCGTGCTCCTCATGGTCAATGGAGTGAGTAGAAAGTCCTACATCTTCTCCCTTACTGCCTTTACTTTCCACCATTTGTGTTTCTAGGAACCTTCCCAAGTTGAGTGTGTCATGCAATAAAGCTGAAGGTTTAGTTTATAGAGCAAAATTGGTTTTCTTTTCCTGCAGGGACATGATGTCAGCAGTAAGTAAAAGCAGCCATGAAATGGCATTTCCCTGCACTATATTTTTAGATGTATATTAAATATAATACATTCAATAAACTAAGAGAACTTTGATGAAAATCAGCACCAAGATCTAAATGAGCATCAGTTCAGTCACTCAGTGGTGTCCAACTCTTTGTATATGTCTACAGAAATTTAGCACTTACTTTTTAAATCATATGCCCTAATCAGTTAAAAAAGAGTTTGAATGCTTAACATATGTGTGTGTATATATATATATGCATTTCTTTATTAATGATATACACATACTATATATGAATATAATATTCAAAACTAGGAGAAATATAATTTATATAAATATAAAATGTTGAAATAAATGCAAATGTAAAATGGTGGTAGTGGTTTAGCCACTAAGTCGTGTCCAATTCTTGTGACCCCATGGATAGTAGCCCTCCAGGCTCCTCTGTTCATGAGATTCTCCAGGCAAGAATACAAAGAAGTTTAAAAAATTATTTTTATTTTGCTAGTGACACAAAAATTATTAATGGTAGTGTTAGTGAGAACAATGTAATTAAATATGTTAAAGTATTTTTAAAGTCACATTAAATTCTTTGTGATACTAAAGTCTTATCATGAGTCTAGTTTATTCTAGTACTAGGTTTTATTGGCTATCATAACTAGACAAGAAAACTCATATTAAAAAAATGTAGGAAGTATATCATTGGCTATGCTTAGTAAATCATGATATCATTATTATTTCATTCACTGATTGGCAGAAGTTGTCTTTGAAAATGGCTGGCACATTTTCATCTTCCCTGATGTCAGTTCTTAGAAGCTAATCAGATAGTATATCATTTTGTAAACTTCAACAGAAGAATTCAAGACCATTAAAAATCTTCATTTGAAAAACTTTTAAACTTTAAAAAAAAAAAAAACTTTTTTTTTCCAGAAAAGTTTTAGTAGAGTAGATATGAGAGTTTTTATGGTAGTACATAAAAACATGAAAAATTACATTGCTTTCATCAGCAAATTTACTTAACAGTAGAAAATTTTTCAGATTTTTTTTTTAAAAACCATCTCTCCAGAGTACAACTTTCTTCCCCACCAAAATAGTTTTTCCTTCATTGTTATAATGTCCCTACCTTGAAGCAACAGATCAAGTATATTTTTTAAGTAGCTAGGGGGGTTCATACTACTAAAAGACATTTGTCATCACAAGTAAAAGTCAATAAGTTTAGAATAATTCATTTTATAAAGCAAATGTGTAATGCTCTCAAAATTTGACCACATTTTTAGTAATTTATAGGAATTAATCTGAAAATATCTGTGTCTCAGAATATTTTCACATCACAATATTTCAGTAGAAAATCATTATAAATATTCTATTATTAAGTGGCCTTATTCATAAATCCATGTAACCAGGTACCCATAACTGCAGTAATTGTAATAGGCTGCTGCTGCTGCTGCGTCACTTCAGTCGTGTCCGACTCTGTGTGACCCCAGAGACGGCAGCCCACCAGGCTCCTCTGTCCCTGGGATTCTCCAGGCAAGAACACCGGAGTGGGTTGCCATTTCCTTCTCCAATGCATGAAAGTGAAAAGTGAAAGTGAAGTCGCTCAGTCGTGTCCAACTCTTAGCAACCCCATGGACTGCAGCCTACCAGGCTCCTCCATCCATGGGATTTTCCAGGCAAGAGCACTGGAGTTGGGTGCCACTGCCTTCTCCGTGTAATAGGCTAAACACAAAGAAATCAGTGCAGAGTGGGCCGTGGCCCACCTTCAAGTGTGGAACTTCATTCTCAAAGTGTGAATCTGAATCCTTTGAAAACCCACTCAAAGGAGAAAATGAAGGTCCACAGTAAATCTATGTATTAAATATTAAAAGTTGGCTTCTCTATTTTAGAGTTTTAAAATGAGTATAAATAGAAGTTGAAATGTTTTCTTTCTATCCCCCAGTGGATTGTGTACCACATTCTTAGGAGTATATAAACTCTGTCCAAGAGATCACTTTCAGTGAAATTGGGACTTTACCATCACCACCTCAATGAACATAAACGTGAACAAACTCCAGGAGATAGTTAGGGTTGGGGAGTCGGACACGACTTAGCAACTGAACAACAACCATAATACTTTATTCTTCATATCCACTGAATTCTTGTGTCTATGAACTATCTTCTAAAACAAGCAAGCCTGACCAGTAAATTACTTGAGTGTTATAGAATTACTTTGGTTGTTGAATATCATGTGATCTAAGTGCATAATAATTCCATGTTTATTTATGTAAATCCAGTGTTACAGAAGTGGGCCTTCTTTTCCTTTTATCTGTATTTACTGATAATTTCCCAAGATTCTTTTCAGTATACCTTGGAATTATTTTTCAGTGGTACCAATTTTGCCCTTAAAAATGAAATGTAGTCACATCTGTTGGCCTGTTACAACTTTCAAACATTGCCTTAAAATAGGGCTGTTGAATACATATGGCCTATAGTACTCTGTTTTCAAGATTGTTAAAAATCAATAAGGTAAATTTAAATTTTCATTAATTCACAAGTAAAAACAGTAGAAGATAATTGTTTTAAATTGTGTGTGAATATTAAAACTTTGGTATATTAGATGTAACTGCTGATCTGAATGTAGTTGTGATTTTTATTTCATAGTAAGAATTTAATGAGACTTCTGTAGTCTTCAGACAGTTTCAATAATAGAGAGTGTACTGTTATTTCTCAAATTCAGCTAAACCTGCTCTTTCATAATAGCAGACTCTCATGTCTACAGCTTTTTTTCTTCTCCACAGAGTATGTTTTTCAGCTTGGAAATGCGCAGTGGTTACCTACATGTGTTCTATGACTTTGGGTTTAGCAACGGCCCTGTGCATCTTGAAGACACGTTAAAGAAAGCTCAAATTAATGATGCAAAATACCATGAGGTACTGATCATTGCAGTTTGAATGTGTTGTTTTATTTGCATTTGGATCTATCGATCTAATCGCATGGTCAAATGAGATAGGTGAGAAAGTAATTAAACTGAACACTTTCACATATAAAAACCAATGAAAGGCCCTCATATACTCAACTCCAGGATAACATTTGCTTCAAAAGAGTGGACATTTTTATCATATTGGAGTTTCCAGTAAAAGAGTCAGTGAAGATACATTTTAATTGCTTCATTGATCAAAAGACTCCTTTGTTGACAATGAGAATGTAGATATAAAGCCATTTTGTTTTTGCTTTTTCCTTGAGTCCCATTAAATATCAAAAGAGTAGATATAAGTGAAGAATTTCCTTTTTAAACCTTTTCCCTGAAACTTAGAAAATAGTAACACAGGTTTTCTTATAAATGAGAACCCACAGAGAATGCTCATCTGTCGTGACATAGATGTGCAGTATACTGATATTTCATCTGTTTTTACTAACAACTACTTTAAATCTATACTTTAATAAAATATGTAGAAGTCACAGTATTGTCTAAGTTGAACTAAAATGCAGAGTAGAGGCTATATTTCTCTTTTCAGTTCAAAGTCCATAGCCTTCATGAGGGTGGTTTACAACAGAAGAATATTTTAACTATTTCTCTGACTAGAATTTTCCCACATTCATTAAAGCTTATCATGTCACAAAAAAATGACATCTGGCAACAGAAGTCACCTGTTTACACTTTTTTCCTGAATCCCCTCAAAGGAGCAAAATATTAATTAAAAAGTTGATCTCATAACAGAATTTTTCTTGGGCTAGCTGTGAATCCATATGGAATCCTTCTCCAGCAAATGGGAACTTCTGGTAATATGACTAAGAGTTTTCATGTCTGTGAGTAAGGAAGGAAGACCTATTGCCCATTTTGTAAACAAATAAGCATAAGATCCTGGAAGCCCAGCTGTTACAACATAATTAAATAATTATGAATAATAATTAAATTATTATTAAATAATTAAAATACATAGCAGTCTTCAAAAATCTGATTGTTAAGCAATGATCAGGACTCATTATGTATTATTTCTCCCAGATCTCAATCATTTACCACAATGATAAGAAAATGATTTTGGTAGTTGACAGACGACATGTCAAGAGCATGGATAATGAAAAGATGAAGATACCTTTTACAGACATATACATAGGTGGAGCTCCCCCAGAAATCTTACAATCAAGGTAAGCTTTTTTGTCCTTGTTAAGCTGTTTGTTCCTAACGAGCTGGGCTGAGGACTCCACATCCAGAAGTGTAGTAAGTGTTTGAGCCTTCCCACCTACTACTTCTGTGCACACGTGCAAGGGCACACACACAGTCATACACCTGTGTGCCCTGTGCAGCCAGTCCTTGTGACCCCCTTAAATTAGCATCGGGTAAATGTGATCTACAAAAGTCTTCATGTATTACTCTTAGAACATAGTCTAACGCAGTATTTCTCATCCACAAGAAGAAAGGTGGAGCATATGTGAAAGCAAAGAAGCATTGTGTCCATTTACTTTTGTTTCAGTATTAATTTAGAGTTATTTGAACTCTCAAATAGTATCTGAGAGTAAACCAAAATTTTAAGACTGTTCCAGGAGTTGTGAATTAAGTATGTTGTTGTTGTTTAGTTAATGAGTTGTGTCCGACTCTTTTGTGATTCCATGGTTTGTAGCCTGCCAGGCTTTTCTGTCTATCAGATTTCCCAGGCAAGAATATTGGAGTGAGTTGCCATTTCCTCCACAAGGGGATCTTCTCTACCCAGAAATCAAACTTACGTCTCTGCATTTGCAGGCAGATTCTTTACTGCTGAGCCACCAGGGAAGCCTCATGAATTAAGTATGTGTGCATGTTAAGTCTCTTCAGTCGTATGGACTCTTTGCAACCCTATGGACGGTAGCTCACCAGGTTCCTCTGTCCATGGAATTCTCCAGGCATGAATACTGGAGTGAGTTGTCCTGTGCTCCTTGAGGGGATCTTCCCGATCCAGGGATCGAACCTGTGTCTCCTGCATTGGCAGGCAGGTTCTTTACCACTAGCGCTGCCTGGGAAACCCAAATTAAGTGTAATGAAATTTTATTCTGATATATTCAAAAATTCAACTATCTCTTATTACACTCAATTCATAGCATGAGAGATCCTAAACTGAGAGACAGCGTTAGGATATTCCGATATTCCAGTCCAGTCACTCTCAACCCTGGTTCTCATTAGAATGACCTAGAGAATGTGTATAAACATCACTACCCATGGTCATTCTCCAGAAATTCTAATTTTTCTTGGATAAGACCCCAACTTTAAGCTTCCTTTCCAAACTAAATATCCTCATTCCTTCAGCCATGCCACTTGGGATCTTTAACCATTGTGGTTGCTATATGTGCAACTTAATCTATCAGTTAGCATGTCATCCAGGCATGATCTTGTGAGAGCAGAATAAATGGGACTGTTACCCCTTAGTTTGGTCAGTGTTTATCTAAAATACATTGAAGTCATTGCAACTTACTCAGAATTAACTTCGTATTCATTCAGTATCCAATACTATGTTCTTGGGCACTTCCTATCTATTAGGCACAGTGATGGGTACTGTTTTGAGCAAAATGCCATCTTTGATCTTAAAGATAAAGGATTTCTCACTTTCCTATTGCTCCAAAGTCCCAACGTTCATTGAAAACTTCTCCTAGCCTTGGTTGATTAGTGTGTTGCAAGTAAGACAAGTAATTGAGTTCATGACTCAAGTAGGATTAGTGGACAACTGAAGACCTGGGTTCAAATCCTAACTTTCTACTTGTGACATAGGAAAAAAAAAGACTTAATATTTCATTTTATAGGTAAACCATGTGAAACTGCCAAGAGTTCACAGTTTTTGACCTATACATATGTCAATTCATTATGGTTGAACCTATTAATCATCTGTAAAAGAGAAAGAATAGCATCACCATCTAGCTCTCTGAATTGTTATAAAGATAAAATGAGCTGATGTAACTTAAAGGATCTTGAAAACTATAAAGAAGTAAATAAATTGTCTCCATGCAGAATAAAGCTGTTCTGTATGCAAAGATTAGAAATTACTGTGTACTTATGAAAGAAAGCATGAAAATGTGAATAATTACAAAGGTATTAAAAATAACTATAAATAAAATCAAATTTTACATCCTGCATATGTTGGGTGACATCATCATCACCTCTATCACCATCATCATCACAGCTCTATCAGTAAAGACTGATTTTCTTTTCCAGGACCTTAAGAGCACATCTTCCCCTAGATATCAACTTCAGAGGATGCATGAAGGGCTTCCAGTTCCAAAAGAAAGATTTCAATTTATTAGAACAGACAGAAACCCTGGGAGTTGGCTATGGATGCCCAGAAGACTCTCTTGTAAGTACACAATTGAAAAGTTTTTAATAAATAGACAAGAACCTTACCTTTCTTAAAAGCTGACAAAACTCTTTTCTCTGTGATCCTGTGTACACCTTGGGTTCCTTTCTGCCATCAGCAGACAGAAGGATCATTAAGCTAAAAAGGCTTATGGGAATCCTCTGGACTTGTCCAGTTGCTTCACCTTTCAATGGCTGGAATGCCAAAGCCCAGAGAGGCTACGTGAGCATCTTCACTCACTCATAGTAGAGGAAGTAGGCAAGCTGAAACCCCATCTGTTAGCAGCATACAGAAGGAAGGCTAACAGGCCTGAATTCTAGCATAAACCAGAAATTAAAACATAACTATTAATATAGGAGCTAGCAGATAAGGCCTTTGGTATTTCCTACATAGGAAATGGACATTTTAGGCATTTGATAATTATCACAAACTCTATATTCATACTTTCTTTGGCACACAGATATCTCGCAGAGCATATTTCAATGGACAGAGTTACATTGCTTCAAGTCAGAAAATATCTTTTTTTGATGGCTTTGAAGGAGGTTTTAATTTCCGAACATTACAGCCAAATGGATTACTGTTCTATTATGCATCAGGGGTAAGTATTTGTTTTTTGTGGTGGAAACTTCTTTGTGGTAATTGTTTTGTCTATTAAAAATACTTCTAAGCACATTAAAAGTAATTTACAATTCAGATTAATTTTGACTCCTATACACACATGGAATGTCTCATTTCAAACAGTTTGTAAAATATTATAAATATATCATATGTGAGTTTTTAACCTGGGCTTCATAAACCTCCCTAAGGAGTGCATGAAGAGAATTCAGTGGGTCTGTGAACTAGGTGAGAAAAAATTAAATCTTTATTTTCTCTAATTAAAATTTAGCATTTTCTTGAATTGTGAATGTCAGCAACAAACCACAGTAATATTAGCAGTATCTATGATTTTGTCTTTAGTAGAAATTAAAGGTATTTTTCATTCCATGTTATAGTTGTCATACATATCTCAAAATACCATTTTTGTTTATTGCTACTTCTTTTTTTTTCACTTTCACTTTTTTTTAAAATTTTGTTTCATTTTTTAACTTTACAATATTGTATTGGTTTTGCCATATATCAAAATGAATCTGCCACAGGTATACATGTGTTCCCCATCCTGAACCCTCCTCCCTCCTACCTCCCCATACCATATTAGATCTGCTACTAGATTTTATTATTTAGTGCCTTAATGTAGAAGTACATATATATCACATATTTATCATTTTGGTATTTTGAAACTGTATTTCAATATAATTGGTTTCCTTTGTATTCCTACATATTTTATTGAGTGATTTTAAAATATTTTATGAAGGAGCCCATATGTGTTACCAAACTATTGAAAGAGTCATAGCACAAAATATGTTAAGAACCTCAGTGTATATATACAGTATGTGTGACTCAATTTATGAAATAGTTTTTAATTTGCTGTAGAACTTTAGCTACAGTCCATGGGTAGCAGTCCTTGGGATCACAAAGAGTTGGACACAACTGAGCAACTGAACTGAACTGAACAAAGATATACTATGTCAAGAATAAAATAACTTTTATAAAAGTTTGGTGACCTTCAAGTATTTATGTTGAGAGCTAACTGTAGAGATTGAGGCCCATATCGGGGAAGAAAAGGAAGATTATCATTTTGCCAATATTTTAAGGAATATTGCCAAACAATAAAGAAATTCAGAAAAATAGATGTTAACTTCTGCTATTTTTTAATTTTTCTGCCTCTGTAGATGGAAAGTGAAACATTTTTTTTTTCTGTTCTTTTTTTTTTTTTTTTGGAGGCTAATTACTTTACAATATTGTGGTGGTTTTTGCCGTTCATTCACATGAATCAGCCATGGGTGTAATGTGTTCCCCATCCTGAACCCCCCACCCACCTCCCTCCCCATCCCATCCCTCAGGGTCATCCCAGTGCACCAGCCCTAAGCACCCTGTCTCATGCATCGAGCCTGGTCTGGCGATCTATTTCACATATGATATTATACATGTTTCAATGCCATTCTCCCAAATCATCCCACCCTCGCCCTCTCCCACAGAGTCCAAAAGACTGTTCTATACATCTGGGTCTCTTTTGCTGTCTCGCACATGGGGTCATTATTACCATCTTTCTAAATTCCATATATATGCGTTAGTATACTGTATTGGTGTTTTTCTTTCTGATTTACTTTGTATAATAGGCTCCAGGTTCATCCACATCATTGGAACTGATTCAAATGCATTCTTTTTAATAGCTGAGTAATATTCCATTGTGTATATGTACCACAGCTGGAAAGTGAAACATTTTTAAAAGCCACAATAGCAAAATAACTCTTGCCTAGTCGTCTCACTACATCCCCAAGGAAGTTAAAATACTGGTTTTTCAAAAGTGAGGCTGATGACAGAAGAGAATTGCTTGAGTAAAGAAAGTAACTGACGCTGGGATAACAGCTACTTAGCATGACAAAATCACCTGAAATTTTCAGTTTAAACACAAGAAATTCCTCTTTCCATTGAAATGTGTCTAATTTTATAAGCAGCATACCAGTCCAGGCAATAGAGTATTTCCTTGTTGCTGTTCATAGAAATTATTTTTCAAGCAAACCTCTCACATGTGTGTGTTCCTTTAAGCAGTTCTATAAGTAAATGCTGAAAACATGTCCACCTTTTGGATCTCTGGCTTCCATTGTTAAAAAACCTGTGCTTGCGTTTCAGTCAGACATGTTCTCCATCTCACTGAATAATGGCACCGTAATCATGGATGTAAAGGGAATCAAGGTGCAGTCGGCAGATAAGCAGTACAATGATGGGCTGTCCCACTTCATCATCACCTCCGTCTCCCCAGCAAGGTATAGCTCCTCACTTTATACTCTTTCCACCAGGTGGCTCTACCTGTAGGGCATGAATGCGTCCAAGGACCACTACTAACAGTAGACTATCTCTTATTACCTTTCTAGTGTTTAAAAAAAATGGTAGAGGAACAACTTACTTTTTTTTTTAATTGCTGTTAATTTTTAAAACATGCCAAATAAGTCACTATAAAATTAATTAACAGGTATGTAAAAATTTTCCCAGTGAAACCATAAGCTATAATTTCCTTGAAGGAAGTACCTGTACATACCACTTAAACTAAATGGAGTGCAGTGTTTTGTACATAGAAAAAGTTAGCAAACAACAGGTTTCATTAGGTTTTAATTAAACAATTGAGAAAGTTACATTTATGGTCACATTTTAAAAAGTCTTTGGAGAAGGAAATGACAACCCACTTGCCTGGAGAATTCCATGGACAGAGGAGCCTGGTGGCTACAGTCTGTGGGGTCACAAAGAGTCAGACACAACTGAGTGACTAACACTTTAACTTCACTTTAAAAAGTCTTAACTTTATCTTTAAAGTATGTAATACTGTATTTCTCTTTCATAAAAGGAAAATTCTTTCTGCAAAAGCAATATATTTTCTGTTGCCACTATTCTGTGTCCATTCCTGGGGAGCCTTCCCATTAAAAGAAAATGTTAATAGTTCTTTTCAAGACGTCATTTCCAATCACTGTCAATGTGCTTTAGAATGAAAATAGCTTCCCACAAATGTGATTAAATGATCACCATGATTTATGTTCTGATTTTTCCACACCAAAAAAAAAAAAAGTTACTGATGACTAGTCATTTGAACCTGCTTCTGTGGATTTAAATTCTGGTCATGATTTGGAGAGTCTTTTCTGCATATAGAAATATTCATCCATTTTATTCTGAGCCTCACAAAGAGTCTGGCAACTTGTTATCTTATCATTAACCAAATGTTTCATTTCTCAATTCCATGAGAAAACATACAACCTAGAATGGAACTCAAGTAATACGTTAGCTGTGTAGTGCTTAAAAAAGCTTTTTCCCTTACAGGTATGAATTGATAGTAGATAAAAGCAGACTTGGGAGTAAGAACCCTACCAAAGGGAAAGTGGAGCAGACCCAAGCAGATGAAAAGAAGTTCTACTTCGGCGGCTCACCCATCACTCCCCAGTATGCTAATTTCACCGGATGTATAAGTAATGCCTACTTTACCAGGTACAGTATTTTTAGTATTCATAAATCTGCATGATCAGTAAAGACGTTCAAGTTGATAATTAAAATATTTACCTTACTAAAACTAAGAACTATGAAATATTGGGGGCACAGGAGGGTAGTAATTAAATGCTTACATGTGCTTGAAAAACTGACACACTTGGGTTTGTGTGTAAGTTTTTTGCCTTTTAATTTTTGTATGGCATCGGCTAAGTAAGCCTTTGTTTCTTCAGCTGCAAAATGCAGATACTAATAGGGCCTGCTTGGTAAACTTGTTACGAGGATTAATTGAGATAATGTGCATAAAGCACGTGGCATACAGCAGACTGTGAATGTTAAATGTGGTTACTTCTGTACTTACTGTCAGTGGTACAATACAGAGCAACATACCCAAATCATCCTCAGAGGTTTAAGAAAGTTTTTTATATTAATTTAATGCATGATTATTTTTTCATTAATTTTCTCTTGTTGAAATTTGGTTGATGCACAATATTATGTTAGTTTCAGGTATACTACATAGTGATTTGACATCTGATTGTTGTTCAGTCTCTAAGTCAGGTCTGACTGTTTTCAACCCCATGGACTGCAGCACACCAGGCTCCTCTGTCCTCTGTTATCTCCTTGAGTTTGCTCATACTCACGTCCTTTGAGTTGGTGATGCCATCCAACCATCTCATCCTCTGCCACCACCTTCTCCTTTTGCCTTCAATCTTTCCCAGTATCAGGATCTTTTCTAATGAGTCGGCTCTTCACATCAGGTGGCCAAAGTATTGGAGCTTCAGCTGCAGCATCAGTCCTTCCAATGAATATTCAAGGTTGATTTCCTTTAGGATCTACTGGTTTGATCTCCTTGCAATCAAAGGGACTCTCAAGAGTCGTCTCCAGCTCCACAATTCAAAAGCATCAATTCTTCCGTGCTCAGCCTTCTTTATGTGTTCAACTCTCACATCCATACATGACTACTGAAAAAACCATAGCTTTGACTAGACAGACCTTTGTCAGCAAAATGATGTCTCTGCTTTTTCAGATGTTGTCTAGGTTTGTCATAGCTTTTCTTCCAAAGAGCAAGCGTCTTTTAATTTCATGGCTGCCATCACCGTCCACAGTGATTTTGGAGCCCAAGAAAATAAAATCTGTCACTGCTTCCACTTTTTCCCCATCTATTTGCCATAAAGTGATGGGATTGGATGCCATGATCTTAGTTTTTTGACTGTTAAGTTTTAAGCCAGCTTTTTCACTCTTCTCTTTTGCCCTCATCAAGAAGTTCTCTAGTTACTCTTTACTTTCTGCCATTAGAGTGGTATCATCTGCATATCTGAGGTTGTTTCTATTTCTCCCAGCAATCTTGATTCCAGTTTGTGATTCATCTAGCCTGGCATTCATTTCTTATGATATACTCTGCATATAAGTTAAATAAGCAGGGTGACATTATACAGCCTTGACGTACTCCTTCCCCAATTTGGAACCAGTCCATTGTTCCATATCCAGTTATAACTGTTGCTTCTTGACCCGCATACAGATTTCTCAGGAGACAGTTGCGTATATGAAGTACTCACCAAGATGAGTCTACTAACCATCTTTCTCCATACTGTTATTAAAATGTTATCGACTATATTCCTTATGTTGTTTTATTAGATGCCCATGGCTTATTTATAAGTGGAGGTTTTTACCTCTTAATCCTTTTCACCAATTTTGGACTCACACCTCCCCTTCTGCATCCACCCATTTGCTCTCTGTATCTGTGACCCTGTTCTGTTGTTTGTTTTTTAGATTCCACTTTTAAGTGAAATCATATAGTAGTCTCTCTCCATCTGACTTATTTCATTTAACCTCTAGATCCATCCATGTCACAAATGGCAAGATTTCATTTTTCATGGCTAAATAATATTTCATATACATATACATAGCCCATCTTTATCCATTCATCTTCATCTGTCAGTCAGCGCTTAAGTTGCTTCCATATTGTGGCTGTTGTAAATAATGCTGCAGTGAAACCGGGGGTGCATGTATCTTTTCAAATTAGTCTTTTTGTTTTCTTCTGGTAAATACCCAGCAATGGAATTGCTGGATCATATGGTAGTCCTATTTTTAATGTTTTGAGAAGCCTATTTTCCATAGTGGCTGCACTAAGTTACATTCCTACCAACAAAACGTGAGGGTTCCCTTTTCTCTGCATCCTCACTAACACTTATTGTATCTTGTCTTTTTTATGATAGGCATCATGACAGGTGAGTGGTATCTCTTCGTGGTTTTGATTTACATTTTCCTGATGATTAGTGATGTTAAGCATCTTTTCATGTGTCTATTTTCTGTCTTTATGTCTTCTTTGGAGAAATGTCTGTTTAGGTCCTATGCCCCCTTTTTCAATCAAGTTGTTTGGTTTTTATGTTGAATTGTATGAGTTCTTTGTGTATTTTTTATATTAACCCCTTATCAGATATATTATTTGCAAATATCTTCTCCAATTCGGTAGACCGCCATGTTGTTTTATCCTTAACAAAGATGATGAGAACCCCCTGAGTTCAAAAATATGCAAGGGAGGAATTTAATACGGATTAAGTAACACAGATGAGGTCCTCATCATCCAGGACATGGTGAGGGAAGACATGTTCATCTGTCAGAGTGTGCTGGTGCCAGGCACAGAGTTATTGGTTAATTGGTTAAATGATCAATTAAAGGGTTCTAATTAAGATAGTGGTTGGTGGATAAAGACCCATCACATACACACACACACACACACACACACATACATTAATTGCTAAAGTTCTTTGACTTCCATAGTTTCATCATATAATTCTGAACAACATTCTTAAGATTTTTCTTTCCTCTGTTACAAACACAGGTTGGATAGAGATGTAGAGGTCGAAGATTTCCAGCGGTATTCTGAAAAGGTCCACACTTCTCTTTATGAGTGTCCCATTGAGTCTTCACCATTGTTTCTCCTTCACAAAAAAGGAAGAAATTCCTCAAAGCCTAAAACAAATCAGAATAAAAAGGTAAAAGACAATGCTGCGCCAACTTCTAGATTGCCCTTTTACTCCACACATACAATTCTAGTCACTGGTGCTTTATTGAATTTACTCATTTGCAACTGTGTTTGTATGAAAGATATGATTTCTGTAGTATCTGATATTACAGTTTACCAGATTTGTTGTATCAGTTCTTATTCCCAAAGAAACAGTTTGAGTAAGCTTTTGCTCTTACTTCCAACTGCTTTTCATTACAGTGGTTAAAATTGCTCTGTATTTTATATAAAAATATATACTATATACTGTGATCATTCTCTAGTATCATTTGTTGTTGCATAACAGCCTCTAGTTTATGTCACAGTCCTAGAAATCATTGGTTTCTGATCTTACCTTGTTTTCCCTCCTTCCTTGGCCTTCCTTTTAACCACTCACATCCACAGTTGATCTGTGGCATCAACTAGAGTGACTTTGCATTCAAAATCTTGAGTCTTAAATTGCGGTCACTGATGACTGTTCTCTCATTCATTTTACACCTAGCATGTGCATTATTTGCCTTCATTACAAATGAAGGTCCAACTCCTTCTCATTCTTTCAGTCTGACCCTCCCTACTCCTTCCTGGCCAAACGTAAACAATGCAGTCAAGTGCCAGTGCTGCCATCCTGGTCCAAGCCATTGTCGTCTCTCATCTGAATTTCTGTAATAGCCTCCCAACAGGCCTCCCTGTTTTACCTTGTTCCCCAATAGTATATTCTCAGCACAACAACCAGATCCTTTTAAACATGCCTTATCATGTTACTTCTGTGTTCAAAATGATCCTCCCACTGCACTCAGATTAAACGCCGAAGTTCCTACAGTGTCATAGAGACCCTTATACTCACTTGCTCGTCTCCTCCTAGTGATCTACCAGCTGTTTCTAGAACAAGCCAGGTACACTCCTGCCTTAAGATCCTCCCTTGAGCTTTCCTCTTACCTAGACCGTGCTTCCCCCAAATGTCTGCATTGACAGCTTCTCAAGGATTGCCCAACTCTCATCTGATCAGTGAGGCCAGCCTTAACTCCTATTTTATTTTATTTGTTTTTTTAATTGAAGTATAGTTATATAATGTTACATAAGTTACAGGTATACAGTATATAGTGATTCACGATTTTTAAAGGTTGTACTCCGTTTATAGTTAATACAAAATATTGGCCGTACTCCGCATGCTGTACAATATATCCTTGTAGCTTATTTTATACCTAATAGTTTGTACCTCTTATTCTCCACCCTTGTCCTGCCCCTGCCCACTTTCCTCTCCCCGCTGCTGACCACTAGTTTGTTCTCTCTCTGAGTCTGCTTCTTTTTGTTATATTCACTAGTTTGTTGTCTTTTTTAGATTCCACATATAAATGATATCCCACAGTATTTGTCTTTCTCTGACTTATTCACTTAACATTATGCTCTGCAAGTCCATCTATGTTGCTGCAAACGGCAAAATTCTGTTCTTTTTATGACTGAGTAGGTCCACTGTGTGTATGTGTATAATGCATGTATCTTCTTTATTCATCTTTTGATGGTCTTTTAGGTTTTCCATATCTTGGCAATTGTAAACAATGCTGCTGTGAACATTGGGTATATGTATCTCTTCAAATTAGAGTTTTGGGGTTAGTTTTGGATATATACCCAGGAGTGGAATTGCTGGGTCATATGGTAGTTCTGTTATATTTTTAGTTTTTTGAGATACCATCATACTGTTTTCCACAGTGGCTGCACCAGTCTGCATTCCCACCAACAGTGTAAGAGGATACCTTTTTCTCCACATCCTCACCAGTTTGTATTCTTTTTGATGATAGCCATTCTGACAAGTGAGAGGTGATAGCTCACTGTGGGTTTGATTTACATTTCCTTGATATCTTGGATTTGCCCAGAACACAGACTTTTTTGGAGGTCTTATCTTTTTCCCATATGAGATTAAGAGTTTTGGGCTTCCCTTGTGGTCTAGTGGTTAAGAATCCACCTGCTAATACAGGGGATGCGGGTTCAATCCCTGGTCTAGGAAAATTCTACATGCCCTCCGCTTGCCACAATTAGAGAAAGCCTGTGCACAGCAACGAAGACCCAGCACAACCAATATATATATATATATAGTCGATCTGTTCCAGTCTGTATTACAATATTGTTTTATGGAAATTCCACACTGCTTTGTTTGACTAGTAGAAATCCTCCTCTACTTCCAGGACTACGGTGGATTTATTTTTATGTGTATAGTTCTTCTGACATTTCGATGGGAATTAGGGAGGGGGAAAGCTATGTGCATTCATTCAGCAATCCTGAACCAGAAATTGTCCTCTCCCCTCTGATCCTGTGTCTCAACCTGACTCTTGCTGTGTTCTCCAGCTCCCTAGCTCCAAACATTTCCTCTCTCTTCTTACTTTATTGCAAGATTTCTTCCCAAGTGGATCAGATTAGGCCACTCCCTGCTTTTCAAACCTGTGGTGCTTCTCATCACCTAAAAAACAAAACCCCATCCTTTACCAAGTCATCTAAGGTCCTTTCTATCCAGCTACAACCTGTCTTCCAATTTGTTGTTTAAAAGCCAAATCAATTTTCAGTCCTTAAAAAACAGGAACCATGTCTCACTCACCTTTCTGTTCCCCACCACACACTGCCCACTGAAGGCACACAGAAACATTGATTTTTTTTTTTCTTCTTCTTCTTCACTCCTACCTATTAGGTACTCAATAAACATTTGCTTGAATAAATGAGTAAATGACTGAATGCTCAGATTTACTTGCATTTACTTTTGCTTCAGAAATTGACTAAATAACCATTAAATATTAGTCTTTAGTTTCAGAACTGTAAATTTTAAAATCAATAGTGCAATTCTAAGAGCACAAAATAATTTTTAAAAATTGTTCTATATCCTGTCACATAAGTTTGCTACATATCTTATCACCCAAAACATTCTTTAAAAAATATTTTGAAGATGTTACTAAGTATTTAACTTTTTATGCAGGTTATATAAATAATAATATGTGTATTCAAGTGGTATTGTTGCATATGATATGAGGATTTTATTTATCAAGTCTCTCAGTGGTCTTTATTGCCAATTTTTTCATTTTCCACCATTGATTAAAATGTACATTTAATTTAAATCACAGAGCACTCGTCTCTATAGCTTCACTATACAAATTGTTTTCTGACTGTAAATGGGAATTTGGGGTTTGTTAACATACTCTGTTGTCGTTTGTTGTTACTGCTGCAGCTGCTGCTGGCATTTGCTTAAGGCAGTAGAGGAATGGAGAGGTCTAATACTTTACAAGTGGAATATGTACAAAGAATATACACTTTAATTATTTAATCATCATTGTTAATGATAAAAAATTAAAAGTGAATTTTTGCTACTAGTATGTCAGTTTTATCCCTTAAATGAGTCATTTCGTACTCTTACAGGGAGAGAAAAGTAAAGATGCTCCTTCGTGGGATCCTGTTGGCCTGAAATTCCTAGAGAGGAATATTCCAAGAGACTCACACTGCCAGCTTTCCAACAGCCCTAGAGCGATAGAGCACGCCTATCAGTATGGAGGGACAGCCAACAGTCGTCAAGAGTTTGAACACCTAAAAAGAGATTTTGGTGAAAAGTAAAGTAACACACTATCCGTTTAGAAACTTGATGCCATGGCTGGGCTTCATCCTTACTTGCCATATGTTATTTTTCCTATAATTTTTTTGCGCTACTTTAATCTTATTCTTTTTTTCATCAAAACAATTACTAAATAGTACATAATTCATACTGTCCAATAAATAACATTCTCTGTGACTTTCTTCCCAAAAGTAAGAGGCATATGATAGCATTGTCCTAGGAATTTGCTGTACTTAATGAAAAAGAAAATACAATCAAAGAAAGGAAGATGGGGGAAATTTTAAATGACTCATCATGTAACCTTACTGTCACCTTCCCTTTCCGACACAAATTGCTTTCAGACTGTAAGTGGGAATACGTCTGAAGACACTAAAAATACAAATGCACTGTGTCTCTGTTGACCCTCAAGCTATCTCTAAAGTTCATCACTTCTTCCTGGTGTTTCACAACTCTCCAAGTTATTTAGGATTATTTAAGATTTCTTTTAAAGTATTAGCACCCAGATATTCATATATACAGAGAAGGCAATGGCACCCCACTCCAGTACTCTTGCCTGGAAAATCCCATAGGCGGAGGAGCCTGGTAGGCTGCAGTCCATGGGGTCACTAAGAGTCGGACACGACTGAGCAGCTTCACTTTCACTTTTCACTTTCATGCATTGGAGAAGGAAATGGCAACCCACTCCAGTGTTCTTCCCTGGAGAATCCCAGGGACGGGGGAGCCTGATGGGCTGCCATCTCTGGGGTCACACAGAGTCTGACACGACTGAAGCGACTTAGCAGCAGCAGCACTCTTATATAGCTCTTTCAAACATTCATACCGTCAGTGGATTCAATAAGAAACTCCTAATTTCCTATTTGCCTAATAGGCAGAATCAGTATTTTGTATTCTTCAGGAAAAACACAGAGTTAATCAAACTGGAAATTAGATTAATAAATGTACCTTATCTATGGCCTAAAGCTGAATCTCTAGAAATTTTATTTGATTTCTACACATTATGGTAGCTGTTTTTAGCATGTGATATCCATTGATTAATTTTTATGGGGAGAAAACTGAATCTGTATTTTAGATAGTACATAAGTCATATTGTTTCTATGCAAATTTTTATATGCATATTAATTGCTCTCTATTATTTTGTCTACATGAAGCTTCCTTAGCATAAAGATTTTTACTAAATTAAGTGCAATCAGTTTTTCAAAGCAAGACATGATATTATCCTTTACTGAAACACTTTTTAAAAAAAATTTTTAATTGGAGGATAATTGCTTTACAATGTTGTGTCAGTTTCTGCCATACAATGTGAATCAGCCATAATTATGCATATATCCTCTCCTTCTTGAACCTCCCTCCCACCCCCCACCCCATCGCAACCCTCTAGGCATCTCTGGTTTGAGCTCCCTGTGTTACATGGCAGCTTCCCACTAGCTGTCTATTTTACATATGGTAATGTATACGTTTCCATGGTACTCTCTCAGGTGGTCCTGCCCTCTCCTTCCCTCACTGTGTCCACAAGTCTGTCCTCTGGTCTGCGTCTCTATTCCTGCCCTGCAGATAGGTTCATCAGTACCATTTTTCTAGATTCCATATGTATGTGTTATTTTATGAAACTTGTTTTTCTCTGATTTACTTCATTCTGTAGTAACAGGCTCGAGGTTCGTCCACCTCACTAGAACTGATTCAAACTCTTTTCATGACTGAGGACTACTCCATCGTACATATGTCCACAGCTTCTTTATTCATCTGTCATTGGACAGCTAGGTTGCTTCCATGTCCTGGCTATTGTAAATAGTGCTGCGATAAACATTGGGGTACTGGTGTCTTTTTCAGTTATGATTTTCTCAGGGCATATGCCCAGCAGTGAAATTGCTGGGTCTTATGGTAGTTTTGGGCTTCTGAGGTGGTGCTAGTGATAAAGAACCCACCTGCCAGTGCAGGAGATGTAAGAGATGTGGGTTTGATCCCTCGGTCAGGAAGATCCCCTGGAGGAGGACACGGCAATGCACTCCAGTAATCTTGCCTGGAGAATCCCATGAACAGAGGAGCCTCGTGGGGTATAGTCCATAGGGTCGCAAAGAGTCAGACACAACTGAAACAACTTAGCACGCGTGCATATGGTAGTTTTATTCCCAGTTTTTTAAGAAATCACCACACTGTTCTCCATAGTGGCTGTATCAATTTACATTCCCACCAACAGTCCAGAGGGTTCCCTTTTCTCCACATTTTCTCCAGCATTTATTGAAACAACACTTTCTTAAATGTGGGATTTATCCTTGTTGTATGAGGAAATGGAGGATTTACATTTTTGAATTAGCAGTGCTTACCCCATATTCACAATAATAATAAGATGTAATTAGAAGTAATGTTGCTTGGGATTAGATCAGATGGCTTTATTCTTCCTTACACTGTATTGTCTTGGGAAGTTAGAGATCACAGTCTTCTTTGACAAGTGGTAAGCTTTTCCTTCTCATTTACCAGATCCCAGTTTTCCATTCGTCTGAAAACACGTTCCTCCCATGGGATGATTTTCTATGTCTCAGATCAAGAAGAGAATAACTTCATGACTCTGTTCTTAGCCCATGGCCGCTTGGTTTTCATGTTTAATGTTGGCCACAAGAAACTGAAGATTAGAAGCCAGGAGAAATACAATGATGGACTGTGGCATGATGTAAGTTGAAGGCAGAGAATATTATTATCAGCAAATGTCCACCATTCTGATACCCCACTAGTGGTTTCTCTAGAAACATCCATTTACAAATTTTATTGCTATATGTTCAGAGTTCAGTTTCAGAAACTTTCGTTAATTTATTACAAAAATCTTGAAGCTTATTATTTTAAAAGAAATATAATCTGAGTATAATTTTTTTGACAGATCAGCTATTTTTAGTGCAGTTATTTTAAACAAAAGATCAGTGGTCAGCATAAGCTGAAGTTTGGTTTCTATAAGGATTTTTCACTTGACTGGGTTTTATTCCACTGCCTATAATATTCTAAATTTTCTATGATTGCTGAGTGTCTCATAGACTAAGCTATGGAAGGTACAAAATAGAGTAAATCTGTTAGGAAGAAAGGATACAACAGGTAGAATAACCTAAATATCAAAGCAATTCAGTGTGTGTATAGTGGGAAGAATAAGCAATGTCAGCTGTATTACTGGGAAGAAAGGATACAACAGGTAGAACAACCTAAATATCAAAGCAATTCTCTCTGTGTGTATAGTGGGAAAGTAAGCAATGTCAGCTGCATTACAATTAATTATAATTAAATTTAGAAGTGAGAGCATGTAGGCTGCCAGCTGGGACAGAGAACTCTGCTAAACATAAGCTGTATTCAGAGATTAAGCCTGTAACTTTAAATCAGGCTTCAAAAGAAGAGACAAACTCCTGACCTTTGGTGAAAGGACCACTGTTTAAAGAACTTCCGCAGCACTGCAAATGATAGCACAGTTGGGAGGAGAAGCAGCACAGCCTTTCCACTAAGCTTTGGATGTACTAAAGATACGCTGTTGTCCTTCTCTCCATCAAGGTGATATTTATTCGGGAAAAGAGCAGCGGCCGAATGATAATTGATGGGCTTCGAGTCTTAGAAGAAAGTCTTCCCCCTACAGGAGCTGACTGGAAAATCAGGGGTCCTATTTATTTGGGAGGTGTGGCTCCTGGAAGGGCTGTGAAAAATGTCCAGGTAAGCCAGGTGTGATCAGGTAGAGCCATCCACCTTTAGAGTTGAAAGATTGTTTAATGTAGCCCTCGCTTCACGATTAGAAAACTGGCAAAAGTAAAACTGTACTTTGGCTGGAGACGGGATACATAAGTGGGTATTGTTTTATGGTTGTCTGTCCACCCTGTGACATCACAAAGCCTGGAGTAACCTTTTGATTCTAAGGTAGAGGTGAGATGAAAAATGTTTCAGAGGTATAAACTGTCATGAAAAGTTATGTCTCAAGGGCATGCTTATTTGTTCAGCAAGTACTCATGCTTTTAGTCTTAAAGAACACCCAAAAGAGAATTCCCTGGTGCTCCAATGGTTAGGACTCAGTGCTTTCACCGCCCAGGCCTGGGTTCAATCCCTGGTCAGGGAACTAAGATCCTGCAGGCTGCATGGCACAGCCCCCCCAAAAAAAAATTACCCAAAAAAGAAAGCAAGTCATTATATTATATATTATTGGGTTAAAAAGAAAAACTTTCAGGCCATTATGTAAACTATGATCTCATCTTCATTTCTTACACACACACACACATACACACAATTTGTAATTGTACAAGGAAATGTGGCTACCCCTTGGGGGACATGAGGATATGGTAGAAGAAAACAACATTATTTTTGTAATGTAAAAGTTTAAAATATTGGACCTTCAAAAATATTTAGCAAAAAAGGAACGCATCAAAGGACTAAGCTTATTTTTAATATAAATACAGGTTTGACTTTAACACAAAGAATACACTTCTAAGATCCATTAAATGGCTTCCCTGGTGGCTCACTGTAAAGAATCTGCCTGCCAATGCAGGAGATTCAGGTTTGATCCCTGGGTCAGAAAGATCCCCTGGAGAAGGAAATGGCAACCCACTCCAGTATTCTTGCCTGGAAAATCCCATGGACAGAGGAGTCTAGCAGGCTACAGACCACAGGGTCGCAAAAAAGTCAGACACAATTTAGTGACTAAACAACAACAACAAAGATCTATTAATATGTGTGTGTAAAGCAAAAATGGGGGGAAATGTTCATATTTAATTTTATTTTAGATGAGTAGCCCCAATTCCATGACAGCTTCTTTAAAAGAAAGATTTCTAAAACTGTGAAATCGGTTATCTAAAGTGGCCCGTGTTTCATGTCCTGTGGTATGATAAATGCTCAAACACAAGCCAATAAAGCAAATTCTCTGCTGTTTATTTAACCATGGTAGATTTAACAGTTTAGTTCTTTGCTAGCCCTTATCAGCATTAGGTGATCTAGGGCACAGCTGTCTTTCTTGAAGAAAACAAATGAGAATATTTCTAATCAGTTTGAAAACCACAGCTGCAATTTACCTTGTTGTGAAAAATGTTGAAATTTTTGTACCTTAATTACAGTAGGCTATTATTACCTAATACAAAATTCTAGCTTCAAAGATCTAGTTAAAAAGCAACAATCTGGAAAATGATCGATTATTCAGATAGCTAAAACAAATAGGGCAAGAAATTACTAGGTTCCTCTCAGGACACAAATCCCTTCATTGGTGCGTCTGTGAGTGTTGAGAAAATGGATTTTAAGAAATGCCTTCTCCTCTCAGATAAACTCGGTCTACAGCTTCAGTGGCTGCCTCAGCAATCTTCAGCTCAATGGGGCCTCCATCACCTCTGCTTCTCAGACATTTAGTGTGACTCCTTGTTTCGAAGGTCCAATGGAAACAGGAACATACTTCTCAACAGAAGGAGGTTACGTGGTCCTAGGTAACAATGACTTATGTTAAAATGTGAATCATGAAATACTTCTTTCCTGGAGATGGCTAACAGGGATATTGGGCCCAAAGTTAAAAACCAGAATAGCAAACTCAGCCCTTGAAAATAGTCACTTTTCATAAGGACCACCTTTCTCCTCTGCTGCCGTCCAAATAGACACATGGACCATGCCAATCCCTGTTTGCTTTCCCCAGCCAGTGCTTCTCCACAGCTGCCAAACCTCTGGGGATAGACCATCTTGGCTCCTTTAGACTTTCTGTGCTGCACCGTGGTCTAACCTGTGTGGGCTTTTGGCTACCTCACACACTGAGGTTTTGTTTTCTCTGTTCCTTCTAAGCAGCACCCATTGTTCCTGCTAAGGAAAGTTCCACTTCCTCCCGTCTCCAGCAACTCCAGCAGACAAAGCTATCCTTAAAAAATTTTCTTTCTGGATTTTTATTCTCAACTCTTACTCTCACTCAACAAAGTTTTCATTGTGTGCCTCTGGTATGACAGTCCCTGTGCCAAGTGATGGAACATAATGGTTCTAAAAATAAGGAAATAAAATCCTAAACAGACTACACACAATCACCATCCAGTCCATTCCGACAGCATTCTGCAGAGCAACCATTAGGTGTGAGGAGGGCACCAGAACAGGTGCTGAGAAAGAAGACAGGAGAATGTTCCTGCCTTCAACATGCCCTGAATAAAGACCTGACAGAGCAGCAGTTATCCCTTCTTAACCCATCCCCACGTCCGACAGAATAACTGGAGGCAATGTTTCCTCTGTGTCTAGTTCACGATTTTACTTTCCTTTCTCCTTCTTTACCTCTACTAAAACACCAACAGGCACATTCCTCTGCCTTTCATTGAATTTCAGTGAAATGAACTCAAAGGTTTAGACGGCCTGAAAAGCATAGCAACCTGCACAATTTATGTTCTCAATAAACATTAATAGCAGGAAAACTTTAAAAACTGATCTATAAGAAGCCACGTGAAGTGAACACTATTAAGATGCCCAGCTTTTCGGTGAGTCTCTTGGAGTGAACACGGCTGTTCTTAAGAAGAATTCATTTTCTTGCATCACTGCAAAAACAGCTCCTAACCGCTTTTGCTGTTCTTACTTTGTCTTTCCTCCCAAATGCTCTGCAGCACTGGCTCCAGTGATCTCTTTTAAGAATTATTTTAAATACAGATCTGATCAAGTCAGCTCCCATGGTCAATGTCTGCAGTATAAAGTCTGTCTTCCCTACTGGAGCCCTGGAGCCCTTCCCCATGTGGCTCCTGCTGGCCTTCCCTACTCACCCCGCTCCACCCTCACTCGCAGGGCAAGGACAGTCCAGCCACACTGGCCTCTCCAGGTGCTCTCCAGACGTCCCAGACTCTGCACTTGTGTTCAGACCAGTTCTTCCTAGTTAGCTCTTTCCTGCTTCTCACTTTTGAAATAATAAATGGTCCTGCTGGTTGGAATCAATTTTTCCTCACCTGAGCTCCCATAGCCATGACGTATTTTCAGCATGCTGTTTCCACCCCGTACTCCAGACCTGCTCCGAGCTTCCAGTGTGTTTGACATGGAAAATGACACTTTCTACTTACCTACTGAAAAATGTATCAAACTTTCCAAAAGAGATACAAAAATATGCAATTACAAAATCATGCCATGGTTACAAAATTTAGGTTTCTGTTCTTGAGAACTAATAGTATTTCTCTCCACAGATGAGTCTTTCAATATTGGATTGAAGTTTGAGATTGCATTTGAAGTCCGTCCCAGAAGCAGTTCCGGAACCCTTGTTCACGGCCACAGTGTCAATGGAGAATACCTAAATGTTCACATGAAAAATGGGCAGGTAGCGTGTTAAGAATTGTTTTAAGTCTGTCTTCTCTGACCTTGGATTCTAGATCTGAAGCAGTTTTATTTCACAGAATCATTTCATCGATCTTTCCTAACTGAGGGGAAAAACAAACAACAGGAAAGCTAAAACATAAAATTTAAATGCAGGTAATTTTTGGATTCAGATTCATATGTTGAGAATTGATTAGAATTTGATTAGAGCAAAGAGCCATGAAATTGTGGCAAAGCCAAAAAAATCAATAATTAAAAAGTTTTAATAAAAGAATCAGAAGAGGAATTTTTTACAACAAATGGAAGCAGCAAATGTTCATTTGTCTATAATATGTATGCATACCATACATACATTCTTTTCAGCTGCTAAAAATAAAAAAAAATTGTTATAATTAAACACCACTTTCATCCCCAAATATTACTAAAGAACATTCATGAGAGTATTCAAATAAATATGAAGCATATTTTCATCAATGCCCCTAACTTAATATAATTGATTTTCATTTGAGTTCCAGTATATTCTATGAAACCATATAACAATGAGAACAAATCCTTATATGGTTCTTAGTGTGGGTCAGATACTATTCTAAATGCCTTATATGGATTAACTCCTTTAATCCCAATAACTCTGTGAAGTGAGTACTACAGTTATCACCCTTATTTTGCAAATGAGAAACGTGGCACAGTGAGGGAAGTAGGAGCGCTCGAGTATGAGCCCAGGCAGCTGGCCCTAGAGGCCAGCTCTTCCTCAGTACCTTTACCTGCCTTGTACAGCACATTCCATCTTTAAAGGAATTCATTGTGCTATCTTACTGTTCCTCTGCCCCCTCTTCTCTCCGGTGTCTTTATTTTGTTCTCTTTCTGAGGAACACATTTCCTCTAGTCTACTGAACAGTGACCCCTTGTGTTCAAATTGCAAAGCTACTGTCTGGATGTTCAAAGTTTTGCTTACCTGTGGTAAATCTAAGAAATCTCATCTTATCCCAAAGAGGAGAAATGAAATGAAATTCCACAATGTGCGCTGTTTTTTGCAGGTCATAGTGAAAGTCAACAATGGCATCAGAGACTTTTCCACCTCAGTGACACCCAAGCAGAGTCTCTGTGATGGCAGATGGCACAGAATTACAGGTGAGGAAAGCTGTGTGTCCTGGGTTTCCCTGATAAAGTGAGCCTATACACCCACCTCTGACATGATGACTTGAAAGAACTTTGTATAACTTATACAACAGAATAGGTAATAACTGACAGTCTAAAAGTAGTCAAGAAAAGAGAATAAATGCTAATGTACTAAAATTTGTATATTGAATCCACATGTGATTTGAAAATATTAATGCTGCCAGAATAGTCTTATGGAGTTGTTTAAATAATGCATTATTTATGAAGCAAAGAAAAAGTATCAGAAAGAGTATTCTAAATAGTCTCCCTTTCAAAGGAAAATTTTACAGTGATTGGTTAGACATTGATGTTTTCAGTGATTAGAGGGAAGTGTATGGTTTATTCTGGAATAAATAAAACCTATTGCTATAAATTATTCCCTTTCATGTGAAAATTAATCACCTCAATATCACTTATGACCACTCTTTTCCCTGTATTTCAGTTATTAGAGATTCAAATGTGGTTCAGTTGGATGTAGACTCTGAGGTGAACCACGTGGTTGGACCCCTAAATCCAAAACCAGTTGATCACAGGGAGCCTGTGTTTGTTGGAGGTGTTCCAGGTAAGAGTTATTTAAAGTGACGAGTTTCCAAATCCAAAAAAACACTTAAGTTCTCATAACTGTTATTACAGTATTAAGAGCTATGTATTTTTATAATTCACCTAGTAACTCCAAGAATTTTATATACAATGTCATTTCATAGGGGACTTTCTCAGGAGGCGGATTGGTAAATAGCCTGCCTGCCAATGCAGGAGACACAAGAGATGTGGGTTCAATCCCTAGGTCAGGGCGATCCCCTGGAGTAGGAAATGGCAACCCGTTCCAGTATTCTTGCCTGGAAAATTCCATGGACAGAGGAGCCTGGAAGATACAGTCACTGGGGTCACAAAGAGTCGGACATGATGAGCGACTGAGCACACACACATCCTTTCATAGGAAAATGTATACTGACAATTACGAAGCACACAGCACATCCGAGGATCAAAACAAAGTAACAGATAAGAACCACACGCAGCATGCTAAACAGTAGATACTACTCTCCCTCTGCTGTGTCTACTGAATTTTTTCTCTTCTCTTTACACACACCTCTCACATACACACAGCGAAACACACTGTTTTCTCTCTTACACAAAGAAAACTCATTTGCTATTGCTGCTGTAGGATCTGAGAACCTTAGAAGACTAAAAGTTTGATGACAATTACTCCTCTTCCACACTAAGAGAATACACAGTTCTTCCCGTCCAGGACTAGTGTGAAACGTGGAAACAGCTGCAGACCATAAGTTCTGTTGTTCCTACATAGTGACATTCCCTGCGAGAGGTTCCCAGCTGCAGTTCTGTAAACATCATCAGTAACATCAATGCTGTCATCTGCCAAGAATGGTGGATAGTCCCAGATGGTGATGGGGCACTTATGGACCCCCCACAATTACTTTTAGCCTCTAAAGCAGGGACCATGACCTTTTGTTGAAAGTGTTTATTTCACACACTTCATTCAGTAGGGAAACCTGAATGATAAAGGTAGCATGAGGGAAAAACCAAGCTTTTACAACTGGCATTTGGTGAGGATTTAAAGGAAAAACTTAACATAGTTTTTCCTTGCATCCTAACTATACTATTTTAGACTGACCCATGTAAAGGCAAATAATGCTTTAACCAACAGAGTGAGAAAGATTAAGCATCCAGTCTTGGGTACTCACAAAATAGTAGCAACTAAGCAGTCCTCTGCTTTGTAATGTGGATTTTTCAAAATGCCAGTATAGACAGTAACAACTCACTGATACAATAGGAGACCCTCAGAAAGCAGTCTTTCTGCTTGACTTCTATTATCCACTCCTGTCTCCATTCCTTAGTCCTCTCCTCCTGCTCCAGGCTTCAGTTCTGAAATACTGGCAAAGACCACATTGCACTTCATGCAGGTACAGTGAGGAAGAGGGTGCTGTCAGTCCTTCCATTTCTGCACGTTGCTTTCTTCCTGGAGATCACAACATAGTTTACAATATTGCAGGTTCCCAGAGGCCTACAGGATCAAAGTCAGCCTAGCATGCAAGGTCCTGATTATCTCTCCCCACTTTGCCCCCTTGCTCTAGGGCCTCCCCCTACCTCCCGGGGCTTGCAGTTCTCTGAATGTTCAGTAGTGAACTTTGCTCCAGGCCTTCACACAAGAGCAAAAGGCCTCAATTTCTAGAAAATGTTCTTCTTTCTTGCTTCTCCCACTTCTCCACCAACTTAACTCCTATTGACCTTGAGGATCCAACTCACACTTCTTACACCCCACCCCACTCCACCCTGAATATCACTTTTATGGCACTCACTGCAGAATATTGTTGAAGCTAAATAGCATACTTCTTGCTTCCAGAGAGCATGACTTCCTCACACAACAAACATGTACATGCTTTCACTTCAGTCATGTCCGACTCTTTGCGACCCAATAGACTATAGCCCGCCAGGGTCCTCTGTCCGTGGGGATTCTCCAGACAAGAATACTGGAGTGAGTTACCATTCCCTTCTCCAGAAGATCTTCCTGACCCAGGGATCAAACCTGCATCTCTTATGTCTCCTGCATTGGCAGGCAGGTTCTTTACCACTCGCACCGCCTGGGATACTGAGTGTCTATTAAGCACTGTGCTAGGCTCCAGGAGATGGACCAAACAAGCATGGCCCTCCCTTACAGAAGTTACAGTATTTGTTCTTCACTTTGCACCCGAAGTGCTTACTGCATCATTCAGACACATATTTATCTCTCTGATTTCTGGTTTTTTGAGTCTCATTCCAGCATGACACACTACCATGATCTCTCACTACAAGACTTGATCCACAGGCTGGCTGGGCAGGATCCACCTGAAGCCAAATTCTGCCTACCTGAGACATATTATGAATAGCAAATTTGAGCTAATGAGCCAGCACACAGGAATTAGCAAGGCCAGTGAGGTCTACCCACCAGCCTGCACCACTGCAGCTTTTAATTCCATCTACAGATCATGCAGCAAGTCTAGGACAAAAAGTATAATTTAAGCTGAACATCATTAATTACATAATTTTTGAGCTGTTCAAGATTAACTCCACTAAAATCACATCAGAAACTGGGGCATGAAAAAGAATAACTAAAGGAAATTAGGCATAAACAAAACCACTGTGTGTACTGAAATCTTAGAATCCCAACCAGTGCTCTTATACCAGGCAGAGCTCTGGTAACACACTATTTCTATCAACAAAGAGTTAATTCATTGAAATTCATGAAGTTTGTATCAGAAAATTCAACTTTATTGTATGATCGTTTAAAAATCAAAATTAGATATTAAGTTTTTGAGTTAGCAACTATGTATTCCTCTGCTGAATATCTTGCATTATTCTGTATATAGTCAAGCTTTCAACCTGAGAAATGTTTGCTCTTAAAATCATGTGTTGATTTTATTAATCAATTACTTAGGGTTCTGGGGCACTTTGCCACCACTGTAATAAATTGTATAGTGAATTATGCAAACCATAATTTCTATATGAACTGTTTCCTCTAGAATTTGTCCCCCATGAACCAAACAGTGGTAAGCCTGGGCAGAGTCAAAATCCATGTTCTAAAACTGGTATCTAAAATGAACAGAAGAAAGAGATGTTTTACCCCTTATATTCTTTCCTGTTCACTCTTTATTCTGATGATGTACATACACTGCACAGTCTTGAAGAATGACAAAAGTATGACAAAAAGTCATACTAATCTAGAGACAAGGGGAATTGACCTCTTAGGCCCCTTCCAAATCTAGAACTTGATGCTTATCATTCTAAATATGAAATACTATTTCAGTGATTTTCAATAAACAAAGCTTCTGCATATTCTTAATCTACATTGCTTAGAAAACTTATTACAGCTGCCTAATGGTATTTAACTTGCTGTCCTTTTTTATGTTCTTTCCCAAGTTACTGATTTCTGAGTGTTTTCCATCTTTTTATCTGCCACTGTTCACATAGCTGTTTTGTACCTAATAATAAACTTTGACTAAATGGATTTTAATTTCATGATATTCCTAAGCTCCCTAAATTGCTTTAAATTATATTGCTTATATCATTTCAACACATTTAATTGTGTCTGTACAATTAATAAGCACAAGGCTTCTTCCAGATCTCTAATTAAGATAAGGGGAGAAAGTTCCTCTGGCATACCCCAGGGCACCTGTACCCACACAAAGACTAGGCTAGTTATCTTTATCCTATTTATAGTTCTTAAACCCTGAGAGCTCAGGAAAATTAAAATTTAGTTTATTTGAATTCATTATTTTCTCATTATATTTTATGAGCTTGGCAAAAATGTGGAGGATTAAGGATGAAGGGTAATGATACAAATTAAACAGAAACATTAACCAGTTCCAAGAAGAGTCTGGAAGCTGACTTTTCTTTCCTGTCTCAGTAAACCATACAAAATTAGTGAGGCCCAGGTGAAATTAACTGTAAAAAGCATAAGCAAATCCTGAAAACTCACTGCTGAGATTTTACTTGTAAGTGGTAAATTTCAGTGGTAAATACACAGCTGAATTATACTCAAAACTCTAAAATTACTACATGTTCATATTACTTCAAAAGCAGATAATGTTCCTAAAAAAATAAGTAAATTACTATATTCCATCTTTGACATGTAAATCATCTTGATAATGTAAGTGGTTATGACATGTATTTTTGCCACAAAGTAGTATTTGGGCTTGGGATGCCTCGATTGCAAACTTGGTGTTCATTTCTTTTTCCAGAGTCTCTACTGACACCACGCTTGGCCCCCGGCAGACCCTTCACAGGCTGCATCCGTCACTTTGTGATTGACGGGCGCCCGGTGAGCTTCAGTAAAGCAGCCCTGGTCAGCGGCGCCGTGAGCATCAACTCCTGTCCAGCAGCCTGACACAGCAGAGCCATCCAAGCACAAAGTTCTTTAGAGCACTGAAAGAAACACAAGGCCAGCCAGGAGGAGTGGCAGTGCTTCCTCTCGGTAGAAGCTTTCATCTAGTTGAGCAGGACTTAAATGAGTCATCAGGGACTGGATGTTTATTTCTTACTTGGATTCTTACCTTGGATCCAAGATGTCTGCCATGGATAACAATCAAAGGAGCATTAAACTTACCTGTATTTTATAACTTCCTGCTGGTGAAATTCCTGTTCCTGTTTCTAATAAAATAGAAGGGATTCTAAATAAACACTGGCACATATTTTTAAAGTGTGGCTAGATCCTCAGATTCCTCTTTCATTTAGAGATGGTAACATTAAACTTAAACCAAACTGTCTTTAGTATACTTCCTTTATCCTGAAAAGATTTACTGATTTACATAAAACCTAAATTAGATGATCAGATTTGCTTTTACCACTTTGGTCTATCAGGATAGCAAGAATATTTTAGGCTTATCAAGGTTTAATAAATTTCTAACAAATTATCAGAATGGTAATTTGTTTCCAGATAAGAAAAAAAAAAAGGATGCCTCAATCAAATAAATGCTTACTTTTTTTCCCTTTACTTCCTTAAAAGAAAAATAAAATTGTGTGAGGAGAGGCTCTTGTAGGATATTGTTACAGTGCATTTTGTAGGAATCATGAAGGACATTATATAGCAAAGAGTAAGACAAAATCACGCATCCACTTAAAGTATAAAAGTCCTTTTATTAAAAGTTTTTCCCCACATACCTGCAACACAAATAGTCTTATTTATAAAATGTTATAATCATATTAAGGTATATATAGTAATAAAATCTAGAAAAGGAAAAATTGGTTTTACTAGCTCATAGGATATTAAAATATAGAAACTGAAATAAAAGAATTATACATGAAAAGAAAATCAGCATTGAAGACAAAATGAGAAAATAGGCCCTCATATCAACAGGACTGAAGGTATGTAAGAGGAGTAACGGGGGTATGGGGAGGAAGTATAAAATGTTTTGAGGAATTACTAAGGGAATAAAATAATCTCTTACATATATATATGTAATTATTTACATTCCCCTACTACCCTCATGTCTCTGATACATTAATAATGATGATGATGACCAGTGAAAATAGCTAATATCTACTCACAGAGGACTTACTAAGTGCCAGCCTCACAATAAGGTAAATTGAAGTAGGTTTCACTTGATAATCACACATCCTACAAGGCAGCATTTACAGGTGAGAAACCTGAGATTTAGAACTGTTAAATAACGTGCCAGCTGTCATTCAGCTAGACTGAGGAGCCAGAATTGGTAACAGGAGCGCTGCCTACCTCCAGAGCCAGCATGAGTGTCCCCTTCCTTCTTGCCTCCAGGGGACTGTCTGCCATCCAGCTGAGGCCAACCCTCAGCTGGTCTCCAAAGCTGGAGTCACAAACTCAACCACCTACCAAGCCAGAAAGGTATCATAAGAGTGAAGCTGGTTGGGTCTGACAGAAAATCAAAAGGGCACTTGCCAAGGCTCATCTAGAAAGGCAGCAGGTACTCGGCCAATTATTACTATAGAAGAACACAAGGCTTAAAGGGCCAAAGTTTCCAAAAGAAGATGGAAATGTGAAATTTGAGGGGTTGAAATGGCCTGATTTTTCAGTTAGTAACTAATTAAAAACAACAGCAATTAAAATGACAAAAAACACTGGGCAGACCAAACAAAACCTTCTGAGAGCTAAGGGGCTCTGGGCTAATGTGGTTTCTGGGCTAAAGACTGAATCCAGTAGGGCCTTAACTAGTATAGGTTGAACCAATGCTTCAAACACACTAAGCCCTCACAGTATTTCCTACACTAGATCAAAGCAGGAGGCAGTAGCTCTGAAACACCCTGCCATTTTCTTTTTCCAAAATTTTCCTGAGACATCCTAGAGGGCCCTTCTGTCCCTTCATTCTCAGCAGTGGCCCAAAGTCAACTCCACCAGCCAAGGTGAAGACTGGCTGGACCTCCAGTAGCTCCAGCTGGTGTGTACACAGACTCACATGTATGCAGACTAGAACCACAAAAATTCTTCTTTTTAATATCTTCTCTACAATTACAATGACATTCAGAAACTTTTGAGTTTACCATTTATAAAAGCTTGATTCAGTTCTTAGATGGGACCCCATCTTCTCTCAACTTCTGTCTAGGGAGCAGTTGTCCTTTCTTTTAATCATAGTATATTGGAACTTCATATAAAGAAACATGGATGGATGTTCGGAGTAATTTTGACTGGTTGTCACTCATGACCCCTGCCTGTTCAAAGCACCTTCAAAATGAGGCCTCCCATAGCCCCGGTTTGAAGGAGCAGCCCTATTCGGGCCTGTACCCTACCATCCTTATCTCATGGCCATAGCTGATTGGGAGAGGGTACCCTCCAACAGCTTCACAGTGAAGCAACATTTCATTATGGAGTGGTATGAAAAGATGAGTTCCAACAACTGAACATTTTCTCATGAAACTGTGACTTGCAAAACACAAAGTATCGAGCACATAGCAATAAAAGCTGAAGCAAAAATGATCTCATCTAGAAGTGGTTTTAAGTGTTTACCATACACATTTATAGACACACACTGCTCATTCTATAAACATACAACAATATATATCCACCTACAGTCCAAAGGGTTGCAAAGAGCCAGACATGACTGAAGCAACTTAGCCCACACACACCTTCTGTCCACTAAGAACCGCCTCAGTTCTGGGCTCACAGTTTGTAAAGGGATATCTCAGAAGACACTGAGCTATTTCTGTTCCCTGGGCCCTATTTCCTTGTATGTAACATGGCAGTACAGGGTGTTAAGTAGGGTCTTTGCTTACCTTAATCGGTGAATACAGACTTCAACCAAGACCATAAAGCAGTAAATACACAGTTCAGGTTCATCACACTGAGGCGTGAAGCCAATCCCTTCTCTTTAGGACTGGCTCAGAGAGGTCATTTCAGTATAAGCAGTAAAACCACAATGCCCCCAACGTACCACATACCACACACACACACAGTCTGTGTAAAGAAAGGCAACAATAGAGGTACTGTCCTACATGTCAGGTTTCATGAATTTTGTCTATTACCCACTGATGTGTTGTAAAAACCTAGAACAGTACCTGACATGTAGGTATGTGCTCAATAAATATTCTTTGAATAAATTTCAGGAAAGTAAGGTTTCCATAAAAGTTACCCTCTCATCTTGCCTCCCAAGGCAATCACTTATAAAGTACTTGGCAATCTTCAAAAAGGAAAAAGTGATACTGACTCCCAACTTGGGTGCCCCTGAGCCCTACGGATCTCTGATTTACCTGAATTTATGCAGACAATCCCTGGAGGAGGCCATGGCAACCCACTCCAGCATTCCTGACTGGAGAATCCTGTGGACAGTGGAAACTGACAGGCTACAAAGGGTTGCAAAGAGTCACACATGACTGAAGCGACTTAGCATAGAGAGAATTCCAAGGAAAAAATGGCATATCATATCAGAGAGACAAGCGTTCCCTCAAGTCTTTAGTAACCTTTCAAGTCTTGAAAAGTAGACAAAAATGTTGGCTACCATGGATAAGGTCACTCAATTTATTAACTTCATAGCACCAGAAGACACCATTCCCAGAGGATACTACCGGGGGCAGGATGGTGTGGGTAGAGTTGTAGATGAGTTTTATAGGTGAAAGCCTGGTAATCTGCCAAATCATGGGATGGGCAGGTTATTTCCCCTCCTTGGATGCAGTTTAGTTACTTGGAATCAGTTTAAGCTTTGTTATGGCAGATGCAGAGCAGCCTTCAGTCCAGAGCTATCCTCCACTCTAGACCCACCCCCACTGAGGCAGTATCTAACTGATATATCATTAAATGATCTTTCCACTATGGTTGAAACACAAATTATTCCCAGCCTTGTATGAGCTCGGAGGAATTTTTCATGACTCCTTTCTCCATTCCCATCACACTTTCCCCAGCCTTGGGCAATTTCCTTTAATGGATTTTGTTCTCTTCCTTTACAGCATCTTAATTTTTTGTTTGGCAGATAATTAAGTTACTCATGAGTCACCTTGATTCTCTCAAGTCTTATTTTTAAGCTTTGTTAATGTTCATGTATGTTAGTTTTTAGTCTACTGCTAGTTTAGACCTCCTACTAAGATTTATGACCTTTCTGAGGTCTCTATTCAATGCCACACATGTTCACAAAGTCTCTCCAATCTGGCTGGTTGGAATTCAGACACCTCTCACCACTATGTGAGCTCTCAGAGTTTCTCCATTTATAAATCCCTGATGAAAAGTTTTTATTTTCACCTCATGTAGCACACATGCATCTATGTCCATGTAACTATAGCTAATAAACCTTTCATTTAAAAGGCTTATGGATAAGCCTTATGTAATGTAGGAAAGCAGACAAGAACCTGGGGAAATTATCTGACACTAAAGTCAGTCTTCTGGAGAAAAAAAAATTTTATAGAATGAAGGGTGGCAACCATCAAGAGGAAAAGAAAGCAAGCTGAGTTTCTTGGAACCATTACAAGAAGAAAAAACAGAAAACGCTGGCCTAGACCTCAAAACTGAACCTTAAGTCTAATCAAATAAAATGATCCATCTGAAGTTTCTCAATACTAACTACAGACAATTTCAAGATGACTGGCTGGGACTTGAGGTAGAGTGTGATGAGGAGACATCATTATTCCTTGGGGTTAGAATCATAGCCTTGACCTCATTATAATAAGTTAACCAATCACCTGAGCTCCCTTATGATAGCAGTGCATATGCTTTGCAGATTAACCACGGACTAAGAATCTCCTTTGGTCTTGGGTATTATTCCAAAATACATAACCCACAGGGTTCCATTTCTCACCCAGTATAATCATTCCTACGCAGAACATTATCAAAAGACAGAAACTGGCTTGGGGTATTCAAGTGAACGGGTTCAGCTAAGTAGCAATTCAAATATAAGCAAAGGAAACCAGCCCA
This sequence comes from Bos indicus x Bos taurus, assembly GCF_003369695.1. NCBI lineage: Eukaryota > Metazoa > Chordata > Mammalia > Artiodactyla > Bovidae > Bos > Bos indicus x Bos taurus. The sequence goes on from NC_040084.1 coordinate 38,439,479, forward strand.
AAACACATTAAGCGTTGAGGATGAGCCCTTCCTGTCTGATAATCAAGGTGACTTAAGCTTCACCATGAATTATTGATATTAATGATCCACTGTGAGCAAGATGATCTCGAAGGTGCTTTCTAACTGTGAAATATTAGTCTGTCTTATCTATCAAACATAACTGATGACTTATCACTGCACACGTTTTACAGACGACACTTCTGTCTTTCCCAACTAAAAGTAAATATTTCAACTCTTGTCATCATCCAAAGGTGCCACCACTTTTATTTGTTTACCAGATCATAAGATGATCCCGGCCCGTTACCCTTGACCTAGTCAGACCTCCACAAAAGACTTAATGGTGCTACTTGGGATGCATTTCCTTGCTGCTTTGTGCAGGCGGCTTTCGCATTGCTGCATAGACAGTGATGGGAACGTCGGTTATTGTCAGGCAATGACTTCCAGGGCATCTTCGGAGTTGCCTAAATAAAACAACAAATGACATGTAGTGCGATATAAAAAAGGAAATTTTTTTCAGAGCACCAAAGTTTGAATGCATATTCAGCTAAGTCATTTTGAAATCTCTCAATGTCAGAAAATAATTTTAACACAGTGGCACTAACAGAGCACATTTTAGACTTACATTGCAAAGAAAATGTGGCTAAATGGTGTGCCATACACTTAATCAAAGGAAATTTATAAAGATAACCTTCCATATGTTCATTCTGAAAGGTATGCAGTGATTACTCAATAGCCAAGAAAAGTGGAGGGGGAAGTGCATAGTTGTAAACCTAAGTGATAATACTATGGCAATTCATATGCATATGCATCTTAAAATCACTCCAGTTGAGTGATTTTAAAACTATTTGTGGAAAAAATATAAAACAACATATGACTCCATGTACTATTCAAATGTCAATAGGATCTCAAGTTTAAAAGAGCCTTAAATGACATCTTCTCAAAATACACCAAGTGCTTGAATTTCCTTTCCAACATCCCCACCAAACAATAACCCAACCTTAAACATTTCTAAAGACTAGTGATAACTATTTCTCAAAGTCATCTGTTTTATACCTGAACAACTCTGATGTTTAAAGTACCTCCCTTATTAAGTTTAAATTCGTGTTCTGAAAATTTCCAAGCCATGAGAAATCAATGTACTATTTGCTATGGTAAACAGAAGAAAAAATCCTATTATAGGTTTCTTCAATTTTGCAAAAATGACTTTGTTTCATAGAATCTTCACCTCTATATCACTTACCTTCTGCCAAATGTCAAGTAAAAGCCAAAGTGACACTAAATCTGAGGTCTGAGTTTTTTCATATTTTATAGCCTTATGCCTAGAACAGTGCCCTGCACATAAAAAATACTGGGGTTTGCTTATTTGATGGACTGTTATATAATCTTGAAACTATAAACAAAAAAACCAAGATAAATATTTACCCCCAAAAAATGGTCTACCATTCAGACTTACAGAGGTATAATACACAGACTCTATGCTAAGAAAACCTAGGCTCTGTTAAGATTAATTTAATGGGACTTCCCTGGCCGTCCGGTGGTTAACACTTCACCTTTCAAGGCAGGGGGTGTGGGTTCAATCCCTGGTCAGGGACCTAAGACCCCACATGCCCTGCAGTCAAAAATGGAAACATAAAACAGAAGGAGTATTGTAACAAATTCAATAAAGACTTTTAAAAAAATGGTTGACATCAAAAAAAAAAAAAAAGCCTTTATAAAAAATACCAATTTAATAACAGCAATATTCTAGGGCTTCTTTCTTATTAACTGAATGTTAACTAAAGCTCGTATTGATGATAGCCATATATGTCTCCTCAGTTATTAGGGTAAGAAGACTTTTTACCTGGTTGGTGACATCTCTTTCCCATTACAGGTAGCACTGGAGCTCAGTCCAGGCTCCAGCCCAATTGAAGAATCTCCCCCTTCCACCGGAAACCTCCTTGGCTGAGCCCCAAACCGAAAAGGCATAATTCACTGAAAACCTAGGTTAGAAAGTTAAAATAAGGGAGATGAGAGGTGAGCTGTTTTCAAAAAGCTCTTCGGAATTCTTAACATTAATTCTGCTACAGGCACATAGAAACATTCTGAAAAATGACATTTTTAAAGATCTATAAAAGTGCATGCATACTCTATACAACTCTCTCTTACATACAATTTTAAGTCTTGAGCAAATATAAAATGGCCACTAGATAAAATTAAACCGTGTCCTATGGTTAACATAACTGAAATCCATTTCTGCTATATGAAAAATAACTATCTGACTTTGGTTATGGCAACAACAGGCTTGACCTCCCTGCCTCTCTGCCTATTTACGCACTTCTCCTCCTTTGATACACAGCCGTTTCACATCTATGTGATATCTACAGCTATTCCTTCTGTCCCTGGTGATCATTCGGTAACCCCTGCTCCTCCACACTTACGGTGCGTTAGTTAAGACAGTGCCATGGGAGACCTGGATTGACCTGGATTCAAATCCTGGTTCTGGCACTTCCCAACTATGTAATCTTAGGAAAGATACTTAACCAAGTATGCTTCCAAAAATAAACTGAGCTTAGTAATGGTATCCACCTCCAGGGTAATAATGAGGATTAAATGAAGTAATACATGTAAAATGCAGTGCCTAAGACATAGTACATGCTCAATAGATGTTAACTACTATTACTCAGCAGTTGCTGAGCATCATTATATATACATATATAATGCAATGTATACATGAGATGTGTATGATACACACACAGCTACACAAAATAAGCTCCTTACTGCCCACTGTTGCCTCTGCTTGGAATTCTTCCCCACCCCACTGCTCCCACTCTTTACTTGTTAGGGCCAAATCATTCATTAAGTCTGAATTTAAATTTCACTTTCTCAGAGGCGCCCTCTATAACCCTCCATTATAAGTTTTCTTAGCACTCTATTACTACTTTGTAACAGTTATCATCACTCTGATTCAGGATTTCTCAACTGCAACACTACTGACATTTAGGATCATGTAATTTTTTGTTGAGGAGGGAGGAAGCTGTCCTGCACCTTGTGGGAAGTTCTGTAGCATCCAAGGCCTCCACTTACTTACACACCAATAGCACTCTACCCCCAAAGTTGTGACAGTCAAAAATGTCTTCAGACATTGCCAAATGTCTCTTGGTAGAAAAGGGGAGAAAAATCTCCACCTGTTAAGAACCAGTGCTCTAAAATTCTGTAAATGTTTTTCCTTAATCATTGTCCCCCCGACCCCCACTCTCATTCTATGTCTTTGCCACCATGGATTAAATCCTTAATACCTAGAACAGTGCCTGGGAAAGTGAAAGTGAAAATGCTAGTCTCCAACACACTGCGACCCCATGGACTGTAGCCTCCCAGGCTCCGCTGTTCATGGAATTTTCCGGGCAATAGTACTAGAGTGGTTGCTATTCCCTTCTCCAGAGGATCTTCCCGACCGAAGGATTGAACCAGCATCTCCTGTATTACAGGCAGACCCTTGACCGTCTGAGCATAGTAGCTCTGCTGCTGCTGCTGCTCAGTCGCTTCAGTCGTGTCCGACTCTGTGCGACCCCACAGACGGCAGCCCACGAGGCTCCCCCGTCCCTGGGATTCTCCAGGCAAGAACACTGGAGTGGGTTGCCATTTCCTTCTCAAATGCATGAAAGTGAAAAGTAAAAGTGAAGTCGCTGAGTCTTGTCCGACTCTTAGAGACTCCATGGACTGCAGCCCACCAGGCTCCTCTGTCCATGGGGTTTTCCAGGCAAGAGTGCTGGAGTGGGGTGCCATTGCCTTCTCCAGTAGCTCTATCTTGTATAAATTCACATGTCTTCAGCAAAGGACAGGAAAAGTGAAAAATACCTCATAACTGTTTCTTATGCCTAGTGCAGTATTCTATGCCTAATAAGTATTTATGATGGTAATAATAAAACTAAATTATTAAAGCTTTGGAGTTTGAATATTATAGTAGTTTTTATAGACTGTGTATCAATTATTGAGGGAAAAAAATGTCACATTCAATGACAAATTAGTAAAACCACAGTAAAAATCTATGGTTTAGTTTAACTATTGTATGTAAGTATTAAGTTTCAACTAATTTGATACATAGACTTACCAAAATAGGCCCAGTCTGATTCCTGTAGAGGTGAATAAATCAATTGCTTCTACTGACCTTCCAGGGAAGGCTGGAACTGCCAAAGGAATGATGATCTAATGTTCCAGTGACACCCAGAAACTGTGACATCAGAAGATTCTTTCACATAGTTTCCTGCCTGCTAACAAATAAAATATCACAATTCACAGCTCCAGCACAAGCTAAAACTGCGCTAAAAATTGTCTCTAAAGTATATATGAGGGTTTTATTCTTGCTGTCATGGCCTTGTTTTCTAGTAATATTAAATATTTTAATCTATGAATGCTGCATCTCTATTCTAAATGAACCATCTAATCAATCTGCACAAAATCACATGAGATTCTTCTCACTTCATATGCTATTTTTCTCATTATCTTTGTCTCCCAGGCTTTCCCTTAATTAATTACCCAGATTAATTCAATCTACCTATTCCTCATCCCACTGAAAAGGCCTCAAACTGCACTTTTACAGATTTCTCTCTAGTTCTTCCTGTGCAGGACTTTCTACAACCTCTCTTTAATGCCTGGACTACCTCTTATTTCTTGTTTTCTCAAAAGAGCCTTGAAATTCCTAAATGACAGGAATAATGACAATTGAGAAAGGGAGAACACATCTCATACGGTCTTCTCTCTTCTGTTCCCTGAACTCTGAGACTCTCCTCTGTTCATACTATCTTCACCAAATGAATGACAATCAAAGAGCCCAGTGACACCCAGAAATTATGACATCAGAGATTCTTTCATATAGTTTCCTACCTGCTAGAGAATAAAATGTCTCAATTTGTCATTCCAGCAACAAGCTGAAACTTATCTTCTGGACCAAACTCTCTCTCCCAATCTCTGTATCAACAACAGTTTACCGTACTGAGTGTAATACTTAAGTTTAACGCTTAAGCCAGAAAATTCATTTTCAGCTAATCATTTTTTTCAGTTTCCTTAGCGATGACTGAACTATTAAATGCTAGTGAGCATTTTTCACATTTAATGAAAGTCTTTTTTACTACCTACATTTTATGCTAAGTTTCCACTGTTCTGCTTTCATATGCTTTATATAGGAGGAAAATAGCATTTTACATAATTAAGTTGATGTTAGACAAAACCTTAATTCTACCTTCTCTTTCTTACTAGGGTGCTATTTGTGAAGAGTTTATCACAATTTTAGCTCAGAGAAACCATTTAACTGTCATGGTCAGATTAACTGAAATAATTACTAGCCATTATTAGCTGATATATCTCTGGGACCAAACATTTGGTCCTTAGGATGGCAGAATGTTTTTTAACAGTTTGAATTATTTATGGAGGTGGCAGTGTGGAACTCATGGCTTTTGGCATCAGAATTGGGTTTAAATTTGAACACCATGTTAGTTCTGAGACTTTGAGCAAATCACTAAGCTTGTAAAATGGTACTAATTCCTACATCACGGAGTTGTTTTGAGGAATAAAAAGCTAATGCCTGGGATACAAAAATTCAATCAGCACAAGTTCTCTTATCTTTTTTGCATAACTCTTAAAATCAGAGTGTTGAGGCACTGATTTCACTTTTCAATCACTGACATATTGACACTACCTTTAAACTGCAAAATAAGGTATTTGCAAGTGAAATGTTCTTAAATTCTCCCAATTTATCATTTTAAACTAGTTTATTTGGCACAAGTTGTGCCAAGTTTCTTCTTTAATATGGATGATACAACAAAACAAACCAAAAAGTAGTCTTAATGATAAAACTATCCAGTATGAGTATATACATCAGAGTATCTTCACAGAGAAATGGATGAATAAGCAAATTATTAACAGCGAAAAAATGGTGAAACCTCTAAATACTCTCTCTCAATTCTCATAAGCCCAAGAATAAGTGATCTTTCATTCTTCAGGATATTGATTGATGAGATACAGAAAAAGAGTAATGTTTGAACTGGTCACATCCTAAGAAAACAGATCCATTAGTAGAATTAACTCATTCATACAAAAAAAATATGTATTTGCTGATAATCCACCATAAGCCAGGCATGTGTTAAGTACTAAAGATAAAACAGCAAATCAAATACAGTGGCTGTCCTAGTGGAGTTTCCAGGTTAGGGGAGAGGGCATTAGACCAGGACAAAACCTAGAGGATGAGCAGGTATTAACTAGGTGGAAATGAGTGGGAAGCAAAGACACTGAAGCATCTGGGAAGGGGGCAAACAGATGAAACAGCATGTACAAAGTTCAGGTGCCAACAGACAGGAAAACAGAAGATCTAAAAAACAGAAAAAAGAAACCAGGTCAGAAAGAGTAAGTAGTGGTTAAATCAAGCAGGAACATGAACCCAGTTAAAGAGTTTAGACTTTATCTTATGAGCAAGGGAGTCCACAAAAGAATTTTAATCTCCTGGAAAATATATTTAGGTTTCAGTGATTTTTCTCTATTAAATTTTCTGCTTTCTATTTATTTGATTTCAACTCCAATCTTTGGCACTTCCTTTTTACTGTTCACTTTGGATTTGTTTTTGTTTGTCTAGTTTCTTAAAATAGAAGCATAGATCATTGATTTGATACCTATTTTATTAACATAAGCATTTAATTCTATAAATCTCAGTCAAAGCACTGCCTTAGCTTCATTACACGAATTTTGAAATTTTGTATTTTCAATTCCTTCAGTTAAACTTTTTCTTTCTGGTTTCTTCTTTCACCTATGGGTTATTTGTTAGTGTTAGTCACTTAGTCTTGTCCAACTCCTTGTGACCCCATGAAGCATAATCCACCAGCCTTCTCTGTCTATAGGATTCTCCAGGCAAGAATATTGGAGTGGGTTGCCATTTCCTTCTCCAGGGGATCTTCCCTGAGATCTTCTTAACCCAGGGATCAAACTTGGGTCTCCCGCATTGCAGGCAGATTCTTTACCATCTGAAGTACCAGAAAAGCCCTTTAGAACAGTGATATTTTGTTTTCAAATATCTGGGAATATTCTAGTTATTAATATCTGTTACTGATTTCTTGATTCCATTGTTATCAGAGAACATTCTTTGTATTATTTTAATTCCTTTAAATTTACTGAGACCTGTTTATGGCCAGAATATGGACTATCTGGCAAATGTTCCACGTACACTTAAAAAGAATGTGTATCCTGCTGCTGTTGGGCAACGTGTTCTATACATGTAATTAGATGACTGACAGTTTTTCAAGTCTTCTACGTTATTTTCTGTATACTAGTTTATCAATTATTGAAATAAGGATATTGAAATATCCAACTATAATTATGAATATGTTTCTCTTTTCTATTCTGCCAGTTTTTGCTTCACATACTTTCAAACTCTTATTAGGCTCACAAATTTTTAGCAGTATTATGTACTCTGGATAAATTTTTATTATCTTTCTTTATCCCTAGTAATATTCTCTGCTCTGAAGTCTACTCTAAAATTTACATAGCTACTTTCTACTCATTAGTATTAGCGTAATGTATCTTTTCCTACAGTTTTAGTTTTAATATCCCTTGCTCTAAAATCTACTCTAAAATTTACATAGCTACTTTCTACTCATTAGTATAATTTATCTTTTCCTATAGTTTTAGTTTTAACCTTTATATCCAATGTAGCTGTCTTATAACCAGTATACAGTTAAGTCTTGCTTTTAAAAATCCACCCTGATGATCTCTGACTTTTAAATTAAAGTGTTTTGATTATTTATATGTAATATGATCTTGGAGTAGGAAATGGCAACCCACTCCAGTATTCTTGCCTAGAAGGTTACATGGATGAAGGAGCCTGGTGGGCTACAGTCCATGGGGTTGCAAAGTCAGACAGGCTGTGACTGAGCATGCATGTATATGTAATGTGATAGATATGACTGAACATAAATCTGCCTTCTTGCTATTTATATTCATTTGTGCCATTTATTTTTTGTTCCCCTTTGTTCTTATTCTGTACTTTTGAAACAAATAACTGAATATATTTTATGAATCTATTTTATCTCCTTTATTGGTTTATTGCTGTACAACCTTGAACGTTGCTTTGGATTACTTTAAGGCTTAAGATATACATCTTAACATTTCAGTATGCCTTCAATAACATTATACTACTTTTAATGCGAGAAAATTACAGGAGTATATTCTATTTCCCCTCTCACATCCTGCATTACTTTGTTGTTATATATACTTCTACATATACCATAAACCCCACAACACATCATTTCTTCTTTAAGCAATCATCTCTTTCAGAAAATTTTCAAGAGAAGTATTTTGTATCTACCCACATATATATCATTTTCAGCGTTCTTTATCCCTTGGAGTAGGTCTACATTTCCATTCAAAGTCATTTTCCTTTTTTTTCCCCTGCCTGCCACAGATACTGTGTTTTGGTGTCATGTTTGCAAGTGCTTGTGGTGTACTTCCAAACGTTGTTCATCAAGTATTTCTGGCTTTGTTTTCCAGAAATTGTAATCCCTGCCCTCCTTATGATTACTTGGAGCCCATGTGACTAGTTTTATCCTGACTTATACAGACTTAGGTCCTGCCATAATAAAAACATAAAATGTAAGTCACTAGCATAGCAGTCAAGCAGCAAGTATCGAGAAAATTATTCCTGGAAACTTTAAGGATAATGATAGTTATCTAAGTTGTTCAGTGGCAAACCTATTTATTGGAAAAAATCTTTGGAAAACTCTGTGATAACCTAGAAAGCAGATGATTTGCTAATGAACTTGAATGCTAGGTGAAGAGTTTGAAAGACAGAATGTAAGTAAGTAAGTGGAGGCCTTGGATGCTAATCCTAGCCAAACCCAGGAGAAGCAAGTTGAGATCAACTGAACAGCACCTCTCCTCCTTTTGTTTACTTGTTTATATCCTCACCCACTGAATCCTATTACACTTATACTCAGCGCTACACAACATGGTCACAATTTTTTTGAGTATTTCGTGTGTATCTTCTATTAGACTGCAAGCTTCTTGGAGCTGGATCTATGTCTTAATTTCCTTTGAATCCTCCAAAAGGTCTAGAAGTTAATGTTGGGAGCATGCGGCTTCACCATACACAGCTTAGGTCTCTGAAGCGCCATTTTAGTCACAGGGTATAATTACCTAGTTTCGGCTGTACCCTGACACGTCTGTCCGTCTGGGGTTTCTTTGTGCTCATCCACAGTCTGTTTTCTATCAGAACAAAGGGCTTGTTGAATAGATAAAGTAACTCAGCCTCTCAAGTAATCGGAATAAACGGAATTTGACCCACTGACTCGAGCATTAAGACTGTGAACGAAGACTAAACCTCTGACAGATCAAGACAGCTTTAAAGACACGTGTTTTAAAATCCCACTCCAAAACCTAGTTACCCGCCAGTTACCACGGCCTCCGGAGCTGCCGACGCTCAAAGATGTTGACAAGGCAGCGAGGATCCGCGGTCCGGAGGCCCAGTCACTATGGTAACGGTGAGACGCAAGTACACTTGCGCGGCCTTCTGACGGAAAATCTTAATCTGAACCTAGAGAGGAGCGGAGCGACGGCGGCGACTTGCGGCAGCGGAGTGACTTACGGCCGCCCCGCCCCCTTGGAGAGCGCCCGTTGGTGGGCGCGGAATACGGAGGGTGGCGCGGGCTCGGGTCCTGTGGGCTGGCCGTGCCGAAGCATGACCCAGTCGGTGGTCGTACAGGGTAAGCCTCCTTGGGAGGATGGGGACCCAGTCGCCGCCGAGGCGAGTGGCCCTTTTTTCCGCCTAATGTCTGTTCTCTTTCCTTCCTGGGCACAGTGGGCCAGTGCGGAAACCAGATCGGCTGCTGCTTCTGGGACCTGGCGCTAAGGGAGCACGCCGCCGTCAACAAGGTACAGCTAACCCTAACTCCCCACCCGCACCCCAGATCTGTCACTGAGGCTCTTCCAAAAAATAAGCAAGAATCCCTCTCTGTAAGCTCTTGTGTGGCCAATATTTTTATATGAGATCTTCTTGGTAGAGGGCAAACTGGGTTTTGTTTTTAAATTTTACTGAAGTACAGTTGATTTAGGGGCTTCCTTGGTGGCTCAGCGGTAAAGAATCCGCCTGCCAATGCAGGAGACGGGGGTTTGATCCCTGGGTCAGGAAGATTACCTGGAGTAGGAAACGGCAACACACTCCAGTATTGTTAGTGGTTCCCAGGTGGCGCTAGTGGTAAAGAACCCACCTGCCAATGCAGATGTAAGAGACCCTTAGGAATCCCGTGGACAGGGGAGCCTGGCGGGTGACAGTCCATGAGGTCGCAAAAGAGTGGGACACGACTTAGCAACTAAAACAACAACAACATGGTTGATTTACAATGTTGTGGTTATTTCTTCTGCACAGCAAAGTGACTCAAACTTATGGACAAACGTTAAGGACAAATTTAAGTTGGCGTTAGACACACAACAGTCTTAAGGAACACTGGCCAGAGACCTTAGTCTTAATTCTCAGAGTTGCATCTTTGTCAGGGTTCTTGGGAGGAGCAATGATATAGCATATGTGAAAGTAGTCGTTCAGTCGCTAAGTCATGTCTGACTTTGTGACCCGGTGGACTGCAGCAGGCCACTCTGCATTAATAGGTAACACGTGTGGTATTGTAATCCTTAATTTAACCAGTTAGCTTTTTAAATGATTGCCAAGACGCTAAGGAAAGCTTTCATTTGATGCACCTGTTCTACAATTCTGTGAAGACATCATTCTTCAATACCGTCAGCTGAATTTAATCCAAAGATCTCACGATATTTCCTCTAGATTGGAAGAATGAATCTAAGCATTTTATGATTATTTGCTTTTTTTAATTGTAGCTGTATGCCAGCCTTTAAAGTATTGTGGGATAATTAAATTAATAGTCCTTAAATTAAAAGGACTTAATTTGGAAAAGAGGCTAAATGTAATCAAACTCCAATACATATATTTTTTCTTTTTAGAAAGGGATTTATGATGAGGCAATAAGCAGCTTCTTTAGAAATGTGGATACCAGGTAAGATGGGGTTAAAGTTTATCACATAGCATAATGATTATTTTTATGTCAGCAGTTTGGGATACAGTTTTTCAAAGGACAATAACAGTTGATAGCTGTAAAGAAGTTGTCCATCTTTTTGTTTGTTTTTCTCATTATTGAAAGCATATTCTCTTGTCATTAATATTCTCATATCATTCAGCAGAGCAGGACTACGTTTCCTTTATATCCAGAAATAAAAAGAACCTTTAATGTGCGTTCCTTTACTTGACCTTGAAATAAAGTTTCACTAAAAGGAATGCTGAAAATTTTCCTGAGACTATCTTGTTAATGCATTCAATAATTGCTGACTTTTGAAAGAAAACTGTACTGTTTACATTCCTGTGATATTACTTGTGGTCAGGAGTATTTGCTCTACAAATAGAATGTGCTCAAAAGAAACAAAGCAGATGTTGTCAGATTAGTTTTGTTAATTTAATAAAGAGTATATGTAAATATAGAGCTTCCCAGGTGGCTCAGTGGTAAAGAACTCAATGCAGGAGACGCTGGTTGTTTTCCTGAGTCAGGAAGATTCCCTGGAAATGGCAACCCACTCCAGTATTCTTATCTGGGAAATCCCATGGACAGAGGAGCCTGGTGGGCTACAGTCCATGGGATTGCAAAAGAGTTGGACACGACTTAGCGACTAAACAACAACCACAAATACGTAAGTACTCTTTTACCTGAAAGAGTAGTATGATGTTTAGGGTATTTTTTCTAAGCTTTTAATGTTAAGTCATGAAGTTCATGCATTCTCAAAATGCTTAATAAAACTAAACCTGCTGGGCTTGAACTGAAAAATAAATGGTTTATATGAGTTTTAATCTAATAAAAATTTCAGTTCTACTTTGAATTAGTTGGTTGGATATCTGAGGCAGTTATCTCCCAGGGAAGGCTAGTTAGGCCCCACTTTTTGGTGAATTTCAGATTTTGATCCTCAGGCTTGCAAACTCAGAAACTTCATTGACACCTTGAGAATGGGTCCAGTGCTGTCCAGTACAGGCAGAAAACCAAACTAAAATGAGAGATTAAAAAGCATAAAGTCAATGTAGTCATGGACAACAGGAACTATAACTCAAGACTAGATACTTATTATCTTTCACAGGCACATTCTGTTCTGTAAGAAATGTATCAGGAAATCTAAGTAATAGAAGGTTGCTTAGTGACCATGGAATCAGACCAAAGTAAGTGAGCTATATTACCTAACTTGATGACTGGTGTTATTTATCTTTATTAATATGGAGACATCTGTCATATAGACTAGGTTTCCTCTCATTTGTACACTGTAATATCTTCTCCCTGAAATACTATTAAGAGATTCAAATTTGCCTTTGCATTACTTCCTTGTAGGTAGTATTCTAACTAAATTCGTACTCCCATTCCCTCTGTAACATTCCTTTTATTGTTACGTAGTTGAGACTCAGCCTGGAAGACATTCTCTCTTAATAAGGTGATTTTACATAACTATATTGTCATCTCCTTGGTTTGTTTTATAGTTTAACCTGAGAGCATTCTTATTTCCCTAGTATCAAGTTTGAAGAGAGAGCCTTGGCATCTTGCTCTTCTTTCCATGTGCTATGAATACATGCAGCATCTATTCCACAAAGTAGTACAAAAATTCTTTTTCAAGAACAGGACCACATCTTTTTATATACTTCTTTATCTATTTGAGGAAATTATCATACCTTTTTAATAGCATGATAGGAATTTACCTATATCAAGAGTTGGCAAGCCTTTCCTATAAAGGACCAGATGGTAAATATTTTAGGTTTTGCAGACCATAAAGTCCATGTGCCACATCTCATTTAGTCTGCTCTGATAGCATGAATGCAGGTGCTGCTGCTGCTAAGTCGCTTCAGTCGTGTCCGACTCTGTGCGACCCCATAGACAGCAGCCCACCAGGCTCCCCGGTCCCTGGGATTCTCCAGGCAAGAACACTGGAGTGGGTTGCCATTTCCTTCTCCAGTGTATGGAAGTGAAAAGTGAAAGTGAAGTCGCTCAGTCATGTCCAATTCTTCACGACCCCATGGACTGCAGCCTACCAGGCTCCTCTGTCCATGGGATTTTCCAGGCAAGAGCACTGGAGTGGGGTGCCATTACCTTCTCCGGAATGCAGGTATAGATAGTACATAAACAAACGATGTGACTTTGTTCCAGTAAAACTTGTTTTCACCAGTAGCTGGTCAGAGCTGGCCTGAGGATTATATTTTATCAACTCCTGACCCATGGCATCATCTATATTCAACGCAGCTTTCCTTCGTATATTCTGTCTTGTAAACTATACTATATTGACCTGTACACTATTTGTGGTCACAGATTTAGTTACTTTGGTAACTTATCTTCAACATGAAATTCTAGAAACAGCCTTAGATACTCAACAGTATATAACTGGTAGTTAGTTGATGTGTGTTTGGCTACAACAGGAAGCCTCACTAATGGTGCTTAAACAGTAGATGTATCCAGTTATGTCACATTCAAAGAAAACTGGAAATCGATGGTCTGTGTCTGGAGAAGTGCCCTAAAGACCAAGATACTGTCATATTGTTTCATGTGTTGGTTTTTTGACCTCATGTTTTTTTACTTGTAACTATAAAATGACAGCCTCCACTGCCAGGAATCCCATCCATGTTCATATTCAAGATAGGAAAAAGGACCAGCTGCATCTGGTCATTTTTATCAGAAAGCTTCCCAGAATAGCTCCTTTTTATCTCACTACCCAGAACTAGATTTAATGGCCAGCCCAAACTGCAAACAAAGGCAGGGAAATAAGTACCTCACTTTTTCAGCCTGATGGGAGATGGGTAAGGGGGATGGAGGTTAAGAATGGCCCCTTGGTTGCCTTTTGTGTCTGCCTCTCTTGGCTTATAAGTAGCTTTACTCTACAAATGGAAGTTAACCTTATTATCTAATAGCATCATTACCCATGGGCTATCTTATGACTTTCTCTCATGTTTTACGTTTCAGAGTGGTTGGTGATGGTGGCACTATTTCCAAAGGGAAAATTTGTTCTTTAAAAGCACGTGTAAGTTGTATACACTTGGATTCTTATATTGCATGTGTTTTTAAAATAACTGTACTTCTGTAACTATCATTAGAATAAAATTTTACTTTAACTTCTTAACTTTTAAAAAACTATTTGCTAAGCCACATTTAATATAAATATGATTAAGCAGACATTTATATCTCCATGAAACTTCAGGGGAAAAATTTTGTGCTTAAAAATGCTGCATATTTAGCATTTTTTGTCTAAATGTTTTAGGGGAAATATATGTCTAGATAAATAATAAAAGCCATCTTAACTCTAAGCCTAAAATACGTTCTCAGTCCAGTTGCTCAGTCATGTCTGACTCTTTGAGACCCCTTGGACTGCAGCACACCAGGCTTCCCTGTCCATCACTGACTCCTGGAGCTTGCTCAAACTCAGGTCCATCAAGTTGGTGATGCCATCCAACCATCTCATCCTCTGTCATTCCCTTCTCCTGCCTTCAGTCTTTCCCAGCAGCAGGATCTTTTCCAGTGAGTCACTTCTTCGCATCAGGTGGCTAAAGTATTGGAGCTGCAGCTTCAGCATCAGTCCTTCAGTGAATATTCAGGACTGATTTCCTTTACAATTGACTGGTTTGAGCTTGCAGTCCAAGGGGCTTTCAAGAGTATTCTCCAACACCACAGTTCAAAACCATCAATTCTTCAGCAGTCAGCTTTCTTTATGGTCCAACTCTCATATCCATACATGACTACTGGAAAAACCACAGCTTTGACTAGATGGACTTTTGTTGGCAAAGTAATGTCTCTGCTTTTTAATATGCTGTCTAGGTTTGTCATAGTTTTTCTTCCAAGGGAGCAAGTGTCTTAATTTCATGGCTGCATTCACCATCTGCAGTGATTTTTGAGCCCAAGAAAATAAAGCCTGTCACTGTTTCCATTGTTTCCCCATCTATTTGCCATGAAGTGATGGGACCTGATGCTATGATCTTCATTTTTTGAATGGTGAGTTTTAAGCTAGCTTTTTAACTCTGCTCTTTCAACTTCATCAACAGGTTCTTCAGTTCCTCTTTGCTTTCTGTCATAGGGTGGTGTCATCTGCGTATCTGAGGTTACTGATATTTCTCCCGGCAGTCTTGATTCCAGCTTGTGCTTCATCCAGCCTGACATTTTGCAGGATGTACTCTGCATATAAATTAAATAAGCAGGGTGACAATATACACCCTTAACATACCCCTTTCATGATTTGGAACCACTCCATTGTTCCATGTCCAGTTCTAACTGTTGCCTCTTGACCTGCATACAGGTTTTTCAGGAGGCAGGTCAGGTGGTCTGGTATTCCCATCTCTTGAAGAATTTTCCAGTTTATTGTGATCCACACAGTCAAAGGCTTTAGCATAGTCAATGAAGCAGAAATAAATGTTTTTCTGGAATTCTCTTGCTTTTTCGATGATCCAGCAAATGTTGGCAATTTGATCTCTGGTTCCTCTGCCTTTTCTGAATCCAGCTTGAACATCTGAAAGTTCACGGTTCATGTACTGTTGAAGCCTGGCTTGGAGAATTTTGAACATTACTTTGCTAGCATGTGAGATGAGTGCAGTTGTTCAGTAACTTGAACATTCTTTGGCATTGCCTTTCTTTGGGATTGGAATGAAAACTGACCTTTTCCAGTCCTGTGGCCACTGCTGAGTTTTCCAAATTTGCTGGCATATTGAGTGCAGCACTTTCACAGCATCATCTTTCAGGATTTGAAATAGCTCAACTGGAATTCCATCACCTCCACTAGCTTTGTTGGTAGTGATGTTTCCTAGGGCCCACTTGACTTCACATTCCAGGATGTCTGGCTCTGGCCCTAGGTGAGTGATCACACCATTGTGGTTATCTGGGTTATTAGGATCTTTTTTGTACAGTTCTTTTGTGTATTCTTGCCACCTCTTCTAAATATCTTCTGCTTCTGTTAGGTCCATACCATTTCTGTCCTTTATTGTGTGCATCTTTGCATGAAATGTTCCCTTGGTATCTCTAATTTTCTTGAAGAGCTCTCTAGTCTTTCCCATTCTATTGTTTTCCTCTATTTCTTTGCATTGATTACTGAGGAAGGCTTTCTTATCTCTCCTTGCTATTCTTTTGAACATTGCATTCAAATGGATATATCTTTCATTTTCTCCCTTGCCTTTCACTTCTTTTCTCAGCTATTTGTAAGGCCTCCCCAGACAACCATTTTGCATTTCTTTTTCTTGGGGATGATTTTGATCACCACCTCCTGTGCAGTGTTACAAACCTCCATCCATAGTTCTTCAGGCAGTCTGTCTGTCAGATCTAATCCCTTGAATCTATTTGTCACTTCCACTGTATAATTGTAAGGGATTTTATTTAGGTCATACCTGAATGGTCTAGTGATTTTCCCTACTTTTCAGGTTAAGTCTGAAGTTTGCAATAAGGAGTTCATGATCTGGCCACAGTCAGCTCCCAGTCTTGATTTTACTGACTGTATAGAGCTTCTCCATCTTTGGCTGCAAAGAATATAATCAATCTGCTTTTGGTATTGACCATCTGGTGATGTCCATGTGTAGAGTCATCTCTTACATTTTGGTAGAGGGTGTTTACTATGACTGTGTTCTCTTGGCAAAACTGTTAGCCTTTGCCCTGCTTCATTTTGTACTCCAAGGCCAAACTTGCCTATTACTCCAAGATATTTCTTGACTTCCTGCTTTTGCTTTCCAGCCCCCTACGTGACTTCCATCACCAGACGCAGCCACTACTGGGCGTTGTTTTCGCTTTGGCTCAGCCTCTTCATTCTCTCTACGGCTGTTCCTCCACTCTTCTCCAGTAGTCTGTTGGGCACCTACCGACCTGGAGAGTTCATCTTTCAGTGTTGTATCTTTTTGCCTTTTCATACTCTTCATGGGGTTCTCAAGACAAGAAATACTGAAGTAGTTTGCCATTCCCTTTTCCAAAATACATTCTCATGGAGGTTAATTTTCATTTGAATATGGTGAAAAATTTCTTTTCATCATAGTTATTGCTCCCAATACAAAGCATGCATTCAGCCATATTGTAGTGAATACATATCATAACCATGTAAAAACTCCTGAACAAAAACACTTCTAGTCAGTAGCTTGTGTTTAGTCTCAAGCTAATTCTAACAACACTTCTGTTCTGTGATTGTGTCTCTGCAACAAACTGCTTTTTCCAACTGTTGATCAGTAATATTTGATTATGACAAAAATAAAGGTAGTTTAGATGCTATGGAAATAATTGAGATGATAAGAATCAGACCTGGAGGAGTGGCTGAAAGAATAGAGAACAGTAGTGTTGTGGTACCTGGGTACCATCTCCTTGTGTTTTAGGAGACCATGTGCTTATTAGGATAATTGATTAACCTAATTAGAATAATTGATTAACCTTTGGTATAGTTCATGCCTTAGGGAGTATGTTAGTCCCTACCAGATCTTACTCAGCGATAAAGAAATGTTGACTTTTCCTAGTCCACTCCCAGTTTGAGCTCTTTCTCACCACCATACCAGTGAGCAAGGTGGGAAATGGAGGAAACACTGTTGGGAAAGGGTAAATCAGCATGTTTCTGTAGCCTTTGACTTTTTTCCTAGAAAGTTTTCTTGCATTTCTCCTTAGTAGTCTTGGTATCATATGGTTACTATCACTGAAGAGTCTAAACTTTAAACGATAACTTGGTAGTTGGGTTCCTCCCCTGTGTCCAATATCTTAGGTTAACAGGCAAACACTCAGAATTTGGTGAATCCTGTATTACAAGTAGGGAAGGCTGAAAGGCCTGATAGCTATCACCAGGCAGCTCTGGAATAAAATAATAAACATCAAATCTTAGAAGCTGTGACTCCAGACCTAGGCTGGCTAAGTGAGGAGAATAATTCCTTCCAATTGCCATTAACTTCCAAGGGAGAAACAGTGGTCTGATATGACAAAGGAAAGATCGAAAGAGTTATAAACTGTCAGGGTTTAGTGCTAAGTGACTATGAAAATGGTGATTCTCTCAAAATTGACTTCAGGAGGTTCTCATCTTCTTTTTAGTAATAGATGTTGTCTCCCATGCCAGTAAAGCTTGTGGCATTTATGAGTTTGTGAATTTTTATTGTGAGTTTACTGGTGGGGAGGGACACCGTCGTCATCTTTGACATCTGTCCAGTACCTTGGCTTTGCACATATAAGTAGTTTACTGATTTGAACTGGACAGTTTTCAGCTGTGATTTCATAAAGAATAGCATGGTTGTACCTAGTGAGCAAATACATTAATGCACCCTACATTCATTGAGAATTTTTTCTGGTTAAGGTTACCGTCTAGACTTCTGAGACCTTGTTCTCAAGAAATTTATAGTCACATAGGCACATAAATCAGACATGGCTGAGTGACTTTTACTATAGCTATCCGTACTTTCCCCTGGAGAAGGAAATGGCAACCCACTCCAGTATTCTGGCCTGGAAAATTTTATGGAAGAGGAGCCTGATGGGCTACAGTCCATGGGGTCACAAAGAGTCGAACATGACTAAGCAGCTAACACTAGGCATATGCATAAAAGAATTGTTAGAAAACCAGAGAGAATCATTCAGTTCCCTTTTTTCCTTCTTATTCTTTGGATAAAGGTTCAGAATCCATCTTTTCATTGTATTCCACTTTTGGAGCAGAGTGAAATTAATTTTTTAATTTTTGTAACAAATTCTATATAAAAGCCTCAAAGATTTGATTGGGTTTAAATTATAAAAAGAAAAATGCAACTATAAGCTCAAAAGTGATTTTTATTTATAGAGTGACTAAAGAAAAATATGCTGATTACATTTTATTTCTCTTTCTCAGGCTGTTTTGATTGACATGGAGGAAGGGGTAGTAAATGAAATTCTTCAGGGACCATTGAGAGATGTATTTGATAGTAAGCAGCTCATCACTGATATTTCTGGCTCGGGGAATAATTGGTGAGATTTTGCCGAATGTAAAAATCAAATGTCATCTGAAAAACATGAGGAATCTTTGTTTCATTCTGTTAGGTCCTACTGACATGAAAGCAAGATGTAATTTGCCATGCCTCACACTAGGCCTTTCAGCCCATCATCTTTTCCTTCATAGATGATGGTGTTTCACAATGCTTGGAGGCTATCTGCATCCTAGTTGTTTCTCTCTCTCTTTTTTTTTTTTAAAGAAAAAGATGAATCATGAAAAATTCATTTACTAAAATTTCTCCTTGTAATTTGATGCTTCATAAATGCTAGGTAGTGACAAAAACTGCAAGTATAAACTGTTACCTTACCTATTACTATAGGTAATAGTAAAGACACTATTAAAGTTTTCCTGTCAATCAGATTTAATAGGAAATGATCGTACAAATACCGAGATGCAAACCAGCATGTATAACTTATTCTGTAACTTTTGAGTTACACCTGACCACATGTTGTGTGGAAGTCATTCTTATATTTCAGTTCACCATAATAATACTTGCAAATCTGGGCAACCAAAAAGGCTTGCAGAGCATCATGAATATTAGTACCAGATGAAGTGTGTGGCATTTCATCTAGTACTAACATGATGTGACCGATGTTTTTCTCATATTTTAAGCCTAAGGTCCATTTAGAATTTTTTATTTTTCATGTCTTTCTAGTTGACCACAATCTGCTTTTTAATACATAACATACACCATAGTCAGAGATTAAGTGAAGATGAGGAAAAAAATCTATGTAACTAAAACTCATTTTGTTGTATTTATACCTTAAGATAAATTTTAAAAACTGTAGTTTAATATCCATTGATAGTGAACTATCTTACCAGGTTATTTTTGGATTATAGTTTTAAATATATATATGTGTGTGTGTGTGTGTTTATTTGCTCAATTTTCTACCAAATATCTTTGAGATTATATAATATGATTTATTGATATTAAACAGGAATAGAATTTACTTAAAATGGTAAAAATACCTTTTCAAGTTTATAGTCTTTTAAGTCAGAAATAATAAAATCTTGAAATAATAAATGCAAGATTTTTTTTTTTAATCTGTATTCTTTTTTCTAGGGCTGTGGGTCACAAAGTCTTTGGCAGTCTTTATCAGGAAAAGATTTTAGAGAAGCTCAGAAAGTCAGCAGAGCACTGTGATTGTTTGCAGTGTTTTTTTATAATACATTCCATGGGAGGAGGTAAAATTATTCAATCATTTGTCTATTACAGTGTGAAAATGCAAGTGGGTATTCATTTTGCCAACATTTCAGGCCTTTACTTTAAAAAGATAGAACCATTAAGAATTAAGAGTATGTTTATGAGTGCATGTACATAACAGCTTTTTATCTTAAATTTTTGTCAAATTGTGTCACTCTGACCATTTTTTACAAACTTAAAAGCATTTAAAGAGCCAATAGAACTGAATCTGAAAAAGCTTTTCTTCTATCTTTAGTGGAAAGTAGATTTCAGTATGAGCTTTTTGAGAATGCTGCCTTTCTCCTAAGAGTTTCCTTATGTGAGTCTGCATCCTAACTAGAGCTAATTATTTGTGCATATTCATAGATGTGCTTGCAGAAGAATATCAGTACCCTTTCTTTAACCACCTTCAGCCCTTTCTTGTGTTCAATAAGAGAAATAAGTAAAATAAATCCTCTTAGCTCCTTTAAATCATTCCTTACATGGTAATTAACCACCTTAACCTAGAATAAATGATCTGCATTGCTTTCTTTCTCAGGGAAGCCTGTACCTTGCAAGTGAAGTATTTTGCTCCTCTGTTCCATGAAGTAGAAACTGATCATAATTTGTTAATTTCAAAAGAGAATTAGCCTATTTTAAAAGAAAATTTGCCACACTTTTTTCCTCCAAGCTGAGATTAAGATTTTTATATTCAGCAGGTTATGTACAATTGACTTTCATTATTATTCAGTATGATAGTATTTGAAAATTAAAATTGCAGTGTAACCATGCCTTTAGAAGGCCATTATAATAATTAAATTAAGAAACTAGTTTTCTTTCTACTGACATAATTAACCTGCAGATTTTGAGTAAGTTTTCCAAAAAATATCAGTTTGATTTATAGTTCTTTATGGTACCTTTTTATATCCCTTTATTACTCAGAATCTCAGTAGATTGTACTTTATTCATAGTTCACTGAAAATGGCAAATATACTTGAAACAATATTGAAGATTAAAAATGAAGTCTTTTCCCACATCTAATCCCTAATCTCTCTCCTCACAGATAGTCAAGTTTGCCAGTGTCTCTCCTTCCAGATATTTTCTGTGCACATTTTGTGTGTTTTTACATAAACAAGATCATGCAATACGTATTACTCTACCATATTTTCACCTTAAATTGTTTCTGAACATTTTTCAATATCAGCCCTGTCCGATTGTGTAAATATATAATTTTTGAAGCCAGTTCCTCATTAATGGATGTCAAATTGACCATGGTTTTTAGTTACGACATAAAGTTCCCCAGCGAACATTTGGTATCTGCATCTTTGTTCGTTTGTGCCACAATAGCTGTAAACAATATTCCAAGATAGGAAAGTGGAACCAAGGTTTGTTGGTACATTTTAAGTTTTGATTGATACTACTAAAGTATCTTGCCACAATACTGCACCAATCTGTATTATTAGCAGCAATTTATAAGAGCTTATTTCCCCACACTGTCACCAACACTGCATATTATAAGACATTAATATATTCAAAATTATATTGTGTTAATTTGCATTTTTAATTAGATGAAATATTGAGTATCTTTATATCTATTTGCAATTTAGTTTATTATTTGGTTTATTTTATTGTAATAATTATTATAATTTCTATCCTTCGCTCATTTTTCCATTGCATTATTCATGTTTTTTACTGTTGATTTGTAACTCTCTTTATTAAAGAAATTTAGTCCTCCATCATATGTTTTGAAGATTTTTTTCTTGGTTTGCCTTTTTTTTCCATATATATGGAAAGAGGAATTTTATTTTTAATGGAATCAAAACTGTCTTTCTCTGTAATGGCTTTGGTTTTTATAATGCTTAGAAAGTCCTTATTAAGGATTAACCCAAAAAAATCTCTTTTTAACCCAAAAAATCTCCATCACTTTCATCTAATATTTTTAACATCATAACTTTTTAATATTTATTCACATGGGGTTAGAGCATTGGCTTTTAAACTTTTCTTTCATCAGAATAGCAAGAAGTACATTTTATATCACAGCCCAGCACACACACACAAACATGTACAAACTAAAACAGATTATTTACCCACACTATATGTGACTTACTAATATTTCTTTTGTTTCATTTAAGAAAAGAGAATACTAGTCGTGGTCTTATAAATTAGGTTTATAACCCACTAACGGTTCACAAGCCATACTTTGAAAACCACCAGGATAAAGGATTACAGTTCTCTCTCTTTAAGTTTTAAGTTCTTAAAAATATCTGAATTTGTGTAAATAGAACTCTGTGTGTCAGAAAGTTACCTGAATGGAATTCTTAGAGTTTCTGCTTTTAGACAGATAGTAAAAAAGTTTCCTGTTTTAAAATTATGTAAATTATAGTTGGTCATGCTTAGCTTTAAACCGTTTTAACTCCGTGTTTTAAGTTGCTTCATGTCATGATACCATTCATCATTAAGATTACGTAGGTGCTACACTAAAGCTGTCAAGATAGTTTGGTTTTTTTAAGTTGCTTAACATCAAGTGTAGACTGAACACTGTCTCAGGTGAATTTTTTACTCTTCGATCAGTTCTCTTGGCATCGTATGCTGCTAAGTCACTTCAGTCGTGTCTGACTCTGTGCGACCCCATAGACGGCAGCCCACCAGGCTCCCCCGTCCCTGGGATTCTCCAGGCAAGAACACTGGAGTGGGTTGCCATTTCCTTCTCCAGTGCATGAAAGTGAAAAGGGAAAGGGAAGTCGCTCAGTCGTGTCCAACTCTTCTCGACCCCATGGACTGCAGCCTACCAGGCTCCTCTGTCCATGGGATTTTCCAGGCAAGAGTACTGGAGTGGGGTGCCATTGCCTTCTCCGTATAGATATAATTTAAATGTAAAAAAGTGTGAAGTGTAGAAAGGTCTCTTATCATCATAGCCAGACCCTGAGATTGAATTCATGACTTTGAGTCTCACTACCTATATTGTCTTCATTTCTTTATCTGAAATTAATTAGATAATATATATATATAATCACAGGTATGAGTTGAAAATTGTATTTAATAAATATTTTTACCAAAAATACCCCACAGAAATTCAGGTTCTTTACAATTACATTCTGAACCATTTATGCTGTTTTCTTTTTGAAATCTTAATCCTCAGGAACAGGATCTGGACTTGGCACATTTCTTTTAAAGGTGCTCGAGGATGAATTCCCAGAAGTATACAGATTCGTGACTTCAATTTATCCTTCTGGTGAGGATGATGTCATAACCTCACCTTACAATAGCATCTTGGCAATGAAGGAACTTAATGAGCATGCAGACTGTGTTTTGCCCATTGACAACCAAGTAAGAAATGGCATTGTAATTTACGGACATATTGTGTATACATTCAGGCTGTGTCATGCTTGTGTGTTTATGTGAAACAATCTCCACTTTTCAGCCTTTCCATCTAAGAGAAAAAATAAGTTTAAATTGATTTTTTTTGTCTTCCTGGAAGAATTGTCATCTATGTCTTCCCTTCTTAATTAGCTTCTTTCCCAATATTTTTCCCTTAAAAGTCTTTATTTGACATCATTAGCAAAATTGACCTCATGGTGAATTCTGGAAAGTTGGGTGCAGCTATAAAGCCAAAGAGTCTGGTTACTTCAAGTACTGGAGTTTTTAAAAATCGGCAGGAGAAACCTTTCGATGCAATGAACAACATTGTGGCAAATTTGCTGCTCAATTTAACAAGGTAATTCTATTCACAGTGTACTGAAGGGCAGTTTAAAACTTCACTGTGCTTTTGATGATGTTTTACAGTAGCATTTTTCAGTTAGTCTGTTATAGAAACTTCTTTAAAAATTTTATTTAAAAAATTTTAGTTTGTCTAGTATTTTCAGATCTTTGAATGATAGATCAGAATTTTATTTTCACTGACTCCAGAGCAGCATTTTCCCCAAGTACATTCCATGAAATAGTAATAGGTGTTAAATGATAATAGGTTTTGTGGGAGATATACTTGAGAAACACTTTGGTTAGACAAAAGCAAACTTTTTTCTTTTCCTTTCTGTAAATTAACCTTTTAAACCAGCTGATATATAACTTTATTAGCTGGTCCAAAATATTTGTTTGACTTTGATCTAAAAGACTACTTTGGCATTATTCCAAATTATAGCACATATAAGCAAACCCTGGGGGAATTTATTAATAGTAAGATTTATAGAATTAACTATTGAACTATATGTATTTGATTCAATCTGAAATCTGTTTTAAGTAAAAATTTATGTATATAATTAACAACTGTGGTCATGTGTCTGGTTATACTTTAGATAATCCAGAAATAAGAATTGCTGTAGATGTTGTGTTATATTTTAATTATCTTTATACATTATGTTCATGATACTAAATTTCAGTAATACAGAAAAAGCATTTATTCTCTACTAAAGTACAGTGTAAGAAAGTAAGAAAGTGCCTGCTGACTAAATCAAGCTACATTAATATTTTTCATGTTTTAATGTTAATTTTTTAGCTCTGCCAGGTTTGAAGGATCCCTTAATATGGACCTGAATGAAATCAGCATGAATTTAGTTCCTTTTCCTCAACTGCATTATCTTGTTTCAAGCCTAACACCTCTGTATACACTGGCAGATGTTAACATTCCTCCTCGAAGGTAAGATGTAGTAACTGTATTTCAATTACTTGAGGATTCAGATTACTTTAAAAATAAACACATTTTTAAGAGATAAGTATATAATAACTCTAGCTGTTTCTACATATCATCTTCTTTGTGAGAAGTATATAAAATAGTTGATGACAGCCTTTTTCTATTCAGTGAATGCTGCTTCAGAAGTCAGTTTAAAATAAAAATTTTTTAAATAGTCTTTTTAAAAATCTGAATATTAAGTTGTTTGAAATTAAATCTAATAACTGAATTTTAAAGATATGATTTTTATTGAAAAAGATTTAACAGCTTTGAAGTCTGACATACTTAAGCATGAATGCTAACTCTGTCACTCATTACAGGACCTTGGGCAGGAGACGAACTTTTAGTTTTCTCATCTTTAAAAATGAGAGTCAAAGTACCTACCTCATATGCGTTTTGGGTGTATTAAATATGAGTATCTTTTAAAGCTCTTACCACAGTCTAGCACCGTAGAAGGCCTACAGATATTGCTCTATTCAGTTGAGTTTAGTCGCTCAGTTGTGTCCGACTCTGTGCGATCCCATGGACTTCAGCACGCCAGGCCTCCCTGTTCATCACCAACTTCCAGAGTTGACTCAAACTCATGTCCATTGAGTCAGTGATGCCATCCAACCATCTCATCCTCTGTCATCCCCTTCTCCTCCTGCCTTCAATCTTTGCCAGCATCAGGGTCTTTTCAAAAGAGTCAGTTCTTTGCATCAGGTGGCCAAAGGATTGGAGTTTCAGCTTCAGCATCAGTCCTTCCAGTCTATATTCAGGACTGATTTCCTTTAGAATGGACTGGTTGGATCTCCTTGCAGTCCAAGGGACTATCAAGAGTCTTCTCCAACACCACAGTTCAAAAGCATCAATTCTTCAACACTCAGCTTTCTTTATAGTCCAATTCTCACATCCATACATGACTACTGGAAAAACCATAGCTTTGAATGTTTGGACCTTTGTTGGCAAAGTAATGTCTCTGTTTTTTAATATGCTGTCTAAAGTCTCTCACTGTTTGCATTGTCTCCCCATCTATTTGCCATGAAGTGATGGGACCAGATGCCATGATTTTAGTTTTCTGAATGTTGAGTTTTAAGCCAACTTTTTCACTCTCCTCTTTGACTTTCATCAAGAGGCTCTTTATTTCCTCTCTGCTTTCTTCCATAAGGGTGGTGTTACCTGCACATCTGAGATTATTGATATTTCTCCCAGCAATCTTGATTCTAGCTCATGCTTCATCCAGTCCAGCATTTCTCATGATGTAGTCTGCATATAAATTAAATAAGCAGGGTGACAATATACAGCCTTGACGTACTCCTTTCCTGATTTTCTCTGTTACAGTTGTTATATATCATTTCCAGAATACCTTGTTTTGTAATTTAAGTATAAAAGTTACATCAATTTACTTAACAAAAAATGTAGTTGAATAATACATAGTATATACAGTGATGATGAACTTGATAAGGTCACACTGACATTCACAGTTGACTGAGGAAAAAGGTCTTGTCAGACTCTGTTAGAGGAAAATTGGAATTCCCTGGCAGTCCAGTGGTTAGGGCTCCAAGCTTCCACTGCAGGCAGCCTGGGTTCCATCCCTATTGGGAGAACTAAGATCCCTCATGCTTCACTGTACAGCCCAAAAAATAAAATAAACTCTTTTAGAGGGAAGTATGTAAGTGATAAAGTGAAAACTAGATTACAGATCTTTTTTTAAGAGTTTAAATTTAAATTTTGTCAAGCTAATTCTATATTGTGGAATGTCACAGTGATATTGATTAAATTTTATTTGAGCAAATAGCCAACTATGCCAACTAGTAGGCACAGTCTCTTTTTCTGTGTGAGATGCTAATGAGCTTAAGCAACTTGCACAGTTTATTGAACATGGGAGTCAACCATAAACGTTTGCTTTTATTATCAGCCCAGCATATTAAAAATGAGTATATTGGTGAAAGATACACCTTCACTGTGGACATACAGAAGGTAAAGTGGTGCAAACTCTTTATTGTACAGTTATGATTATCCAGACATTTAAAGTTAATCCTTAAAAGCTAAAGACATGTAATTTCTAATTAATTTCAGCATAATCCTCCTTGGTATATTTTGATAAAAATACCATGTCAACATTTAAAATGTTTGTTTATATAATTATAACTTGTTAAAGGTTTGTTTTTAATTAAAACATGTTAGGAAAATCTGTAGAGAACTTTAAAAATGTTAGACTCTTAAGAAACTAATCACAATGCTCTTTCTAGCTTTGTGTTCGTCTCCTTTTTGCCTCTGCTATACTAGAGGTATTTCAAAGGCCACCATATCTACATACAAACATATTTATCCTTAAGCAAATGATAAATTGTTTTAAAATTATACTGTTAAAAGGCATAGTTTTAAAACTTTAATGTATTAGTAGTCTCCAATAACTAAGAATGATTTTTGGTTGTGCTTTGTATTAATAAATGTCATCTAGTCCGTTTTTATCAATGAAAATAGAAAAACACATATTGGAATGTGTATATGCTCCTTTAGATTCCTTATTTCTAGTGTAAATATAAATACGCCAAGAACTATAAATAGCTCCTTGCTAATTGTTAAGTTTTTTGACAAATAGTAAATCAAGAATGAGTTTGCCTGCTTATTGTATAGTGGTTCTTAACCTTTTCTGGATTAAATGTCCAAAAGCACATACCAAAATTTTGAACACAGTAGAGGAATCATAAGTCCTCCAAAGCTCACCATCCACTGAGAGAGTCCTCTATCCTTCTTACTAGAGAAGAATGAGAATAGAATATAGCCTCCAGTAGAGTAGGGAATTGTTGTTGTTCACTGCTGGGTCTGTTGCACCTAGAATGGTGTTTGGCATTTAGTAAATATCTACTGAATGAAATCACAGCATAGTGCAATTTCTGTGGCTCTTCCTAGACAGTCTGCAGATTCAACACACAGAGTTCTGGCTAGAGTTATCAAAAGAACTTAATCATACTTGTATTGAGTTAAGTAGGATTTAAGAATCAGACTGGGGCCATATTAAAGGCCTGGGAGCCTGTATTATTATATAAACTTCATCAGTCACTTTTATCTTCCTCTCTTTAAAGAATAAAAGAAGTTAAAAGACTTCATTCACTTAAAAGTATCCGTTTTCAGGAATAATAGTAGAAAGTTGTGTCTCTTTTAGAGAACTTAGTATGGTCCTTTGATAGTTTCCTCTTAATTATTCCTAATTTGTGCTATATTTTATAGACAGTAGTCTTAATAGGTTTTTAATTAGTTTTGATAGTTCTGATATTATGAAGTAGATAAGCATATTGAACTAAGTAATAGTGATGTAAGTTTTAGACATTAGTACTACAGAGTGAACTGATGATTTAGTCAACATTTTGTAGCTATCTGAAATCACCAGTATATTGCAGAAGCTTTATCACCCCCCTCACAATTGCTTGATTTCCTCTCCTCATATTTACCCAGATTGCTTTGAGAAAATGATAGCTGAGATTCAGAATATAATTGTGTGTGGTTTATTTACCTACAGATGACTGTCTTTTCATCTTATAGTTACAGATAGAAGAATGATATAATATTTGTATAAACAGTGACTCTTCCATTGTTCTAGGCTGGATCAGATGTTTTCAGATGCCTTTAGTAGAGATCACCAGCTAATTCGAGCTGACCCCAGACATAGTCTCTACCTCGCCTGTGCCCTCATGGTTAGAGGAAATGTACAAATTTCTGATCTTCGCAGAAACATCGAAAGGTTCGATTTGATACTTCTCAAGATAATGTGTTATGTGTGCTGTTTGCAGCTGTGGAGCATGTAGTTAAGTAGCGTTGTGAACTTCAACTGAAGTGTGACCTTGACAAGCTACTTAGCCATCCTGAGCCTTATTTTTCCTCAAATTTAGAAAAAAATAATAGTCCAAAGTTGTTAATTATGTTATGCACATTAAATGATGAGATGTTATCTTCTCATCATTTAATGTGTAAGTGTTCAGGAAATTTAACTATTGTTGTGTTTATTATCACCACCACTACTACACTGCTTCTTAGTTTCTTTTACTATTTATTGACAGTCTTTTAGTGAAGTTGCTTTATTGAATTTCAAAGCAAGGAAAATTATAATACCTTTTTTTCTTTTCATCCCCAGATTTCTAATGTTAAAGAATGTTTCTAGCTTCTTGAATCACCATTACAGCCAATTTAACATCCCTTAGTTCACTGTCAGACTATACTTTGATACTGCTAGTATTAAAAATTAGATAACCTACATTATAATCTAAGCACTTAGAATGGTACCATTAGTAACATCCTAGTTTAACTAATGTGGGCGGCCATAATATGGCAGACATTTTAGCACTTTAATTCTTACCTTTGAGTTTTTCCATCTCAGATTAAAACCTTCTCTACAGTTTGTCTCCTGGAATCAAGAAGGCTGGAAGACCAGCTTGTGTTCAGTACCTCCCGTGGGCCATTCCCATTCATTATTAGCATTAGCAAACAACACGTGCGTGAAGCCTACCTTCATAGAACTGAGAGAGAGATTCTTAAGGCTCTACAAGAAGAAGGTAACCATCAGTACACCTTTCAACTGTGTGTTTATTTTGGCTGTTTACAGTCCATGGAGTCGCAAAGAGTCATACACAACTGAGCAACTAAGCACACGCAAGGGGTATTCTCAAGAATTACAGGCGTGCAATACAGAACTAATATAAATCAGGCGTGATCCTGTTTGCTGTATCAATGTATTGATTTTAACTGAAGAGGAGAGGCTTACTCACTCTAAATGAGAAATCTCATGGGTTTGTAGGATTTGGGTTCTCATTTCCCTTGTAAAGCTGAGTGAACTATCATTTTAATAAGAATATTTACATTATAGGATAGTTGTCTGTATTAAATTCCTAAAACTGGTCAGCGTTGGTTTTTTTATTTATAGGCTCATCTTCATCACTATCTACAAATTGAAGGGATGGAGGAAAGCTGTTTCACAGAAGCCGTGTCATCTTTATCAGCACTTATACAGGAATATAACCAACTGGATGCCACAAAAAGCATGCCTGTGGAAGATTTACCTAGACTAAACGTAGCTATGTGAAAAAGAAACCCCAAAGATAAAAACTTTTTTTTTTAATTGCACATTTTTTACCCCTTTACCTTTCTGTTTCAGAATTTTTGTGATTCAGAAAGCCTAATGTGTTTTTCATATTGGGAAGACTGTCTTTAGAATGGTTTCCATTTAATTACAATTTGTTGATACCATTGTGTGAAATCAGCCAAGTACTAGTGCCCTAACGTCAAACATTTGTCTTCCAAAACAGTCTTGTTTTCTAAAATTAAGAGAACAGAGCGCAACATTTTACTTTATTTATAGTCTCATATTTAGTCATTTATACAGAGATAATCATGTCTGTAATAAAAAAAATCTTGTATAGATATTTTTATATTTATAATTTGTTTTCATAGTCTGTTTAAATTCTGACTCTTTAAAAGTAAATACAGGAGTAGAACATAATATAAATATTTCTTTTGTAACAGCCACTAACTTCAGGAATAGATTTTATTACAATTTAAGGAGGTTTTATTTCTTCTTTGGGTAACCACTTGTTTGCACTCAAAAGAATCACAGTTTACAATTGTATTTGTATTAAGTTATTATAAAATGTTTTTTTAATCAAACCAGTTGATTTTGTAATAATAAATGTTCACATTTTAAAACTGTTCCTTGTTATCAGTTTTGATTGTCACTATTTATATAGCAAACAGAATATTACTAAGCTTGATACTTTCTTTGAAACTTTGCAGTAAATTTAATAGTCTAGTGAAAGTGTTCCAATTACTATAAATCTCCAGTTTTAGTCTTCAGCATTAATTTATTATATATTTCAAATTCACTGATGGACTTACCATTTAAGGAAGTAATTTTGAGAAAATTTATTTTCAAGCCAAAAAAAAATCTTGTGTGCTTTCTTTAGTGTTATTTTTTTAATTTATTTCCTTTTCAAAGTAAGTGTACTGCTCTTGGTTCTTACCTTGGAAATCAAATTTTTTACAGTTTGGTATAAAAATTTAGATAACTGTCAACAGTGGTCAAAGAAGTTCCATTTTTTCCTTCCAAAAGAAATCTTAATTGATATTCAGGATAGGGCAATGGAAATAATAAATATATTTACAGCTTAATCTTACTCCTGTTTAAGATTTAATCTAGAAAATCTTATAGGATAAAATGTTCTCTTGTAAATTGTATAATTTTTCATTTCATGGAATATGCAGACAGAACCAACTATTACATAACTATACATTTTAAGAGCTCAATTTTAAGGTTTTCATATTTTACATATATTTTTAGGAGAACCTTTTTTTAAGCTTCTAATGCTTTAAATACAGTTATCTGAGAAAATCCAGGCATTCTTACTGTTTTAAACTAATAAGGCAAATTTGCTACCCTCTTAATACCATTTTAAATTTTGATGTAATAACATGATTAACCTTAACTTTTCCTCCTTGTGCTTCATTTTATAGAATCTTGAGCTCAGAAAATATATCCTCTGGATCTCTGCAGTTTCTCTGACACACACAAGATGTAATCCACAGCATCTTCCATTTAAATGACCCTTCATTTGGGCAATCAAATTGAACAGTAATCATTTTAGACTTATTAGGCACACAGCATCTCTTATCCAAGCATATGCCACAGAAAGTGGGTCTGTAACTCTGAGTGCTTGCGCATCCAGAAAAGACAAATTTTTCAGCTTTGACAGGTTGGAAAGTAGGTTGGCACGTTTTTCCTTTGGGAATCTGAAAAGATATATAACATTAAGTGGTCACTCTTTAAACTTGATAACATTAAGCAGTCACTCTTTAAACTTGATTATAATAGTTCAGAAAAGTGATACTTCATAGAATAGAGACTATTATACATACACACAGAAAATAGTTGCATTTAGGGCATTAATAGTTGCATTTTATTAATATTAATATTTATTAATATTAATAGGGTGTTAATAGTTGCATTCAGTCATGTCCAGCCCTTTTTGACCTTAAAATTCCCTCCCACAAGAGTACTTTGAAAGTCTTCCCTGTGCATCCTCCATCCACTCCCCAGTGTTTTTTTCTTATCTGCCTTTTACTTAGTTCCACAATAAATGAAAATCTTTGTTTTGTTTAATGTCAAGGGCCAAGACTTAGAGAATTAGCTAACACAGTTTAAGTAAATGGATAGATGAATAAACATCTTAATCCCTTTGAAACTGTCAACTTTCTGATAGGGAATAACTTGGGGATAAGACTGGTTTTGTAGCATTTCTAAAAATTAGTCTCAAGACAGTCATCTTGCTTAGTTCCAGAAACAGGACCAGCTCTAGTTACACCAAGCAACCTTAGAGTGTGTATTATGACATTACAGTCCTTTGGGAAGCAGTAACTAAGCAAAGCATTCTGGAAATGGTATGGTTCCCTCTCTAAGCTGGTGATATATAACTTAAGATCAGAACCGCTCTGCTGTTCATATGTTTGTTTTCATAATTACAGTGTAGCAACCAAAATCTTTTATTGATGGTTCTGATTCCACTACATAAAATTAATATAGGAAAAAGAATCTGAAAAAGATCTTCTCCTAAACAGTATACATGGTGGGGTACCACAACAAATCAGACTGATCGAGACCCGACTATTACGTTGTTAGAATATTCTAGAATCCACAGGTTAACATTTTCTCCCTGCTCGATGAAAATTTTTCCCACAAAGTGCAGCTAGTTAATATTTGCCTTCCTTCAAGATGGTTTGACTCTAGGAGTTTCATGAAGTGGTTTTATTAACAAATACCTCCAGAACACACACATACACATACTCACACTTTTCAAGAGTCTCAATATTGAATTATAATGCAGTTAAATATAATTAAACTTTACCTTTACTGTCTTTGATATATCACTGTCACAAGGCCGAATGTAACACAGTCTTTTCTCTTTTCCCTTTTCACAGTTGCTGTTTTCATTGGTCACCCTGTTAGATATTCCCATCCCACATGTTCTGGAGCAAGGGGTCCACTTTGTTGCTTGCACAAGACATTTTCTTTTCCAAATCAGTGGGAGATTCCTATATGCTAAAATAGAGGAAGGGGAGTACATGTACTTAAATATGTATGTACTCATGCAGATAATTTTTAATCCTGACTTTTAAGCTAATAGTTTACAGATCTGAACTTTATATAATGTAACTCTGAATAAAATAAGCTGATGGTCTAATTAATTATTCTATTTTCCCTACTCCCCAAATTATCTTTTGACCAAATATTATAGTCCAGTAGTTTAGGAATAAAAATGCATTATCTTTGAGAAACTGGGTAAAATACCCATTTACTTCTTTCTGCTTAGCCCACCCCCTGAGTACTAAACAAGCGTATACTTTGATGGACAGCCACCTTTTCTCTGCTTCTTGGCTTATGCTTGATGATATTTTCAACAGATGTTGAAACAGACATGAGTCGGATTAGGGAATTCAGGATATTAATCAGACAATGTGGTCTTATTAAATTTCATGGTTATATTAAAATCTAAAATACAAAAGTTAAATCTGAGAATTCAACTGTCAATGAGACCAGTTATTTTTTTCACCACTTAAAAATCTAGTCTTTAGAAGATTCTCTACACTAAATAATCATATACTAAGTCATGAAAAATGTGCCATCTATTTTATTCAGTTTAATTGTTAAATTCCCTGTCTAAATTTCCATTGTCTAGACATTGCCTGCCACTTCAGAATGAATGGAAAGCATTTCCTTCAGGTTAATATACATCCTAAAGTGGGTGCTTCCGAAGTAAGGTAGAGATTTGAGTCTGCAATTGAACACAGCAAAATGCTGGCTACGTTACTTTAAAATGTCAATTTAAAAAGGACTGCTCCCCATGCCTTCTTGATAGGAAATATCAGTCACTTGGAAGTATATGCTGTCTTTGAATACAATGATACTTTGATACTTTGTCAGTTTTATTACAGTAGGATCTTGCAACTGCACACAGAACTGAGGGAGAGGAAGCAGAAAAATGGAGATACCTGGAAGGCAGGCAGCAGTTTAAAGGCATCAGCGCAGGAAGCAGGGTAAAAGCCTGGCGCATCTGCAATAAATAAAGGCAGCTTAGATTGTCGTGTTACCAGTAATCCCCCTCAGAGTTAAGCCAAGAGCTGCAGTTCAGGAAATGTGCTTAGCATCCATTTAAGGGCAAGAAAACTGGAAGAAATTGTAAAAGTTTAGTGTCTAATGAGCAGTGAGTAAAGCATAGAGGCATCAAGTCATTGCATGCTTCCTGCTGTCCAAGTAAAAGCTAGATTTCAACCGTGGACTCTGGAATTAACTAAGTTACTAGACAAATACATCTTAAAGTATGTGTGTGTCCTTGTGCTTCACTTTTAAAAGCCAAGCTTGTTTGGGCCTGTAAGTACAGTTTTAAAGGTAAGCAAGAGATATTAAACTGAACGTATACTTCCTCTGAAACAAATTTAGGTCTTTATTATTAATAATATATATTAATTATATATATATATATATTAATAAACAGAGAGCACTTGGGAGAGTCTAATTTTTTGTAGCAAAGCACTAACCACTAAGAATGACCATCTGATGTGTCCTCCACCAGGTTCCAAGTGAATCCACTGAAGCCACTCTAACTTTACAAATGAGACCAATTTGACTTTGATCCAAAGGCCTTTCAGTTCAGTTCAGTCGCTCAGTCGTGTCCGACTCTGCGACCCCATGAATCACAGCACGCCAGGCCTCCCTGTCCATCACCAACTCCCGGAGTTCACTCAAACTCACGTCCATCGAGTTGGTGATGTCATCCAGCTATCTCATCCTCTGTCGTCCCCTTCTTCTGCCCCCAATCCCTCCCAGCATCAGAGTCTTTTCCAATGACCTGGGGACAACTGCTGCTCTAAGTTGGTCTCATCAGGGAGGTTCACAAATGGGTCCTAAAAACTTGTCACACAGATTCAATGCAGAAAATCAACTGATCTTGTCTATTTGGAAAAAAGAATTTGGCTTATAATTTTAAAAAGGTTTACAGCATTAGTAGTATCAGGCTGTTAGCTGAAAAGCCACATATGGTAAATGCCTATTTGCCATAGCCTGTTAAATTTTTTTTGAATTAACAGTCATAATTGGAATCCCAGAGGATGTTCCCCCTTTAAAGATTAGGTTTTAAAGATCTAAAACTTATTTCTCTGATTGTGGTTGCTTTTATTAACTATTCCCATAACACAAGTGAATTTAGGAGTCTTTAGCATATATAAATACTCCATATTTCCATGGCACCTTTCATTTACTAAGCTTTAAGTTTCAAGAAAAAGCCAGTCTTGATTTCTGGATGAAAACACGGATGTGAATAATAACAGGCATGAGTTTTGCCCCCTTTTGAGTCCTTCACCTGTGCTTCAGCTGCTGGCAATTTTGAAAACTCTGTCCCCCCAAAAACCCCAGCACCTAAATAAGGTGCTAACTCAGAGCAGACCAAATACAAGGGTCACGAATACAATGACACCAACTATAAATGGCCAGGTGCTCCAGCTGAGTAATGCAAAATCTCACTATAAGTTTCTGACTCCTCACATACCTGGGCAACCTACTTAAAGATGCCTGTGTGCACATTTATTTAGAGGCTGGTAATTATTAAGCTTCACTTTCAGAGTGAAGGAAAGGGTAATTTTATCTATTTTTAGAAATATTTACAAATTCAACACATACCCTCTAATATTTTTAATCAGTAGCCTTTCATTTCTGCTTTTACCATACGGAAGAGTTGTATTGGAACTGGATAGTTCATACTTCTTGCCCATAATAATACAAATGAAAGTTTTTCCAGGCTAGGGTACATGTCAACAATATTCCGTCAGTTCTCCTATGCATGAGCATGCTAAGTCACTTCAGTTGTGTCCAATTCTTTGCAACCCTATGGACTATAGTCTGCCAGGCTCCTCCGTCTGTGGGATTCTCCAGGGAAGAATACTGGAGTGAGTTGCCATGCCCTCCACCAAGGGATCTTCCTGATCCAGGGATTGAACCCACATCTCTGAACATCTCCTGTACTGGCAGGCGAGTTATTTACCACTAGCACCATCTGGGAAGCCCTGAGAGGTTAAATGGAAATAAGTAGAGGTAGTAATTTAGAAGAATTTCCTGACCTAGTAGAAAACTGGAATAGTTTGGGAGTTCTCTAGTGGTTAAGATTCAGTACTCTCACTGCCATGGCCTGGGTTCAATTCCTGGTTGGGGAACTGAGATCCTTCCTGCAAAGCCACCTGACCAAAACAAAAAAAAAAAGGAAAAAAATCTAAAACACTATAAAATTCCCTTTCCAGATACTTAAAGCGTACCTGCCTGAGGCAAAGACCAAGTACAATGGCACACTCAAACTAAATCTCACACTGACCACCCATTAGTAAGTGCGTACTGAGTCCCTTGGTACATAAAAGGAACACGAAAGAAAACCAGGCAAAGTCGGACGTGAGAACTAGTTCTACATAACCAGCACCTGGCATTGTTTTGTAGCTTGTTGAGAGCTGTTTCTGTGACGACCCCAGGCCACATTTTGACTGATCAGTCTTCTCTCCACCTTTAGCCCCAGAGCAGTGCCTCTTGGCCAGCTTTGGTATGAACAGAGGTGTGCATCCGATGGCCCCGCTGACACACAGGCAGCTGAACAGGGGACTGGGCTGAAACACCTGGCCATTCTGATAATGCACCCCGTTGAACTCACATCCCACAGCGATGAGATCTGAAAGGAGAAAAGAACAAAACCACCAAAGAACTGTAACTGCTTGTCTAGACCTCCAGCTGAAAACCCTAGAGCAAACTGCTCTCTCCTTTATGTAGTTCTCAATTTCCTTGGTCCCATCTGGAACCTCCTTCACAGAACATCTGTAAAAAATGAACATGAGACATTTTCATTAGATTTGGAGATAATCCGCCCCAAGTGATCACCTTCAAAATTCAGACCCTGTTACGCAGTAAAAAAAAAAAAAAAAAAACACCACTATGAATACAGCACTGTGTGCATGCTGCGTGCTAAGTCACTTCAGTCAGGTCCGATTCTGCAACCCTGTGGACTGTAGCCCACCAGGTTCCTCTGTCCACGGGATTTCCCAGGCAAGAATACTGGAATGAGTTGCCGTTTCCTTTTCCAGGGGATCTTTCCAAACCAGGATCAAACATGCATCTCTTACATCTCCTGCATTGGCAGGCCAGTTGTTTACCACCAGTGCCATCTGGAAACCCCCATAATACAGCACTGGGATGACTGTAAACCTCAGAGCTGAGCTGATGGCTGGTGAGACACATATCCCCAGATGTTCACTAATAGGCTGGGATATTGTCCTAGAAAGTTGGGGTAAGTGAATGGATGAAGAAATCATAATCTGTTTACAATACTGCACAGTAACTGATTTTGTTTTTAAGAGAACTGGAAGAAAACGTTCACTTCCTCTGAGGGGTATCTTCACCTGGATCAGCAGTTCTCACAAAGTGTGGTCCATCGGCCCCTTGGCAGTACCTGAGGCCCTTTCACAGAACTGGAAGGTCAAAACTTTTTCAGAGTACCAAGATGTGACCGACTTTGTTCACTCAGTTGATATTTGCACTGAACGTGCAAAAGGAGTGGTGGCTCAAATGGCTGCTGGCACCTTAGAATGAGTCAGGCTGTACATGTTAGCCACTGTATTTTTCCTTGCCATGCATTTGTACATAAGTATACTTTTTTTAAAAAAAGAGTTCTTAGTTTTACTAAGAATGTCTTTAACAACACAAATTTTATTAAATCTTAATGATCAAAACATCGTTTTAATATTCCATGTGAAAAAACAGGAAGTATGCATAGGGCTTTCCTGTGAATACTGTACCAAAGTACGATAGTTATCTGGAGGAGAAGCACCTAGGTTACTGTTTCAGTTGTGGGCCTAACTAGCCACATTTTTAGTGGTAATTTCCCCGGAAGAAGTGACTGAGCGACACATCATGGTTATTCAGACTTGGGTATTTGGCAGATATTTTCTTAAAAATCAACAAGGTGAGCCTATCACTTCAAGGAAAACAACTGACAGTACTTCTCGCCAATGACAGAATTTAAGGCTGTCGAGCAAAAATCAGAATTCTGGAAAACTTATGTCCAACACTGAGATCTTTATAGCTACCCAAGATGTAGGCTTTTCTGATGAGTTTGGTACTAAATAATGTGATTTAAAAAACAAAAAAATCTCCATAAACCATTGTTCCAAACTGATATTTTCCAAATAACTAGTATATGCTATTGTTATAAAATTATGCATGAGGAAAAGCCCTGTTCCAAGTGGGTCTTTGACTAAACCAATGTATTTTAATGTCACAGAGTCTGATAAGTTCATCAACGTGGTTTCAGAGTCCACATGATTAGCAGTGATGCAGCTAATTTTTCGAAACTCCAGTTATAATATGAGAAAAATATAATTATTTGAAAAGTTAAAACATTCCTTCCTTTTCCAGCAATATATCTGTGTGAGGCTGGAATCCCTTCATATATTCCAATCTAAAAGAACATATAGCAATATACTGAATGCAGAAGCAGATGTAAGACATTAGAGAGATTTGCAAAAAGGTCAAACAATTCCACTTTCACTCGTCTCTAAATTTTTCTTTGTTTTTAAGGTAAGTTCTTTCACAAATAATATTATTTCTGTTAATTTGCAATGGGCAGGTTATTTCATTTCAAATGAATTAGTAAATAGTTTTACATTTCTAACCCATTAAATGCCAAGAAATAATTGATAAACAGAACCTCTTTGGGTCCTTATTAATTTATAAGACTAAAGGGACCCTCAGACCAAAAAAAAAGGTTGAAAACCATTGTTCTGTATGATGAATCAGCACATTCTCTGTAAAGTTATATGGCCTCTATAGACTATTTGGTCTCTGTCGCGACTACTAGATGCTGCTACTATAAAGCAGCCACAGACTATATGTAACTGAACTGGCATGGTGCTTCTCTGATGAGACGTCATTTACAGAAACAGACTGTGGGCCAGATTTGGTCCCTGAGTCAGAGTTTGTGACCCCAGTTATAGATCATCCCCACCCCCATTCTCATGGCTGTGCTCTGTAATGATACTCATCATACTGTACATGAAATTACATTTTTGAGAATTTACTACATACCAGATATTGTGATACCAGATATTTGGGGTTTTGTGTCATCATTTCATTTGACCTTCCTAAGAACTCTATAAGATAGAAAGTACATACGATATAACTGAGCCACAGAGAGGTTAGGCAACTTGTCCAAGGTCACTCCACAGACAGAGTTCAGAATCTGAACCCAGAGATAAATCAATATAATAAACCATGAAATTAAAAGATGCTTACTCCTTGGAAGGAAAGTTATGACCAACCTAGACAGCATATTCAAAAGCAGAGACATTACTTTGCCAACAAAGGTCCATCTAGTCAAGGCTATGGTTTTTCCAGTGCTCATGTATGGATGTGAGAGTTGGACTATAAAGAAAGCTGAGTGCTAAAGATTGGTGCTTTTGAACTGTCGTGTTGGAGAAGACTCTTGAGAGTCCCTTGGACGGCAAGGAGATCCAACCAGTCCATCCTAAAGGAGATCAGTTCTGGGTGTTGATTGGAAGGACTGATGCTGAAGCTGAAACTCCAATACTTTGGCCACCTCATGTGAAGAGCTGACTCACTGGAAAAGACCCTGATGCTGGGAAAGACTGAGGGCAGGAGAAGAATGGGGACGACAGAGTATAAGATGGTTGGATGGCATCATCGACTCAATGGACATGGGTCTGGGTGGACTCCAGGAGTTGCTGATGGACAGGGAGGCCTGGCATGCTGCGGTTCATGGGGTCGCAAAGAGTCAGACACGCTGAGTGACTGAACTGAACTGACAGAGGCATCAGGCTCCTGAACTTGAATGATTCCACACATTCACCCCAGCTCCAGAGACGTGCCCTCACCCAACACTCACAACCTAACTTCTGCTAGTAATTAATCTTCCCACTTAGACTGCTCTACAGAGTAACCTAACAACTCAGTTGACGTGAATATTTCCCCTTCCCTTAGAAATTTTACTTTTTATTCCTAAATAAATCAGCATCCTCGATTATTGTCAAGGCATAGATTTAGATGGTCTTGAGCAGTCTCCCCAGGTGGCGTTAGTGGTTAAGAAACCACCTGCCAATGCAGGGGACATAAGAAACACGGGTTTGATCCCTGCGTCCAGAAGGTCCTCTGGAGGACAGCATGACAACCCACTCCAGTATTCTTGCCTGGAGAATCCCAGTGGACAGAGGAGCCTGGCGAGCTACAGTCTAGAAGGTCGCAGAGAGTCAGACATGACTGAAGCAACTGAGCGCACTCCAGTCTCCAGAGCTAAGACCCTCCCTTCATAAAGCTGAGGGCCCAATTGAGATTTGGGGTGCCCCGCCCTCTTTCTTACAAATTTGCCTCAGTAAAAAGTACAGTAACTTGATGGTTAGTTCGGAAGGCTGAAATTAAAGCAGTATATCAATACTAGAGATATATCCTTACATATTAAGAAAGAATATTTTTCAAGTACACAAAAGGCTGAATTCAGATTGCATTTGATAGTATAACAAAAACTGTCCTTTTTGCCATTTTAATAAGTCAGACTGTTTATATAATTTCTCCTATTTTTATCACTAAAAGAACTTCAAGATCATTTCAATGCAATAAAACGGGTTTCTGAACGTGTGTGTAACATCTGCTCAGTTCAGATGTGTTCAATATGACAAGGCCAGTCTCACTGGTGCCTGAAAACTAAGCCCACCTCAGATTTAGTCAAATGAAGATGATTATTCCAATGTAAAGACTGCAGAAATAAGTCCTGTCTAGACTCAACATCTTCCAGCCGGTCCAGAAGGAAACACTTACATGCACACACTCCGGTCTCGTACCTAGGCCTGTCTGCTGAGTAGTCACAGTACAGCCCTTTGTGGGGGTCACAGAGGTCAGCTTCGTTGCAGGTGTCCCCTGGCTGCCTGGCACAGATTTTACAGCATCCGCAGCCATCTCTCACCAGGCTCACTCCAGGAGGGCAGCTGGGCTTCCGACGAGGGCACTGACAGGGCCAGTGACAAAACTGCTTTCGATGGTGCCCTTCTGCCCCCTCTGCAGGACTTCCTTTGACTGCTGTGTCCGACAGCCCAGCATCCTGGGCCCTGCAGCAGAACTTCATTGGACAATAAAGGTGGTGTTAGAAATGGTTCCTCAAACCAATTTCAGAGGTTTTCTAGAAATAGATTTCACCCAAATTATTAATACTAGAATACAGCGTGGTAAGTTGTAATAATATCTATCAGTATTTGACATGATCGTGCATGCATGCTCAGTCACGTCAGACTCTTTGTGACCCCATGAACTGTGGCCCACCAGGCTCCCCGGTCCATGGGTCCATGCAATTTCCCAGGCAAGACTACTGGAGCAGGTTGCCATTTCCTTCTCCAGGGGAT
The DNA here is from genome assembly GCF_003369695.1 of Bos indicus x Bos taurus. Taxonomy (NCBI): domain Eukaryota; kingdom Metazoa; phylum Chordata; class Mammalia; order Artiodactyla; family Bovidae; genus Bos; species Bos indicus x Bos taurus. Next base: position 38,480,752 of record NC_040084.1, read on the forward strand.
CTTCCCAACCCAGCAATCGAATCCACATCGCCTGCTTTGATAGCAGCTTTCTTTGTCACTGAGCCACCGGAGAAGTCCGATTGACATGATCGGTCTCTCCTTAAACTTTTCTGCCCTCAGCTTCCAACACATGACTCTTTCTTACTCCTCCTTTCTCATCAATGGCTCCTTCTTAGTCTCTTCTTCTGGTTTTTTCTCATCTGTGAGCACTGGAGCTTCCTGTGGGTAAGTTCTCTAAAGCAGCATTCCTCATTGTATCTCATACCTCCACCCAGGCTTCTCTTCTGAGCGCAGGCTCAAACTGCCTACTTAAAAGATCTCCACTTAGACATGCAATAAGCATAGCAAACTTCACAAGATCAGACACATCCTCCCAATTCTTCCCTCCAATCTGCTCTCCCTTATAAGGGAAAGAGAGAGGCAGATGCGTCAGAGAAGATGTGATGCTAGAACCAGAGAGAACGTGAGGCCACTGCTGAAGGGAGGTCACGGGCCAAGGAATGCAGGCAGCTTATGAAAGCTAGAAAAGGCAAAGGACAGATTCCCTCTAGATGCCCCAGATGAAACACAGCCCTGCTTTGATTTTAGCTCTGATTTTAGACTACAGAGGCCAGAACTGCAAAAGAATAAATCTGCACTCTTTGAGCCTCTAAGATTGTAGTCATTTGTTTCAGTAGCAACAGGAAATTATGCACTCTATAGGAAAGTTATGACCAAGCTAGATAGCATATTCAAAAGCAGAGACATTACTTTGCCAACAAAGGTTCGTCTAGTCAAGGCTATGGTTTTTCCTGTGGTCATGTATGGATGTGAGAGTTGGACTGTGAAGAAGGCTGAGCGCCGAAGAATTGATGCTTTTGAACTGTGGTGTTGGAGAAGACTCTTGAGAGTGCCTTGGACTGCAAGGAGATCCAACCAGTCCATTCTGAAGGAGATCAGCCCTGGGATTTCTTTGGAAGGAATGATGCTAAAGCTGAAACTCCAGTACTTTGGCCACCTCATGTGAAGAGTTGACTCATTGGAAAAGACTCTGATGCTGGGAGGGATTGGGGGCAAGAGGAGAAGGGGACGATAGAGGATGAGATGGCTGGATGGCATCACTGACTCGATGGATGTGAGTCTGAGTGAACTCCGGGAGTTGGTGATGGACAGGGAGGCCTGGTGTGCTGTGATTCATGGGGTCGCAGAGTCAGACACAACTGAGCGACTGATCTGATCTGATGTAACAAAGGAAGAATATGGGGCTCAGACTGCTTAAGATACTCCAGGTCACACATCAAGTAAATAGAAGAAAAGGTACTTAAACCAGGAGCTTCCAGAACCTTTCTACCTCCCTTCCCTAGGCCGGGTCTTACCACAAATCAGATTAGATATTGAACAGATCACTGAATCTCTGCATCTGGTTCTCCTCTCCAGCCCAGACTCTCCCCATGGGCTCACAACTAGCTCAATCCTTTCTGCAGGATTTCTCCCACTTTGATGTCCCACAAGGACCTCACTTTCTCTCCCCAAGAAACTGCTTTCAGCTGGTCCCCATTTTAGTGAATGGTGTGACACCATCCACTGAGTTTCCCAGCCTTGCCTGCTCCATCTCCTTCCTCCCTCACACCTGAAGGTCACAGACCTGCAGGGAGGTCCAAGCTCCTGAGCACAGCATCCAGGGCCCTCCTTGTCTCTTGAGTTCTTTACATCCCTTAGCTTCCAGCAAATGAAAATGCCTGTGGTTCCCTGCATATCTGAGGCTGTTCAATCTTCCTACAAACTTTTTCAGCCCCCCACACTCCCTCACTGAGTTACCACCTTTTCCAGAAGACTTTCTGTAACTTCTCCATGCTCCCTTTTACCTGTGTACTCAAACTGTGAATAAGTGCCTGTCTTTACCACTTGCCATAAAGCTACCCAACCACAGGAACCTGAGGTTCACTTGCTGGTGTATTACTGGCACTTAGCACAGAGCCTGGCCAGTAATTTCTGTAATTCTCAACTTTTATTTGATGGAACTGAAAGCAGTTAGATTGATCCAGAGATCTAAACCTCTTTCCAACTCAAAAACCCTACACTTTAAAGTATCTGTTTGAGATTCTACCATTAAATCTTCAGCCTTTTTTTTCCTTACCACTGATGAAATATGTATTCCCCAGAGTAACACTTTCAGCTACTATTTGAGTTGAATGTACAATGTGAGAATAGACTTTGAGGATACATGCTGGGCTTCTGGAGGATGAGGAGGGGCAATGGAAATTCAAAATGTGAAAGGAGTAGAAATAGCAAGGGTAGAAACAGTGAGTGCCTGCTCCTCATTCTTGCCCAGGTTCGGCCATGGTTACCAGGGACCCCTCGCCAGGCTCAGTGGCCTCTCAGCGGGGCTCATGCTCCTGAACTCTCTATCCCCACGTGACCCCCCCCTTTCTAAGGCACAGGACTCTCAATTCTCCACTCTCCCTTGACTTGCATGACACCAGCTCCTCCCTGTCACCCCAACCCAATTCTATCCCTACCTCTGGACATATTTTGTCAATCTCCTTTGCAGGCTCCTGTAACCCTAAATTTGACTTAGATTTAGGCTCCTGGGTGCTTCATGACCTTAATGGATTGCTGATCTCACTGTCCCCACTCTCACTCACCCTCTTGCCTTCGTTTTTAACCCTATGCAGCTTCAAATATAAATTTCCATCCAGGACGACTCCACTGAGCTCAGACCCACATAGCTGACTGCCTACTGGACATCTCCACTAGCATCTCCTACAGGAACACTCACATAACATACTCACCATTGGCCCACCCACCTGAGACAATGTTTCCATACTCTGGAGGTAGGAAGTTGGGAGGCATCCAGGTCATCTTCCTCTCCGGCACCTCCTACAGTCATTTAGCAACTAATCCTTCTTACCATCCTCATATCCCTAAAACTAGACCTTCTTCTCTCATTTTCACTGCTACTGAGTACTGCTGCAGTAAGTTCCTAACTGGTCTCCCTCTCTCAAGAAGCACTTCAATGAATCTCCCACTTTTAAGGATCTCTTTAAAAAATATCTGTTGGTCCCCAGCATCTCCACCAACAAACAAACAAAAACGTATTTGATTTTACTTCTCATCTTAAAACCCATCAGTGGCTCCCTACTGGCAAGAGTATACAGGCCAAACTTCTGAGCAGGGTATCCAAACCCTATGTGCGCTGATTCCCGCCTTCCTCTCTAGTTGCACTGCCCAATGCGCTCTCCTCCCATGCCATGCACTTGACAAGAGGGACCAGGCTGGCTTCTCCTCATGCTGCTTCCTCTAATGAAGTGCCCACTCCCCAAACTTCCCACTTGGGGGCACATGTTTATCTTTCTAGTTCTTGAAGCATTTCTATATAATCTCCAAGGTGACAAGGTAACACTGTTGAAAACCAAGGATAGAGAGAAAATCCTGGAATCAGTCTAAGAAAGGGAGAGCATTACATACAAGAGAAAAAACAATAAATGTGTGGTCTGACGTCTCATTAAAAGAAGGAAACCAAGATGTCCTTCAGTAGGTAACTGGATAAACTGTGGCACATCCAGACAGTGGAGTAATATTTCAGTGCTAAAAGGAAATGAGCCATCAAGCCTTGAAAAGACACGCATATTACTAAGTGAAAGAAATCAACTGGAAAATTCTACATAGTGTATGATTCCAACTACATGACATTCTGGAAAGGGCAAAACAATGAAGACAGTAAAAAGATCAGTGGTTGTCAGGGGTTGAGGGAAGGGATAAACAGGGAGAACACAAAGGATTTTTTGGAAAGTGAAAATGCTCTGTATGATACTATAGTAGTGGATACACATTATCATGCATTTGCCCAAACTCACAGAAGGCACACCACCAAGAGTGAAAGCTAATGTAAGCAATGACAATGAATGGTTATGATGTGTCAATGTAGGTTCACTAGGTTCATGTAGAACTCCTATTACAATGTAGTTCATTAGTTGTAGGAAAGGTACCACTGTTGCGGGAGACACTGATAATCAGGGAGTGGAGGGGGCAGGCTATGCACGTGCAGCAGCAGGCGGTACACAGGAAATCTCTGAAACCTTCTTCTCAAATTTGCTGTGACCCTAAAACACCACCAGAATATTATGGCTTTAAAAAAGGAGAAGGAAAACAAGAACAAGACACACCCTGAGACAATGCCAAGAGGTGGCGGTGGGGGCGGCGGGGGGGTTGGGGGGGGACTGTCAACCTGGGATTCTATCTCCAGTGGAACTATCTTTCAAAAATGAAGGTGAAATTAAAGACATTTCCAGATAAACAAAACCTGAGAGCAACTGTTGCTAGCATGACTGCCTCACAAGTAGTAGTAAAGGAAGCTCTTCCACCTGAAGGGAAGATTACAACAGTATGCTAGAAATATACGAAGAAATCAAGGGTGCTGGAAATGGCAAATATGTGGGTAAATATAAAGAATTACATATAATTTTCTCTTTTCTTCAGCTATTTTTATTGTTTTCAAAATCAAAATATTAAGACAAGAAAAGAATCATCAGAATAATACAACAGAAAGAAGGCTTTGACCACAGAGCTATGCTTATCTTAGATAACATTCATTTATTTGATCTTTGAGCTTCAATCCTCCTCTGTAAAAAAGGATCAATAATATCAACTTTGCAAGGTTATTTTGAGTTATTATCTTAATCACTAAAGTGTGAAGCACAGTTCTTGGCACATATTAGATTTTCTATACATGGTAGGTATTATCAAACCCTTCAAAAATTCAGACCCTTAACTTTGCCATTAAGCATAATATTTGCTTGTTGCTGTATCTATAACCTCTTTTTGTTTTGTTTTGTTTTTTTTTATTTTGGGCACATCTCTCTCTGTTGCAACACTTGCTGCTTAGGGATATGCTGTAGTTCTCAATCCATAAAAGTGGCAGGCGTTTTCCTCAAGAGCAGTGGACCAGGTGATAGACAGCCCCATCTCCCTCCTACTGGGGAAAAGCACCTCTCCATCCGTCCACATAATGGTACCACTGACATTCTTGTTATGACCCTTTTAAGATCTTAAATCTCTCCATATATAACAATTTTCAACCCCCCGTTTTCTAAAATACATCTGCTGCTTAACTACCTCAATCAAATTAACTCACACACACACATCCCTGTATTCTAAAATACCAGGTTTCAAAAGCTCTGTCCTCTGAACTAGCAAAAACCTCCGCCATGTAGATAAATCCATAAAATAAGCCACCCCATTTCAATCGTCTTGATTAAAAAAAAATGCTAAAGCAAAGAATCACTCATATTGAATTAAACTTCCGTTTGGTCTGCTGCTCAAAATATTTAAAAATCCTGTAGACTGATTCTGTCTCATGAAAAGAGAAAAACACATGGGTTAAGAAAAGACAAAAAAAAATAGAATGTTTTAAAAATATTAAGTGTTTGCTCCGAAGTGTTCTCAAACAACCACAGGCTTAGCTGAAGAGAGACGTCAGGGTCACTTTTTCCAGCAGCTCTGTGCAGTCTGCCCGCCTGGCGCCAGCAGAGGGACACCGCCACCCACCCCGCCCGCAGGGCAGCCAGCTCTAGGCAGACTCCAGTTAAAAAAAGAAAAAAATAAATTTTATGAAAACCTGGGGGCTGTTCAAACATATCAGAAGCAGGATTAAGTGCCCTACCCCAAAAGGGAGCAACGTTTTCCACTCTTCCCGGAAGCTAATAAACTAAAACAGGACTTGATTAGAAGAAGAACATGGCTCCCTACTCGTCTGGAGCTATTTCCACAAGGAACGCACCCCTCCACTTCCCCCATCTTCTCTTCCTTTTTGATTTCTGACCTGAGGAAATGAGGGCCACCGCAGCCCCCGAGGGGACGGAGCGGCGGGAGAGCCAGGACGTACCTGCAACAGCGCGGCCAGGAGAAGCGTGGAGAGCAGCGGCCCCCGCATGGCCCCAGGCTGGCCTCGCGCAGCCGGAGATGCTGCGAGGCCAGCGCACAAAGCTCTCCTCTGTCTCCTGGAGGAAGGACCCACGCCTCCACCTCCCAGCTCCCGACTTTGTGCTCCAGCTCTCAGGCTCTGCTTTCGCTTTCCCAGATCCCTTTTAATACCCTGTTTACTTTCAGGCGACTCTTCTCATATTTACCTTCGCGGTGGCCTGGAGCGCGCTTCTCCCGGGACTGAGAGGGGGCAGGCCAAGGATGACATCTGTTTGAAGGAACTGTTGTTCTTCCCGCTCCAGGAGATCAGAGCCGGCCTTGAGCAAAATGGTGATGTTAGACGCAGCTACCCGCCTTAACCCTCAGCCTCTCCTCTGGGTTTGCCGCCCCAGGCCCTCTCTTTGCTGCTTGCTTGTTCTCCCGGGGCCCTCAAAACACAGGGGCAAGTCTGGCCTCTGACCACCCCATCACAGCCTGGCCCTGCCCAATTCTCCCACCACATTGTAACAGGTCCACCCCACCTTCCCGCACTCAGCAGCTTCTTATCGCAGTGCCGGGTGCTTACCTCGGCTACAGCACGTTCTCCTACCAGGTGGATTAGGTTTGGAAATACTGTAGATGGAACTCAGGTGGACGCCTACAGTCTGGGGTCTGAGAGAAGCCGCTTTCTGCGGCCACAGCCCCATGACAGACCAAAGTTAACCCCAATCTTTTAGGGCTAAGACAAAACAGTTACACTAGCGGTAACCACTCATTTAACAAATCAAGATTTTTTAAAAGCCCCTTCCCTTCTAATTCTCACCTCCCCAGCATGTGTGGTCACCAGCCCATCTCCTCCTGTGCCCAGTGGTTTGTGGCTCTGTTACCCAGCTTTCAACTATGGTCTTTATCTGTGTATCTTGGGGCACCTCCGATGGGGTTTTGTCTTCTGTGGATCCAGTGGCCCATGTTCCTGCCCCCATTCTAGGGCCGATTTCTATTCCCTGTGATCTGTCCCCTGTCTTCGATTTACCTGTTACCTCTCCTGGGCTCACTGCTCACCTCTCTTTCTGTGTATAAAGACACAGTGACTGAAGGCCCAAGACCTGGAGAAAAACTGGGCTTCCTGCCAACAACAAGGACTCTGGGATCCTCAGAGAGCCAGGGACTCCATAAAATGTGCCAACATACCCCACATGGTTTACTAAGTAGTTAATTACACCATAATCACACACACACCAAACAACAAGGAATACCCAGTGTAGGTATGATGTCAACTCCTCATCTTCCTGCCTAAGAAATAGGATAAAACCTGTGTAACAGGGAAAAACCTTCGTATTCTATTACAAGTTAATCACTAAAGGGATGTTGCCTATAAGCTAAAATTAAACATCATGGCCCATCTCTGGACCCGGCCTCCCCGGTAATGAGAGTAAAGCTATACCAATAAAATACCTTTGTTTAGCTCACAGGAAACACATGGACCAGACCCTCCTGTGAATAACTGCAGGAAGGAAGAAATTAACACATCCCCTCTGCAGGCTGACAGATCAGGAAATGTTTGACTTTCCTCCCTTCCCTTTTAGTATAAAATAAGCTTGAATTCTAACTCCGGGAAGATGGTTCTTTGGGGCATGGTTCCACCATCTTCTTGGCTTGCTGACTTTCCAAATAAAGTTATGTTCCTTGCCCAAAGAATTCGTCTCTAGATTTATTGGCCTGTCGTACAGGGAGCAGTATAAGCTTGGTCTCCCTAACACCCGAAAACAGCCTAATGAAGGAAGATGGGTCTGTGTTAGTCCAATCTGATCCATTATTTTTAAGTCTCTGGTTTAACACCATCTGATCTTATGGTTCCCATCCTCAGGGATTCATGCACCACAGTGGTCATGAGAAAGGATCATCTCTCATTTCCTCACTGGTTCATCGAAGGCAGAAGAATCTAAGCCCAGGATTAGCGTATTCATGAACGACATCCCTCCTGTTCTGAATGTGATACTGCACCTATCTGTTCAGTGTCTGAACTTAAGGAGACTCACGCCCCTTCCACGTGTTCTTTGTAAATGCTGGCAGCAGCAGCCATTCTTCTGGAAATGGCTTTCCTCCCTCTACAGTCTCTCTGCCACGGGGCAGGGGAAGGGGCCAAACTCCCATCCTTGGCTCTTGGTAGGAAAGGAACTTCTTAGTTGAGAATGAACTTGTGAGTCCTCTCCCCCAGCGTACAAGATGGAGGAGCTCTGGGCTACTCACTGCAGCTTCTGTTTAGACATCTCCAGCCATGGGAGTGCTCCTATTTAACAACTTCAAGCCCACTATGGATGGACTGAATGAATACGGCTTTTCTGCAATCTTCTACTTGGGACACCAAGAGCCATCCTGGCGTGTGTCTTGCTCTGAACACATTCCTCTGTTATCTCATTTAACAAAATGCTAATCTGCCTAGGTGTCCATTTCACAAGCGTTCAGTTTGTGATGTACATTCAAATAGACATGTACACTGAGCATAACTAATATTTGCATCATGTTTCATGATTTACAAGGAAGTTCACATGTATTATCTTTTTTAATTTCACAGCTCAGTGAGGTAGGCAAAAGCAGTATTTAAAACCATCTTCATTTAGCAGATTAAAAAGCTGAGGTTAAGTGACTGTACTTGGTCCACAAAATACACTTAATCCCTGCCCCCTAGAGCTATATAATCTACTGAGAGAGAAGATGCTGAACAAATAAACATGCGAAGTATCCCTGAGGAAAAATTGAATAAAGGCTAAAGGCTAATAATAAAGAACAAAAAACTACAGGGGAGAACGACAGTTAGGAGCTAAGTTAAATCAACAGCAGGGGGAACTAAGAGTTGAGATGGGAAGCCAGAGGGAGAGTGGGGAAGAGTCCTGGTGCAGGGCTCTCTCCACTGGCAAACACACACAGGAACAGCATCACAGCGAGGACAGTCCCTTCTCCTGTATCACCTGGGCGGGCAGAGATCAGCACCCACAGCTCTGTCAGTGCCCCGAGCAGGGGGGAGTCCCCTTTCCTCACCCCCTCAGCAGTCCCTCCCTCTCCTACTGGTGGTAGAGAGAGAAGCATTGTCTGTCCCAGAAAAGAGACCAACATTGCTGGTGCGATCGTGCCCTGAACGTGTGCATCGGGAAAACTAGAGCTTCCCCGTGGCTCAGAAGTAAAGAATCTGCCCGCCAATGCAGGAGACGCAGGAAATGCGGGTTTGATCGCTGGGTGGGGAAGATCCCCTGGAGAAGGAAATGACAACCCACTCCGGTATTCTTGCCTGGGAAATCCCTTGGACAGAGGAGCTTGGTGGTCTACAAGCCAAGGGGTCGCAAACAGTCAGACACAGACACAACTTAGTGACTAAACAACAACAACAAACCATAATAATACCACAGCAAACAGTGATCAAGTGCTCAAGGTGCCCCATCCCTATTGTGCTGAGTGCTGCACGTGTGTGGACCCAGCTGCTTCTCCCAACATCACTGCCAGGAGGTACAGTTATTACCATCTGTGAGGAACCTGAGACAAGGCCATGTGAACAGCAGGAGGTAGGACTGAGATCCCAAGCATTTAGCCCCCCGCTCTGCTGCCCTCTGCATGGCCTCTATATTACAGAACAACCTGCAGCAGGATGATTCCGTGAGACCGTTACTCTGCATTGCATTCTCTACGATTTCCCCCCCTCCTACTCCCGTCTCTAGTTTTAAGAAGGTAGTGAGGTCATTTAGAGTTCCGGACACAACTGAAGTGATGCAGCAGCAGCAGCAGCTAAGCAGAAGGATTCCCTGGTGGCTCAGACAATAAAGAATCCACCCGCAATGCATGAGACCTGGGTTGGATCCCTGGGTTGGGAAGATCCCCTGGAGGAGGGCACGGCAACCCACTCCAGTATTCTTGCCTGGAGAATCCCACTGACAGAGGAGCCTGGCGGGCTACTCTTTGGGGCCCCAAAGAGTCGGACGTGACTGAAGCGACGAACCTTGCCCTTGTACTTGTCCAGGCAGAAAGGAGCTGCCACAATGCTTTGTCTCTTGGGGAAACTGGGTCTCACGGAAGAGGTGATGCTGGGAGAGGAAAGAGGAGGGAGTCTGGGGCAGCCAAGGGGATGAGGAAGCTCAGGAAGCCCCTGAGTTGGAGTTAAGGGGTGGAGAGGTGAGAACAGGACACTTCAGCCATTCTGCACAATTCCCTGAGGACCTCTGTATCCTCGCAAGAGCCTTCACTGCCCATTCGGATGTGAACCATCAAGGTGTGGGCAGGAACCTCAGAAAGAGAAGTCCAATGGCCTGGCCTCTTCTCCAGGCACCAGCTAGGCCTCCGGCATTGTTGTTCAACCTGCCTTGGTGGTGGTAGACCTGGGAGGAGCCCACCGATGGTGGCTTAGAATAATAATACATTTATCTCCAGATGGAGATGGGGGAGGTTGGTTTGGAGCCAGCGTTAATTTAAATTTTAACTTTAATCAAAATTAATTAATTGAATTGCATTAATTAAAACTTTAATTTGAGGAAAATGAAGAAACGGATATTCCTACACCCCTGAATCTGTGGCTTCACACTCATCCTTGCTACAAATACTGTAAGTCTCACAAAATCGCCATTCTCCTGCAGTGTGTACTCTCTCCTGAAAATTCACAGACCTTGAAACCAAAACCGGGGCTGGGAGCCTCCACAGCATCTCCTCCGGCTCTCTGTCAGCTCCGGCTGGGTCAGCAGCTAGGTCTCGAATCAGGGATTCTTCCAGTCCGGTTGCTACTGTGGACCCAATGGTGCTGAAGGGCATTCAAATGGCAGATGTCCAATGAAACCTTGTTGGTCATTTAAAAGGACTCATCAAAATCACCCTGAAGCTACTGAAGTAGTTATGCATGTCTCTAATCTTGCATAATTTATCCACTGTATCCTTCCATGCCCTTTTCTAACTAATAATCGCCAGTCTCTTGTACCTTTTTCCTATGTGTGTATCTTCTGTTAAATGCATCCCATTTTTTTTCCCCCACAAAACTCTGCCCCTAAGATTCTGACATGGATTTCACGATACATGCCTGGAAGGGCAGGTGTACACTCTCTTCTTCCTCCACTAACCGACAAGCCTAGTTCAGCAGCACCTGTGGGTCTGCTATGTGTGTGCTAAGGTGCTTCAATGCCGCCACCTTGGAGGGCAGGCTGGAAGGGTTGCCAAGCTCTGCTTGGCCTCCTGTCCAGCTTTTAGTGAACCAGGTCCAAGAAGGAGCAGCCACAAATCAGCAGCCCTGGCATCTAAGTGGGCCTCGAAGCAGAGTCTCCTTGAAAAGAGGCAGGTGCCCTCGTTCCCAGGGCATCAGAAAGTCAGGCTGTGGCCCAAGGAAAACAAGGCCAAATGGCTCGGAGGATCTAATTCACTTTGTCACTTGGCTCTGCTAGACTGGTCTGCAAAAGGAGCCCTGTGTGGGAAAAAGGGCCGAGGCAATCAGACGCGGGCGCTGAGGGGCCTCCTGAAAAGTTGGAAGGGAGAGGAGAGGTAGTTCCCATATTTTGCAATGTGGGTGGAGCTCATCTTTCAGGAAGGAAAATATGCATAATGTGGTGTCATTCCTGAGCCTGAAAATGACCGCGTGTGTGAATCATAACCCAGTTAGACGGGCAGGCCTGTTGGCAGACTTGCAGCCAGTGGGCTGCAGGTCACAATCCAAGTTCTGTTACGTACCAGCTCGCTGACCTTGGACAGTCTCCACCACAACTCCCCACCTCTGGGCTTCTTTACCTGCCAGACACTGCTGCAGATTTATCTTCCTTCAAAACAGATTTGACCATGTCACCCTCCTACTCAATACCCTTCTTCCACTCCCTTTTTCAAATAGATGCCTTCAGATTGTGATGCTACAGAAGACTCCTGAGAGTCCCTTGCACTGCAAGGAGATCAAACTAGTCAATCCTAAAGGAAATCAACCCTGAAATTTCATTGGAAGGACTGTTGCTGAAGCTGAAGCTCCAATACTTTGACCACTTTATGCAAAGAACTGATTCACTGGAAAAGTCCCTGATGCTGGGAAAGATTAAAGGCAGGGAAAGATTGAAGGCAAAAGGAGAAGGAGGCGGCAGAGGATGAGATGGTTAGAGATCATCGCCGAGCCAATGGACATGAATTTGAGTAAATTCCAGGAGATAGTGGAGGATAGAAGAGCCTGATAGGCTGCGGTTCATGGGCTGTCAAAGAGTCGGACATGACTTAGCGACTGAAAAACAACAACACCTCCCCTTTCACCAGGATAAAACCCTACTCCTGGGTAGCACAGTGGGCGGCCATCTGTGATACAGCAACCTCCTCTTGGGCCTCTCCCGTCCTCACCCCTGCACTTAGGCAATACAGAACTGCACTATGCATGTTCCCCCAGCCTCCTGCCTTTGTGAGGTTCTACCCGGAGAACCCTCCTCGCTGTTCACTCGCTTGGTTATGTCCGAGAGCCTCCCCTGAGAAGTCTTCCTAACCAGCACCTCTGAGCTCCTCAGTCCCTTCGTGTACCACTGATGGCCTTGTAAAACCTGTATTGCAATTCATGTGTTTCCATGGAGGGTTGTGAGATTTAGCTAATAACAAGAATGGTAATAATAATGACAGGATGCCCAGTTAAAATTTTAATATATATGAAATACATTTATACTAAAAATTTATTCATTGTTAACGTGAACCTCAAATTTAGCTGAACATATGTTTATATGGATTTTCCCTACTGGACTGAGTCATGTGAGGGTGGAGACTGATAAGACTGTATTCGTATGACAACCCACTCTAGTATTCTTGCCTGGAAAATCCCATGGAAGGAGGAACCTGGTAGGCTACAGTCCATGGGGTCGCAAAGAATTAGACATGACTGAGAGACTTCACTTTCTTTTTTCTTTCTAGGTAAGCACAAAATGGTTTAAAATCTTTATTTCCTTTACATGACTGGCACCTGGAGTTTCTAATATCAAGTTATTCATTTTACAAGCAAATGAATAAACACGACAGTCTTTTTTTTTTCTTTGCCTTTTCTTAACCTTTTGAAGGTTAAATGGTGGTGTCCCAAGCACAATTTAGACTGCAGTTTCTGATTTTCCAGATCCAACCTGCAGTGGACACTGATGGTCGCTAGATGGCGCAATGGACCAACGTACGGCCTCCGCCCCGCTGCGGGACCCGGTTAAGAAAGAAGGCGCGGCGCTGCCGCAGAGCCCTGCATTATTGATTGTAAGGCTGCCGCAGAGGTGGGAGGAGCCCGCCGCCATCTCGCCAGGTCTCCCGCAGCATCCGGGACGGCCCTTCAAGATGCTTTCCCCTCCCTGCCAAGGCCCTTGATGTGGGAGGAGAGAGCTCTGTGTTGCACAGTTTTCTCATTCATAGGAATACCGGATCTCTTCAATAGTCAGAATTATTTTTGTTTCACGTTGTCATTGTGAACAACGGCTCCTAAGAATAGCAACTGTACTTCTTGAATGCCACCGCCTTTTAAGTTAATATCTGTTTTTAAATATTATCGAGTATAATTAAAAGGCATTAAATCATGTGTGGGTGGGACGAGGGTGTTCATCAGCCAATTATAAAAGATTTTTTTATAAATGAAACGGATGAAAATAAATAGATGAAAATAGTTTGGATGTAAAATAATTTCATTATATTGTTATACTGATGCAAGTACGTTTTCTTCCCGCATTGTAACTGGAAATCTGCACATTCTAACTGAAAAGATGCTCTGAAACTAAACCGTGGGTGTGGCCGCCATGTGATCCATGGTTGGCAGCCCTCACTAATGACCAGTAGAGGGCGATAATCCATTCAGACAAAAAGGATCAAGGGCATAAATGTATGCAGCCAACCTTTTATTGTAAAAGGAAACTCAAAATGTATATTCACTCACTAGTCCTTTTATCTAGCCAATGGCTTTTCTTGAAATATGGATTACCGATTAGAGTGCCCTGTTATTTCCTTTCTTTGCAAACCACACACACACACACAAAGCCCATCCTCTGTGTTGCTTCACTGGGTTTCCTCAGTGAAATGAGAATGTAAATGAGAGTGTAAAGACAGTACAAAGCATCTGGACTCGAGAATCCTTCTAGATACTGTAACTGATGATCATCAAACGTAATTCAACAATGCTTTTTATATCAACTTTCCTTCACTGTGTCTTTCCAAAGCATTAAGTTGAATTTTCACTGGCAACCCATCCCTTTCTTTGTGTACCAAGGTATCACTAGTTTTAATAGTATCTGGTCAAACTGTGTAATTATTGGAAAACAATCAATTGGAATTAACAGGTTAGGAAAGAAGCAAGCAATGCCCTGTGGACCCTAAGCAGTAGCCTCTGCTGTACCACCAGCCCTCAGTGAGCTGTGGGCATCAGTCAGCATCTTAGCTCACGCTACTGCAATAGAACACCGCAGACTGGGTGGCTTACCCATGACAGAAATCTATTTCTCATAGCTCGGGAGGCTGAAAGTCTGAGATCAGGACACGGTCGGATTCTGGTGCAGCCCCACTTCCTGGTTGAAAAACAGCAGTCTTCTCTCTATAGGCTGATGTGGGGAAAAGACAGGGAGAGAGTTCTCTGGGCTCCCTAATATCATCACAAAGGAGGCTGGATTTCAACATACGAATTTTGGAGGAAGACAAACATTCAATCATTACAGTCACTACATTTCACAAAGGAAATGGAGAGCTAGTTAATCTGGCCAATCCCTTACATGAAAGTCATTTAAAGAGCTTCTCCTTAAATTCAGACAAGGAATCATTGTTTTTCAAAAGACCAATGAAAAATATATCCTAATCTACCACTTACCAAATCCACTTGCAACGTAATTGAGTCAATTGCAAAATCACACGCTACCCTAACTTAAGATCCGGCAGAACAAAATGGGGCTCACTTTCACCCCCAACAGGGCTGTCAGTCAATGAGGCTCATCCACAAAGGCCTCCCCAAAGTGAGTCTCATGTCAAATTTTCAGTGTGGATAGCAGCTCTTCAGTTCTGGAGGCTGGAATGCCATCTGTGTCCCCTGCCAGTCACACAGACACTGTTCTTAACAGCCCCTCAGATTTTATGCCCAAACTTAGTATATCCAACTGCAGCAAGCAAGAATTTTAGTCCTGAAACTCAGACGCATGAAAAATATCCTATATTTTTAGGATCCCTTACATCAAGTTAAATGTGACTCCAAGTCCCCCTTCCAGTAAGCTGAGGGGCAGTTGAATCATAACCATCAATGGACACCTGCTCGTCCTGATCTGTGTCAGGGTTGCAGGTTCCTGCAGGCCACGTTGTCCCAGTCCCTGCGATTCCTCGGGCTCTGAAGACCTGGCTGTTTCTGTGCCACTCTTGGGGCATGAGGAGCCCTGGTGAGCTGGAAGCTCCTGCATCTGGGGCCCAATCTCTCTGTCTAGGTACACTCTGGGAATGTCCTGACCCCTTCTCAGCACACAGACAAGGTATGGTGAGCAGCCCCCACTCTCACAAGGCCTCTGACCACTCGTAGGGGGAAATCTCTCCCTCAACACCCAGCTGCCTCCAAAGACACACCTCCAGGGCAGAATTTACTGTAAACAGGAGCAACTGGGACCCCCCGACACACACACACCACCCTTAGCATCAAAGGGTGGTAGAAACAGTTTGTGGATTGGCACTGCATGGAAATGAGTTCTTTTTTAATGAGGAAAAAAACAATTTTAATGATTCAAAGCAGCTTTCATCAAGAATACCTTGTCTTTCCTGAACAGTTATAAAAAGAGGAGGGATGGAAACTTTCCCGCCATGGAGAACACAGGGCCCCTGCTGTTGGACTCTGGAAGCATCTCCATATGCAAACATTTCATCTTGTTAACCAGCAGCTCCAGCTCAGACATCACTTCCATCCCACCTCTAATTAAGCAAGGGCATTACATTTCAGTATCAGCAATAAATGTTCCTCCAGCCCAAGATAGTTCTACTATAGTTACACAGTGATTCTACTATAGAAAAGAAAAAAATAACTCGCGTTTATGTGATTCTAGTGTTGGCTTTGAGAAAACGAATATGGGAGCAAGTCAGAAAGGAATTGGCAGGAGGTATAGTGATGAGAAAGCATGCTAGAATTCACAGCCCCTGGGAACAGAAGGGTCGGTCTGGGTCAGTGAACCACTCTGTCAGGGACCACTTCCATTAAGGAACTCCATTAGGGAAACTTTTTGATGGAAAGATTCTGCAATATAGAGTTTGCTATGATTGTGTGCTTGCTACTAGGTACTTAAAATATGGCTTAATATAACTGAGAAACTGAATTTTAAATTTTACGTTAATCAAATTTAAATAGTCACACGTGGCTTTGTTTTGTTGTTTGTTCCTGGACAGCACAATGCTGTGGTCTTTTTCGCTTTTAATCTATGACATGTACATCACCTACTTTCATAAAAGTTCCAAAAAGGATTACCAAAAAAAAAAAAAAATCAAGTGTAGCATGAAATGGAAAAATTGAAAAAAAAATTAATAATAAAAGAAGAAAGCAATTCTGTGAGAGAGAGAAATAGATGTTCCCAGACACATGGAATGAGTTAGTCCTTGCCTTTGAAAATTAAATTTATTTCTAAATTGCTGGAAAGTGAGGCAAACACGAAGAGTCACCAGGAGGCACGGTGGAAATGTAGAGTTAACAAGTGTTTGTCTGCCAGCAACCCTTATTTTTTGGGAACGGTTGCCGTGCCTCTGAAGCTCCCAGCCCTCGCCCACGACATCTGCTTGGTTATGACACAGCGACTCGGGGTGATGCCCCCTCTGACACCTAAACTGGCCAATCACAGTGGTCCACCCGAAAGACTGGACCTGGGACACGGGAGAGTGTGACGTCTCCCTGGGCCAGTGGACCCGAGCGTGAAACCCGGGGTCTGTGGAGCTGAGGTGGTCTGCACTGAGGCGGCAGGAGGACACGTGTGGTGAGGGTCGTGTGCACAGGTTCTAGGTTCACCAGCTCTCTTACCTACTAGCCGTGTGACATTGGCCACAAGCCCTGACTTCTCCAGGCTGCATCTTCAGTAAAATGGGAGTGATTTTAGTTCAAATTTCACAGAGCTGTTGTAAAAAATAATAATAATAAATGTAAGCACATAAGTACTTCACAAATATTATGATTAATTATAATAATATTTCAGTCAGGATCCTGACAGCATTCAAGTCACTGGACTGTGTCCTCGCCGCAGTCTTAACGATTACCAGCCCCTGGGCTCCAAGAAACACATGCCTCCTCGTACTCTTAAAATAATATTCTGTTTCAAGTCAGCGAATTCAGATTGGGTTTCTAGTGACTGTACCCAGCAGAGTTCTAACTTGTGTGCCATCTTTTGGACTGCCAGCTGGGTGGACCTAAGCTTCCTCAGATGCTTACCACAGGCAAGGTGTGTGGGACAGGAGAGCTCGGACAGACACAGCTTTAACGGTATGACCTCTGGTGGACCTGTGCCGTATTTTTGGCTGCCCAGTAACCACACCCGTTTATTTGGGAGTAAGCCTTCCAGCATATGTGTCTTGCAGGGAGATAGGGTCCCGTTTCCTACTACAGGAGCTGGGAGTTGCCAAATGACACTCTTCTCCTCTCCCCTGGCAGATTCAGTGTGGACACATGACCTGGGCCGGGATCACTGAATGCTCAAAATCAGGACTCTGGAAGGAGTGGCACAGATGTGACTTGTGGCTGTCATGGTGACAATGGTGCTGACGTCCAGACTCCAATCTGGAGGGGCTGGTGCTGATGCCAATGGGCTGCCCTGATTATTCCTGAGATCTGACCATCATGGGCTCCCCCTGCCCAGCCTCCCAATTTCCAAGCCTAGTTCTTCCTGTCCCTTCTGTGAGTTACCTAATATGTTGCCAATGAACTCTTCTGCCTTTGGTCTGTACCCAAGAACCTTGTTTTTCCCTTTCACCTCTTTGAGTAACTAAGTGACCAAAAATAAACACAACTTCCTCCCTGGGCTCTTGCTGGACCACCTTCAATCTACATTCCTGCTCCAGCCCCCAAGGTGGGCACATTTCTATCAGTTCAGTTCAGTTCAGTCACTCAGTCATGTCTGATTCTTTGCGACCCCACGAATCGCAGCACGCCAGGCCTTCCTGTCCATCACCAACTCCAAGAGTCCACCCAAACCCATGTCCATTGTGTCAGTGATGCCATCCAACCATCTCATCCTCTGTCATCCCCTTCTCCTCCTGCCCTCAATCTTTCCCAGCATCAAGGTCTTTTCAAATGAGTCAGCTCTCTGCACCAGGTGGCCAAAGTATTGGAGTTTCAACTTCAACATCAGTCCTTCCAATGGACACCCAAGACTGGTCTCCTTTAGGATGGACTGGTTGGATCTCCTTGCAGTCCAAGAGACTCTCAAGAGTCTTCTCCAACACCACAGTTCAAAAGCATCACTTCTTTGGCCCTCAGCTTTCTTCACAGTCCAACTCTCACATCCATACATGACCACTGGAAAAACCATAGCCTTGACTAGACAGACCTTTGTTGGCAAAGTAATGTCTCTGCTTTGTAATATGCTGTCTAGGTTGGTCCAAGGAGCAAGCGTCTTTTAATTTCATGGCTGCAATCCCCATCCACAGTGATTTTGGAGCCCAGAAAAATAAAGTCAGCTAACTCGTGCACAATCCTACCATGCTCGGACTGCCACTGGGCCATGTTTGACCTGACTGTTGCACCACAGCCCAGCCTGTGATGGAAGAGGTCAGAGGACCGAGCAGGTACCAGACACACTGCTCTGCTTCCAAAGTTACCCGTTCGGGGGCTAACGTCACATTCTGGAGAGAGGAAAAGAAGTCGTCTTCAGAATGAGTGAAAGAAGTGAAAGTCACTCAGTCGTGCCCAACTCGTTGCCACCACATGGACTGTAGCCCAGCAGGTTCCTCTGTCCTTGGAATTCTCTAGTCAAGAATACTGGAGTGGGTTGCCATTCCCTTCTCCAGGGGATCTTCCCAACCCAGGGATCAAACCCACATCTCTGGCATTGGCAGGCAGTTTCTTTACTGGCTGAGCCACCAGGGAAGCCTAGAATGACTGAATGTATACACAAATCAAATGGTCATCTTTTATTTAAAGTGTATGTGCCAGAGCACCTCTAATAATGATCTTATCCTTTAGGTTAATAAATTAGTATTCTCTCTTGGTGGAGTAGAGTTTATAGTTTCACCTGACATACAGTTTTCACCTAACATCCCAGAAACTTCTCGTTCAACAGTCTGTCCACAGGTGTGCTTTCTCTGAGTTCTGGGTAGACATGAGCATATGTATTGCTCTTCACAATAAACACTAGATAATAAACCTTCGTTGTACAAATGAACAAGGGAGCTAATTCACAAGGGAAGGAGTAGAATGAGGAGCCTGCTATTTGTGTTGGCCCTGGAAGGACAGACCTTCCGTGAGCTTGGTAATGGAGAAGGAAGCAAACAGCTGATGATCCAGAACATCAACTCATTACAGAAGTATGAGGCTGTTTGGGTCTGTTTTGCATCGTGAGGAGAACTGATAATTAAATCCTTCTGTGAAGGTAGCAAGCACATGGAGCAGGAGACGTGGGCTCAGGCTGTGGGACAGTCACTCATGGGGCCACGAGTGGTTTGCCTCTGTCTCTGGGTGGGGGAGCAGTGTTCCACCAAGCTCCCCATCTTTGCCCACCCGGCTCAGCCCCATGAAGCTCCTGGGGCAACAGACTCTTCTTTCCTGACTCAGACCAATTTGGATGACTTGGCTGATCTCTTATGGCCTAGATTTCTGATTTCCCCCCATTCTTTATTTAACCCAAAGCTTAAAGAACCATTTTGGACACCCTTTGTCATCTCTGTAAATCTAACTACATTTCTGTTTTTTTTTTTTTTTTTACCGCATCAGGGGAACACAACTAGACAATTTTCCACCAATTTAGGATTGGATAACTCAAAATACTGACTTTGAAAAATTTAATTTGGGGACCTTGGAGGCTCCTTTGAGAACCAGGCAGTCAGGCCTCCAGGGTAGCAGAACTGAGGTCTAGGAGGCTGGTGACTATGGACCAGGAGAGACGTGCCTTCCAACCCAAGATGAATGAAGAGCCCACAGGTGACCTCTCTGGATGACATTACGCTGAGTGGAGCTGCTGTGCTGGCTCAGTGCCTCTGGGCCAAATACAGATCTCACAGGGATCACCATTCAGGACCTGGAATTTTGCTACTCTGACTGGCCCCGATGTGGAGTCAGTGCTGGTGGTCCTCAGACCCCCACCTGAAGCAGGAGGCTCAGGTCTGCAGTGAGCAGCATGGCCATTATTTAAGCAGCAGAGGTTGACAGTCTCCAGAGCAGAGTGTGTACAGCAGACACACTCAAGAAAGGAACCCCAGCATGCAGAAGAACCGATCCTTTGCAACATTTCTATTCCCTTTCCCCTAAAGCAGTGGCTCTCAACTTGAGCTGCCACTGGGATGACTTGGGGAGCTTGAAACCTCCCAGTGCTTAGGACTCATCTCAGACCAGTGGCATCAACATCTCACAGGGTGAGACCCAGGCGTCTGGATGTTTCCAAGCTCCCCCGGGTGATGCCAGTTGGCAGCCAGAGCTGAGCCTGGCTGCCCAAAGTGAGCCCCTGTCCGGGAGTCGTCAGTGTGAACTGCAGCCCTGCCTCCTGCTGGTCCTTCTGCTATTGTCCCCCTGCCTGTGGAGCCTGTTCCCCATCTGAGCTTGGGAATAGCGCTCATTCGCCCATTTGCCGAGGTCTCCGCCTTCAGGCCTACCTGTGCTCTTGGCGCTGACACCCACTCTGCCCTCTGCTGGGGTATGGCTCCCAGAGTGTGTCCTACACAAACTCCATGGGGGATACTAATAGATGCTATGGAAAAATGGAAAATGAATGTATTTTTTATATTACAGTAGTTGAGGTTAAAGTCAACCAGATTTGTTTACTCTAGGATTTCTCGAATCCTTTACTATTTGATAGGTCAGTGTGCCCATCTCCAGTAGGAAGACCCTAGAGGCAAAATTTTCCAAATGAAACTGACCGCAAAAACTATCTTAAACAACAAATTCAAGAAGCGGGCTTTGGAACCCACTGCTTCAGGGTATGATTTAAAATTTAAACTTTCCTGGATGCATTTCCTAATATTTTCAATATTGATGTCATCATCCATGTCTTTTATTCAATTGACTAGTGTTTTATGCTACTGCTGCTGCTAAGTCGCTTCAGTCGTGTCCGACTCTGTGTGACCCCATAGACGGCAGCCCACCAGGCTCCCCTGTCCCTGGGATTCTCCAGGCAAGAACACTGGAGTGGGTTGCCATTTCCTTCTCCAATGCATGAAAGTGAAAAGTAGAAGGGAAGTTGCTCAGTCGTGTCCAACTCTTCGAGACCCCATGGACTGCAGCCCACCAGGCTCCTCTGTCCATGGGATTCTCCAGGCAAGAATACTGGAGTGGGCTGCCATTTCCTGGGGTGGGGGGTGGGGAGTGCTGAGGGTATGCAAATAAAAACATTTGCTCATAAGGTAAAATCCAATTTCCCAATGAGATGAATTTTTTTAATCGGTAGCCAACCTGAACGTATAGGCTTATCAGACTACAGATGAACTAGTCAGTGTCTCCCTGTAATGTTTGTTAATGTGGTAATCTTACTGTCCCAGGGCAAGTTCTCTGCAAGCAGATGCTGAGAGGGAATTTGGGGTGCACAATGTTCAACAGAGATCAACACCCACGAAAGGACGAGGAGGGAAGGGACTTGAGTATCTATGGATTTTGTTATCCACAAGAGGTTCTGGAACCAACCCCTCATGGATACCGAGGGAAAACTGTATGTGACTGGTGTATTCCGAAGGAGTGGTTTTGTAACCATTGTATAACTACAGACTCTGGTTGATAGCTCTTTGGAAGAGGTTTTAAGCCACAACAGGACACAGCGCCTACCTTCAGACCCTCCCACCTGTCCCAACAGTTTACTTTTAGTCAAAAACGAAAACCAAAGTTTTTCTCTCTGTTGTCACATTGACCGCTCCCTGTGATGGAATCATGATTAGCCAAAGTTGCATCCTGACCTCCATGTTTGCAGGAACCACAGACTTACCAAATGCCTCCCACTTACTACTACCTCCCTGGACCTAGTTATTGTCCTTGATCCTGCTACCATTATGATGAAAGTTTTTACTTGGGAAACACGAGGACTGCACTTTTTTACTACTTTGATCTCTGTATTGGTTATCATGGTAAACATGGTGGATGTTCTATAAGAAATGTAGACATTGACTGGCTGGTTAGTTGGTTGGTGTATAAAAATCAATAAAGAGAACCTGCAATTAAAACAGAGCCAAGAGGCCAAAAGGGGGAACTCTCACCCTCTCCCACCAGAGCAGAGCTCAAAAGGAGGAAGAAAGACCTCCTCTTCTTGCCTGGCAAGAGCTTAGCCAATGAGAGACTGTCACACTCAGCCAATGAAAAACCACTATACTTTGAACTCTCAGTTCCTCCAATGGCCAACCCCACCCTAGCTTCCTCTCCCCATCTTCAGAAGAGTTCTCCTCTCTTTGCTGTGATGGGACTAGCATAGAGTTCACCACAGTTGCAAAACCCCAATTGTAATTCCTTGCTGACCTTGGAATAAACCTAATTTTTGTTGGAGAAATAACTGGCAGTCTATTTGTTTTAGGTCAGCAGTTGGTTGAGGCTCCACATATTAATCGAAATCTAGATTGCTTCTGGAAGGCAATGGCACCCCACTCCAGTACTCTTGCCTGGAAAATCCCACGGATGGAGGAGCCTGGTGGGCTACAATCCATGGGGTCTCTAAGAGTCAGGCATGACTGAGCGACTTCACTTTGACTTTTCACGTTCATGCATTGGAGAAGGAAATGGCAACCCACTCTAGTGTTCTTGCCTGGAGAATCCCAGGGACAGGGAAGCCTGGTGGGCTGCCGTCTATGGGGTCACACAGAGTTGGACACGACTGAAGTGACTTAGCAGCAGCAGCAGACTGCCTCTGAGTTGCTCCTAGGTATCAACCCCAGTACTTCTCTAACTTCACTGTGCGCACAGATCACCTGAGCATCTTATTAAAATGCAGGCTCTGATCTGGTGGGGCTAAGATGGGCCCTGACAGTCTGCATTGCTAACGAGCTCCCACGCTGACCGCTTTTTGTAGAAGGCTCTTGGCCATGAAGGCGGCCCTGGGCCACTGCAGACTGACCTCTTCTGGGAACTTAGACACATACTATATAGATGGTGAGACAGCCACTGCGGATTCAGAAAAACAGGGAAGCTCAACAAAACAAGCCTTCAGGACAGTTCAAAACATCCCAAACCTCACCTGACAGGCCTCATGGCGAGTGGAAGATACTCTATCAACAGCAAGATTCTAGGACTTAGAGGAGCTGTGGAGCTTCTGTCAGTCACCCCCTTCTCAGAGGAGGCTGTGGAAGAGGGGGCACCAATTTCAGCAAGAATGAGGACTATTTTCTTACGAAGAACTCCCTAATTATGCAGTTAGAGAACTGTGTGAGGCACATTCCTGGGCCTACACCGCTCTCATAAGGATTTCACTGTTAATTTTAAGAAGAGAAACAGCAATGCAACTTTCTCAACTCCCACGCCATTCACACACTGACTTTGTGTGCCAACTCAAAGCATACCCACTGGAAGTGAAAACAGAGTTAAAGCCAGCCCTTGTATTGAAGCTTGTCAAGCTCCAGAGCTACACACGGGGGAGGACTTGGTTTTCTTTCTCTCATTTCAAAACAAAATTTTCCCTCTGCTGTTTCTTAAATTTACACCAGACTTAGATTTGTTAAATCAAAAATGTCAGAGCGCCAGTCGCCTAACACAGGCCGCTTCACATAGTAGGCGCTTGATCCACATTTGTTTATTGTCGGTCTGGTCTTTCCCGCACTTCACAATTGACCTAAGGACACAGCCTCTGATAAGAGCCCCTTGTGAACGAATCCACGTACCCACACTCTGGATGCTGCCCAAGCAAGTCGGTCAGTGATGGACTCTCCCTCTGGAAATACGAGTGGGCAGCATGGATGGAGGTATTCGGCGACTGTGCAGCCATGAGACTGCAAATCCGGATCTGATCGCTGGCCGCTCCAGCCAGCTTAGTCCCGGTGCAGCAGCGATCTCTAGATGGCAAGGGCTTTCAGAGTCTCTTGACTGTGACTCTTGGTAAGAAAAATAGTTTATCACATCCCAACACATACACACACAATTGAAACAAGAGTTTTATAAAATCATCATCACCCCTGTTTTTGAATGATGGTCTCTTCTAATGCATCATTCAGACAACTCCCTAAACCACATTCTTTTCATGAATTTTGTTGTTGTTGTTGTTGTTGTTTGTTGTGCTGAATCGGCAGCATGTTCTTAGTTCTCCTCTACTGGTTCCCCCCTGCAATGGAAGCTGGGAGTCTTAACCACTGGACCACCAGGGGAGTCCCATGAATTTTTCTTTAACAACAGCAAAAAGCTAAAGGGCAGCCTTTTTCCTGATCTCACAGTTTCAAAGTACTATTTTAATAATTTCTTTTTCCTTCATCACCCCACTCAATGCATTGCTTCTATGGTTTTTCTTCCTCTCGGTGAATTTTATTCTCCTCTTTTAAAACCTGGGGGAGCAATAGGAGCATAGAGTCTGGAGCCAGACTAACCTCCACGACTGTGTGACCTGGGGGAAGTTACTTAACCTCTCTGTTTCTCATCTATAAAAGGAAGATACTCACAAGGCTACTTCATAAAGCTGTTCCACGGATTTAGTGTTGATACAGGAAAAGCACTTAGAGCTGCATGGAGCACAGATGAAGACCCCTGCTACCACGAAAGCTGTTACCCCTCACATCCTCTCTTCTGGGAAGGACGCCTGCTGTGACCAGCCTTGGCTTGCCCTTCTCAGCACTCACACGTGCAACCCAGACAGTGTCCTTCCGCATCTGGGGACACAGCCATGCTACACTTTCCCTGCGCTTTTCTGATTTTAAGCATGCAAATTTCTTTTCTTTCTGACGTTTCTAAAATGTTTTATTTAGCTTAAATGATTTCAGAAGGTACTAAACCTACTTGAGGCTTTGCCTGATTACAAATGGCCATCATTAAAAACATCCAATTATGACATGAGGGTAGATCACTGTGATGCCTCCTGGGCCTGTGACAAGTTTCCTTTAGCCAGATGTTCCCATCTTTCATTTGCTCCAAAATGTTTCTGTGAGGTTTGGAGCCTAGAGAAGTATGTTGTTCGAAGAACAAACAAAATTATGAAAACAAATCGGCTCTGTTTGAAGACCTCCTTAATGAGTAAAGGGCATGTGCTTTGGTGCATGTGTTCAGGGATATTTATTCTGGCTGACCTGGGGACATTGGTCTTCAACTATGTTCTAAATAGTTGCTGCTACCCAAAAAGGGCATCTCAGTTAGTGAGGTATCGTTAGACACTGTTCTCGTGATATTTCATGGGTGAGTGTAGCCTCTTCCCAACCTAATTCTGTGGTTCAGACTATGGTTTTTATTTAATTAATTCATTCATTCTTTCTTTCTTTCAACCAAAACGTGCTAAAGTACCAGGCTTTCTGCTTGGTGATGGAAAATAACAGCAAGCATGTACACGAGTTTTTAGAGTTGTCAAAGTGCTTTGGGTAGATGACTTCATTTATTCCCCTGAACAGCTCCATGAGATAAGTGATCTTATTCCCATTTTACAGGCAAAAAGAAAAGGAAATAATGCAAAGAAAAAGTAAAGGGAAACGAAAAGAAGTTATTTATTAACTGACCCAAGACCCTAAACATGGAAAGTCAATACAACCGAGCGGCATAGACCTCAATCCCTGAACTTATCTGCTGCTTTGCCCAGCACAGCACTGTATGCAAAGAGTCACTGAAGAAACATCTTATATGAAGACAATTTTGATGTTGGTAAGATTTAAGGTTATGTCTGGGTAAGTGGGAAAGGATGGTAATGAATTCCAGGAGCCTAAAAAAAGGAGGAGATTAACGATCCTGGTCCAACCGAATGTGTGTGTGTGTGTGTGTGTGTGTGTGTGTGTGTGTGGCAGGGGATGCTGGGAAGGACAGGCAAGTCCTTTAAAGGAAACTAAAGAGGGTGAGGTTGATTTCAGCCTGGGGGAGAGGACAACCTGGCTGAGGGGACGTGGGGCCCGATGAAGGCATTAGAGCACAGGGACTTATTATCCAAGGACTGTTTCCAGAATGTTACAAACTGACCTCAGGAAAAAGGAAACACTCTCCATGCCTTCACCAACAACTTGCAGCCAGCAAAGTGGTTCCAGATTTTTGGCAGCCTTTTAAATTAGCTTCAGTCCCAAATTCAAAGCAGAAGCAGCCCTAGATTCCATTGTTTCTCAAAATTGCCCTTTTCAGTTGTACCAGGCAACTCCATATACCCCTCACGGATGAGTTCAAAGACAGTGGCTTCACAGATGAACCAATGAGTCCAGTATTACTGGAGGCCAGCTGCGGGCTCCTCTCGGTGAAGCGTGCTGTGATGAGGAGGAGCAGTCTCACGGACGGCACGCTGGCCAGCAGCAGCGCTGCGCGCCGGCAGTGAGCTTGTGGTATACCCTCGCGGGTGTGTGTACTCAGCCAAAGAGGTTACAAATGAGTGGGAAGTAGGATCAGATAGGTGGCATGGGGCCATATCACAGGAAGCCTAAAGAGGGAGGAGGTTAAGTCAGAGGCTTTCATTAAAGTCTAGTGACACAGTAGGTAGGTGTCCAGATGTGCTGAATACACACAGGCATGCATGATTTATTTGTTTGCATGATTTAAATTGAGCATTTTGTCTCAGACCCAGGACACAGTCATTTCCTCTAAATTTAGGGGGTCCTGGGTGTCAAATTGTGTTAAAACACTTATATGATAGGCACAGCTTTGTAGAATTATTCTGAGATTAGAGAAGGATAGAGGGCTACATGTTCCCTGAAGACAGTAACTTTTTTTTAATATGAATTTATATATTTTAATTGGAGGCTAATTACTTTACAATATTGTATTGGTTTTGGCGTACATCAACATGAATCCGCCACGGGTGTACACGTGTTCCCCATCCTGAACCCCCCATCCACCTCCCTCCCATCCCATCCCTCTGGGTCATCCCAGTGTACCAGCCCCAAGCATCCTGTATCATGCATCGAGCCTGGTCTGGCGATTCATTTCACATATGATATTATACATGTTTCAATGCCATTCTCCCAAATCATCCCACCCTCGCCCTCTCCCACAGAGTCCAAAAGACTGTTCTATACATCTGGGTCTCTTTTGCTGTCTCGCAGACAGGGTTATTGTTACCATCTTTCTAAATTCCATATATATGCGTTAGTATACTGTATTGGTGTTTTTCCTTCTGGCTTACTTCATTCTGTATAGTAGGCTCCAGTTTCATCCACCTCATTCAAACTGATTCAAATGTATTTGAAGACAGTAACTTTTGACTCCCTGAATCTGATCCCTGGGAAACAGGGGAGAAGCTGAAAGAGAAGAATGCTTGCACATAATGCACCCTACAGATTGCTGAATAACAGAGAGACGACGCGTGGAAGAGAAAAGAAGCCACTGCTGTCACCAGATTCTCCTCCTGCCCAAGTGTGGCCCCAGGAGAGCAGCCGCAGGGAACACAGAGAAGTAGGTTCACCATCACCTCTGCTGCATTCCTGCTTAACAGCCATTTGTGCAATAGTTCACACCATCCGACGACCAGGTCTTAAGTGCCATGACTCCTTGTGCCCTCCTGACTCCCGTCCTTCCTAATATATCTTGTTTATTGTGAGTGTCAAAGACAGAACGTGTAGAAATCTGCATAGTGAGGACTGACTTTAGGTGGTTTCTGCATCTCCAGCAGAAAGTCTTGCAGACGAAGACTGTACTGGCCCACAGAGGGTGCCTGCAGAAGCCAGTCAACGCATCCGATCTCATCAGAATCCTCCTGGGATAGAACTGCGGGCTCCTAGTTCTCTCTTGTCACTCCTCCTGCCTTCTGTCTGTACACAAATCACAGCACGTTCATCTGACCCTCAGACCAGTCTTAGGGCAACTGCCATACAGCTTTGTATTCTAGCCCAACCTTAATATTTTGAACATGAGAAAATCCATTAGGGCAAGTTCATTGTCTCAGTGTACAAGGAATCTGTGATGAGTACCAGCAGGGGGCCTTGTCCTAGAGGGAGTTGGTGAGTGGAGCCTATAGCATACAGGGGTAGAATGATTCCTGCCCTAGATTTCTTTCCTTTCAATTTGCCTGAATGGCTCTTAGAGCAATTAAGAACAGCGAGATATTTCTTCAACAGTCCTTTTCTTTCCCACAATGTGAGGCCAAAGCAAGAAGCTAGGCCTTTCCGTGAAGGTCCTCTGCTCTTGCGTTTTCTTTGTGCCACTTGACTGAACCATCATTTACCACTGGCGCAAGCCTAGGGTTTCTCTGGATGCCACACTTCTTAGCTGTATCAGTTGAATAGCATTTTGTTTGACCAATAAAAAGAAGGAAGTTAGCAACAGAGACTTTTAGGTATACACATTGAGTTCAAACCCAAAACCCATTACTCCGTCCAGGTTTCGCTCACTTTGCTACTCGGGTAGATATCCCAGAGGTCATCAACCTCATAAGCCCACACTTCTGTAAAGTGTGTTCCTAGGGCTGCATGGAATGGAGGAGGGAATGAGGAAGAAGAGGAAGAACAGAAGCCAGATTCCTCTGTCTTTACCTTTTGGAGGGCAATAATCACCCCACCACTTGGGAATTCACAACCCAGACACATGATGCTAAAAGCTCCTGCAAGGAGACTGGCTGCCCTCTGACCCTTTCACCAGGAATTAAACTCTACAGCTTAACTTGTAGCTGTGTCCTTCAACTGGGCATATTTACTCTGTGTATCAGATATCTTGCCTCACAGGATGAGAGATCCTCTTTAAAGATCAACTGGAATGCTGAGAGTTTTTTTCAATGGACCCTGCCCTCTGACATTCAGGAAAGATCATCTCAGCTCACATCTGATTAACAAACAGTAATGGCAGTGGGTCTACTTCTCTTGGAGGCAATTATCCAACGTCCCCATCAATAATCTTTTATCACTTTAGACTAGTAGAGTCAACTGCTTTGACAAGTGCTTGGGTGGCAGGTACCTGTGCACAACAGGATGTGGTTAGACAGTCAAAACTCACATGTCTTAGCAGCCCTATGGGGCTGGATGACACAGAGAGCCTGGAAACCCCAGCCCAAAACGTGTAGGGTTGACTGAAACTGTCACAACATGTAGTTTAGTTCAACATATGTTCATATATATATATATACACACACATATACATATATATATGTATATTTATTTAATGCCTGCCACATATAGTGCTTGGTGCTATGGGAAGTAAAAAATCAAGATACAGTCCCTGTTGTGTAATGAGGGTGTAAGGTACAACAGACTGAGATAAGCCGTGTTTAAGCTCCATTCTGGAAGGTGTATGATTTTCTAAGTTTTCCCCCTCTGGCCACTGAAAAGATTTGAATACTCCATACAGACAACCCTCTAAAGTGACACCTGAGAGGGTTCTTGGGTCAAGGATTTTTTAGGACATGCTAGAGGCATTTACTGGGAGAAGCTGGACCTATATCCTGGACTGAGAGCTAGATGCATGTTACACAGAGCGAACTTAGACATCTCTGCACACACAACTTCAGATGATGGTGTGCATTGGGATCCAAGACATAATTCCACCTCTTTATCATTCGGGAACTAGTGAGAAGGAGTTTGCTGCCAATTGGCTTGAGTTCCGATGTATTCAGGCTCCTCTTCTCCTGGGCCGCCCCTCCTCTGTTGCTTGCTGCCTGACTTGGCCTCTCTCCAGGCTGTGTTGCAGCTCTGTGCCTCCCACACACTGGGCACCACACTGCCTGCCAGCTGAATCTTTCCCTGTCACTGGGGGACTGGCTCTCTTATACCCTCTCTCTGCCCCCTGGCCTGTCATGAGTGTGTTCTGTGCCCCGTGTTCTCTGAGCTTTTGAGTAAAATGGTAGAAGGGAAGCATGTGATGGAAAGAGTGATTTCCAGTGTTCAGAGAGAGATAAAAATGCATCCTGCCTGGAGCAGAAATAAGACTCCTGACTTTGTCTGTTGTTAGCTGTCCTGCGGCTGGTTTTCCAGCTTGGTCTTTGACACCAACAATCATGTGGGCTGGGTAGGGGTGGAAGTATGAAAGGCTTGACATAGAAAATCACAGTCATGGGGTGCAGAAAACCAGCCACTTCAACTTAACCTCACTCCACCCTCTTTCCATCCGCCACATGGCTCAGTAATAGGAAAGCAATCTAAATGCTGTGCATGTGTATCCACAGTATTGCTTCCTTTAAGATATGGAAATATCCTCAGGATTTTTCATGAACTGTATTTGGTGTTCACTAATATGAAAAGCTTACCACCACCTTCCTTGCATGGTTTTTGATTTGTGGACCTGCACTTCCCCCCAAATCCCCAGCCTCTATCATAACTGCCCACCTTCTATGAGACTTCAGGTTCTGAGAGGGCAGGTCTGAAGCCTGACACGGTCTCAGGTTACCCCCATGCCTAGCATGCTGCCCAGCACAACAGGAGGGCTCAATAATTATTTGCTGATTAAATAATGCAAAGATAAATCATTAGCTCTCAGTCTAGTCCCAGGGTAGGGGAATCATGTTTACTCACCCCCATCCTTACTCCATGATGTCTCACTGTAACATCCTAAATCCCAGTGGAAAACCATTGAAGTTGTCAGAAAGGCAACAGAACAGTCAAAAATAGGCAAAAATTCATTATAAAACTTGTGAGACAATGGCCATGGTTCTATCTTTTTTTTTTTTTTTTCATGGAAGTAGAAGATGAGGGCAAATGAACATCCTAAGCACCATACAATGATAATGACTCCAAGCACCACAGCCCCGGATCCAGTCCCCACCCTCTCGGCAGCACCACCATTTTCCCTGCACTCTGTCCAGGCACGGGTCATAGACCATCGTGGTGTCAACAGCAGACAACTGAGTTCAAGTCCTGGCTCTGCCGCTGGCTAACTGGTGGGTGACTGTGGTTACATGCTCCCAGAATTCATATGTTGAAGTCCTACTTCCCCGGGGACTTCAGAATGTGACCTTATTTGGAAACTGGGCTTTTGGCAGATGTGATCAGTTAAAATGAGATCATGTTACAGAAGGGTGGGCCTCTAGTCCAATATGACTGGTGTCCTTATATTAATAAAAAGAAGAAATGTGGACCCAGAGACACACAGAGGGAGAGTGCTGTGTGAAGACGCGCAGGGACAGCCACCAGCTAGGAGAGAGGCCTGGAGCAGAGGGGGCATGGCCCTGCCGGCACCTTGATTCAGACTTCTGGCTTCCAAAACCGTGAGAAATGATTTCTATTGCTTAAGCCACGCAGTCTGTAGTGCTTTGTTACGTATGGTAGCCATGGGAAAATTAATACAGTGACTTTGGCAAATTACTGTCTTTGTGCCGGAGTTTCATTGTTTTTTAAAGAAAAGATTAGTAATGGTCCCTATGTCTCAAGAAAATTCAGTCCGTCGTTGGTTGGATTCCAAGGCACAGAATCTGAGAATACAGAAGCCTGACTGTGCTTTCATTCACCAGGCACTAACTTTGCACCTTCCCTGTGCTAGAGGAGAGCTAAGGATCTCACGTGTTCAGGTGTGACCTTCCAGGGAAGAATGTTTTATATTATTTTATTATTTCTGATACTGAAGCATTACAAGTAAAATGATCCTAGATTTTCATCAGTTTCTTCTGTACATTTCTAACTTTCTCATAATTTACATAACCCCAGAAACTCAACAGACTAGGAGAACTTTAAAAGACTCTATGAATGAAGGATTGAAATAGCTAATGGGCTAGTGGGTGAGGACAAAGAAAATTAAGGAATTACTATTCTCTTTTCATTTTAAACAAAGGATTCTTTCCTAAACAAAGGATCTCTTATACTTCACACCACTAGTGAAGCTTAATTACGATGTGGGAGTGTTGCGCAGTTTCTTTGGGAAAGGAGTGTGAATATCTCTACTCTCTTGGCCAAAATGACCACCAGAAAATTAATTCATCATTCATTCATCTATCAACCATTCAACAAGTACTTATTGAGCACTTAATATGTGTTAGGGCCTCCCTGGTGGCTCAGACAGTAAAGAATCTGCCTTCAATGTAGAAGACCTGGGTTGAATCCCTGGGTTAGAAAGATCCCCTGGAGAAGGGAACGGCAGTCCCTTCCAGTATTCTTGCCTGGAGGATGCCATGGTCTGAGGAGCCTGGTGGGCTATAGTCAATGGGGTTGCAAAGAGTCGAACAGGACTGAGCAGCTAATACTTTCAATATGTATTAGGTGCTATTTTAGGCACTGGGCGTATGGCAATGGATAGAACATTTTTTTTTAAGGAAATGTGTTTGTATTTATTTATTTTTGGGTCCACGGGGTCTTCATCACTGCACGTGGGCTCTCTCAAGTTGTGGTGCGCAGGCTTCTCATTGCAGAGGCTTCTCTTGTTGCCGAGCACAGGCTCTAGTGTGTGCCAGCTTCAGTAGTTGTGGCACATGGGCTTAGTGGCATGTGGGATCCTCCCAGACCAGGCATCAAACCTGTGTCCTCTGCATTGGCAGGCAGATTCTTAACCACTGAACCACCAGGGAAGCCCTGGATAGAACTTTTAAAAAAACTATTTCTTCATAGACTTCATATTCTTGTGCAGGAAAAAGACAATCAACACAATAAGTATATAAAATATATAATATAAATATGTATGTCAGATCATCATAAGTTCTAAAGAGAAAATGAAATCAGGGACATAGTGGGGTGAAGGGTTTCCATTAGGGGAGAAATTATGAATAGAATGACCAGGAAGGCTCCATGAGGAAGGTGGCATTTGAAAGCCCTGAAAGAGGTGAGGGAGTGAGCTGTCAGATACCCTAGAGAAGAGCAGTGTGGGCAGAAGGGACAGCGAGTGCAAAGGCCTCAGGGCATGAGAGTTCAGGGAACGGAAGCCAGACCCCTGTGGCTGGAATAGAATGAGAGATGAGAAGTGTGCGAGGGCATGAAGAGAAGGACGTAGGGGCCGAGTCACAGGGGGCCCTGAAGTCATCATGAGAATTCTGGCTTCTGCTTTCACAGCAGCACACGCGTCCTCGGTGCCCCAGGGCGCCATGCTGAGGATCTCTGGCAGCTGTTTGGTCTCTTCTCCACCGTGTCAGGGGCAAAAGGATGAAGGGAGACGTGTTAGAGGCTCTGTGATGATTCAGACAAGAGGTGGCAATGGCCTGGACAGGATGGCAGGGGCAGCAGCTGGATATATCCTGAAGGTAGAGCAAGCAGGATTCACTAAATGGGATCTGAAATATGAAATAAAGAGAGGAGTTACGACTAACTCTAGGGTTTCTGGTCTGAGCAGTTGGAAGAATCCAAGTTTCATAGCAGACTTACAGGCAATCTTAGGAGCGCGATTTTGGATCCATAGGGTTGGGTTCTAGACACCTATTAAGCCTGGTATTCAATTTTTAAATTTTTTTTTTTTTTCCTGACCACAACACATGGCATGTGGGATCTTAGTTCCCCAACCAGGGATCGAACCCATGCTCCCTGCAATGGAAGCACAGGGTCTTAACCACTGGATCACCAGGGAAGTCCGTTGCATGGTATTTGATTTCCTTCTATGACTGCCTAATGAATTACCGCAAACCCGGTGGCTTGAAATAACCAAATATATCCTCTCACAGTTCTACAGACCAAAAGTCTGAAATTCGTTTCAGTGGATGAGATCGAGGTGTCAGCAGGGCCACCACAGGGCTTCAGGAAAGAATCGGTTCCTTGCAGCTTCCAGCTCCTGGTGGCTGCTGGCATTCCTGGGCTTGTGGCTGCAGCACTTCAAGCTCTGCTTCCGTGGTCACATGGCCTTCTCGTCTTCTGTGTGTCAGGTCTCCCTGCCCCTTCCTCTTGTAAGGTTACAGGTGATCGCATCTCAGACCCACCCAGATAAACCAGGAGCATCTCCATGTTTCCGTATCTTTAACATAATCACATAATCATCAACTGCCCTTTGCCATTTAAAGTAGCACACATAGGTGGCAGGAGCTATGAGGCGGATATGTTTTGGAGGGCCGTGCTTCAGCCTACCAGACATCCAAGTGGAGATGTTGCATAAGAAATTCCATATATGAGTCTGGATTTCAGGGAAGAGGTACAAGCTGGAGGCATAAATCTACAAGTCATCAGTGTTTACCGTCGTGAGACTGGACCACCCAGAGAGTGCCTGCAAAAGAACAGGATGTCCAAAACCCAGGCCAGGGCCCCTCCAGTGTTCACAAGTGTGGCATATTGGGAGAAGTCAGCAAAGGAGACTGAGAAGGAGCAGATGGAGAGGCCAGAGGAAAACTGGGAGGCTTCTGAGACGCACCCATAGGATGCTTCTGAAACAGCAGAGAATAATCGACTATATCAAATACACTGATGGGTCCAGTAACGTGAGATCTGAAGTACTGGGTTTAACAATGTGGAGGTCACTGTCAATCTCAGCAAGGGCAGTTTGAATGCAGAGAAGGGGTCAAAAGTCTGATGGGAGAGGTCTCAGGAGAGAATAGAGAAAGGAACAGGAAATAGCAAGCACTGACAACTTTTCGAGATGCTTTGTCCTGGAAGGCAATACCCTAAACAATCCCCTTACCTGTCTTCACTTTCAGAATAACTGCGAGAACGGCCATTGGAAATGTTCTGGCTGAAATTCTAGGATTCAGAAAATAGACGGATGCTGAAGATTTCACCTGACTGTTTCATCCAAGGTCTGCCTCGTGAGTCCTTCTTTACCACGAAGGCTGACTGCATTCTGAAAACTCCCCATGAAAGAGTTGTCCTGAAGTTGAAACGCTTAGTCTCTGGGGTCAGAGGGACCACACCCTCTCCCAAACCCCAAACACAAGCAGGGAGGCCCTGACTCTTAGAGATGTGCTGTGAAACCCCCTCCCAGGCACTGAAGATCTTTAAATAACAAAATCTCCAAGCTGGTGGGAGCCATGCACCATAGTACACACACTCTGGAGATGTAGAGCTAATTAGCCTTGAACTAGGCAACTTTCCAAGTCTCTCAGAGAAGTTTATTTATGCCTCATATAACTGAGGGCAATGACTACAGTCTTTGATTTTAATTCCACATTTGAGAAGGTGTGAGGCATTCCTTTAATGCTGATGGAGAATGGCATGGGTAAATTAGCACAGGCTTGCAAGGAGTTAGTTAAGGAAAATTATACGACTCTCTCACGAGTTTCTAGAAGACACCATAGTGTACTTTTCAGAACCATGACACCTAAGGAGACAAGACCAGACTCCAACAAGGCTGGAGGGATCTACTAGTTGTCGTTAATTGAGTGCTTATTCTATGACAAGCACAGCACCAGATGCTTTGTGTGCTTTATTGCTTAATCCTCATAAGAGTCTTGTGAAGCAGTTACTTCTGTTAAACTCATTTTAAACCTAGAGGAAAATGAGGTTCAGAGAAGTCACATGGCTTCAGCCCGTTCCCATGGGAACTGCAGGTGAATGCAAAACCACAGCAGGTAGATCCTTGTCTATGGAGGTGAAATGCCTGCAGTTCACCAAGGAAGATGGAACCAGGGCTTCAGGGAAAAAAACAACCTGCTTCATTGTCCTACTTCCGAAAATGCTTTGGCGATAGCCAACATCCTTTAAAAGTCTCCTCTGGAGAAAGAAAATGAAATTCTTCCTTTGTGAATTGAGACAGAGCCACAAGTGACCTAGAAGGTATGGGATTCGGGGTGCTCCTTATGGAAAAGAAACCTTGTAATTACAGATATTCATTTCTAGACAGAGCAGTCCTCTGAGTTTATTGAGGGAAATTGGGGTTTGGTTATCAGCCCAGTGGACTGTGCATGTTAAAGAGGGAAAGAATAAATGTAGCTTCCATTTGCTACAGCCCGTGTGCCCAGTAGGATTTTCCCCCCCATGGCAGTTGTTTTAATAAGGTGAAATTTAATACAACACCAGTGTTTAAATACCCCCAGAGAGTAAGTGGTGCATGTGCTTTGGCATATGAAGGGAAGAACTACTGGTTTCCAGAAAGTTAATGGGTTACCCAAGGCCAGATTTAGGCAAAAGTTGTCAAATAAAAGTGATCTGCAATAGTTCTTTTGATCAATACCTTCTTTATTTAGGAAACCCCAGACAGCCTCAGGTGTCTGCTACCTGCAAGTAGAAAAAGCACGGGAATTCCAGAAAAACATCTACTTCTGCTTCACTGCCTACATGAAAGACTTTGACTATGCAGATGATAACAAACTGTGAAAAATTCTTAAGAAAATGGAAATACCAGACCACCTCACCTATCTCCTAAGATACCTGTATGCAGGTCAAGAAGCAACAGTTAGAACCAGATATGGGAACAACAAGCTGGTTCAAAATTGGGAAAGGAACATATCAAGGCTGTATATTGTTACCCTACTTATTTAACTTCCATGCAGAGTGCATCACACAAAATGCTGGGCTGGATGACTCACAAGCTGGAATCAAGATTGCTGGGAGAAATATCAACAACCTCAGATATGCAGATGATACCACTAAAATTGAAGAGAAACTGAATAGCCTGCTGATGAAGGTGAAAAAGGAGAGTGAAAAAGCTGGCTTAAAACTCAACATTCAAAAAACAAAGATCACGGCAACCGGTTCCATCTCTTCATAGCATATAGAAGGGGAAAAAGTGGAAACAGTGACAGATTTTATTTTCTTGAGCTCCAAAATTATGGCAGATGGTGACTGCAGCCATGAAATTAAAAGACACTTGCTCCTAGGAAGAAAAGCTATGACAAAACTAGACAGAGTATTAAAAAGCAGAAACATCACTTTGCCAACAAAGGTCCATATAGTGAAAGCTATGGCTTTTCCAGTAGTCATGAGTGGATGTGAAAGTTGGACCATAAAGAAGGCTGAGCGCCAAAGAATCGATGCTTTCTAACTGTGGTGTTGGAGAAGACTCCTGATAGTCCTTTGGGCAGCAAGGAGATCAAACCAGTCAATCCTAAAGGAAATCAACCCTGGATATTCATTGGAAGGACTAATGCTGAAGCTGAAGCTTCAATACTTTGGTCATCTGATGTGAAGAGCTGATTCATTGGAAAAGACCATGAGGCTGGGAGAGATTGAGGACAGGAGGAGAAGTGGGTGACAGAGGATGAGATGGTTGGATGGCATCCTGACTCAATGGACATGAGTTTGAGCAAACTCCAAGAAATAGTGAAGAACAGGGAAGATTGGTGTGCTGCAGTCCGTGGGGTTGCAAGGAGCTGGACACAACTTAGTGACTGATCGACAACAACCTGCAAGTAATCCCAGCTACCCAGGCCCCTCACCCATGGAGGCCCCAGTCCTGCCCCCTCTTGCTCTCATTAGAATTTGTGTCCTGGACTCAATTTTTTGAGCTTCCTCCGAGTTGACCAGTAAACTGATTAGAACAGAGGGCTGGTGTTTTTCAGGGAAGAGAAGCACTTTCAGGTGCTGTGGAAGCCACAGTCAATAGCAGTGGCTTATCTTCCTTTATCCAGCTTTGGACCCACCTCTGAAATTGGCCATACTTTCCCATGCCGTGTATAATCCATTGAGCATCTAAGAGATATATGCCAAGAAAGACATGCATGCAGAGGATCCACTTATATAAAATGATCTTCATGGATCTGGTCATTATTTAATAGGAATTAGTTTCTCGAATCCAAGTGAGAGACTAATAAGACAAAAATTAATCTCTGAAAAGGTTGCTTTTCCTACCCAAACCTTCGCCCACAATGCAAAACAAAAGCCAAACTCATATACACACAGCCCAGCACTGTAATTCAGTGTCTGTGCTTCAGTATCACACAGAACCAGGTCAGTTACCTGTTTCTGTTACTTGTTAACGGATAATTGACTGACATTAGGTGGCAAGTTTCCTCATCTACAAGACCAAGGCGGTAATAGTTCATGCCCCAAAAGGGCTTTGTGCAGATCAGATGTACTGACTCAGTACCATGCTTGGCTTCAGAAGATGTTAGCCCCAGGACCATCACTCTTTGAATAATAATAGCTATACTTATTGTGTAGTTCACACATTGGTTACCACTCTTCTAAGGAAGGAAGCTTGGAACATAGGTTAACTCATTTAATTTTCCCAGCCCTACAATGTATAGTAGGGAGATGGTGAAGGACAGGGCAGCCTGGCATGCTGCAGTTCACGGGGTTGTAAAGAGTCAGACGCGGCAGAGTGATTGAACAATATCGGTACTGTTGTCCCCATTTGAAGGAGGGGCAAAGGAAGTTAAGTGATTTACTTAGTTAAGAGGAGCACAGAGAAGTTAAGTGATTTACCAAAGCAACACAGCACGTAAATGGCAAAGCACAACTCAAGCCCTAGTAGTTGGGCTCCAGGGTCCGCACTCTCTACCACAGCCACCAAGCTCTATGGCACTGGATGGGGGCTTCTTGAAGGCACACCAAGTTGACCCCCATCTTATATCAAGGAAAAGTTGTGAGGCAGAGAGAAGGTTATATGTGAACTTTGTCCCCAAAAGGAAAACAGAGAGTAAGCAATTCTCAAGCCTAGAGGAGACGTCCACTGGGAGAATACCAACTCCACATGCCAGCTGGAAGGGAGCGGCTCTCAAATCTGCAAGTCAAGGGCTGAGTTTCTACAGAGTTATGAGATTTAAGGGGAGGGTGTTCCTCACCAGAAATGAACACAGGTCGCCATGAAGTTAGGGACGAAAGAGATATTCTATAAAAAGTGCTAAAGAAAGAAGGGCGGGGCAGGAGGGGAAAAGGAAATGGGGAGGAGGAAGGGAGTAATAGTCCTACAGTTGTAATTCACACGCAGCTCAGGATCTGGCAGCGTTTATGGTAACAGCCTGTCCAATAACACACACAATACACAATGCTCTAAGGACCTGTAGGATGTTGAAATGTTTTCTTGAACGAGACTCACAAAGGGAATTCTTGTTGTTTGACGTTCCTTCAGGTTTGTTAGGCCACAGTGACCTGTGCGAATTGCTGTGTGCCACGGGGTAGTGATTAGTGTATATTCCCACTGGCTGTATTTATTCAAGCCCAAGACTTGTCTCTCCAGTTTGGATGCTGCTATGTATGCCTCCTACTTAATTCACTCATTTACTTGGGCCAGGAAAGGAGGAGGGGAAAGAGAATATCATTTGTGGAGATTTCGCCTAAAATTTTCTTTTCAATAACTCTAAGGAAATTTTCCAACTTGTGGTTCTTTTCAAAAGCATCTCGTCTTTTAACAAAATCTCTTTAAAGTTGCATCAAAAGAGGAGAGCCTGCACTTGGGAATTCATCAAGATAAAGTCTGGGCTTCTCCACCTTTAGACAGCAGCTCCAGGGACCAAAACTATTAGCTGTTGACCCTGTGAATGTTTCCTGGCCGAGTGGACAAAGCCAGACCGAGGGTCCACAGAGAGAGTAAAAGGCCCCCAAGGTGTTGGCCCCTCCGCCTTATTTCCGGGACTACATCCTGTTGCCATGGGAATGAAAACCCTTCAACTATTGTTTCCAGCGGCTGACTACATGCAGGGAAACGCTAGTATTATTACTATTATTTTGCAAATAGCATCTATAATTTCCACCAACAAATTCTAAAAACCTATAACCACTTCAGAGTAGAAGGGAACAAATAAATTGCTTTTCAGTTTCTTTTCCTTGCAGTTGTCCTTTTTGAGGGAAATTAGAAATCATAAAGCAGGAGAATGGGCAATGAGTTCTCGTCAGTTGTGAGTTGCAAGCTAACCATCTATGCTGTATCCCTGCTATCAGGTACTCGAAGGTCTTCGTTGGGCTGACCGAGTCTTTTGTAGTAGATCCATGAATTGCCTTCCAGGCTTCTAGATCCGCTTGCCTGGTGACCTTAGAGCTGAGAAGGGCCACACGTGCTCTGTAGAGGCAGCTGCTCCAAAGTCAGCTTCCTGCTCCCTGGGCAACACGTGGCCAAGCTGCTGCACCCCCACTCCCAGCCTCTTTTTTAATTTCCTAAAGGACTTCTTTGACCACACAGATAAATTTCATTTAAATTCAGGCACACACACCCACAGGCTGATCGACAGAGAGACCATGAATTGAATGATAAATAATACATGCAGACAAAGACAACACCAGTGCTTATTTGTGGATGAAAGAACACTAGAAATTATTTTTGATGGAAATATAAAGATTAAATTCATGCACGGAGTGGGGGAGGAAGTATTTTTTTTAAAGCTCCTGAAGAAACAACCTTATTGTTTCACTTTCCAAAAGGAGCTTTCTCTTTTGAGTTGGGAATTCAATGGGCACTGGTAACTCAAGCCTCAGTGAAGATGCTTGTCCACTAAGGATAGAGCCCAAGGGAGCAGAAACCGAGCTTAAATCTAAGATAGGGCACCTGGTGCTGGGAAGGTCTGGAATCTGTCTCCCTGCCTCCAGTGATTTTCTTTGGGGTACTATGTCTTTTCAACTTCCATGTCATACAGACAAATGCTATTATGTCCCACCATCCACAATGATGGGAACAGGGTTGGGAATATAACCCAAGTCTCACTGAGACCCACTTGCTGGAACTGACTCTTCTTTCACTGACGTTTCCAGCCTCTGAGATATAAGCCTGGAGCTGCTGGTGTTCATGTGGTCAGGAGATCCTGCCTTGAGAACACTGGAGGACTTTTCTGGTGGTCCAGTGATAAAGATTCCACCTGCCAATGCAGGGGACACAGGGTCTGGAAAGATTTCATATACCTTGGAGCAACTAAGCCCATGAGCCCCAACTACTGAAGCCCCTGCATACTAGGGCCTGTGCTCTGCAACAACAGAAAGAAAGAAAAGAAAGAAAGTGAAGTCACTCAGTCGTGTCCGACTCTTTGCCACCCCAGGGACTGTAGCCTACCAGGTTCCTCCGTCTATAGGATTTTCCAGGCAAGAATACTGGAGTGGGTTTCCATTTCCTTCTCCAGGAGATCTTCCTGATCCATGGATTGAACCTGGGTCTCCCGCATTGTAGGCAGACGCTTTAGTGTATGAGCCACCAGGGAAGCTCTCAACAGAAGCCACTGCAATGAGAAGCAACCAGGGAGTAGACTCTGTGTAGCAATGAAGATCCAGGGCAGCTATACATATGAAGAGCACAGGAAAACTGAGCCAAGAAACAGAACACTCCAGATTCCTCCCAATTGTGTAGTGTGAGTGCCTGGGTTCAACCATTCCTGAAGCCAGACTGGAGTGAAGTGCAAGTTGCTCAGTCATGTCTGACTCTTTGCAACCCCATGGACTGTAGCCTGCCAGGCTCCTCTGTCCATGGAATTCTCCAGGCAAGAATACTGGAGTGGGTTGTGCTTCCCTTCTCCAGGGATCTTCCCAACCCAGGAATCAAACCCAAGTCTCTGGCATTGCAGGTGGATTCTTTACCATCTGAGCCACCAGGGAAGCCAGACTAACCTCAACAATTTTTACATAAGCCAATTAATTCATTTTTGTGCTTAAGTCAGTTTCAGCTGGGTTTCTGTCACTTTCAGTGAATCACTCCGCCAGATGGACTGATGATTCCTGCTCAGATAGCCTACATCACTGTGTAATAGAAACAAATCTGATTTTAAATTTATGAGCAAGAGAACATGGGGAGATTAGGACCCTATGCCTAAGCAATCACAGAGCCCAGGCTGGGCAGCATCTCATCCCTCTGGTATGATTCCAGTCTCACTTTCAGCTCTAGAGCTCCCACAGGGACTTGAGTGAGAATTTCTATTGCTAAAGCTGAGGTCTTAACTTGGGATCCTAACAGAGACCCCTAACCTTGGGCTTCCCAGGTGGCAATAGTGGTAAAGAATTTGCCTACCAATGAAAGAGAAGTAAGAGATGCAGTTTCGATCCTTGGGTCAGGAAGATATCCTGGAGGAAATGACAACCCAAGGAAGAGATGTGGGTTCGATTCTTGGGCAGGGAAGATCCCCTGGAGGGGGAAATGGCAACCCACTCCAGTATTCTTGCCTGGTGAATCCCATGGATAAAGAAGCTGAGTGGGCTACAGTCCATAGGGTTGCAAAAAGGTGGACACGACTAAAGCGACTTAGCATGCTCGAATCCCTAACCTTAAATTTTGACAGTTTAAATAAGTAAA
Source organism: Bos indicus x Bos taurus (assembly GCF_003369695.1). NCBI lineage: Eukaryota > Metazoa > Chordata > Mammalia > Artiodactyla > Bovidae > Bos > Bos indicus x Bos taurus. The sequence goes on from NC_040084.1 coordinate 38,522,759, forward strand.
TGTTCATAAATATGTACAATATGCATAAACATATACAGATCTGGGTATACATATAGATAATTATATTAACATGAAGGCAGTCCTTATGGGTAATAGTAAGAAAGTCTATCTCATTGATGGGCGAAACCTACGTAAGAAAATCCAGGTTCATCAATTGATAAATTAGGGAGTAATTTATTAGCTAAAGATTACACAGGCTGTCTATAAATAATTAAATGGCAGACAAGGCCATTGCCTGAGATCATGGTGAACAGTTCTCAGAAGGAGGGACCATGCCCTGGGAAGACAGCTCAAAAGAGGTTTCATACAATATGGGAAATGCAATTTAAAGGGAGCAAATTTAAACAAGAAGAGAATCAAATCAAAACCATAGATATTACAAGAATGTATGCTGCTAAAAATAGTTGAATGGAAAAGTGTTTTTATAAACTGCTCCAAGCAGTAGACAGGACCATACATAAAGGAAACCATGGCTAACTTGAACCATGAAAAACCTAATATCCTTTATCTCAGGGTTTAAGAAGACTCCCACAAGGAGGAACCTTCTGGTCTATGGGGAGGAGCGTGGCTTCCACGCTTAGAAGATGAGCCGTCTTTCCTTTTCTGTGCACAGACAGCCTCCCGTCAGACTCTGTGACTCCTTACCCGGAGCCAATCTACCCAAGTCTTTTGACTTTACCTTCAAGATATATGTAGACCCTAGCTTATTCTCCGCCTTATGTCCTAGACACCATGGCTCGCATATCGATTACTATATCTCCTGGTTGGTTTCCCTGCTTCCACCCTTGCCCTCCTACAGTCTCTTCTGTAGACCACAGAGTGAGCCTTTAAAGACACAAGTCAACCATGGCAATATTAATGTTGTTTGTTATGTAACTTACTTCATGGATCATCTCTCATCCAGTCTTAATTCTAAATATCATCTATATATATTTTTTGAACTTTTTATTTTGTATTGGGGTATGGCAGAGTAACAATGTAACAATGTTGTGATAGTTTCAGGCAAAGAGACTCAGCAATATATATCAGTCAGTTCAGTTCAGTCGCTCAGTTGTGTCCAACTCTTTCCAACCCCGTGAATCACAGCACACCAGGCCTCCCTATCCATCACCAACTCCCGGAGTTCACCCAAACTCACGTCCATCAAGTCGGTGATGCCATCCAGCCATCTCATCCTCTGTTGTCCCCTTCTCCTCCTGCCCCATCCCTCCCAGCATCAGAGTCTTTTCCAATGAGTCAACTCTTCACATGAGGTGGCCAAAGTATTGGAGTTTCAGCTTCAGCATCAGTCCTTCCAATGAACACCCAGGACTGATCTCCTTTAGGACGGACTGGTTGGATCTCCTTGCAGTCCAAGGGACTCTCAAGAGTCTTCTCCAACACCACTTTGTGTGTATACATATATATGGTTAGCAAATAAACATATTTGCTATTTATTAAGGAAGATCAAAGCAAAAAACAACAACAAATAGGTGAATATGTTACTTTTGGAATATATTTTGTTATATACTATTTATTTTTATTTTTGAATATATTAATTTATAAGTTAAGAGAAAACATGATACACCAGTTATTTCCAATATTCTAGGCCATATGAATATGCCTACTCATCAAGAAGTATTTTTCAGTTATTTAATGTAATTTTCTGAAGGGAAAAGTAGTAATAGCTTTGTGCTTAGTCACTCAGTTGTGTCCAACTATTTGCTACCCCATGGACCATAGTCCACCAGGCTCCTCTGCCCATGGGGATTCTACAGGCAGGAACACTGGAGTGGGTTGCCAGTATTCTTGCCAGTAACTCCTCCAGGGGGTCTTCCCAACCCAGGGATCAAACCCAGGTCTCCCACATTGCAGGCAGATTCCTTACCAACTGATGTCCTTAACAGGAAAGCCCAATAATAGCTTTAAAATGTTTAAAATAACAGGCATCAACTTAAATGTTACTGTATGAACTCAGTGGTCTGATTGTATATGAGTACATAATTGTCGAACAATATCTCTGATTATTATAGTTGCTATTGAAAATTATTCTTTTGATGTGAATATAACTGAAAATAAAACAAATAAGTGATAAAATGAAAGAAAATAAATGTACAAGTCAGATCACGTCATTTCTTGGCTAAAAATCTCTCCATTTCCCCCAGGAAAAGCAAGTTTGAAGGGTCAGAACAAATAATGATTACAACACATTTCAACCAGATAAAGAAGTGAAATCAAAGGGCAACATTTTGGCTTTTTTTTTTTTTTTACCTAGTTGAAAGGTGAGTGCAAAATCCAGCAGAAAATACAAGCACACTGATATTCAAAGTTTCATAAAGCAAAAGCTATCAAACATTTTAAAACAAAGGAGAGGAGACTTGAAGCATCATGGGGATAAAGTAAGAAGCACTGGACTAGTGTAGGATTGTCTGGATTTATACCCTAGCTCTACCACTTTAACTAGCTGTGAGATGCTGGACAAATCACTTCCCTAAGTCTCAGTTTTCTCATCTGTGAAATGAGGGTGCTAACAGGACCTACCTTATCATTTGACAATAAAATGGTCATTTGACAATAAAATGAGATAATACGTGTAATCAATTGGGTTGACCAAAAGTTCATTTGGGTTTTTCGTAAAATTCATTCAGGCATAACCCAAATGAATTTTTGGCTAACCCCATACTTAAAACTTGCCTAACATATTGTGGGAGTTCAACAAATGCTGTTAGTAGATATTATGTTTATATCTATTATCTATGTGTTAAAGAAAAAATTTCAGATACTTTAGTTATGAGAAAGTATCAACATATTACCACAATCATGCTTACAGGGAAAAAGGCCCTAGTACTCCAAATCAGAGATACTCTATTGGCAAAGAGAACGGTGCACATAACATTGTCAGATACAAAAGAAAAAGAATCCCTGATTAAAGGTCTCTGAAATCTTTTCTGACAACCAGCTGAAGTCAGCTGGGTGGGTAGTAACTAATTTCCTAGACCCAATTTTCATCTCATTAAAATTCAGCAAAAAATCACATAAGCATTTCTTTTCTAGGACGAAGCTATGGGCTTTTATCACACAGAAAGATTCTACCCCAAACCAGACTTGGAACAATTTTCTGTTACAGAAGAGAAGTGCACTGAAGCGTCATGCTCTCTCACTGTTTCCTTGGAAGTTCTCTGTATAGGGAGTGTGATGGTGAGTCACATTATCATCTCAAAATAATGAGAAGGAGGCCTGACTCCCAAAGTAGACCAAGTTTATGTGGTTAGGTCATATGACATGACAGCAGAAGAGTGTGAAAGGAAATCTCATTCATAATAACAGTTCAATGGTATTAACATCATGGAAAGAATATAGTATTTGAGTCAAACAGACTTTAGAGTCAAATCCTGGTTTAGTCAAGTTACCTAACCTCACTTGGTCTTGTTTTACTTATCTGAAAATAAAGATGATGATCTCTGTCTCACAGGGTTATTGTCTGGATAAGGTAAGACAAAATATTTTTCAAACACCCAATGTGTTGTGTGTTATATAAGCTCAATATAATATTCATCTTCCCTTTTTCCTTCTCCTCCTTACCTGCAATGCCCACTCTAGCTAGAAATTTTTAATTAAAAAATATCTATTTCTATTTATTTATACTATTTGGCCGTGCCAGGTCTTAGTTGCAGCAGCTAGGATCTTTGATCTTCATTGCAGCATGCAGGATCTTCAGTTGCAGAATGTAGAATCTAGTTCCCCAACTCAGGATTGAACCTGGGGCCCCCTGCATTTGGAGCATAGAGTCTTAGCCACTGGACCACCAGGGAAGTCCTCAATTTATATATCAAATAATAACCCATTACATCTCCAAGCTAGCTGTCACGCTCTCATTTCCTGCTTTTGTTAGGAATTCTCAGGAGGGGAGCAAAGTTAGCAGGAATTAGACTCTCCCATGTACTCCAAATGGGTACACTTACCGCAACAACCTGAAGCTTACATCTTCTAATGGTCATGACGTGTCCAATCTTCAGAGCTCAAAAACTAGGGGAGGCTCCTAAGGTGTCTGGGAGAATGGCCCTCTCTCCCACCTCTGGTCCAGGCTTTGTAACTTGAGTTTATGTCCACAGTCTGAGTGGTTCCAACCAGCTCCTGACAAGATTCCTCCACCCCTGAACACAGCACTCACCTGCTCCCTGGACTGGATGGGGACAGATGTTACAGGATCTCCTCTACCTCATCTTCTTTTCTTGCTCCCAGTTGCAAAATCAAAATTCCCATGTGTTACATTAGAAGCAAACACAGTGGTGGTATGTATTTGGGGGAGAAGGTGGAGGAGAGGGTCACTTATTGAAAGCAGTCAGTTCACTAAGCCCAGAATAAACCTTTATTGAATATTCTGAATTTGAAGGATCTCCAAGGAGGGGAGAAAATATAGACTCAATCATGATTATCTTCTTGGTCAACTGAAAGAAGGAGCCTCATCCCTAAGGCCAGAGCAGTTATGTCTTTCTGCATTATATCCTCCATATACTTGCACAGAATGGAACATCAACAGTTACTGAAAATATGAATGAACTAGTGAATATTCCTCTTTAGCCAACTTAATATATGCTCAAAATATGTGTTTTTGGAGTTTTATCATGTATTTTAATATCTATCTAATGAAGTAAATGCTTCATTTCCTAAAATAGATGTGGCCAGGGGATTATAAAACATTTGGTACATTTATTCTGTAATTTGGAATTCTATTATGTGAATTTTCAAAAGATGTGATTCTTGTTAGACCAAAACATTGTTGACGAAGTATCTGAGCACTAAAAGTGATGGTTTCCTGCGTGAGTGAGGATATAAAACATGTGCCTTGTCCAAATTAGAGACTGGGCTCAGATCAGTCAGAGACTCAGTGAAGAAAAACAAAGTGGTTTCCACATGGACAGATACGGAGCAAGCAGAGGACTGGCACTGTTGGCCTGGCTGAGCATGAGTCATGAATGGTTTGGAAGTCCATGGAGGGCCCCGAGGCAACAGCAGAGCCTGATGTATCGGGCTGGGCTGCAGGAACTTTAAGGTCAAACAGGCATGAGTTCATTATGTTTGATTTGGCCTTCACTAAGTACAAACCCGGTGGGGATGCTAAGTGTATTCTTCAAGTTCCAAATTTCAATATCAATGTAAACCAATTAAAGAAGCTTCTGAGGAAAATGAGAATGACAAAAGTTTCGAAAAACAAGTCTTAGGAGAAAATACAAAAAAGATGGCCTATGTTTGGTTTTTAAGGAGACAGATGAAGGGGAGTCATGAATCTTTAGGTGCGTAAAATTACTTTACAAAGAGGATAAAATGATTTCTTATTTCTTTTTTAAAAAATATCTATTTAGTTGACTGCTCTTTGTTGCAGCATTCAAGATCTTTCGGTTGCACAGGCAGACTCTTCAGTCGAAGCAAGTGAACTCTTAGTTGCAGTGTGTGGGGTCTAGCTACTCCCTGACCAGGGAAGGAGCCTGGGCCCCCTGCACTGGGAGTCTGGAGTCCTAGCTACTGGACCACCAGGGAAGTCCTGATTTATTCTCTTAAGTGAAGTAAGTCAGAAAGAGAAAGACTGATCCCATATGAGATCACTTACATGTTGACTCTAAAATATGACACAGCTGAACTCATTTACAAAAGAGAAACAGAGTCACTGACCCTAGAGAACAGACTTATGGTTACCAAAGGGGAAAGGGGTAGAGGAGGGATAAATTAGGAGTATGGGATTAGCAGATACAGACTACTGTATATAAAATAGATAAGCAACAAGGAACTACTCTATAGCACAGGGAACTATATTCAATATTCTGTGATAAACCACAATGGAAAAGAACACATATATATTGCTGTATAGCAGAAACTAACACATCTTTCCCGGAGAAGGCAATGGCACCCCACTCCAGTACTCTTGCTTGGAAAATCCCATGGATGGAGGAGCCTGTTAGGCTGTAATCCATGGGGTCGCTAAGAGTTGGACACGACTGAGCGACTCCACTTTCACTTTTCACTTTCATGCATTTGAGAAGGAAATGGCACCCCACTCCAGTGTTCTTGCCTGGAGAATCCCAGGGACGGGGGAGTCTGGTGGGCTGCGGTCCGTGGGGTCTCACAGAGTCGGAAACGACTGAAGTGACTTAGCATAGCATAACACAACTTTCCATATACAGTGGAGACTTGAAATAATAAAGGCATGGTGTCGACTTTGCTTCATGAGCACCAGTAAAGCCATGATGTAGGCAATGAAGACAAACATTAGTGCAGTCTGCTCCACCTGGGGCAGAAGCTGGCCCTTAGTCAACATATTACTCAAATTACATCAAGGCTGTATATTGTCACCCTGCTTATTTAAATTCTATGCAGAATACATCATGCAAAATGTCAGGCTAGATGAATCACAAGCTGGAATCAAGATTGCCAGGAGAAATATCACTAATCTCAGATGTAGATGATTCCACTATAATAGCAGAAAGCAAAGAGGGACTAAAGAGCCTCTTGATGAAGATGAAAGAGAAGAGTAGGAAAGCTGGCTTAAAACTCAGCATTCAAAAAACTAAGATCACAGCATCGGGTCCCATCACTTCATAGCAAATAGATGGGTAAAAAGTGGAAACAATGACAGACTTTATTTTCTTGGGCTCCAAAATCAGTGCAAATGGTGACTGCAGCCATGAAACTAAAAGACACTTGCTCCTTGGAAGAAAAACTATGAACCACCTAGACAGCATATTAAAAACCAGAGACATTACTTTGCCAACAAAGGTCTGTCTAGTCAAACCTATGGTTTTTTCCAGTAGTCACGTATGGATATGAGAGTTGGACTATAAAGAAAGCTGAGCACCAAAGAATTGATGCTTTTCAACTGTGGTGTTGGAGAAGTCTCTTGAGAGTCCCTTGGATTGCAAGGAGATCAAACCAGTCAATTCTAAAGGAAATCAACCCTGAATATTTATTGGAATGACTGATGCTAAAGCTGAAGCTGTAATACTTCAGCCACCTGATACGAAGAATTGACTCACTGGAAAAGACCCTGAAGCTGGGAAAGAATGAGGGCAGGAGGAGAAGAGAGCATGAGATGGCTGGATGGCCTCATCGACTCAATGGACAGGAGTCTGAGCAAAGTCTGGGAGATAGTTAAGGACAGGAAAGCCTGGCGTGCTGCAGTCCATGGGGTCGCAAAGAGGCAACACAACTGAGTGTTTTTCCTCCACTAGCATAAACAAAATCTACCTTCATAGAAACCAGCAGGAGGAAACAATTCTTTATCCTCTCACACAGACAGACAGAAGTTATCAAAATAAAAATATTAATATATTCTAGGAAAAAGCAGTCGAGTGGAGAGGTTTATGCGGCCACCAGCAATGCCAGTTCCCTAATTCCTGTGTAAGTAAATTGGTAAGGCCTCCAGGGGCTGGAGCAAGTGGGGATCTCTGTCCTCTGTGAACTTACACTTTAGTTTGGTTTATGCCTCCCCAGTATAGGCTGAGAACCTATACAAGTTGTTCGAGTGCCTAAAGGAGGCTTGTTTTCAATAGCATGCAGCACAATATGGCCCTCGTCTGGTTGTTTAAGCTCCCATACATCACCAGGGACACAGTCATGGTCACTCTAGAGAAACCTCATGGCTTTTCTCCCGCTCAGGCCTGCTCTCCCACCCTGGTCCCTCACCCCGGGCATGTCTGTTCTGCCCAGTGTCTGCATTCTCTGTCCAGCTGCCTCTTCCCTAGTTTACAGGCACACTACTGTCTCCTCAGATTAACGCTCCTTGTATTGTCTGCGCTTGATCAGACTTTGCCTCAGTGCTTTCCTTTGGATTTCCTGGGACTGCATGAATGCTGGATTACCCAAGGTTACCCTGAATATTGGCTTCCCTGGTAGCTCAGTCGGTAAAGAATCTGCCTGCCATGCAGGAGAGCAGGGTTCAGTCTCTGGGTAGGGAAGATCCCCTGGAGAAGGGAATCACTACCCACTCCAGTATTCTTGCCTGGAAAATCTCATGGACAGAGAAGTCTGGTGGGCTACAGTCCATGAGGTCGCAAGGGGTGGACATGACTTAGTGACTAAACCCACTGTGGATATAAATGAATTCAAAGTATCTTGAAGGGTCATCAAGATGCAAAGTATAGACTTTAGGCCCAGATTCAGAATCTCTACACCCTCCACTCTGTAAGAATGTGAGGGAAGTAGATGGAGGTGCCCTCCCCTCAAAAGGAAAAAGCACTCGCTTTGTTCTGATAAGAACTGGGTCACAAACAATATGCCCCCAGGGGTCAGAGAGACAGTGGAAATGGCTGAAAGGAACCAGGAAGAGGAGTGGTGGGAACCGTGGCCACTGGAGAGCATGCTATGTTAGTCTGTATTAGTCTGCTAGGCCTGTCATAACAAAGCGCCCCAGACTGGGTGGCTTAAGCAACAGAAATTATTTTCCCTTAGTTCTGGGGGCTAGAATTCCAAGATCAAGGAGGGAGCAGGTTCAGTTTCTTCTACCACCTCGCTTCTTGCCGTGCAGATGGCTGTCCGTTGCTGGGTGCTCACACGTTCTTTCCTCTGTATCTCCCTGTGTCCTAATCTCTTCTTAACGAGACACCAGTCATATTGGATTAGGACCCACCATAGTGATCTCATTTTATAATCACCTCTTTAAAAATGCTAATTTCCACATATAGTCACATTCTGAGGTACTGGGAGTTAGGATGTCAACAGATGATCTGGGGGGACACAGTTTAGCCCATGACACCCTCTAAAAGAGGAGCCATTACTTGACTTCCACTAAAGCGAGCATCATAACGTGGGTCCAACATGGATGGTACATCTTATTTCTCAGGAGAAAGCAGAAATCTGGAATTTCACACGAAATCTTCAATGTTAAAATGTAGACAACTACGTTTTCTTTCTTAAAAAAATTATATGGAAAAAAAAATACACCATGTGGGCTGTAGGTGCCACCAGGCAGTCAGTTTCTGAGCTCTTCAGTGAGGCATGTGGCTTCCCTTGGCACCTCGCAGCAGGAATGGCCACTTGAGATGCTAGAGATTAGGCATCCCAAGCAGCTGATACCAAAGGCACGTGGGCCAGCCTTGTGGGCTCTTCTCCCAGCAACATGCTGACCTTGACCTTGCAACGGTGAGAGGGCTGAGCAAAGACCAACCTCAGCAAAGAGTGGAAAGAGAAAGAGCATACCCTAAAGCCGGGGCCCTGGGGTGTAACTTCCTGCCCCAGGCCCCTGATTCTTCTTGAGTTTTTCCGGGCCGGAGATGGCACCCCACAACAAGCAGCCAAAGAGAAAAGTGGAAACTCAACAAATGACTATATGGAAGCCAAAGTATTTAAACTTTTCACACCACAAGGCTCACCCCTAGCACCAGGGTTCAGTAATTTCACTGACCCACATCAGCACTATTGTCCTCGGGAATAGAGGGATGGAATAAGGGTTTTTATGGTGGAGGACACAGGGATGAATGGGAGACTGGGTCCTCACAGAGCCTACTAAGAAGACCAGTGCCAAGTGCTCATCAGGAAAGCTCTCACAATCACTCTGACCTGGATCTGTACCCAAGAAAACCCTGTAAATGGGCACAGAGAAGAAACCAGGACATTTCAGAAAAGATCTGTGATGTCTCTGGGCTTCCTTCAAACACTTGGGTAGAGGAGTTGCGGGCTAAGAGTCGCATCTGACCCTGAAACATAACTCTCCTAGATTCTGTTGAGTCTTGGTAGCTAAAGTCCAACCAGCCCAGAGCTGTCTGGTGGGGACCAAGGACTAAGAAGAATGGTAGGTGGGCTTCATCTGCCAAAGGGATAGGAGAAAGGTCAAGTCCAGAGAGGCAGAGGTGAAACGAGCAAACCGGACCCATGTGGGCAAGGGCCATCATCTAATTCAAGGAGGCCAAACAGGATTGCACTCATGTGCCAACTCTGACTGGTAGTGGCAGCTGGGAGTTGAACATGACCTGCAGCCTTGTGGGGACACAAGGAAAGAGTGCTGTGATTGATTAGCCCTGTCTGCCCTGGGCACAGGATGGGGAGTGGCCATGACTGTGTCATCCCTGCTCTAGGAGGTCAGGCAGTACCAATCAAATACCTAGGTTTGGAGATGAGAAATATCAAACGTGCTTCAGCTTTACAAGAAGCCAGAAGCTAGGTGAGGAGTCTTAGTACAAGAAGCCAGAACAGAAACAAGAGATTCTGCATTATTTGCCTAGGGAGCAAAACAAAAGCTTAGGAGCATGGAGGTCAAAGCAGAGACGTGAAAAGCTGAGGTGCTGATTTTGAGAAGCTAATTGATAGCCTACAAGCTAGGAAAATGGTAGGTTCTCAATCACCAAAATAAGCCAGGGGCCAGAACGTAGGTATTATAAATAGGGAAATGAATGACTGTAGTGACGATCAGAATGCATGTGTGCCTGGAGGATGGTTCACTGGCCAGAGAAGCCAGGCAGCAAATGCTCTGTGACCAAGGCATGCAGATGTGCAGGTTTGATAGAATGCAGCTGCAGTTGTCTAAGAAAAAGCTGGGTCCTAAAATCACTTTAGGACCCAGGCTAACACAGGCCAGTTTCTGGACTGCAGGCTCACTGATTCACTCAAAGGATTATTTATTAAACAGCTGCACTCTGTCAGGAGCAGAAAGAAAACAAGGCATACTTGGGCCCTTGAGGAGCTCAAACTGAGGCAGGACAATCAGAAGGGCCCAAGTCACCATAATGAATGTGCTGAGCGCTGCGCTAAAGGTAAACAGGGCCTGCAGCACACACAGGGCCCAGGGGCAGCAGAGAGTTGATGTTCAGATCTGAAAATGAGCGTGAGCTTGCTGCACACAGGAGCCGGGATAACAAATACTTACACAAAACTACCTAACCTGCACTAGGCATCATGATCAATGCTTTATTTATATACATTAATTCATTTCCTCCTCTGAAGGAAGTATTTTGTTATTACCATTTTAGAGATGAAGAAACTGAGGCTTAGAGATATTAAGTGAGTTGCTCAAGGTCCCACTGTTACTTAAATGCAGAGCCACAGTTAGAACCTTTGTGGTCTGCTCCCAGAGCCTGTGCCTTGCTGCTTAAAGAATTAGATCTAAAACATCATTCTTTTTAAATTAATTACTTAATTATTTGGCTGCGCTGGGTCTTGGTCACGGCAGGTGAGATCTTTCATTGTGGTGCATGGACTCTCTAGTTATGGGGCAGGGGCTCCAGAGGACGCGAGGTCAGTAGTTGCAGCATGTAGACTTAGTTGGTCTGTAGCATGTGGTATCTTATTTCCCCAACCAGGGATCGAACCCACATCCCTTGCATTGCAAGGCAGGTGCTTAACCACTGGACCACCAAGGAAGTCCCTAAAATGACATTCTTGAAAGATGTTTCAGGGGTAAAATAGACCTTGGAGTCCATGTAATACAAGTGATACCCCGGACAGGGATAGTTAAGGTGGAGCCCTCAAAATCTTGAATTCTTTGATTGTTCTGAACTCTCTGAGACTTCAGAAGCACCCCCACACTTCTCTATATCCCTAGGACAAAATTAATGGGTACCCAGCAAGGATGCTATTTAGTCTAAAACAAAGATAAATCAAGGATGAATGACCAGGAAGCTAAGGGCTACCATACCAATAAGAAGCCATGATCCCTTGCCCCATTTCCAGACATGAGCAAGTTTTAAAGACCTAATAATTGAAGGAGAGGTCAGGTCCCCAGGAGGAAGGACCCTGAAATGTCACAGCAAGTGTACCCAGTAATGATTCCTCCAGTCCTTTCCCAAAGAGAAGTGTGACTCTTTGCCACACATACACTGAGGCAAGGAAAATGCACAAATATTCTGAGGTCTATTGAACCTAAGATCTGACTCAACATTGATTACTGGAGACTCAAAGTATCAACATGGCCCTTCTGTTTTGAGTGAGGACACATCCAGGAGGCAGCCTGGCGTAGGTCTGGCTTACTGAATCCATGGACCTATTCAATGGTTATTCCCAAGTCTCTAAATGTACAATTCAATGCACATACACCCACACTATTGCCTTGGACTGTGGGGAAATCCAAGTGGAAACCTTTGAAATGGTATTTCTTACCAAACCCAGTTCAAAATAGTAATAAATCAAAGGCAACATAGTTTCTTAGGGGAATGGGAGAAAAAAAAAAAAGTAAAGGAAGCGTATCCATTTACTTTACCAGTCTGGTCTCTACAAAAACCAGACAGGTCCTAAAAGATGACTGTAGATGATACCACTCAACCAAACCCAAATACAGCTGCTGTACCAGATGCGGGATATTTGTTGAACCAGATGAACATGGCCTTGGGTACATGGAATGTAGCCACTGAACTGGCAAATACAAAAAAGAGGATCAGAAACAGAAAACAGTGTATATTCAAACTCTAGTCTGAGGGCTATATCAACTCTCCCACCTGCTGTCGTAACATATGTGCTAGTTGCTCAGTCATGTCCGACTCTTTGCGACCCCATGACTGTAGCCTGCCATGGAATTCTCCAGGCAAGAATATGGGTGTGGGTATCCATTCCCTTCTCCAGGGGATCTTCCTGACCCAGGAACTGAACCTGGGTCTCCCTCATTGCAGGCAGATTCTTTACCATCTGAGCCACCAGGGAAGTATAATATAGTTCAGAATAAAACCCTGGACTGGTTAGACATCCCACAGAATATCACACTGGTTCATTATACTAGTGACATCATGCTAATTGGATTGGATGAACAAGAATTGGCTAACATGTTGCAGGCCTGGTTAAGCAACATGCACTCTAGAGGGTGGGCAATAAATCCTATGAAGATTCAGGAACATTGGTAAGACTTTTAGGTCCCCAGGGATCTGAGGAATGCCAGGGCATCCAAAATAAGGGATAAATTATCGCATCGAGTGCATGGCTCCATGAAGAAAGAAGGCCAACAATGCCTGTTTCCAGTAATGGGTACCTGAGACTTATTAATACTTTATACCACACATGGGATGATAAGAGCATTCCTGGAAGCCACTGCTGCTTAGAAATGGCTACCTGTAACTTAATCATATAAGAAGTGAGTGCAAACCACTTAATACAAAGGCATCCCTAGCTCACCTCCTTTTACCAGGAACACAAAAGGCCAACAACACCCAACACAAGAGGAAGTAAGAGTGCAGATCTGTTTTAAAAGTCTGTCCAGTGAACACAATGCTAGGACCCCTTCCTAGAGCCTTGAGAAGAGTCTATACATGTGAGGAGCCCTGAAGTTCAAGTGCCATTAGCTTCTAGGTAAATCCACGGATGGCAAGCAACCAAGAGAATGAGCATATAGATAAGACTCGGGGAATGTCAGGCCAAGGCTGGGCTGGTTGTGAGTGCTTACCTTTTAATGCACTTTAGAGAACCTCTTTCTTATTCCTATGTACATAAATGTTTTCACTATTGTGGCAATTGCCAAAGGCTTTTCGTTTATATATTTTATCAAACTAGGTTCCATCCAATACTTTCATAATTGGGAACAGTTGGTAAAGTACAGGCACTGGGAGAGGAGGCAGTTTTCCACCCTCATCCAAAAAGAGACATGGAGACCAAAAGTCTGGCCCCTTAACTGCTTCTCTGGGTGGGAATCAAAAAGAGCTGGACATTCTTGCCACAGTCTAAAATTCAGGAGTTTTAGATCCCAGCCTGAGAGCTCCCAGCTTCAGTTTTCCCCATCTGCAAATCGATGATATTTACCAGCCAGTGACTGCGGAATGAATGGCACTATTTAACAGCAAAATATTAGTATCATTGCTTTTCCTCTTTGATATCACAGGGCAAGATAAATTTATGATATTGTAATTGTTTCCATGGCAGCAAATCATATTGTCCCAAACAGGGGATTTTATGACTTCATGGTTGGATTAAGAAAAAGGAGAAATCAGATTGAGAGTGAGAAATTTGCTCAAGCATAAATATCTTCAACGATAGCAAGGGGAATAGCACAAATTACAGATAGGCAAAATTGCCTTGAGTTTAAACGTTCTTTTCACAAGTTCATCTTGGTGCAGAAGCCCCCTTCTCCAGGCATATAATTTGGATAATGATGCCTCTTTGCTTGAATTCACAGAAGGCTAATAGTGAAGCTCATCTATTTCGGGAATGCTCCAGCAATGCTAATACTAATTGTTTTGCAGCAGATATCTGGAGTTCTGCTGTAAGCAGTTTTGTTTGGCTTTTCTAATTGTTTGGGTTTTTTCTTTTTTCTTTAACTCCAGCAAGGTCTTATCTACACAAATTTATTTGAAAAAAAAAAAACAATTTCCAGATAAAAATTGGCTTTTTGTCATCTGAAAATCTGTCAAAAGCTCCTTCTCCTCACTAGAGCATCTGCTTTGCTTTTCTTAGGTTCCTATTGACTTTATTCTCACATTTCCAGAGTCTCTCACTAGTTTCTATCAGTTTAAGAAGAAGACAACATTTCTTTCTAATTTTGAAGCCACTTAAATTTAACCTCAGTTTCACTTAGCCACAGACAACAAACAGCGACTTGGGACTTTGAAACTCTGCTCTGTCTCTTCCCTCCCTGCCTCTCCTTTCTTCCTCCTCCTCTCTCTCCCCCTCTTCTCTCCCCCTTCCTTCCCCACCTTCCTTCACTCTCTCTCTTCCCTTGCTTCTCTCTCTCCTCATTTCTCCCCAAGCTCACCCCACTCTTTTGCATTGAAATATTTCCAGCACCTTCCAAGAGTGATCTCCCCACCTCTTCCTTTTAATCCTCAAATAGCCAGCATCTTGCAAGTTCCCGCTGATTCATAAAATTTCTTGAGAAGCAGTTGGCCAGGAGCACAGTGTAGCTTTCTACTCTGCACACCCCAGAGATTTGCTGCACCTTATCAAGTTCTCTCAGTGATCTTTCTCCATTCTCACCCTGAAGACTCCACTTTGTTGAATCCTATACAATGCATTATAGGCAGACCTCAGAGATATTGCAGGTTTGGTTCCAGACCATCACAGTCAAGCAAATATTTCAATAAAATGAGTCACACGAATTTCTTGGTCTCCCAGTGAATATAAAAGTTAACATTTACACTATACTGTGGTCGTTTAGTGTGCAATAGCATTATGCCTAAAAAAATGTACACACCTTAATTTAAAAATATTGCTAAGTTGTAGTAGTAAAATTAAAGATCACTGATCACAGATTTTATATATATATATAATTATTATATAATTATATTATTATTATAGCAAATATAATAATAATTAAAAGTTACTAAAATGTGAAAGAGAGATATAAAGTGAGCAAATGCTGTTAGAAAAATAGCACCGATGGGATTGCTTGACACAGATTACCCAAAACCTCCAATGTGTTAAAAAAACAAAACAAAACAGAGTATACGTGAAGCACAATAAGTGAAGTGAAAGTGTAAGTCACTCAGTCGTGTCTGACTTTTTGCTACCCCATGGACTGTATAGTCCACGGAATTCTCCAGGCCAGACTACTGGAGTGGGTAGCCTTTCCCTTCTCCAGGGGATCTTCCCAACTCAGGAATTGAACCAGGGTCTCCTAAAGAATCCTGCAGGCAGATTCTTTACCAACTGAGCTTTCAGGGAAGCCGGAAGCACAATAAAGCAAAGCACAAGGAAACGAGCTGTGTCTGGACGCTTCAACATGCTTCCATTAACAAATGCTCTATGATGGTTGGTTTTAATATATTCAGTTTGATATCTGGTTATTTAATCAAATGTTAATCTAGGTGTTTCTGTGAAGGCATTTGGTTGATGTGGTGAACATCTACAATAGTTGACCTTAAGGAGATGACCCCAAATAATGTGAGTGAGCCTTGTTCAATCAGCTGAAGGCCTTAAGAGCAAGAACAGGCTTCTCAAAGAAGAAATGCTGTCAAGACTGTAACATCTATTTCTGCCTGAGTTTCCTAGCTGCTGCCTGCTCTACAAAGTCAGGACTTTCCAGAACCCCACAATCATGTGAGCCAATTCTTAAATTAAGTCTGTGTGTGTGTATGTGTGTGTGTTCTCTGAAGAGCCCTGACTGACACATGCATGTAAAGAGCACACTAGGTGTTCAGGTGACATGCCGAGCATATAACATGAGAAATGAAGGACACGTAAGATATGGTTCACTCCCCTCCAAAGAGTTATAGGTCATGGGAGAACCAAAGCTACTTCCGTCTGCACCTGCTCCTGCAGGTAACTGGTAGGAGCATGAGATGAAGAAGGCGGTTTGGAGGTTTGAGGAAGGAGACAAGGTCATTAGTATCTGCTGGGCCAACACACATTTTGGATGAACGGCAACCATGCCAGGCAAAGGCAGAGGGGCGTAGAAGGGGGACAGTGAGAACTGAAAGTGAGCCTGACCTGCACTCTGCTTGCAGGGTGCAGCCCTTACCTGGATCACCATCTACTTTCAGGAAAAGCCAGCCCTTCCTGAGTGCTCCCTTCATCCATGCTACCATTTGCCTATTCCATGACCGAGAACTTCTGAGAAATCTTTGGTTTGTTTCCAATCTTCGTTAGTCCAGTTCATTAGCAAATCCTGCTGCCACTTTTGTCTCTTACTATTGAGCCATTCTACCTTTCTTTTTGTACCATCACAGCCTGAGAAGAGACACTGATAAATTCCCATGGGGACAATCTTCCACCGCAGACTTCTTCCCTCTAAATCTGCTACCCTCCTCCACCGACCCTTGCCACGTCAACCAGAATTATCTTCCCCTACTGGTGTCATTTTTGTTTTTTTTTTCTTTTTATTTATTGGAGTATAACTGCTCTACAAAGTTGTGTTAGTTTCTGCTGTACAACAAATGAATCAGCTGTGATATACATGTGGCCCCTCCCTCCCACCCATCTAGGTCATCAGAGAGCGCCAAGCTGAGATCCCTGTGTTATACAGTAACTTCCCACTAGCTATGGTTTCCACATGGTGGTGTATTTATGTCAAACCTAATTTCCCAATTCATCTCACTCTCCTCTCCCCACCATGTCCACACATCCATTCTTTACATCTGCGTCTCTACTCTCGCCCTGAAACTAGGGTCATCTGTACCATTTTTCTAGATTCCACATACGTGTGTTAATATAGAATATTTGTTTTTCTCTTTCTGACTTTCTTCGCTCTGTATGACAGACTCCAGGTCCATCCACGCCTCTGCAAATGACCCAATTTCATTTCTCCTATGGCTGAGTAATATTGTTTTTATTGAACCATCATTTTTATTTTACTTTTCTTATCCTTCTTGAGCTGGGATTCTAGCAGCTTTCCACATCACCAAAGATAGAGCCAAGGTGCTGATCGTTTGTTTCCGAGGCCAGGGAGCTCTGGCCACCTTTCCTCTTCACTATGTCCCTCCCCCTTGGCCTGACCTTCTTCTTGCCCCAAACCTGTTCCTAAGCTGTGTCACAGGCTTAGCCAGGCCACCTGGGAAAACTTGCTGAACCGATCCAGTACCCTCACAGGCTTCCCTGGCCCTGACTCTGTGTAATTCCCACCACTCCCTTTATCTTCCTGTTCACGGGCTCACCCTCATCTGTCACTCCCGATCCTGGCATATAAATGTGATGTTAAGGGAACACACAGGGCCAGGGGTAGCCTGAGTCCAGGATCTAGTTTGTCAGCTGTAAGAATGGCTCTTACTTGAAGCATCTGCTTAGGTCCGTACTCTAAAAATGCAGGGAGGAGGAAGCACTCATGAAACCAGGAAGGCTCACGCACAATGATGTGCTCACAGCTTTAAAAGCAACAGCCAAGGAGCTTCCCTGGTGGTCCAGTGGTTGAGAATACACCTTCCCATGCAGGGGACTCAGATTGATCCCTGGTTGGGGAACTAAGATCATAGATTCCTTGGATCAACTAAGTCCTCGGGCCACAGCTACAGAGCCCACATGCTCTGGAGCCTGCCCACAACAACAAAAGATCCCACACGCACCAACTAAGACCCAAAGCAGTAAAAAATAAATAACTTAAAAAGTAAAAGCAGTAATAAAAATGCGGCATTTCTACTTTGAAGTTTTGTTAAAAGGCAATGGAGGGGGGGTGCAGGAGGCAAACCCAGTTCTTATTGTAAAAACATCCTGTGAATGTAACAGCCTTCAGTGTGTTGAAGTTACAGGGAAATATATTCCCTCCCCACACTCCAAACCCCTATTCCCATTGCAAAACAGCAAAGTCATGGACCAGGCACTGTGATTTTAGCCTTTCTCTGAACACTTTCCCCCTGGCTCCTGACAGAGTTTGGAGATCATCCTTTGACCTCATTCTTCAGAGGGAACGAACACCATCAGCCTGTGAGCTAACTTGGCCTAAACATCACCCCTGAGACTCAAAACCCGGCTTCAGAAGAGTGGGAAGGGCTGGAGACAAGGAAAGGAGAGAGAGAGGGCAGGAACCTCACTGGTTGTTATTGGAAGGACCAGGTCAGGGGAAGGAAGTCTTCCACAGCCGATAGCCAGATGAAGAAATGGAGAGTCAGCCGCCCTTGGAGAGCCGCTGCCACCGAGGAAGGCCGAGCTGGAGACCCTGAGTTTCCCCACAGACCCTGCCTGACCCCCTTCTCTGAGCATCCCCCGACCCCGATCTCCCCTGCTCAACACTCTCTCCAGCAGGTATACACTCCCCACAGTTGCAGAGGTTGATGCTAACGTGACTGAACTCTAAAAGCAACCAAGAAGGCTTAAAAAAAAAAAAAAAAATCCTGGTGATCTATTTTGAGGAAATCTGCTGGAGAAGTAAAAACGTAACTCTTTGAGTAGCATCTGCAGCCCTGATGGTTGTGTGCAATGTAAGTGAAACAAATCCTCCGTCCTGAGCTTCTCTACCCGGGAAAAACAAGGAGGAAACGGTCCATCTTGCCTTTGTTTGCGGGGAATTTCAGAATTCCCATCTCTGCTCTTTTATTCTGTGCTCTTAGCCAAAGGCAAACCCTGAACCATACACTAGAGGTCGCTGTTCATTACGCTCCAACCTCATCTTCAAGGTGGGTGGGGGAAGGGCTGACCGCCTCTCTTCTCCATGTAGTGGGAGGAACCTGCAGGCTCCGGCGGCTGGGAAATCTGTTTGGTCACACCCAGAGCAGGTATGTCAGGAGGCCAGAGCCGGCAAGTGCGTTGCTCTTCCTGACACAGGCCGAAGTATAACAAAGGAAAAAAGCAAATTGCCAAAGGTACTTCCAATTGTAAAGTACTGCCTAATTGGTGACCTTTAAAACACTTGCCCTCTCCTCCCCAACTTACCAAATGGAACCACATCCTTCCAAGTGACCCACCATGAACAATAAGAAGGACCTGGATTAAAAGCCAAGGTTTAAACAGACGGTACCAGCAGCGAGCCACCAGCAATGACACCACTGGGTTGGTATCTTCCCCAGCTGGTTCTGTGCCCAGAATATAAAACAGCTAAGAAATAAAATGACAAGACAACAAAGCAGATAACACTGGAAGCAATTACAGCCTCTCGTGATGCTGAGATTTCTAGAACTGCCACTCAAGGAGCGGTACTATTCTAATCGAAGGCCATTGCCCATGAACCAGATCACAGGCTGGCTGATTCCTATTATTCTGTTCCTAATTTTCCTAATTGTGTTCACCTGTCCCTGCTTTAGTCCTGACTTTGTAAGTTGCAGTTCATTTCACACAGACCCATCTCAAAGGCAATATAGAGGCTGGAGTTGACAAAAAAGTCAGCAGTATCATTGTTTCCAGGCAAGTCACAAAGTGTTTCTTTATTATTTGCTGCATTTCCACTTCTGTCTTTTACTCTAGATCCAGAGTAGAATCTATTAATAGGTGTTGATGCAGAGTCCTTACCCATACAGGTGCTGCTATGAGACAATGTATGTCAGTATGAAGATTATAGCCCTGACTCCATCTCTTAGGGAAATTCCTAAAAGACAGAGCCCAAAGCACTGGTGTAGACAGAGACGGTTTCTTGCTGAAGAGTTCAGTTCAGTCAGTTCAGTTCAGTCGCTCAGTTGTGTCTGACTCTTTGCGACCCCATGAATCGCAGCACGTCAGGCCTCCCTGTCCATCACCAACTCCCGGAGTTCACTCAGACTCACGTCCATCGAGTCAGTGATGCCATCCAGCCATCTCATCCTCTGTCGTCCCCTTCTCCTCCTGCCCCCAATCCCTCCCAGCATCAGAGTCTTTTCCAATGAGTCAACTCTTCCCATGAGGTGGCCAAAGTACTGGAGTTTCAGCTTTAGCATCATTCCTTCCAAAGAAATCCCAGGGCTGATTCTCCTTCAGAATGGACTGGTTGGATCTCCTTGCAGTCCAAGGGACTCTCAAGAGTCTTCTCCGACACCACAGTTCAAAAGCATCAATTCTTCAGCGCTCAGCCTTCTTCACAGTTCAACTCTCACATCCATACATGACCACTGGAAAAACCATAGCCTTGACTAGACGGACCTTTGTTGGCAAAGTAATGTAGGGTCTTAAACCTTTCTGCTTGCGGGTCGCAAGCAGAGGTGGGAGCATGTGGGGCCAGGAGCAGCTTGGCAAGGGCAGGGAAGTAAACAGAAGCTTGGCTTCTGTGGGGAGACCCAGGCGATGCTCTTGCCCCAGGCTGAGGTGCTGTTGCTGAGTTAGAAAGGAACAAGGGAACCGCTAAAGGTGGCAGAGCAGGAGGAGCACAGCGTGTGTCGTGGTGAAGAGTCTGGACTCACACTTTTTTTAATCGTGGCAAAATATACAGAACATAAAAGGTACCATTTTAATCATTTTTAAGTGTACAATTCAGTTAGCATATCCACATGATTGTACATCCATTGCAGCTATCCATCGCAGGGACTTTATCATCATCTCAAACAGAAACTCTGTACCCATTAGAAAATAATTCCCCACCTCCTCCTCTCCCAGTCCACGATAACCTGGAATGTCCTTTCTGTCTCTGGGACTTCATCTGATCTAGGTGTCACGTACAAGTGGACTCATAGAACATTTGCCCTTCTGTGTCTTGCTTATCTCATGTTGTATAATGTCTTCAAGGCCCATCCATGCTACAGTATGTGTCAGAACCCCATTCCCCTCTAAGGCTAGATAGTATTCCATTGTACGTACATATTACACTGTGTGTATCTGTTCGTTTGTTGGTGGATACATGAAGTTGCTTCTACTTTCTTTTGGCTATAGTGAGTATGCTACTATGAACATTGGTTTAAAAGTATCTCTTTGGGCCCCTGCTTTCAATTCTTTGGGATATATACCTAGGATTGGAATTGCTGGGTCATTATGATAATTCTGTTTAACTTTTTGCAGAACTACCAAATTGGTTTCCACAGCAGCTACACCACTTTATAGTCCGACCAGCAAAGCACAAGGTTCCAATTTCTCCACGTCCTCACTAGCACTTGTAATTTTCTAGGTTTCTGATGATGGCCATTCTCATGAGTCTAGAGGGGTATTTCATTGTGGTTTTTATTTGCATTTCCCTAATGATTAGTGGTGTTGAACATCTTTTCATGTGCTTATTGAGCATTGGTATATCTTTTGATGAAATGTCCATTCAAGTCCTTTACCCATTTTTGAATGACTGTACACTTTAGAGGCAGTATGTTTCTGTTTCAGCTTGGCCACCTCCTACCTATGTGACCCTGAACTGGTTACATAATTTCTCTGTGCCTCAATTCCTTCACCTGTAAGGTAGAGAAAAGATCATTTACCCCATCAGTTCAGTTCAGTTCAGTTCAGTTCAGTTCAGTCGCTCAGTCATGTCCGACTCTTTGTGGCCCTATGAATCGCAGCACGCCAGGCCTCTCTGTCCATCACCAACTCCCAGAGTTCACCCAAACTCATGTGCATTGAGTCAGTGATGCCATCCAGCCATCTCATCCTCTGTCATCCCCTTTTCCTCCTGCCCCAAATCCCTCCCAGCATCAGGGTCTTTTCCAATGAGTCAACTCTTCATATGAGGTGGCCAAAGGATTGGAGTTTCAGCATCAGCATCAGCCCTTCCAATGAACACCCAGGACTGATCTCCTTTAGGATGAACTGGTTGGATCTCCTTGCAGTCCAAGGGACTCTCAAGAGTCTTCTCCATACCACAGTTCAAAAGCATCAATTCTTCGGTGCTCAGCTTTCTTTATAGTCCAACTCTCACATCCATATATGACCACTGGAAAAACCATAGCCTTGACTAGACAGACGTTTGTTGGCAAAGTAATGTCTCTGCTTTTTAATACGCTGTCTAGGTTGGTCATAACTTTCCTTCCAAGGAGTAAGCATTTTTTAATTTCATGGCTGCCATCACCATCTGCAGTGATTTTAGGGCTCCCAAAAATAAAGTCTGACACGGTTTCCACTGTTTCCCCATCTATTTCCCCATAGCATTGAGCAATTTGTATCTGTTACACATTATGAACAGTGCCATAGCTGACAGGCAGTCAGTATTAGTCTTAGGAAGATATGAGGTGTCCGGGAGAGGAGAGAGACCCAAGGAGTGGGGAGCAGTCAGGAGACAGTGTCCTGCCACCAAGGTTGATGGGAATGGCCTCAGTCATCTCATAGTCTAGCCTCTTTATATAACAGGAGAGCAAAGAGACAAAAATGAAGCCAAGCGTCCAGTGGTAAGAGAGGCTGTCAGAGCCTCCTCTCTAGAGTCCAGATCCTGGACTCTTCCCTTCTCTGCCTTTGTTTCAGCCTGCAGCATTTGTTAATGTCCTCGTGGGAAGTGACTTGAACATCTTCAAAACCACCTGGACCTCCTCTTACTGGTGTCACAAGCTGGCGTCCATAGGCCTGCAAAAGCTGTCAGTTTTGAGGCTGAGAAGGGGAGCTGATGTGAGCAAGAGGTGGTGTTGCATCCAGAATTCCTCTTTGGAGAAAAGGACCCCTGGGCTCTCTCAGTGTTCAGGGTGCTCCAGTTTTCAGATGGCACCACAGCCTAGACGACCTGTTCCCAACCTTCTGCCTTACCTCCTGCATGTGTGGGAAGCCAGTTAGAGTAGAAGACCAGGGACCATGGGACCCCCACCCACCCACTCCACCCAGGGTCCAAGAGTGCAGGCAGCCTCACTCTAGTCAGATGGTGGTCTCACTGAACAGAAGACCTGCTTGACCTTGTGTAACTCTGATTATTCTATGCCTACCTCAAGGATGAAGATGCTGCCTCCCCGCCCCCCATGGTGGCAGGTGACAGAAATTGTTGCATAAATGACCAGAAAATGAGCTGAGGTCACATGGTCTGCTGAAGGTTTTTACAGCACCTCAGACACAGAGCTCCTCGCATTACTCCTGGTGTGTCAGTATTGGCTCATCTCACAGAGCCTGAAGCTGAAGTTCATTTCCAATTTCCTAAACTGTCTCGCCTCCAGCAGCAGAATCTGTTCATTTCAGCTTTAGGTAAACCCAGCCGCCCCGCGTCTCTATCTTAGATCCCGCCAATGTGCTTTCTCCCGCCCGCTGCCCTAAACAACACAGCGCCATGCGCTTCATCTCTGATGAAGCCACACGCCCCTCTGCGCGGTCTGTGTTCTGATGATTCACATCAAATTTCCTGTTTGCTTCCTTTATAGACACACGGCTCCTGGTGTTTTCACTCTTCTTCGTGTGGTACATCCGGCCTAAGAACACTTATCAGGCTTGTCAGTTTAGCAGCTGTACTTCTCTGCCCACACCACCCCAGGCAGAAGAAGATAGTTTCACGTTTTAAACTGTTTTGATTATTTCTTCTTTCTCATACGTTTTCGTCTCTTCTTCTAGGATTAGTAATAGTGGGTTTTACAACCCCAGGGTCCTAAATGCATCTGTAATAGATGGTCCAACAGGCAAGAAGCACGAACTGGCACCATCACAAGGCCACAGGAGCCACAGCAGGAAGGGGGCCCCCCAGGCACTACATAGCCATGGGGAGGAACCCAGTACCACAAGGATAATTAACTCTGCCTGCAGAAGCCAGCCGTGGTATAAACCAGTGGTTGTCAAACTGTGCTCCCCAGAGGTTCCATGACAGAGTTGGAGAACAAGGAGAGGTGGGCACTGGACCTTCTCCTATTCAAACAGAGCAGCTCTGAAGTTCTACGCTTCATAGAAGCTTTTCCTTGGAAGAAGGGCATCTGTGGTCCCCAACATGCAAACCCAGCAGTGAACTTGGAAGGGCTCCATCTTGGAAGGCAGGGCCTGGCTCTGTGGCCTTTGGCACAACATTGACCTTGAAGACTCCCTGCCATGGCTAGAATTGAAAGCTTTAGACAAGGAGGTGGCCAAGGCCCTTCCAGTTTTTTTATTTTTTTAATTGAAGGATAATTGCTTTACAGAATTGTGTTGTTTTCTGTCAAACCTCAACATGAATCAGCCATAGGTATACATATATTCCCTCCCTTTCGAACCTCCCTCCCACCTCCCACCCCATCCAACCCCTCTAGATTGATACAGAGCCCCTGTGTGACTTTCCTAAGCTATGCAGCAAATTCCCGTTGGCTATCTATTTTACATGTGGCAATGTAAGTTTCCATGTTACTCTTTCCTTACATCTCACCCTCTCCTCCCCTCTCCCATGTTCATAAGTTTGATAATCCCCTCTCAAATGGTATTTGTAACCTTAAGATGGCCACATCAGTTTCAAGTCAGAAGGACTTGCAACTGAATTCCAGCTCCATCCTTGGCAGCTGTTACCTGAGGCAAGACAGGTCACCCTCCCCTGTGACCATGAAGTCAATGACTTTGCAAGGTTATGGTGAGGGTTAAAAGTAATACCTGGGGACTTCCCTGGTGGTCCAGTGGCTAAGACTCCACACTTCCAGTGCAGGGGGCCCACATTTGATCTCTGACCAAGGAACCAGGTTCCACATGCCACAAACTAAGAATTCATGTGCCTCAGCTAAAAGACCACGAATGCCACAACTGAGATCCAGCACAGACAAATTATTAACTTAATTAATTAATTAATAATTAATAATTAATTATTAACTTTAAAAATAACATCTAGAACTTTTCTTGGCTCAAAGTAGTTGTTTAGTAAAAGGTAGCTATGACCTACCATGATTGTTATGCATTTCTATTAACTCCTTAGTGGTCAGAATTCGCCCTCTTCATATCTGAATCAGGCTTCCCTGGTAGCTCAGCTGCTAAAGACTCTGCCTGCAATGCAGGAGACCCTGGTTTGATTCCTGGGTTGAGAAGATCTGCTGGAGAAGGGATAAGCTACCCACTCCAGTATTCTTGGGCTTCCCTTGTGGCTCAGCTGGTAAAGAATCCTCCTGCAATGTGGGAGACCTGGGTTTGATCCCTGGGTTGGGAAGATCCCCTGGAGAAGGGAAAGGCTACCCATTCCAGTATTCTGGCCTAGAGAATTCCATGGACTGTATAGTCTATGGGGTTGCAAAGAGTCAGACACAACTGAGTGACTTTCACCCACTTACTCATTATCTGAATGAAAGTTCACCAAGATATTAATACAAGGATTTTCATAGCAGCAAAATGTATAATCAGATCGATCAGATCAGATCAGTCACTCAGTCGTGTCCGACTCTTTGCGACCCCATGAATCGCAGCATGCCAGGCCTCCCTGTCCATCACCAACTCCCGGAGTTCACTCAGACTCACTTCCATCGAGTTAGTGATGCCATCCAGCCATCTCATCCTCTGTCGTCCCCTTCTCCTCCTGCCCACAATCCCTCCCAGCATCAGAGTCTTTTCCAATGAGTCAACTCTTCCCATGAGGTGGCCAAAGTACTGGAGTTTCAGCTTTAGCATCATTCCTTCCAAAGAAATCCCAAGGCTGATCTCCTTCAGAATGGACTGGTTGGATCTCCTTGCAGTCCAAGGGACTCTCAAGAGTCTTCTCCAACACCACAGTTCAAAAGCATCAATTCTTCAGCGCTCAGCCTTCTTCACAGTCCAAATCTCACATCCATACATGACCACTGGAAAAATCATAGCCTTGACTAGATGAACCTTTGTTGGCAAAGTAATGTCTCTGCTTTTGAATACGCTATCTAGGTTGGTCATAACTTTCCTTCCAAGGAGTAAGTGTCTTTTAATTTCATGGCTGCAGTCACCATCTGCAGTCATTTTGGAGCCCAGAAAAAGAAAGTCTGACACCGTTTCCACTGTTTCCCCATCTATTTCCCATGAAGTGGTGGGACCGGATGCCATGATCTTCGTTTTCTGAATGTTGAGCTTTAAACCAACTTTTTCACTCTCCACTTTCACTTTCATCAAGAGGCTTTTGAGTTCCTCTTCACTTTCTGCCATAAGGGTGGTGTCATCTGCATATCTGAGGTTATTGATATTTCTCCCGGCAATCTTGATTCCAGCTTGTGTTTCTTCCAGTCCAGCGTTTCTCATGATGTACTCTGCATAGAAGTTAAATAAACAGGGTGACAATATACAGTCTTGACAAACTCCTTTTCCTATTTGGAACCAGTCTGTTGTTCCATGTCCAGTTCTAACTGTTGCTTCCTGACCTGCATACAAATTTCTCAAGAGGCAGATCAGGTGGTCTGGTATTCCCATCTCTTTCAGAATTTTCCACAGTTTATTGTGATCCACACAGTCAAAGGCTTTGGCATAGTCAATAAAGCAGAAATAGATGTTTTTCTGGAACTCTCTTGCTTTTTCTATGGTCCAGAGGATGTTGGCAATTTGATCTCTGGTTCCTCTGCCTTTTCTAAAACCAGGTTGAACATCAGGAAGTTCATGGTTCATGTACTGCTGAAGCCTGGCTTGGAGAATTTTGAGCATTACTTTACTAGTGTGTGAGATGAGTGCAATTGTGTGGTAGTTTGAGCATTCTTTGGCATTGCCTTTCTTTGGAATTGGAATGAAAACTGACCTTTTCCAGTCCTGTGGCCACTGCTGAGTTTTCCGAATTTGCTGGCATATTGAGTGCAGCACTTTCAAAGCATCATCTTTCAGGATTTGGAATAGTTCCACTGGAATTCCATCACCTCCACTAGCTTTGTTCATAGTGATGCTTTCTAAGGCCCACTTGACTTCACATTCCAGGATGTCTGGCTCTAGGTCAGTGATCACACCATCATGATTATCTGGGTCGTGAAGATCTTTTTTGTACAGTTCTTCTGTGTATTCTTGCCATACCAAAAAAAAAAAGTAAGAGGTTGGGGTAGGGGGATAAACAGAATGTGTCCAGCAATCAGGAAATGAATAAATAAATCATGAATTAGGCCTTTCCATATATCTGTATTTTGTGACCATGGATAGGTTTGGTCATTGATTTATTTTATCAAAAGAGAGATTATAGCCTATCTTTTATTTATCCCTTCATACTTCTCTATATTAAAGGTGAGTTCAATAAATGTTATTTTTAATGTAAAAATTTTCTGTCCTTTATATGTATTTGGTAAGTAAAGAAATTGTTACCATAAGAAGGTGATGGTGCAGTGGTGATAGATCACTTTCAGAGGGTGGAGGAATCCTGGCATGTCGTTCAGGCCAGCTATCAACAAGGATCAGGCCCTTCAGATGGATTTGCTCTGGCTCATCTTTTTTCTGGACCACATCTGTTGCACCTGATGAATGACTTGCTCCTTCCTGGGATCTTCTCCAAGTGAAATAACCCTCCGACCCTTGTTTTTATTTTACTCCATTTTATAGCAGAGGAACTAGGAGAAAGAGGAGTTTACAGTTCTTACCAGGTCTCAAAACATTTAACCGAAAGCTCAGCTACATATCATCAGGGTTCTCCAAGGACACAAACTCAGCTTCTCTGGTTTCCATGTAGATTTCATAGCAGTTGGGTTGGAGACTGAAAAGAGTTCACATCCCCAAGCAGATAATCTATTTCACTTTCAGGAAAAAAATGCTGCTGTCCTTATGGATAAAGCTCAGATCTTGGAGGTTTCTCGGTTTTATTCTTAAGATTTCTTTTCCTAACTGCCTGCAAATAAAGTGTTCATTTTTCAGGTACGCAGGTCAGTGCTGAACAAATACTCCCAACTCACAGATTAAACACTCTAGCCAATACTAGTTAAAGATGCAGGATCTCTGGCCTAGGAAATACTTTTGTAAATAGGACCGTCTGGTCCCTTTGTCATCTGTGAACATCCCACACACACATATTGAATGTCACACTACTTCCTCTGGCTTCAGGGCCCCACTGTGACATCCTGCCACACCTGACTTCTTCTGAAGTGTGCAAAGCTCTACACAACCTTTCCTTCTCCTTCCCCACTTACCCCTCCACCACCCAAACTCCCCAATTCTCATATAAACTGGACATTTCTCCCTCCTCATGTAAACATCAGAAGGGAAGTAGCTGATTGAGTAATTTAGCTTATAGTGTAAATGACTGATAGCTTGATAATTTTCTCATGGGAAGTGCAGTTTGGTTTTTTTTTAGCCACGCTGTGCAGCATGTGGGATTTTAGTTCCCTGACCAGGGATCAAAACCGTATCCCCTGCTCTGGAAGAACAGAGTCTTAACCACTGGACTGCCAGGGAAGTCCCCAAAACACAGTTTTTATCAGAGGCATTTATTGCAAACCTTTACCCAGCTGAGATTATAAATCCTCCACATTTTCTTTTCTGTTTTCCTAACTGAGCACAGATTGGATGTCGGTGTACAGTCCTATTGTGGGAGGGGTCCTCAGGGCTGAAAAGATCTCAGCTCATCAAGAGAAAGGCAGTTCTTTCCTGGTAGACTGTTCTCCTGTGGTCCTGACTGCTTCCTGTTTGGTATCACATAAGCTGCCCTTCCCTTCCTCTGTTTTTCCCCATGACCCAGATCATACGAGGGCACCTACTTTTACTATTAGGTCTCCGAGATGCCGACCTTCCATGGCAGACTTGGGGAGCACAGTGTAGAGAAAAGTAACTAGGATCTAGGCTAGGAGTCCCATTCATGAAATCATGATCACTGCCTGTTCAAGAGGCCCTGGGATGTCTTAAGTGTGCTTTCAGACAGCATTTACTTTTCTCCTACCTCTTCCACTTTTTACCGTCAAGATTCCCCTTGTAGAGACCCCTGCCTCCCGGCTGTCCTGTAGCTCCTCTAATTCCATGTGTTTCTCTGAATCATAGTCTAGAGGTGAGGTCTGTTTCCCACCATTGTAAAAATACCTTTCATAAACCAAAATATGAGACAGTTGGGCCTACTGAGTGGCTTGGAGCTGCCAATGGGACCACTTTTTTAATTTGAGTACAATTTTTATTTATTGTTCCCCTTCCCTTTGGAAGTTGGTTCAAATCCTCTAGACCAGGAGATATTGTGGAATGCTGAATAGCACCAAACCAAAAAATAAATTTATCACCAAAGTTTTGTTAATAAGACTGAATATATGGCTTACAGCAGAGAAGAAGAGCCCTTTCCGTCAGAGTCTTAGCAGCATATCTAAGTGGGAAGGGCTAAAGAAATATATTTACTGAGATTTTGAAGTCTAGCTTAAGACAGGTGTTTCGAAGTGGGAGTATGGTCAAGACTGAGGAAGGATCATGACACAACTTAGGACCGGTAGACAAATTACAGCAAGGATTTCAAGGCTAGAGACTCAAAGGGTCTCTTGTCACTGGGTTTTTTTTTTTTTTTTTTTTTTAATTAAAGAGTTGATAGTTCTTGCAGAAAGTTCCTGCAATGATCAATAAAGTTATCTGTCCTTTCATCTCCCTGGCCAAATGTTTCCTAGAAGAATGAAGTTATATGTTACATGTTGAAGAGTAAAGTCATGTGTGCAGAGTAAGCTGAGTGGGAGGTTTGATCCTCAATAGTAGTAAGACCCACATAGTGTGGTCCTGACTCATCTCCCTCTATTCTCATCCTGCACAACCAGTCCCACTCTTCCTTTCAGAATCTGCAGAGCTAGAAGATTTAGTCCATCTTCTAGTTCCTTTCTCATCCTGTTCGCCTTCTGGCAAGGCAAAGGATACCTATTGTCATCCCCAGATCAGCCACATACTGTCTCTCCTGGAAGCCCATCCAGATCTCATGGAAACAGAATTCCTTTCAGCCTTCGGGAAGGCCCTGACAGGCCTGAATCACACACAGCAGGTATGCACTCTTGGCCTTGGCTCTACAACTCTCATGACACTTGAAGATTTTATATAAGAGGCAGGGTGTGAAATTTGGACATCTAAAGTGGCACGAAGTTCAAAAGTACCACACTAATTACTTCCCAGGTGGCACTAGTAGTAAAGAACCTGCCTGCCAATGCAGGAGACCTGGGTTCAATCCCAGGGTCGGGAAGATCCACTGGAGGAGGGCATGGCAACCCACTGCAGAATTCCTGCCTGGAGAATCCCATGGACAGAGGAGCCTGGCAGGCTACAGTCCATAGGATGTCAAAGAGTCGGACATGACTGAAGTGACTTAGCACGCAAGCACTGAGGGAAATGGGAAAGAGATGTCTAGATGTCCTCCAACATTTTCGCTCTCCCTTTCACAGTATGGAGTTATTGTTGAGTGTCGGTTGCCCAGCCAGGGACTCTATTTCCCAGCTTTGCTGGCCTCTTAGTGCAGTCCTGTGGCAGGTTGTCACTGAAGAATAAGCAGAAATGACTCCTATCCTTCTAAGTCACCACTTTATGAAGTGAGTGTACCTTCTTCATATTCTACTTGCCCTTGCGCCAGCTTGGTGTGGATAAGGCAAGGCCCAGGGGACGTCAAGAGATAAAAGAGCCCGCAGTCTCAAGAGCATCAGATGGGGGAAAGCCACTTGTCATGCAGCAAGTGAGGGAGAAATACACTCCTATTATGTTAACTGTGAGAAATGTTTGGTCTACTTGTTACAGCAACTAATTCGGGAAGTAAACTGACAATAACACTCCCATAGGGAGTCAAAGAAAATGATCCCATCGTTGCTTTGAACTAAAAACCACACCACAGTGAAGAATATCCAGTTCAAGCTGTGGGTGAGCTTGATGGGGAAACCAGGACAAACTAATTTGACTTTTGGCATATTAATAAAGTGGCAGCTATTTATAGAACGTGTTATTAGCTGATCATCCTTTGAGAACCAGTTTGCTTCTTGGGAAAGGTTTTGGCAGCTCTGAATAGGCTGATAGTTGGCATTGTTTCTTTGCTCATGGTAATAAATTTAGATTACTCTAATTTATGTACTCAGATGCAAAGAAAGATAGGGGCAAAGTCACATTTGAGCCATCCTCAGTACCTGGGCCATTCTTCCTAGAGCTAAACTTGCTGCAGGATCAGGAGAATAATGTCTTTTGGCACCCCTCTGAACACCCCCTGGGCCTGAAAAAATGAATGCCCTTGGTGCAGAGGAGCCCTCACTCTGGAAGCCTGCCCTGCAATTTTGCCTCTCTAAATGTGAGTGTTTAAGCTGAGTCAAAGGAAAAAATAGAACATGGCCACAAGGATAGGCGAGAGCCCTCTTTCCCCTGTGTTTCTATCACATTGTAGAGAAGGACATAGTGTTGATCAAGGTACAATGTCCTTACTAGGCTTCCTGGGACCACATGTGTTTGAGGACTGCCATGCTGGTTCCCAGCCCGAGAACGTGGCACTGAGAGGTACCCTGTCTAATTCTGACACTACCCGGTACCCACACGATGGCTGCAAAGCATTTGACCCCACCAAGCCTCTTTAAAATAAGGTTGATAAAATGGGCCAATCTCATGGGGAGAGGTGGTTAGATAGCAAATGATTATAGACAGCAGCTATGAGAGAAATACACAGGACTAGATAATAAACACTACAGATGCATTATGAGCCTCAGTGCTGAGACGGTTCTATCAACTACCACAACATTGTTAATAGGCTCTGCTGCTAAGTCGCTTCAGTCGTGTCCGACTCTGTGCAACCCCATAGACAGCAGCCCACCAGGCTCCCCCATGCCTGGGATTCTCAGGGCAAGAACACTGGAGTGGGTTGCCATTTCCTTCTCCAATGCATGAAAGTGAAAAGTGAAAGTGAAGTCGCTCAGTCGTGTCCAACTCTTAGCAACCCCATGGACTGCAGCCTACCAGGCTCCTGCATCCGTGGGATTTTCCAGGCAAGAGTACTGGAGTGCGGGTGCCATTGCCTTCTCTGTCTCTGCTGCTGCTGCTAAGTCACTTCAGTCGTGTCCAACTCTGTGCGACCCCATGGTCGGCAGCCCACCAGGCTCTGCTGTCCCTGGGATTCTCCAGGCAAGAACACTGGAGTGGGTTGCCAAATGCAGGAAAGTGAAAAGTGAAAGTGAAGTCGCTCAGTCGTGTTTGACTCTTCGTGACTCCACGGACTGCAGCCTACCAGGCTCCTCTGTCCATGGGATTTTCCAGGCAAGAGTACTGGAGTGGGGTGCCAAGTCTCTACCCCAGTACAAAATGCGCTTCCCAGGTGGTGCTAGTGGTAAAGAACTCGCCTGTCGATGCAGGAGAATAAGAGTCACGGGTTTGACCACAGGGTGAGGAAGATCCCCTGGAGGAGGGCATGGCAACCCACTCCAGTATTCTTGCCTGGAGAATCCCATGGACAGAGAAGTCTGGTGGGTTACAGACCATGGGGTCACAAAGAGTCGGACATGAAGCAACTTAGCATTCACAAACAATACAAAATAAACAGCTTAAAGTTTGGGAAAAGATGAAATCATATATAGAAAAGAAAACAAGGAAAAGAGTCTAGTGGATTTAAAAAAAAAAAACTTAAAACATTTTTTCCTTGCTCAGTAAAACTTTATAATGGGGGGAGAAATGTAGCATTTGGCTCATTTATCCTGAGTACAAAAGGCTTCCAAGGTAAATAATCTCATTAGAAGAAGCTTTCCAGCTCACGCTTGTTCATTCATTCAGAAGAGCATGCGAGCTCTCTAGCAAACTGGTTTTGTGGCATTCTCAGGTAAGGAGGTCACGTGGGCACCTGCAGACCTTTCCAAGTGTGAGTCTGGCTTTGGTGGAGTTGTTTGTGGGCCACATGAAGGCAATGCAGGTGGCCTTCTGAGGTTCAGATGGGAGTGAGGAGAGAAGCTGGCTTCGGGCACTGGAGGGCTTGGAAACCTGACAGCCTCAGCACCGGGTGCTATTTTTAGATCCCACTTCAGTCTTACTGACATGATGAATGCTGAGCAAAATAAGACCCTAAAGGAAGGCACCCAGTTTAACCACTAAATGCAGCAGAGAATAATAATTAAAAGCTCTTCTCCTTGAGGGCCACCTTTACTCAGTTGGTTGCACCTCTTAACTTCCAGCTAGAAATTCAACTTTTAGTACTTGAGGAGCAGAGGGAATGCCTTTGGATTTTATTATTTTTCATAACTTGGGATTTTAAAATAAAGAGATCTAAATTTGTTTCGGGTTCAAGATTGCTTTTTGTTTTAAAGTTTCCAAATTGAAATACCATAGAAATTTAGACTGCCTGGGGGCTTGTGAAATCAGGGAGAAGTGCCATCTCAAATAGACGTTGTGGTATCATCCCCCCACCTCCCAAGCTGAGGCGAGGGATAACCTGCTGCATGCGTGACCTTCTCTCCAAGAGAGGCAGCCACAGAAGGAAAAGTGGCTGTCCTTGTGGTCTGCTTCAGTTTGAGGAATAGAGACCCACTGGAGACAAGTCAAATAAAGGAGACTTTATTGTGGGAGTACATGAGAAATGAAAAAGAAACGGGTTCCAAGGACATCCGAGAAGAAAGGCTGTAATAGAGCTAGTTCTCAGAAGTGCTGAGGGGAGGTCCTGGCTTCAAGGACACTCAGTGAACCCCAGAGGTAAGAATTAATGGATCTTTGCTCCAAAAACTTCAAGATTGGCCAAAACCCATGTCAGATGATGTCACCCCGCTGCCCAAAATGCTCCAGGAACTCCCCCTCTCGCTCGGAGTGAAGACAAAGTTCTTGCCACAACCATAGACTCTATGTGATTCTCATGCCCTGCTTCCCTCACCCATTGCTTCCCCCTCAGTCACTCTGCTGGGGCCACGCTGCCCACTTTGTGGTCCTCAACACGCCAGGAACACTCCTGCCTCAAGGACACTGCCCTTGCTGTTCCCTCTGCCTGGATGCTCATCCCCTGACACCTGCTGTTGTGTCTTCCAGATCTCTGCTCACATGTCACCTTCTCTGTGAGTCCTTCTCAACCCCAGTACTTCCCGTTCAACCTGTCTGTATTCTTTTTAAAATTTGGGGTTATGAAAGAAATTCTGTAAATTTTATTTATTTACTTTTGGCCCGGCTGGGTCTTTGTGGCTGTGCTTTTAGGCTCCTCTGTAGAGGCAGTGCTTGGGCTGCTCATTGAGGTGGCTTCTCTCATTGCACAGCACGGGCTGTAGGGCGTGTGAGCTTCAGTAGTTGTGACTCGTGGGCTCAGTAGTCGTGGCTCCTGGGCTCTGGAGCACAGGCTCAATAGTTGTGGCACCTGGACTTAGTTGCTCCACGGCATGTGGGATCTTCCTGGACCAGGGATCAAACCCGTGTCTCCTGCATTGGCAGGCAGATTCTTTACCACTGAGCCACCAGGGAAGCCCCAAGGGTTATGAAGGATTTTAAACATACTCGAAAACTGGATAATGAATCCCACCATCAAATAGATGTCTCCATTTTGCTGATCTTGTTTCTTGTTTACCAAACTTTCATTTTTCCCCCTGCAGTATTTCCAAACCTCTCCAGCACTGTCACCAATATGTATATGTCTTATTCTCTTGGCTATTTTATGTCTCTCCCACTTGAACATCAGCTCCCCGATGGCTGGGGTGTTTGTCTGCTTTGCTCACTGCTTTCTCACCAGCGCCTGCCAGAGTACCTGGTGCATGGTGGATGCTCACTCACTATGGCTGAATGATATAATGAAGCTGGTACACCACAATGCCACGTGTTTTCTTCCCTGCAATCTTCCCCACCATCTGACCTGCACCCAAACGCCCCAGGCACCCCTACTCTGACTCCACCCAGTGTGTGTCAGCCACAGCAGCCACCTGACCCCCTCCCAGACTCTCAGGAGTTCCCAAGTCACAGAGGCAAAACCAGACTGCTGGAGCTCTCTGTGCGCCACGTCACAGTATCCTGGCAAGGCTGTGAATTAACTTCCCCAGGGTCTTCTGATTACTGCTGGTCATGTGACACAAAACTGGGCCCCCAACAGGGACCCAAGGTGGGGCATTTCCCTTAGAAAGGGGTGTGAGTGAATGGCATCTCTTCCACAGTAAATTGTTACCAAGTGTGATGAGATTAGGCTAGGTTTCTTCTTATGTGAATGAATAAATCTCCTGGACAGCCTCTGGTTATTCCAGCTATCCCTGGAGTTACTGTGCATCCCATATAGAAGCTACTTTTCACCAAGCTCCACCTGAGAGGGGAGAAAGGCTGCAGAGGGAACAGCTTGCCTCAGTTTAGTCTCTTCCATCACTTTCAAGACTGTCAACTGGCAAAGACCTTCAGGCATCAGACACTCTCCAATTAGACCATCAATAAAAGCCAGGGGGTGTTACCAGCCATGATGACACGTTAGGAACTGGAAGGACCAGAAATGCACTAGTGCCCCGGCAACCACAACTTGGATGGCTTGCCAAGTGCTCCTTACCCAGTGTTTTCAGTCTACCTGCCAATGGGGTGTGACTCCCTCCTGGGTCAGCTCCTATGTGACCAGGCCAGGGCAGACCCAAAAGAGAGCCTCACCACATCAAAGCATATCCCAGGGCTGTTGCATTCATTTTGGCAAAGACTTTATTTTCCCCGGGGCTGGGTGGCCCTGAGACCTCTCCTCCACCTGACTGCTGCTTAGGATGACTTGGAGGGCCACCTGGTTTTCAAAGTCATCTTATGAGGTTGTAGAGACTCAGGAGCTATGAGTCCCCATTCAGATTCAAAATTTTAAATTAACAGTATTTCCTCTATTGGATATTGGATATTTTAGCAATAGGTGTTGACTGAGACCTCACATGAGCATAGGCTTTTTCTAGATACTTTGAAGATTAGAATCTATATCCATCTGGTGCTGCCTGGAACAGCCTTCCTGCAATTAAATTACTGAAATATTTCTGTACAATTTAATAAGTAGCCAGTGCCCTAAGCACCCCCTCTCCAAAGTCCCCAGCCATCTCAGCCCCTCCTCCCAGACTTCTGGACCTTGGCATGACTCAGGATGAAAGGGTTAATGCTGGCCCACAGGGACCACAGGTATCTGTAGTGATGGCTCAGCGCCTGTGCTATGAGGGCATGCATGCTAAGTCCCTTCAGTCATGTCCGACTCTGCGAGCCCCATGGACTATACCCTGCCAGGCTCCTCTGTCCATGGGATTCTTCAAGCAAGAATACTGGAGTGAGTTGCCATGCCCTCCATCAGGGGATCTTCCCAACCCTGAGATCGAACCCACGTCTCTTATGTCTCCTCTATGGGAAGCCCAGCTGTGCTATACCAATTGTTAAATACTCTATCATCTCTCTCCTATCCTCCTGACTTGCACATCTCACTTCTAAGGTAGAAACAACCACCACCACCACCCTCATTTTAGACATTTTTATCCTTCCTAATCTATAAAGAGGAGGCTTCCCTGGTGGCTCAGCAGTAAAGAATCTGTCTGCAATGCAGGAGACGTGGGTTCAATCCCTGGGTTGGGAAGATCCCCTGGAGGAGGAAATGGCAACCCACTCCAGTATACTTGCCTGGGAAATCCCATGGACAGAAGAGCCTGGCGGGCTACAGCCCGTGGGGTCGAAAAAGAGTCAGACATGACTGAGCAACTGAACAACAACAAATTAATAGAGAAGGATGCAATGGGATTGGGGTTGGACCAAGTCCTAATCCCACACGAAGGCAGGGCAGCCAGAAACAGAATCGGTCATCCAAATGGCGATGCTATAAACATTTTCCTCTGCTTTGGACATTTCTCCACCAGAAAGATATCCACAGGGAGAGGAACTTCTGTCTGATTTGTACACTGCTGTATCCTAGCACCCAGAACAGTGCTTGGCACACACACACACACACCCAAAAACACTCAATAAATCAATATAGCTCCTGAATGAAGGCATGGATTCCCTGCTCTGATGGTTCAGTTATTGCCTCACTTGACAAAACTGGGAGAATCTAAAGCTTTTCAGTACTTCACAATTTAGATTTTTTTGGAATTATTCAATCTCTTCAACTTTGAGGCCCAGAGGAAGCGCATTCACCATGCTGACCATTGCCAAAGTCCCCACATCCACGGCCATGTGATGCTGGCGATCTGTGATCTGTAAAGGCATTCTGGTCTTTCCAAGAGACTTTGTCATTTCCAGAAAATTAGCCTCACACATGACACCATGTTGACTGGTTAAACAGAAGCCGCTCCAGGATCTGAGCCGGGGCAGGGGAGACAGAGAGAGGAGGGCCATCATGTAGTCATGGCCCTGTGACAGCCACACCATGGTCATTGTGGCTTGTTGTGGCAAGGTGCTCCCAAGGAGTGGAGCGGGGTCCGGCCAGAAGGTAGAGGGGCTGGCGGCAGGCCTCTGAGACCCAGGTTAATTGAGCTCACACTCTCTAGCCTCTGAATAAAGCCACTCTGGAGAGTGAAAAAGTCCTGGGTTTTGTTCACTAAGATGTCCCTCATCCCCTACCCACTGCCCCACGGTGCTCCCTGGGGACGTGTTTTTTGTCAGCAAGTTCTCTGTGGGGTTTGAATGGTGAAGGGGTGAAGTCTCTGAAGGAAAATTTGAAACCTGTGACATTTGAGAGTCAGCTCTCCTCACTGTTGACAAAACTGTAGGGGAGCGTCGGCCTCGGAACCCCTCCCAGAGGCAAATCCACACGTCCCTCTTGATGTTACTTTGGAATTTGTTTAGAGACCAACGTGGCTCCCACTGCATATTCTCCAACGCGAGCTGTGCTCCCTGGGGCCCGAGTTCTCAGGTGGCTGTTATCTGTCTACCTCCATCCTAATCATGACATTCATGGCCCAGCTGGCCCAGCGTCACTGTGACACTTTGCTTTTAACCCCTTTCATCCCTGCATTGCCAAGCAGTTTGCAAACAT
The DNA here is from genome assembly GCF_003369695.1 of Bos indicus x Bos taurus. Lineage (NCBI taxonomy): Eukaryota > Metazoa > Chordata > Mammalia > Artiodactyla > Bovidae > Bos > Bos indicus x Bos taurus. The sequence goes on from NC_040084.1 coordinate 38,560,536, forward strand.
TAATTAATACCCTCTTGCAGAGTAGCAAGTTTCATTATCCCTGTTTCAAGGTTTGAGGAATCGAGTCACCACAGGCTATGACCCACGGGCCACAGGCTGAGTCAGGATGAGAGGGAGAGTCTAAATTCCTGGCCACCAACCACCCACACCACTGGCTGGCCCCATGCTCACGGCCAGGCATGTATTATTTGAAGCTGCTCGCTACAACCCACACCTCCTCTGAGGCCACAGAGAGCAAGGGTGTGGCAGCCCAGGAGGGGCGGAGAACAGGAGACAGCAGTGGTGGAACGCACATCAGACGGCCCCAGACATAGTCAAGAAAGTGGGCCTGAGGTGGAAGTTTTCTCTCATGAACATCAGACCACAACGCCTCAGCTCACTCCCCGAGCCTTTCAGATATCTCACCATCCAGACTTGGTCCCTGCCTCCCTAGATACAGCCTCAGTTCTTATGTCAACACCTCAATCCCATGCCATCCCTTCTGGAAACACCTCCATTCCCACTGTACCCTCTCCTGCTGACAGTCCTTGATGTGAGCAAAACGTGTCCCTTGCCTTCCTGAGAGAGACAGTTCTCACATTCTCTCCATATTCATCCTCAGCAACAGAGATGTTGCAGGAAGGAGCCCCCACTAATGTGGCAAAGCCACTGATTTCCTTTCTCACCCATCCCCTGTTCCCACAGACACTCCTAGGGCAGTTCTCTTCCAACAAACCCTCACACCCACACTCCTTTGCCTTGAAGGCCTGGCCCTCCAGCTCACCTTCTGTATATGGAATCTCTGGCACTCCCTAGAAAAGGAAGCCAGGAACCCACTCTACTAGAAACCAGCTCTCGGGGATATGACAGCATGTAGAGGGAACACAGGGATGCCTAAGAAAGCACCTTGCTTGGAAGCTGGGTTCCTAGCTGTTGCAAACAAGGACCCTTTTTCTCCCCCAGAAGGAGGAGAAATGCAATGCAGTGGAGTCCTGATGAGTTTTCATTCATAAAGAGGCAGTGTGGTGCAGTGGCCAGGGGAATAGGTTACAGAGCCCGACTGAGAGCAAGCCCTGGTTCCACTGCGACCAGCGTGAGACACGTACCTTTCCTCATCACTCAGGGCTGCAATTTACTCTTCTGCAAACTGGCTAAAATCGTACCCCCTCCTCAGGATTGTGATGATAAATGAATGACTTGAGGCATCTAAGTGCTTCCTTGGTGGCTCAGTGGTAAAGAATTCTCCTGCTAATATAGGAGACTTGGGTTCCATCCCTGGGTCAGGAAGATCCCCTGGAGGAGGATATGGTAACCCACTCCAGTATTCTTGCCTGGGAAACCCCATGGACAGAGGAGCCTGGAGGACTACAGTCCACGGGGTCACAAAGAGTCGGACATGCCTGAGCGACTGAACAAAAACAACAACAAAAAGGCACCCAAAGTTCTTAGAACAGTATTAGTTCTTAATAATTGTCAGAAGCCAACATTTCTTTCTGCAAGTGTGCTGAGTGAGGAGCTGACCCTCCGGGAATCTAGTTGGGGAGACAGACAGATATGCGTTGTGCACTGTGGTCCAGGTGTGATGGGGACACGCACAGGGCACTATGAGTGTGCCTTTGTGTGAATTTGGAAACAATTCTAGCCCTGAAGACACATGCTAAGCAGTGGGACTTGGGCTGGAATTCAGGAGTCTAACTCCTTAGGCAGGTGACATTATGCACTGAGAAACCCGCACAACTATACGTAGTGGAACCTCCAAATAGCATCACCCACCCTGGAGAGGAGAAGGAACAGCATCACCCACCCTGGAGAGGAGAAGGAACAGCATTGCCCACCCTGGTCAGAGATGGGTTTGGAGAAGTGATGGCTGAATTTATTCTGATCAGGGATTCATTCATCAAAATGGATAGGAGAATCTGAAACCGTATTTGAGGCAGAGACAACAGCATGAACAGAAGCAGAGAGGCAGGAAAGAGCACATTCAATGCAGGAAAGTACCATTAATTGGGCACCAGCTTAAACATGAGGCCAGGAATGGCAGTCCACGTGTTAGGCAGGGGCCAAGCAAGGTAGCAGTGGGCCTGCCACGTGAAGAGCAGCCCAGCAAGCCCAGGGGGAGTGGGTCACAGGGTCAGCTCTTTCTACTGACTCAAGTTACTGACTTGAATGTGATTTCTTTCTCTGTTCTCCTCTGGGATAACAGGGGGTGTTGCTAACACCTGGCACCCTAAGGACCAGTGACCTAACAACGACTTTGGATTCCCATTCTTTCTGGTCATCAAGAGTAGACTGGGACCCTGTGTCAAGACGGAGTCTCTCTAATTTGTTGAGAAATGCTAAATGAAAAGTTGAATTATTTGTACCTTCTCTGCTATACAACTTCCTGTGAAATCCCATGGCACATGCTCACTCAAGTCACTTCAACAAGAGAAGACATGGATACATTCTGAATATAGAATACTGCCAGAACATTGCACAGTTCCACTGAAAATGAAATATACTGTTTCATGGCAATGTGGGCATTCTCAACTATAACTCTGCTTTGGAGATTCAACTTCTATTTTGTATTTTACTAATCAAATACCACAAATAGTGAATATTTATTTTCTCATTGTGCAATCTGCAAACGCAGAGTAGATGGATTTCCAGGGCAGCAATAGGAGTTTATACACAAAACACAACCCTAGGCCTGAGAACTCCTTATTCCATCTCAACCTAGAATTCAAGTCTCGGCCCAAGTCTCTTCCAATCACTTCATGTAATGATTCAATAACTGTTCAGGGCTAAACTTTTAGAAATCAGAGGACTGGCTTGGCTGGGAGAGCTGGGGAAGGCTTGATCTAAGAGAAGGAATTTCACCTGGCTCTCAGAGATTGAAAGAAGTTTCTTGGGGATTGTACAGGTGATTTTAGACCAAAGAAAGCACAAGGTCATGAAAGAGTCTGGTGTTTCAGAAAGCAGCAAGCCATTCCACCAGGAAGACTGTGATGAAGGGTCAAAATGATAGGAGGGGAGCCATAGCTGTAGGTTGGAACTGGACTTTGCTGAGTCTTAGAGTCATGTGATCAGGTTTGCTTTTTAGAAAGATATTTCTGTTGGTTTATTAAGGATGGGCCAGAACGCAGTGCAAGTAGAATCAGGGACTCCATAGATGGAGTCATTGCCACCCCCCACCCCCCGCAGAGTGAACAGTGGTGATGGCCTGAACTAACATAACACAGTGTGGGTATTTCTGAGGTAGAAGTCTCTAGCTTTATGACTAACTAGGAAAGCGAAAGAGAGGAAGAATTCAAGAATGACTGAAATTTCTAACTTGGGAAACTGAGGAGGCAGTGACACTGTGAATCAAGATCAAGAATAGGTGATGGAGAAAAGGGTTCCATCTGAGATGTATTCATTTTGAGGTGACATAAGGCGGTCCAACTGGAAGTGTCGAGTTGGTCACTGGAAATATGTGCCTAAGCTTAGAAGAAAGAACAGGGCTGAAAATAGGAATCTAGAAAGTACTGTGACTTTAGCCATATGTACTTGCCCACAATTGATCACATTTTACCTACAAAAATAGCAGTTTCATTGGGGAGAATACTTTATATTCACATATATTGAATAAGAGGGGAGAATCCCAAGGATAGGGTATTATTTGGGAAACATTGGCTTCCAAGAGTGGGCAGAGAAGGAGAAATTGTGAAGAAAATTGCCAAGGATTGGTGGAAGTTAGCAACATGGGGGAAACTGAAGAAGGAGGAATGGTGGAGAAGCCAGAGTAGGAGTGCTTCTCAGAAAGGAGTGGTTTTCCAACAGCCTCAAAGAGCACAGAGGATGCAAGCTAGGAGGCCAAAAAACAGGCCCTGAGTCTGGCATTTGGGAGGTGACTATACCTCAGTGGGAATTTCAGCTGAATGATGAGACAAGAAGTTGAAAAGGAATGGCTGGCAACAAGGTTTTGTTTATACGCTTTGTTTTTTAGGGGTTTCTTTGGTGGCTCAGGCGGTAAAAAAATCCACCTGCAACGTGGGAGACCCAGGTTCAAACCCTGGATGGGGAAGATCCCCTGGAGAAGGGAATGGCTACCCACTCTAGTATTCTTCCCTGGAGAATTCCATGGACAGAGGAGGTTTGGGAAGACTCGTGTATATTTGTATGTGAAAAGAAGCCAGAGAAAAGTAAGTAATTAAAGATATAGGCCAGGAGAAACGGAGAGTGGGCCCTGGATGGGACACAGGGATAGACGTGGATGCATGGGGGGAGGTTTGCTTCAGGCAGAGGGACTGAAAGCTTTGTGTCCCTACCATCGTGGGTATTTCTAGCCACGAACTCAGACAGATCATACTTATTAGTGCTATTATGTTGTCATGGGACAAAAATCCTTCTCAAAGAGAAAGATGGAAGAGATTTTAATTACCAAAACTTCCTTCAGAGATGGGTTGCAATGCCTTTGATGTATTCTTGGGCACACCCACCTCACCTCACAGGCTGAAGCATCCCCACTAAGCCCTTTCCGCTGGCCATCATGGGCCTGCCGTCACACGAAGAGCCACCTCCTAAGAAACACCTTAAAAGAAGCACTTAGGTTGTTTGGCCAGAACTGAAGAGGGTATCTGAGTTCACTGGTTGTCAGTCTCTGAGGAGATGTTTGGACATCTCTCCTGGCCCTGGAACCAAGGGTCCTGACTCCTATCACTGAGAAGGGTTGGAGCAAAGGGCTTCCCTTTGGTTCCAGTGTTTAACAAAAAGAGAAATTAATCACCCAGGCAAGTTGTTTTTTTGTTTTTTTTTTTTTTTAATGATGGATCACAAGCATAGATGCTGTCTTAAAATTCCCAGCTAATCCTGTCCTGGTTCTCATCACTTTAAGACCAAAGTGCTAGGATTATGTTGTGGTCATCTAACTAGAACAGTAGAAGAAACAGAATTAGAAACACAAGACTCCTCGACCATGGAAGTTAAGAAGTTAAAAAACCCAGCAGGCCAGCCCTCTAACAAAAGAGCCTGAAACCCATTAAGTAAGGGGCTCAAGTTGCCAGCTGTGTTGCCCACAGATAGGGACCTTGGAGGAGAAGGCAATGGCAACCCACTCCAGTACTCTTGCCTGGAAAATCCCAGGGACAGAGGAGCCTGGTGGGCTGCAGTCCATGGGGTCGCTAAGAGCCGGACACGACTGAGCAAATTCACTTTCACTTTTCACTTTCGTGCATTGGAGAAGGAAATGGCAACCCACTCCAGTGTTCTTGCTTGGAGAATCCCAGGGACGGGGGAGCCTGGTGGGCTGCTGTCTATGGGGTTGCAGAGTCGGACACGACTGAAGCGACTTAGCAGCAGTAGCAGCAGCAGCAGGGACCTTGGAGAAAGAATGTGACATCTTGGTAAAAAAGAGGACCAGGTGAGAGACCTGGAAGGTTCCCACTAAACCCTCAGACGTAACCCACAGAGCACGTACAGGAGTCCTAATTGTCAACTTACAGCAGTCTCTAGTACAAGAAACCTATCCATTTTAATAGATGCTCAATAAACATGCCTCTAACAAATGAGCAAGTGAATGAATGAGTTCTACTGCCAGGTAATTATACTGTTTTTCTGAATATGAGTTTAGCTTGTCTTAGTGCTTCTGCATGCATGAGAAAGAAAATGAGGGAAGTTTTCTTACTACCAGTTTCTAGTCTAACATGACGAAACCAGTTTCTTTTTTTTATTTTAAAGACACAGATCTTCAGTCTATGCTTGCGTGTATGCATAGATACATACACACACACACACAGTGAGGGGTGGGAGTGTAGGCATGGGTAAGACTATGGCTTAGAGTAAGATGATCTCAGATTCTGGAAGATTATGAGAATGCTAACACAATTTTACATCTAGTAACATCAAGGGGATTTGTACCAGCCTTTTGAGATAAATAAAACAGTAATAAAATTTTTCCAGCATCCAAAGAAATTTTGACTTTAGCTCTTGCCTTTTGTTCCCTTCAGATGCCTTCTTTTTATTCTATAATCTTCCATGTGTTCTTACATTGTGAAGTGATTTTTGTTGCTATGGAAACCACAGGGTTGGCATAAAGCTCAAATATGATGTTAACTTATAAAGTGATTGAAATGTGTCCCATGGTCTGACAAAAAGCATTTGGAGGAATTCTCATACCCTAATATGGTCATGTGCCCATATAAAACACATATCTGGGAATATACCTTTTCTTCTAATGGGCGGACCCTTGGGTGGGCCAACATGATTAATGAATAAATGTCTTTTAGATGCTACTCTGAATGAGAATATAGCTTGGTTAGGAAATTCCAGGTATATAAAATCACATTAATTATGATTTATAGCATATGGAGTTTATCCTTCACATGCAAAGCTCTGCCTTGTTTACAAAGCACTTAAGTCCTAGCTTTCTGAAAGAGCTTCCCTGGAAATATTTGACAAGAACACATCAACCATCTAAGGGGGACTTTTTTTTTAGGTGACTTCCTGCCTGAAGGCAAAAGATAAAGACGCTCACCTCTTGGAGTCTTTTCCAGGCCAATGAAAGCCAGTTCTCCCACTGGAGATCTTGCTCTGCTTCTTAGGCCGAGTTCTGCCTCCAGACTAACACATATGTTTCTGATGTCATCTTCTGGCTTTGAGTCTCTAAATGATTCAGTGACAGTGGAATCTGCGCTAATACTCTGAAATCACTTATTACTCTGATAACTAGAGGAAGCCTGGGAAACCCACAACCAAAAACCCTACCTAGTTTATTTGAGGAAGAGCCCCAGCTCTGTAAGAGCTGTTGGACAACAAAGACAGAAGTAGAATAGAAGGCAGTTAAAAAAATTTTTTTTAAAAAGAGGGCCAGCTACTCTGCTCATTGCCCTCCCACACTCCCCACGACCCCCGCCAGCTACCCGTCCCTCCGCCTAGTCACTTGTGGGTGTATCATCACAACAGCGCTCTGGAGAACATTCTGTTGGGTAATAAGAAAGCATAATTATATGCTTCAGAGCTGGTGAGGTTTTCTCCTATTTTCAAAACAATGAATATCCTGTGGAAAGATAGCGCCACTTGTGAGTAAGCTGAGATGCCTTTCCTTGAACACGCAGACAGTGGTTGGAAAGAGAGACCGGAGGACAGCCCTATTTCCGTTTTTATTCCTCGGAAAACCTAACCACCTTGTTTCGTGGCACCCCCAGGAACAAATGTCTCTGTAAACATAATCAGAAGTGTAACATCTGCAAAAGAAAAATGTATATTCATCTCTCTCTCGCTCGCTCTCCTTACACTGAATAGCCTATCTAGTGCTGAGAGAAATGTGGAGATATTTATTAGTGCACACCATGCAAAACTCAAGACTGACCTCCACAAAGCACTGTATTTACTCTTTCAGATCGTCTTATTCCCTGGTAGCTCAGAGGTAAAGAATCTGCCCACAATGCAGGGTTCGATCCCTGGGTTTGGAAGATTCCCCTGGAGAAGGGAATGGCAACCCATTCCAGTGTTCTTGCCCAGAGAATCCCATGGACAGAGGAGCCTGGCAGGTTACAGTCCATGGGGTCACAAAGAGTTGGACATGACTGGGCTACCTGCACTTTAACTTTGTTATTGCTCACTTTAGATATCATCAGTGAAGAGGTGGGAGCTGTTTTAAGTGACACAGTAGTCTTGAGGGTTTGGAAACAGAGTAAAGCTCCATGGATGTGCAGTAATGTATGGTTTTCAGAAGCAGAGGTTTTTCCCTGCAATTATCACACCAGCACTTTCCAAGTCCAGCAGAACCTCAGGGAGAACAGTTATCAGTGGGGCTAACATTTCCAAAATGTTAATCCTTGTAACTCCTCTGTTTGCTAAACATTGACACCTGATTCCACAGATAAGAAAACCCAGAACCAAAGAGAGTCATAGACGTGCATATCTCAGGGACCCTGTTTGGACCAGACTTCCGGGGCCCAGGCTATTTTCTTACCATTAAATCAGAATGTCCTTCAGAAAAGGCTGTGTTGTTTCTAAAATATCATGTAAGTGTGGTTGTTTGTGTCACAGCCCACCATGCTCTCGGTTCCACTCAGATTGCCCTGCACAGTACATGCTCTCAAATGAAAACATCACACCCTTGCTTTTATAAGGCTTGGGTCAAGTTCCTTTGACCATATGGACTCTGTCTGTAGCATGGAAATGAAGATTGCCCATAGCTGTCAGAATACGTCATCCCTCAAGAGGAGGCCAAGCTCTGTGGGGCCCACACCACCAGCCACTACCCCTCACTGGACCACAGCCTCATGGAGTTTCTGCGGCAGGCACTAAGGACTTGATTTCTTTTATTTTGGTGGTGGTCTGGGAAACAGTCTTGCTTCCTGAAAATCTGTTCTTTGGCAGTAAACACCAAACTTAAGGGGCTGAGTCACTTTTCCTCATCCAACTTTGTGTTTTGCTTCTTAGGCAAGCGGGAAATTTTGGAAAGCCCAATTTTATGAGTGTGCAAGTGTGTGTGGTATATGTGTGACCTTGGAAAGGAGGAGAGGAAGAAGAAAAAAAAATATATATATATATATACACGCTAGAGTTAATTTCCAGAAGATAATTCATGTCCTTAGTCTGTGGCCTTGAAGACTGTCATCTTATTAGCACAAATAGGCAAGAATTTTTTTTTTAATAGGAAAAAAAACCCTTCAGTTGTGTGGGAAAATCTCCTCAGCAAATGGAACACATCTCTTCCAGACCTCAGATCCTTCATTACCAAGTATCTTCCTTTTCTCACCATTGGACCCATTCACTGGTGGGGAAACAAATGCCAAGAGTTTCCCAATAGCAGCAAGGAGGGATTCTGAAATGGAAATCTGGACCATTACGGGAAACTCTTGAACAAAGTCGCCTAGCCTGCCTTACTGGAAGGCTATGAGGGGTTTCTTTGCCTAGTTAAGGAGTTACCAGGGCCGAGCCCTGAACAGCATGATGCTGTGTCTTCTCTGTTCTGGCTCTGAGCCTCCAGATGTAGGAATTCAGAGACGTTGTTCGCTAAACTTTTTAACCTCTCACTTGATTGACACCACTTTCTACATCTGAAACCAGACCACAAGAATAGGACTACGTTAGTAGGTACCAATCATTTCCATTTTGTCCCAAGAGCAGAACACACATTTATTTGGGAAACTTTAATGGGACATGTTGATAGGGACACAGTGAGAGACCCGCTGATCTCTTTAGCATCTGAGTCTTGCTTTCCACAAATAGTCAGTTAATCTACATGCATATGAAACTTCTTCAATGTGATTTGAATCATGCAGACACTTTAGGGAGACAAAAACTGTAAAGACTCTTCATACTGATAAGCTAGCAGAGATTAGCATTGATTCACATGTGAATGAATAGCTAAAAACACAAAGGGAACCAGAGTGAGATGTCATAACTCATGAGGTATAAGCATACAATATTTTAATCTTTTATTTATTCATTCATTCAGCAAATATTAAGTTGGCACCTATTAATATCATGTGTCAGGCACTATTCAAGGTGCCAGGAATAGAGCAGAGAACAGAACAGATAAGAATCTCAGTTTGCATAGTTATTACCCAAGAATACAGCAAGTCAGATGATAAAAAGTAAGTAAAACACAGAGAGATAAATTGTGTCAGGTGGAGATGAGTGATATGGAGCAAAATGAAGCAAGAAAAGCAAGGTAGAATGAGAGGTATGTGTGTGGGGTGAGGAGTTTGAAATTTAAACATTGTTGGGCAAGCCTCATGGAGAAGATGACAGCTGAGCAGAATCCTGAAAGCAATATAGGAAGGAGCCACAGTCAAACAAGAGCAAGGAAGACCATGCCAGACAGAGGGAATAGCAAGTGCAGATGTCCTGTGATGGGGTGTCACCCACATGTGTGGTTTTCAGTTTCAGTTCAGTCGCTCAGTCGTGTCCGACTCTTTGCGACCTCATGAACTGCAGCACGCCAGGCCTCCCTGTTCAACGCCAACTCCCAGAGTCCACCCAAACTCATGTCCATAGTGTCAGTGATGCCGTCCAACCATCTCATTCTCTGTCATCCCCTTCTCCTCCTACCCTCAATCTTTCCCAGCATCAAGGTCTTTTCAATTGAGTCAGCTCTTCGCATGAGGTGGCCAAAGGATTGGAGTTTCAGCTTCAACATCAGTCCTTCCAATGAACACCCAGGACTGATCTCCTTTAGGATGGACTGGTTGGATCTCCTTGCAGTCCAAGGGACTCTCAAGAGTCTTCTCCAACATGTGTGGTTGGAGCAAAGCAAATACAAGGAAAGTATAAAAGAAGACTTTAGAGAGCTATGGGCTGGGCATGGTATGAGCCAGATTACAGAGGGTCATTTAAAGGACGTGATCTTTCTTCTAAAATGGGGAGTCAGTGGAGAGTTCATTTTATTTTGCTTGCTACTCACTAACGTGGGCAACCTTAGGCAAATCAATTATCTATTCTGAACCTTAGGTTCTTCATCTGTCAAATGGGGACAGTAATAGAATAACAGTACCTACACTAAGCATGGTTGTAAAGATTTTCTTTATTTTGGTAAAGTGGAAGTCATTCAGTCATGTTCAACTATTTGTGACCCCATGGACTCTAGCCCACCTGGCTCTTCTGTCCATGGAATTCTCCAGGCAAGAATACTGGAATGGGTTGCCATTCTCTTCTCCAGGGGAAAATATACACAACAATGGTTAAAACGATTAATTTTACATTAAGTGTACAGTTAAGTGGTATTAAGTACATTCACATTGCTGTTCAACTATCACCACTATCCATCTCCAGAACTTTCTCATCAATACAAATTGAAACTCTGTACCAATTAAACAATAACTCCCCATTCCCTCTAAGCCCCTGGCAACCATTGCTCTACTTTCAGCCTTTTGATCTTGCTATTCTTGTACCTTATATAAATGGAATCATACAAGAATTATCCTTTTGTGACTGGCTTATCTCATTAAGTACAACGTTCTCAAGGTTCATCTACATTGCTGCATGTGCCAAAATGTTCATCCTTTTTAAGACTGAGTAATATTCCATTGTCTGTATATGCCACATTTTGTTTATACATTCTTCTCTTGATGGGCACATGTTGATTCCTCTTTTTGGCTATTCTGAGTAATTCTTCTATGAATAGGGCTGTACAAATATCTCTGAGTTTCTGTTTTCAATTCTTTTGGTTATATAAATACCTGGAAATGGAATTGCTAGATCATATGGCAACTCCATGTTTGATTTTTTAAATTAATTTATTTATTTTAATTGGAGGCTAATTACTTTACAATATTGTAGTGGTTTTTGCTATACATTGACATGAATCAGTCACGGGTGTACATGTGTCCCCCATTCTGAACCCCCTTGCACCTCCCTCCCCATCCCATCCCTCAGGGTCATCCCAGTGCACCAGCCCTGAGCACCTTGTCTCATGAATCGAACCTGGACTGGCGATCTGTTTCACATATGATAATATACATGTTTCAATGCTATTCTCTCAAATCATCCCACCCTTACCTTCTCCCACAGAGTCCAAAAGTCTGTTCTTTACATCTATGTTTCTTTTGCTGTCTTACATATAGGGTCATCGTTACCATCTTTCTAAATTCCATATATATGCGTTAATATACTGTATTAGTGTTTTTCCTTCTATGTTTAATTTTTTGAAGAATCACCATAATGGTTTCATAGCAGCTGCATTATTTTACATTCCCACCACCTATGCACAAGGGTTGTAATTTCTCCACATCCTCACCAACACTTGCTATTTTCTGTGTGTTTGTGTGTGTATGTGTGTATGTATGTTTTTATTAATAATAGTCATCCTAATGGTTGTGAAGTGGTATCTCATGCTTTTGATTTAGAGTTCCCTAATTATCAATGAGGGCTTCCCAGGTGGCTCAGTGGTAAAGGATCCACCTACCAATGCAGGAGACTTGGATTCAAACCCTGGGTTGGAAAGATTCCCTGGAGAAGAAAATGTCAACTCATGTCAGTATCGTTTCATGGAGAATTCCATGGACAGAAGAGCCTGGCAGGATACAGTCTGTGGAGTTCAAAAAGAGTTGGACACAACTTAGTGACTAAATAACAACAGCAGCAAAGGTTAGTGATGTTGAACACCTTTCCATGTTTACCAGCCATTTGTCATCTTCTTGGGGAAAACAACCATAAGTCCTTTGCCTCTTTTTCAATGGGGCTCTTTGTTTTTTTTGCTGTCAAGTTGTAAGTGTTATTTATATGTTCTGGAGATCAATACTATTTCAGATATATGATTTGCAAATATTGTCCCCTGTTTTGGAAATTACTTCTTTACTCTCTTAATAATGCTTTTCATGTCCGAAAGATTTTAATTTTGGTGGATTCTAATTTATCTATTTTTTCTTTTGATCCCTCTGCTTTTGGTATCATATACAAAATACCATTGCCAAATCCAACACTGTGAAGCATTCCTTCTCTGTCTTCTTCTAAGAGTTTTATAGTGTTAGCTCTTATGTTTAGGCCTTTGATCTATTTTAAGTTAATTTTTGTATATGGTGTGAGATAAGGTCATTGGAAAGTCTTGAAGAGAGGAGAAACATGATCTGGCTTCCATTCTTTAAATATTATTCTGGCGGCTATGTTGGGGCCAGGGTGCTGCCAGCTGTGCTTTATTCAATCCTCTCATACAAAAGGTGGATTTTCAAACAACATCTCAACATGATTTTATAACTTTTCAGTCATGTCTTTGTTCAACAATTGTCTAAGTAATTGGATACTACTTTTGCATGAGTGTGTGCATAGCTTCTACCTCACCCTCAAACAAAAATCCTAACCTATCACATGGGAAATAAGTACTTTCCTCTATATTCATATTACACTCATTATTATTTAATGCAAATATTCACTGGCTGCCTACTACAAGCCAGGCACTTTCCTAGGTTGAGGAGATATAGTGGTAAGAAAGGCAGACCCTGTATTCATGAAGCATACATTCTGGTCTTGCATTAAAAAATTGGCCTAATGACTAAATGGTCCTCATATCCAGTGATTACAAAAAGAATGATTAAATCAACTATTTAAAAAAACGACACCTTTTATTCTCAGTAATACCCAAAATCAGTTGAGACATCAAAACCAAACAATATCAATACAATTCATAGAAAACTGTGCTACTTAAACACAGATGTTTATTTTTTTCTGTGGCCACAGTCAGGTTGCCATATCCATAGATTCATACAGTCCTCAGTTCAGTTCAGTTCAGTCACTCAGTCATGTCCGACTCTTTGTGACCCCATGAATCGCAGCACACCAGGCCTCCCTGTCCATCACCAACTCCCGGAGTTCACTCAGACTCACATCCATCGAGTCAGTGATGCCATCCAGCCATCTCATCCTCTGTCGGCCCCTTCTCCTCCTGCCCCCAATCCCTCCCAGCATCAGAGTCTTTTCCAATGAGTCAACTCTTCGCATGAGGTGGCCAAAGTACTGGAGTTTCAGGTTCAACATCAGTCCTTCCAATGAACACCCAGGACTGATCTCCTTTAGGATGGACTGGTTGGATCTCCTTGCAGTCCAAGGGACTCTCAAGAGTCTTCTCCAACACCACAGTTCAAAAGCCTCAATTCTTTGGCACTCAGCTTTCTTCACAGTCCAACTCTCACATCCATACATGACCACTGGAAAAACCATAGCCTTGACTAGATGGACCTTTGTTGGCAAAGTAATGTCTCTGCTTTTGAATATGCTATCTAGGTTGGTCACAACTTTCCTTCCAAGGAGTAAGCGTCTTTTAATTTCATGGCTGCAGTCACCATCTGCAGTGATTTTGGAGCCCCAAAACATAAAGTCTGACACTGTTTCCACTGTTTCCCTATGTATTTGCCATGAAGTGATGGGACCGGATGCCATGATCTTCGTTTTCTGAATGTTGAGCTTTAAGCCAACTTTTTCACTCTCCTCTTTCACTTTCATCAAGAGGCCCTTTAGTTCTTCTTCACTTTCTGCCATAAGGGTGGTGTCATCTGCATATCTGAGGTTATTGATATTTCTCCCTGCAATCTTGATTCCAGCTTGTGCTTCTTCCAGCCCAGCGTTTCTCATGATGTACTCTGCATAGAAGTTAAATAAGCAGGGTGACAATATACAGTCCTACTTTGTTTTAAATTTAGAACCTACTATGTGCCACACACTGCTCTGGGAGCTGAATAAATAAGACTTAAGTGAAAGCTGATGTGAGAGAAGAGAGCAGAGGACAGATGGCGGAGGGCCATATAGACCCCCAAGAATGAGTACACCTGCTTGGAACATTGTCCAGGGTTCAATGATTTTGGGTGTGTTCTACAGCGTGGTGTGGTGGCTCTTAACCCAACTGCGCATAACTACCTAGGATTCTTTTAAATGCCAATTCTTGGTTCCACTCTCAGAGATCCTAACTTAGCTGATCTGAAGTGGGGCCAGACCATCACTAACTTTTTCAATTTTACACGTTTTATTTTGTATTGGTGTATAGCCGATTAACGATTTGTGGTAGTTTCAGGTGAACAGCGAAGGGACTTAGCCATACACATCACGTATCCGTCCTCCCTGAAACTTCTGTCCCATCTAGGCTGGCACGTAACATTAAGCAGAGTTCCATTGCTATACAGTAGGTCTTTGTTGGTTATCCATTTTAAATATAGCACTGTGTACATGACCTCCCCAAAGTTCCTAACTATCCCTGTCCCCCAGCAACCATAAGTTCATTTTCTAAGTCTGTGAATCTCTTTCTTGTTTTGTAAGTAAGTTCATTTGTATCATTTCTTTTTAGTTTCCACACATAAGGGATGTCATATGATATTTCTCCTTCTCTGTCTGACTTTCTTCACTCACTATGATACCCTCTAGGTCCATCCATGTTGCTACAAATGGCATTATTTCCTTCTTTTGAATGGCTGAGTAATATTCCATCGTATATATTTACCACATCTTGTTTATCCATTCTTCTGTCGATGGACATTTACGTTGCTTCCTGTCTGGCTGCAGTGAACAGTGCTGCAATGAGTATTGGGAGGCTTGTATCCTTTTGGATCATGTTTTTCTCCAGGTATTTGCCCAGAAGTGGGATTGTGGGGTCATAAGGTAGCTCTATTTTTAGCTTTTTAAGGAACCTCCATACTGTTCTCCATAGTGACTGTACCAATTTACATCCCCACCAACAGTATAGTGGGGTTCCCTTCTCTCCACACTCTCGCCAGCATTCATTGTTTGTGGGTTTTTTGATGACAGCCATTCTGACTGGTGGGTGGTGGGATATTTCATTGTAGTTTTGATTTGCATTTCTCTAATAACTAGTGATGTTGAATGTCTTTTCATGTGCCTTTGAGGCCATCACTATCTTTTAAAGAGATGCTAAAGCTGAAACTCCAGTACTTTGGCCACCTCATGCAAAGAGTTGACTCATTGGAAAAGACTCTGATGCTGGGAGGGATTGGGGGCAGGAGGAGAAGGGGACAACAGAGGATGAGATGGCTGGATGGCATCACTGACTCGATGGACGTGAGTCTCAGTGAACTCTGGGAGTTGGTGATGGACAGGGAGGCCTGGCGTGCTGCGATTCATGGGGTCGCAAAGAGTTGGACACGACTGAGTGACTGATCTGATCTGAAGGGATTCTAAAGGGCTTCCCTGGTTGCAAAAGGTTGGACATGACTTAGCAACTAAACAACAAGGGGATTCCAAAACACAGCTAGTTTAGAACCAGTGCTGTGGAACTTTGTGGCTGCATTTAGCTTCTCATCCATGTGTCAAAGAAGCTCAGGGTAGCTTTTTTCTCTGAAAACAAACTTCATTGCTCTATTTTTTCCTTATAGCTAAAATAACATCTGCTTACTATAGAATAATGCATAGGAAAGAAAAACATCACCCAGAATCCCACTTTTCAGAGATTTTTTCCACAGACATTTTGGCGTATTTTTTTTTCGTACATTTATCTGTGCCCTTTGTCCTCACAATGGAATACAACTTCTCTCATATTTAATAATGTACCATAAAAAATCATCCAATGTCAGAACAAAAGACTATTTTGACCCTGCCTGCAGGTAAACATTCAACTCTCTACACACAGAAATGGGATCGTTCTGTTTAGGCAAGTATATTTGCTTGACTCTTAATTTTCAGTTTTTGAAAAGGACCTTAGTGTTAATCTCCACCTGCCTGATCATCCAGTCACATCTCTCTGTCCTTCACC
The DNA here is from genome assembly GCF_003369695.1 of Bos indicus x Bos taurus. Classification (NCBI taxonomy): domain Eukaryota; kingdom Metazoa; phylum Chordata; class Mammalia; order Artiodactyla; family Bovidae; genus Bos; species Bos indicus x Bos taurus. Next base: position 38,576,674 of record NC_040084.1, read on the forward strand.
AACAGCAGAGGGTACCCATAACTCAGGGCCTTGCCTTGAATTCTTTCATATCCTTTTCAAAAGCTTGGTTGACAGAGATAAGATCTATAGAGGGTTGCCTGAAGGACACGAGCCTGTTTATTCCTCTTTCTACTCTAAACTGTGTCCTTGCAGCATGCCAGACCTTGGAGGATTGCCGACATTGAGCAGGCTATTTTAACTCCTTGTAAAAATGTGTTTACAGGATTGAACCTCAGCTTTATATCTTCAGTCTTATTGGCATCACAAGAAACAACTCTCTGAAGTTTATCATCATAACTATTATGAAAGTAGACACATTATTATGCTGGACATCATTTATTTATATTACTCGGTGTTCCTTTTATAAGAATCCACAAAAGTGCTCAGAAAAAGAACTACAGTTTCTATATGTTTCCTTAATCTCACTACTCCTAATTTTTTTTGTCTCTTTTCCTTTGGCTGCCAGGAAGCTCAGTAAAATGGTACCTCAACTAGCAATTATGTATATCCACACTATGCAGTCATACATTTCCTCTTAACTCTGGCTTTATGACATCTCTGTCCTCATCTTCCCTTCACCTATTTTCTCTTCAACTATTGCTAAAATAGTCTTCAACTATTTTTATGTTGGGTGTGTTGTTAAAGTCTTTGTGGGAGAGTAGAAGAGAGAAAGAGAAAACAAGATGGGGAAGATAAAGAGAATGTAAAAGGAAAAAGAGAGAGAAAGAGAATGGTGGGAAGGGAAGAAAAAGCAGGCAGAAAAGCAATAAAGGACAGCATAATAAATAGTGTCAGAGCTGGGCCAGGGGTCTCAAGGGGGAAGAGATCACTTGTGGCTGATGGTTTTGGACACTGATGGCCTGAAGAAGTCAGTGATAGCACAAGCTTTTACAGAGAGCTACCCTCTGCAAGGCCCTCTGCCAGGTACTTTATTTTTTCATGTTTCAGTTTTTTAAACTAATTTGTATTGCAGTATAATTGCTTTACAATGTTGTGTTAGTTTCTACTGCATAGCAAAAGGAGTCAGCCATACATACACACACACCCTCTCCCACTCAGGTCACTTCAGTGCGTTAAGTAGAGCTCCCTACGCCATACAGTATGTTCCCATCAGTCATCTATGTTCCCTTCTCCCCCTGGAGAGGGAAATGGCAACCAATGCCAGTATTCTTGCCTGGGAAATCCCATGGACAGAGGAGCCTGGCGGGCTGCTGTCCATAGAGTCAGACACAACTGAGAGACAGAGCACACACATCAATAGTCTGTATGTGTCAATATCAATCTCCCAACTCCTCTGATCCCTCCCCTTTACCCCTTGTATCATACATCTGTTCTCTACATTTGTGTCTCTATTTCTGTTTTGCAAATAAGGTCATCTCTACCATTCCTCTAGCTTCCACATATATGCTTCAATCTACAATATTTGTTTTTCTCTTTCTGACTTACTTCACTCTGTATGACTGTCTCTAGGTCCATCCATGTTTATGCAAATAACCCGATTTCATTTCTTTTTATGGCTGATAATATTCCATTGTATATATGTACCACACCTTCTTTATCCATTCATCTGTTGACGAACATTTAGGCTGCTTCCATGTTCTGCCAGATACTTTAAATGCATCATTTCATTCACTCTTCAAAGCAACCCTTTGAGAAAGGCACTATCATCATACCCATTTCTCAGATTTAAAATAAACAAAATGCCAGGACTATAGAAAGGGGAAATAACTCATCCAAGTTCACATTGTGAGCAGTGAAACTAATTTTTAATCCAGATCTGTTTGCTAAACACCACAAGCCTATAGTTGAAGATTAATATGACTCTTGAAAAAGGACTGTTGAAGTTTTTTACAGAAATCAAAACTCCAGGTGAGAGGTTTTTTTTTTCTTTTTAAATAACCTTTTATTTCACTATCATCTTGGAAGGGGGTACATGTGTGTGCTATAAAGGCTGACTCGCCCCTTCATCCATCTATTTCTGTCTCCCAGAGAAATGGAATTACATTGAAAGTGAGACCAGGAATGGGAGGGAAATGGCACAGACTTGCTGGCAGGAAGAGAGAGCAGGAAAGCCAAAAGGACAAAGGGAACGCTGACAAGACAGAAGGAAAAGAGTGAACGGAGGGAGAGCAGACGGGAAGAAATGCTTGCAAAGAACCCAAACCTTGACTGAAGGCCAGGGAGAAAACAAAGACAGTCTTGGCAGCAAGCCTGGCATGAGGAGTGGCAAACTCGAGCTACAGTAACAATGAGATGCTCAGGAAAGATGAAGTTCTAAGGACATAAAGAAGGAAGGCTTTTCCATCTGCTCTGCTCTGGGTTCACGGCAGGGGTCAGGGTGGCCAAGGCGCAGTAGGGACGCAGCATCTGCTCTAAGTCCTCAAGACCCTAATTTTTTTAAATTGGAGAGCTAGATGTTTCTATTTTTACTGAAGAGATTTTTTTTTAATTCCAATTACGCAGTTGTTCTACAAATTCATAATTTTCCCAACAGCTCTAAGATCCAAGTAAAACTCAATATTAAAAAAAAAATCTCTAAATCCCTGAGGGAGCTTTATACTAATGCACAGATGAAGATGGATTCATGGACACCCAAGAGAGTGCCTACCTGCAGCTCCGTCGTTGCGCAAAGTGAGGCTCCATTCACAAATACACCGACACGCCACAGGGTGCTTAGCGATTCCATTAGCAGCAAAGTGGAAACTCATCGTTTTCCTCTGGGTAAGGGACGTCATCTCTACTTTAACTCCGTCTTTTTAAAAATTATCCCGTTCACAATACAGCTGGTCATAGTGTCAAAAGATTCCATTCAGGAAAGCACCCAAAAGCCTAGCATGTATATCCTGAATAAAAATCATGACAGTTCTTTTTTCTCCCCTCCAAAGTTTTATTTTGAAAAAGGTCAAACCTACAGGAAGGTTGAAAGAAAAGCACAATTAAATAGCATATACCATTCAACTAGATCGGCCAGTTGTTAATATTTTGCCACATTTATGCCTTCTTTTTGTGTATGCGTGATACCTACACATACACACTCATTTTGTGCAGCACCTGCAAGCCTTTAAAGAGTTATTTGCTGCTCTTATAATCCTTCACCCCAAATACTTAGGCATATATCTTCTAATAACAAAGGCACTCTCTTTCATAACCACAGTACAATGATCATACTCATAAAATTTCACAACTGACATAGTACTATTATCTAATAAAATACAGCCTACATTCAGATTTCTCCATTTATCCCAATAATATTCATCATAGCTGAGTTTTCCTTCCCAATTTAGGATCTGAAAAGGTAGCAATCATTGTATTTGGTTATCATGTCTCTTTAGTCTCCTTCAACCTAAAGGAGTTCCCTCAGCCTTTAAAAAAAATTCTTTCATGAAATTTACATTATAAGAATCCAGGTCAGTTATTTTGCAGAATGACTTCAATTTGCATTTGTCTAGCGGTTTCTTCAAGGGCTTCCTTATTGGCTCAATGGTAAAGAATCTATCTGCTAACACAGGAGATTTGGGTTCTATTTCTGGTGTGGGAAGATCCCCTGGAGAAGAAAATGGCAACCCAATCCAGTATTCTTGCCTGGAGAATTCTGTGGACAGAGGAGCCTGGTGGGCTACAGTCCATAGGGTAGCAAAGGAGTCAGACACCATTAAGCAAATGAGCACAAGTTGTTTATTCAGAAATAAATTCATGTGATGCACCAGAAATTAGTTTGAATCAAGTGAAATTGTCATTTTTATAGACCAAAATGAGTCAGATATCAGCAATTAAATGTGGTTCAACTTAACACACAGGGATACTGTATTCTTATTACATCACATCAAAGACACACACAATGCTTGTTTGTCTCATTATTAGTGATGTTTGATCGTGTGATTAAGGTGGTGTCCACTAGATTTCTCCATTGTAAAGGTATTGTTTTCTCTTTGTTATTAATGAGAAATCTATTACCAATGGATCCTTTGAGACTATGTAGGTATTCTCTTTCCCCATGGTCTTTCACCCAATTATTTTATCTTCCATTGATGATTCTTCCCTGAATCTATTAATACCATGGCTATATAAAACAGTGTCTTTCTGTTATCATTGCATCCACATTTATTAGCTGACATTCTTCTGTAAAATGGTTTACCTTCCCACTGTTTATAAACTTCTTAGTCAGTGAGGATTCATGGATTCTCTTTTATTTGTTATAATTCCTTCCTGCCATTATTCACTATAATCGTTTCCACATTAAACATTTAACTTTTTTAGCTTACCAAGTCATTCTTGCTTTTCTAATCCCTGTATACCTTCCTCCTACAAGGTATATTATCTGCTTTGTCAAATGTGAATTTACATTTCCTGAGAGGCAGTTCCAGAATTCACCAAAGAAGTGAGATTTTTAATTTTTGCATTTGGTCTGAACTTTCCATCTTTTTTAAACATCTTAGGTCAGTTCCCTGAATTTGATCAACTTTTATTGGGAAACTCTTCTCGGTTGTCACCACTTTGTTGCTAACTACAGTTACACATGTTGGAAACATGTGGTGGAGGGGAAAGCAAGGGTTTGGGAACCTCAGCAATTCAGACTGAATCCTAGCTTTGCCTCTTAATAGCGACGCAAGCTTGGGAAACTTATCTTACCTCTTTAAGCACCCATTTCTTCAACTTAAAAAAAAAAAGAGATTCTAATCCCTGATACAGGGTGATTGGGAGCATTCAGGGAATACTGTAGACAAAGTGACCAGCTCAGTAACTGGTATATACAAAGAGCTCAACTAAGTGGTAGTTATGATTAGCATTATTAATTTTTTTATTGGTTACTTATTTTTTTAATTTATTTTTAACAAGTGGAACTGGGAAAACTGGTCAACCACTTGTAAAAGAATGAAACTCAAACACTTTCTAACACCATACACAAAAATAAACTCAAAATGGATTAAAGATCTAAATGTAAGACCAGAAACTATAAAAGTCCTAGAGGAAAACATAGGCAAAACACTCTCTGACATAATCACAGCGGGATCCTCTATGACCCACCTCTTAGAGTAATGGAAACAAAAGCAGAAATAAACAAATAGGACTTAATTAAACTTAAAAGCTTTTGCACAATGAAGGAAACTATAAGCAAGGTGAAAAGACAGCCTTCAGAATGGGAGAAAACAATAGCAAATGAAGCAACTGATAAAGAATTAATCTCAAAAATATATAAGCAGCTCATGCAACTCAATACCAGAAAAATAAACTACCCAATCAAAAAATGGGCCAAAGAACTAAACAGACATTTCTCCAAAGAAAACATACAAATGGCTAACAAACACATGAAAAGATGTTCACCATCACTCATTATCAGAGAAATGCAGATCAAAACCACAATGAGGTACCACCTCATGCCGGTCAGAATGGCTACTATCAAAAAGTCTACAAACAATAAATGCTGGAGAGGGTGTGGAGAAAAGGAAACCCTCTTACACTGTTGGTGGGAATGCAAACTAGTACAGCCACTATGTAGAACAGTGTGGAGATTCCTTAAAAAACTGGAAATAGAACTGCCTTATGACCCAGCAATCCCACTGCTGGGCATACACACCAAGGAAACCAGAATTGAAAGAGACACATGTACTCCAATGTTCATCGCAGCACTGTTTACAATAGCTAGGACATGGAAGCAACCTAGATGTCCATCAGTAGACGAATGGATAAGAAAGCTGTGGTACATATACACAATGGAATATTACTCGGCTATTAAAAAGAATGCATTTGAATCAGTTCTAATGAGGTGGATGAAACTGGAGCCTATTATACAGAGTGAAGTAAGCCAGAAAGAAAAACACAAGTATAGTATATTAACGCATATATATGGAATTTAGAAAGATGGTAATGATGACCCTATCTGTGAGACAGCAAAAGAGACACAGATGTAATTTTGGACTCTGTGGGAGAAGGCGAGAGTGGGATGGTTTGAGAGAACAGCATTGAAACATGTATACTATCATATGTGAAATAGATCGCCAGTACAGTTTCGATGCATGAGACAGGGCACTCAGGGCAGGTGCACTGGGATGACCCTGAGGGGAGGGAGGTGGGAGGAGGGTTCAGGATGGGGAACACATGTACACCCATGGCTGATTCATGTGAATGTATGGCAAAAACCACTACAATATTGTAAAGTAATTTGCCTCCAATTAAAATAAATAAATTAATTTACAAAAAATTATTTTTTTATTGAAGGATAATTGCTTTTTTTTAATGTTTATTTATTTGGCTGCATCAGATCTTAGTTACTGCACATGGGATCTAGTTTCCTGCTGCTGCTGCTGCTGCATCTCTTCAGTCGTGTCCGACTCTGTGTGATCCCATAGACAGCAGCCCACTAAGCTCCTCTGTTTCTGGGATTCTCCAGGCAAGAATACTGGAGTGGGTTGCCATTTCCTTCTCCAGTGCATGAAAGTGAAAAGTGAAAGTGAAGTCGCTCAGTCATGCCCGACTCTTAAGCGACCCCATGGACTGCAGCCCACCAGGTTCCTCCGTCCATGGGAGTTTCCAGGCAACAGTACTGGAGTGGGGTGCCATTGCCTTCTCCAAGTTTCCTGACCAGGGTTCAATCCTGGGCCCCTGCATTAGGAGTGCAGTCTTAGCCACTACCACCAGGGAAGTCTGATTAACATTATAAATGTCATTTTTTTCATGCTTACATTTCTTTGCAGGTTTTACCCACTCTTAGATAATTTTATGTCTCCCAAGTTATTTTCCTACAGATACATAATTTTCTACTTCAAAGTGAGAAGTCATTTTACCCTTTCCCATCCATTTTTTTTATTTAGGTCCTTTTGCATGTAATTGACTCTTTTTGATATTGCATTCATCCTAACCTGCAGCATCTGCAAACTCCACTTAAATCACATTTCTTTCATTTCTTTGCAAAATTTATAATCCTGAGTTTATTTTATATACTCCTTATCCTCTTCCAGAAACATTCTCTTCCAAAAAAGTCATTTATAGTCACCCTATATTTAGTTAGGAAGGCTTTCTCCTCCCTCTCACTTTCTTTTCTCTCTCTCTCCCCACCCTTGACTCTCTTTCTTCCATCCCTCACCCCTTCTCTTCTTGCTTTTCTTTCTTTCAAGTGAGAGGTATGTCTTGGAGTACCTGCAAGGCCAGACAGTGGATCAGTAGATTCCCTGACCTCAGTCTAGTAAGAAACTGGTACATAATCCAAGGTAGACTAAATATTACAAAGTTATAAAGTGACTCGGAAATTTAAAGAAGAAAGAAAGGAAGAGTGAGTAAATGCTGGACATTTGATGTCTTGGAAGATAATTGGTAAAAGTCAAAAACCAAACTATAATCTCAAGCAAAGTTAAAAGTTTCATCTACCATTGAAAGTTCGCCAGGATTACACGTGTTCACTGTACACATAGGTGCCACATTCAATTTCTAATGCAGAAAAGTCTACTGCTGTCATTTATCCCTTGCATACAAGACACAGCACTGCATCTGATGCTATAAATAGAAAGAAAATCATCCTGGGTAATTTTTTTCTGAATTATCTTCCAATTTACTAATTCTCTTTTTATTTCATCTAGTATTTTTAACCCATATGATGCGTTTTAAATTCCAATTCTGTTTTTTCTAGAAGTTCTACTTGGATTTTTTTCAAAATTGTTTGGCTAATTTTTAAGATTTTTTATTCCATGTAGATATTTCCAAGTTTGTCTTTTATTTCTTTAAATATAGTAAGCATGGTGGTTTTATATTCCTTGAAGCATATGAAACCTTTGTAGATATTGTTTCTCTATCTGTTTTCCTATTGGATTTCCTTCATGGTGCCAATTTCCTTGTGTGCTTAGTTATTTTTTACTGCGAGCAGCTCATTTTTCATGGAAACTTAATTGTGGGACTTCTTTGTGGCCTATTATGAAGATGTTTTCATCCAGAGAGAATTTCTTATTGCTTCTACCCAGCTGCCCGAGGCCACTGCCACCGTCAGACCACTTTAATCTAAATTTAGGCTGGAAGTTTAACTACCCAAATGATATAAAATGTGTGTTAAAAAATGCACCAGGGCAGATTTTTGTGGGCTGAGATGTGTTAATGCCAGTCCCTTCCAATACTGGCTCTCGTCAGAACCAAAACCACTTTCTTCACAGTCCACTGGAGGTAGGTGTAGGAAGTGTACATTCATTTCTGGTTGACCCTTCCCCTCAGGATCTAGCCCTCTGGGGTCCTAGTTTTATGGGCAGGGTCTCATCAGATCCCTACTTTTGATAGGCTTTGTTCTAAGTCCTCTCAGTCTCTTGGACTATTAAAACAAACCCAAGCTTGCTGGCTTCAGCAGCTTTTGCCAAATAACTTTAGGGCAAAATTACATTCCTCTCAGTTGTTTTGCCTTCACTTAAGATTGGCCTAGTAATTTTTTTACAATATTATTAACACTTCTATGGAGAGGTCTTAAAGAGATGGGAATACCAGACCACCTTACTTGCCTCGTGGGAAACCTGTGTGCAGGTCAAGAAGCAAAAGCTAGAACCGGACATGAAACAGTGGACTAGTGCAAAATTGAGAAAGGAGTACATCAAGGCTGAATATTGTCATCCTGCTTATTTAATTTGTATGCAGAGTACATCATGCAAAATGCTGGGCTGGATGAAGCACAAGCTGGACTCAAGATTGCCAGGAGAAATATCAACAACCACAAATATGGAAATGATACCACTCTAATGGCATAAATTGAAGAGAAACTAAAGAGCCTCTTGATGAGGGTGAAAGAGGAGAGTGAAATGTTGGCTTAAAACATTCAAAAAACTAAGATCATGACATCTGGTCCCATCACTTCATGGCAAATAGATGGGGAAAAAGTGGAAACAGTGAGAGATTTTATTTTCTTGGGCTCCAAAATTACTGCATATGCAGCCATGAAATTAAAAGACTATTGCTCCTTGAAAGAAAAGCTATGAAAAACCTAGACAGTGTATTAAAAAGCAGAAACATCACTTTGCTGACAAAGGTTCATACAGTCAAAGCTATAGCTTTTCCATTAGTCATATACAGATGTGAGGGTTGGACCATAAAGAAGGCTGAGTGCCAAGGAATTGATGCTTTCAAACTGTGGTGCTGGAGAAGACTCTTGAGAGTCACTTGGACTGCAAAGAGATCAAACCGGTTAATCCTAAAAGAAGTCAACCCTGAATATTCACTGGAAGAACTGACACTGAAGCTGAAGCTCCAATATTTGGCCAACTGACATGAAGGGCTGACTCATTGGAAAAGACACTGATTCTGGGAAAGATAAAAGGCAGGAGGAGAAGGGATGACAGAGGATGAGATGGTTGGATGGCATCACAACTCAACAGATATGAGTTTGAGCAAACTCCAGGAGACAGAGAAGAACAGGGAAGCCTGGTGTGCTGCAGTCCATGGGGCTGCAAAGATTTGGATACGACTTAGCAACTGAACAACAACAACAACCCTTCTATGCTTTAAAAAATATTTTAGACTACATATTATCAAAATTTTATTTTAATGTGAGTGTGCAAATACCTAGCCCACTGTACTCTAAGCAGAGATATCACTTTGCCAGCAAAGGTCGGTTTAGTCAAGGCTATGGTTTTTCCAGTGGTCATGTATGGATGTGAGAGTTGGACTGTGAAGAAAGCTGAGTGCCGAAGAACGGATACTTTTGAACTGTGGTGTTGGAGAAGACTCTTGAGAGTCCCTTGGACTGCAAGGAGATCCAACCAGTCCATCCTAAAGGAGATCAGTCCTGGGTGTTCATTGGAAGGACTGATGCTGAAGCTGAAACTCCAATACTTTGTCCACCTCATGCAAAGAGTTGACTCATTGGAAAAGACTCTGATGCTGGGAGGGATTGGGGGCAGGAGGAGAAGGGGATGACAGAAGATGAGATGGCTGGATGGCATCACCAACTCGATGCACGTGAGTTTGGATGGACTCCGGGAGTTGGTGATGGACAGGGAGGCCTGGTGTGCTACGATTCATGGGGTCGCAAAGAGTCGGACATGAATGAGTGACTAAACTGAACTGAACTGAACTGTACTCTAAGAAATAGAACTCTAAATCTACAGTAACTGCAGCAACTTCTCAAACATCACATGATTGTTCTATTTTGAAAAAATTACTTGCTTAAAAGTTTTCAATTCCTAAATATTCCAAGTTGTTTGCTTTTGATTATAAAAGCTCTTGTTCAAAATATGTTCAATGATCTCAACAATAAGTGTGTGGCAAATCTTGGAAGATAAGACTTTAGACATTGATGGTTTACATGTGTATAATTTTTAATGAAATCTAAACTTCCTAGGAGAAGCAGAGAATAAACATGTTGAGTGGTTACATTTTTTTGGATAATAATGGTTAAGCAAAATATGGTCTTTTTGTTTTATCTTTATTATTAAAATTGTCTTAAATGTATAGATATACATTAGTTATAAACACAAAATACAGTTTGATGATTCAGATTCCTACAATATTTGTTATTAAAAACTCTCAAAGGCATTTTATAACCTTTATTTCCTCCAAAGTATCCTCTAGAAGTTGTTCCAAAAAATATAAAGTATACATTTAATATACAAACCCATCTAATGTTTATTTTGTGTTTATCTATTTGTCATCCAAGTCAAAAGAGAGATAGCAAGTAGCATTTGGTTAATTCAGGCTAATAAATTAGGTGTACTTCAGTTAATTCTGATTTTTACTTCCAAACAGTTCTTTTTTTTCACACAGCTTTGTAAAAATGGCCAGTATCATCCCTCTTCCATAGATCAGCAAGCAGAATGCTACCAATTGATTCAAGTAGTAAATGATCAGTTCAATGTTTAGGTGGTGGAACTCTGCTTTTATTTCCCCTGACACAGTTTCGGAGCAAAAGTCCATCATTTTTAAAACTCTGAAAGAAGGCTTCTGTGGTAATTCAACTGGCCAGAAAAGTCCAACAAATCAATATAAGCAGTGGAGTAGAACTCAGGAATTCCTCCTACTCAGAGGACTTATTCAACAATTATTTAAGTGTTCCCTACTTTGGAGACTACACCAAACAGTGTAGGTACACAGTAAACAAGACAGAGTATCTTCCCTCCAGGGACATGGTTTTTTAAGGTAGTCTATGATCCCTGGAGGTGGCAATGGGGTTTTCTTTCTCCACCTCTTTACCTCCCTGTTGTCTTCTGTTGCTCTCAGCAATTGCCACTGCTCATTGTCAGCTAGATGGGCTTCCCAGGTGGCACTGGTGGTAAAGAATCCACCTGCCAGTGCAGGAGACATAACAGACATGGGTTTGATCCCTGAATCAGGAAGATCCCCTGGAGGAGGACATGGCCACCCACTGCAGTATTTTTGCCTGGAGAATCCCATGGACAAAGGAGCCTGGCAGACTACAGTCCCTACGGTCACAAAAATTAGGACACGACGGAAGAAACTTAACACATATGCATTGTAAGCTAGGGTACAGTTTTAGGGAATACAACAGGAATCAGGTGGCCCCCTCATGCCAGCATCTGCTTTGTTGGCCGAAGTGCCAGCCTGGTCCCATTTCCTCATCACCTTCTCTAGAAGTCCTTCCTATGCCTCATTCCAGAGTTCACACATTGGAACCCAGTAGCATCTTGGTCAGGCTTTATTCTGAAATATGGATGCTTATATGATGGTCTTGTGCTAATCTGTGCTAAGTCGCTTCAGTCGTGTTTGACTCTTTGCGACCCTGTGGACTGTAGACTGCCAGGCTCCTCTGTCCATGGGATTCTCCAGGCAAGAATACTGGAGTGGGTTGCCATGTCCTCCTCCAGGGGATCTTCCCGACTCAGGGATCAAAGCCGCATCTGTCAGATCTCCTGCATTGGCAGGTAGGTTCTTTACCACTAGTGCCATCTGGTAGCACCCAAGGCAGCAGAGATCCTCCTCACAGAGTAGTTTCATCTTCAAGTGAGTTTGCAAGGGTTGATATCAGTGAGAAGGCTAAAGTGGAAGAATGTGAGTGGACTTGCTTATACGCACAAAGGAGACACATCCCAGGGATTTGTGAAGTCCTTATCAGTCAGTGGGAGCAACAAACCAGCAAAAGGTAGGCTTTCAGGGTCAAGGCAATCTCATTGTTAGCCAAAGCTAGTAAAAACCGGGGACATTCAGGACATATATTTTGCCTGTCTCCAAAATGCAAATCAAAAAGAGAAAAGGGATCAGAGAGTTCCATGGAAAATCCTCAGAGAGAGCCTTTTACTCTCAAATTCTCTTCTAAAAGCCACATGACTGCTTCACACTTGGGCATATGGGAATGAAGTTACAAGATTGAGTATGTTCTGTCCCACAGTGGGTCTTAGAGGAAAGGACTACATAAGAAGGGATAGTGTTAGGAAATCAGAAAAAGTGGGCAGCCTGATTCTGGATGAAGTCAGAAGAAAGCTGGCATTGACTAGGACCAAGAAATATACCCAGGCTTATTTATGCCAGTGTGCAGCCTGGACTCCCACTGCCACCTCTCCCCTCCACAGTAACTTGCTCTCTCATCACCCCTGCAGGCTCATGCTCACCCCTTCATCCACCCACCTCCTCCCACTTTATTTTAACCCAATAAACAGTTTACAAATTTTAGTATCATGGCTCTCTACATTGGCTGCATATTAGAATTACCTGGGGAGCTTTTAAAAATCCCAATACCCAGGCCAATTAAATCAGAACTGAAGCCCAAGCATCAATAGATTTTAAAGCTCTCCTGGTGATTCCAGTGTACAGCCAAAGTTGAGAACCTCTGTTTTAGGAACACAACTGATTAATAATGAATTGAATACTGCCTAGCTTTTCTTCAAAAGCAGAGTGTCAAAAAGAAAAGCAGACTGGTAGCATAGGGTAGAGGTGGAATATAGAAATGAGAATTTTGTATCAATAATGAAAACAGTGTGTGTGTATGTGTGACCAATGTGTTCTGTGAAGAGCTCATACAAATATAGAACAAAAACA